>NC_134547.1:28486418-29086418 GCF_050624435.1 Tenrec ecaudatus
AGGTCGGGAGGAAGTCACAATGGCTGCCCAAGGGACACTTGGCTTGCAATTAGCCCAGAATTGTGGTTGGAGATATAGTGGTCTGTCGTCTCAGGCCATTCCCCATTCTCATACCACACTCCATGGTCCCGCAATCCTCACCAACCCCAACACTGCCGCCCCATACCCACACGAGGTGAGACAAGGGAGCTGAGAAGAAAGGTGGGTTAACTGCACTGAGTAAACCACACTGCAGGCTGGGCCCAGGCCTTTGAGGCCTGATACCTCTGAGCTAATTCATTTCTGCTCCTCCAAGTCAGTCTATTTGTAATGCTTTCTACAGCGGTTGTTGTTAAGTGCCATGCAGTGTCCTATGCACCACAATGAAATGCTGCCTGGTCCTGAGCCAGCCTCACCATTGTTCGTGTGTTTGAGCCCACTGTATTGATCCATCTCATTGAGGACCTTCTTTTTGGCCACCCCTCTACTTCACCAAGCATGATGTTTTCTCCCGGCACTGTCTTTCCGGATAACATGCTCAAAGTACATGAGATGAAGTCTCGCCATTCTTGCAGTACTAGGAAATTCAGACAGCACCTCCGTGTGGATGATTTGTAAGGACACAACTGCTCACACCACCTGTGCCTCTGCTCCCTGTGGTCTAAGCTCTCCCACTGCATGAGCTGTGCTTCTAACATACAGCCACCCTGGCCAAACCCACCGGATGTGGAAGCCAGCAATCCCTATCAACGGTGTACCCAGTCAGACCCCCCATCCCCATTCTAGGCCCTAAGACCCATTGCTTGTTTCTTTGAACCAATGTCTAGCTGTGTGCCGTCTTTCCTTCTGTAAACTCTCCTTCACTGTTCCATCAGAATGCGCCCTCCCCTGGCACTCTTCCGATCAGCTCCCAGGCTTGTGATCACCACTGGTTTTCAATATTGTTCTGAAAGTTTTAGCCTGTGTAGTAAGACAAGAAAAAATATAAAGGAAAGAAATTGTACATAAGGTTTTCAAACAAGCATGAAATCATAACAACAAAAACATTTAAGTACCACTGATGACAAAAAAGAACTTAGATCAATAGCTACACATATCAACTAATTAGCCTTAATGAAAAAATATAGATTTTATTCATCTTATCACAGGTTTATAAAATATCCAGAGTAAACTAAAAAGAAATCTGTAATACATGCATGAGGGGGAAAAAAACCTAGAATACTGTACTGTGGGATATAGAATAAGAGCTTGATAAATGAAGAAATATGTGATGGCATAGGATGATTTGGCAATAAAAATATTTCAATTCCTCCTAAATTAATCTATAAATGTAATTTCAATAAAGATCCCAGCAGGATTTAGGGGTAAGCATCTGATAAATTGAATCTAAAGTTCAATAGGAAGAATTCCAAATGACAAAGATGAACAAAGAAACCTAAAAAAGAAGGGATGTAAACTCATTAAGAGGATAAAAACAGAATATAAAGAGAGGGAGAGATGAGTAAAGCAGTAGAATAAAAGAGTCCAGAAATAGATCATATGCAATTTGAGTGCATATGTAGAAATTTGGTTACTAAGAATAATAGCAGGTACTTAAAGGGCACTTCCCATAGGCTAGGTCCTGTTCTAAGCACTTGACATGTACACATTAACTCAGGTAAAGCAGGCCACCACCCTGTGAAGTAGATTTCCATTTGGTGTGGTGCTCACTGCCATGGACTTGATTCCCACGTGTGTCAGCTCTATCGGACAGGGTAGAACTTCCCCTGTGGGTTTTGGAGACTAACTTTTTTCAAGAATAGAAGGCCTCATCTTTTTTTCCTGTGGACCAGTTAGTGGTTTCAAACTGTTGACCTTTCTATTAGCAAACCAACTCGTAATCATAACGCCACCGGGGATCCTTTTGTGGTTAGTTTCCATCAGGCCAGCTCTGATTCATGGTGGTTTTGAGCATGCATAGCAGAAAGAGATGTTGCCGGATCCTGGGTCACCTTTGTGATTATGATACGTTTGAGTACAATTTTTCAGCTGAAGAAACCAAGGCACAAGCTGAACAACCTGCCCAAGGGCACACACCATTATATAGTAAGAGAGGTGGGAAGATGAGTACAAAAGGGATCGTCTCAGCTTCCCTGACTTCCAACACGACGACGGAAGACTAAGCAGACAAGGCTACTCTCTGCAACAAACACCCGAGAGACCATGAGAAGCAGGCATGGTTGTGATAAGAGTTGTCTGAGCAAGAAAATGATTTTTTTTTAAGAAGAAGAAACAGGCATGGACGATAACCCTGGAACCTCTGAGCTTTACAGGAAAGGATGGAGAAGTGGATTGAATACCAACTAAGAGAAGAAGCTGAGCAAAACGGGCACATGAGGAGACAAAGTCAGAGGACTGAGCTGGCCTGACACAGGGAAGCCATTTTGAACTTTTGCAGGCAGAGTTTGAGGACACCACTGGCTGGTGACCAGAAAGGTGGGATCTTCCTCTTACACTTCACATCCTCCTGCGGACCAAAAGTGTGGCCAGCCCTCCCCTCCCCCTCCCCCATCTGGTGGCAAGTGACAACCCCCACCTGAGCAGCCCCTTTCTGCCTGAGGGTAGAGGCACATGGTCTGGTTAGTAGAATGCACAGTGGTGAACAAGTGTATTTCCCTCGGCCACCCCTGGGCTTACAAGAACACGGTTCAAGACCAGGTACCTGTTGGGAACCGGACATAATCAGCCTGACAAAACCGACTCCATGCTGTCTGCCCGGCAGGGCTAAAGCCACGTCACCTCAACCTTATCTTATCCTGACACACACCAGATGGCCCACCCTTGTCTGCTCCAGCACCAGACATTCCAACCGCAGACTTGCGGCCGCCTGCCCTGTGTGCTCTACACCCCCGCCCTTCCTTTTTTTACCTTCCCTTGGAATTCCTTTGTTTGCCTCACCCTTTAAAAAGAGGCTTGTGTAGCAATAAACTGAGACCTTGACAAGAATCTGCTTGGTCTCGCTCCTCTCTCTCGCCCGTTTCTCTTTCAGGATGGGTCCCCTCGGAACCCCTCGAATAACTGAGTCCCGCGGGTCGGGGCAGGTACCCTGTCCCCAGCCACCTGCTAGGCCAGCAGGAACTCCATCTCTAGGACCAAGTGTCCTGTGTCCTCCACTGTCCCCAAGACCACCAAGGCTGGCAGAGCACCGTGGAGTACTCTGCACCAACAGCCAGTTTTTCTCCTTTTCTTTCTACTGCCTTGATTTCCCATTTATTTATTTATTTATTTATATTGTGTTTCTTACTTCCTTTTCCCCATCGTTTGGTGTGTTAGGTTGAGATAACTAAAGAAACAAACCCGTAGACACACATCTGTGTATAAGAAAGAACTTTATATAAAAATAAGCGTATATTAAGAAACATCCCAGCCCAGTCCAGATCATGTCCATAAGTCTGATATTAGCCCACATGTCTGATACCAGTCTATAAATTCCTCTTCAGACTCACACAACACATGCAATGACGTTGAATGCAGGAAGATCATAGGCCATTGGTTGGAAAGTCTTGTGGGTCCCATGGCAGTGGAAGCATCTCAGCACTGGCGTGCATCTCCATGTGGCTCCTCCAGCTCCCAGGTTCTGGCTCCATCAGCGTAATTCCATGTGGCTTGACAACAGAAATGTCTCAGAGAGAGTGTGTTCGGCCTGCAGTGAGCTATTTATCTCCTTTGAGCCTCCAAATGAAGTAATCAAGCTGTGACTTAATTGACAGGCTAGACTTCACCCCATCCTCAAAGTGACAGTAGATTATATAACTGCCATACTTGGTTTTCTTTTTTTTTCCTCTTTTCTTTTTTCTCATCTTAAGTTTTTCTTTTCCTCCATTGTTTTCTTCTTTGTTTTTAAATTTTATGAATGATTTCACTGTTCTCGTGCTTGTTCTTTTTTTAAATTTATTTTTTAAAGTTATTTTGAAGGAGCTCCAGCAAGATGGTGACCAAGTAACACAAAGCAGAAGTACTCCACAGAAATAATGCAGCAGAGCCACTGAGAGGGAAACTCCACTTTCAGGTCACAGGAGGAGCATCATAAAGATAAGTATACTTGGATCCACTAGGTTTTGAAGAGATGTGGCCTTTTGGTTTACCACTGTGAAGGCCAGCTGGGGCTTAGCTTTAGCCCCGCCACAGCCGTGGCCGATGCCAGGCTACTTTGGCCAAGGGCTTTACTCCAACACAGTCACAGCTGCTGCCACCCTTGGGCAGGATCTAACCTCTCCAGCGCAAGGGTCAGGCAGTCAGGGCTCATCTATTTTAAAATTTTTTTCTCTCTTCTATCTTTCCCACCATAGTCGCTGTAGGCTCAGTTTTTTCCCCCTCTTGTTCCTTTTGCACACCACTCTCGGCCTCCAAGGTGCTCCCCTCCACCTACCACAACTCTGCCTGCTCTCCACCCACATGGATGAACTCCCGCCCTCCTCCCCACCACCCTTCAAGCAGCTAGCGAACTTCTACCACCCTCCAAAAGACTGAGGAAAACACCACCAGCCCTCCACAGCCCTCCAAGCAGCTAGGAAAATCTTGCCCAACTTCCACAGCCTTCCCCCACCCTCCACGTGACTGGTGGAACTCCCACCTGCCCTATAAGTTCCTCTATGTGGTTGGGAGAACATCCACCTGCCCTCTGTGGTGCTCCACTTAGCTGAAAGCACCTCTGCCCACCTTCCACAGTGCGCCACGTAGCTAGGGGAACTTCCTCCCACCTTCTGCAGTGCTTTACATGGCCTAAGGCAGTTACACCAGCCCTCTACAGTGCTCCATGCTGCTTTAGGAAACTTCTGCCCAACTTTCATGCCTATCTAGCCGATTAGGGAAATTCTGATCACCATCTGCAGTGCTCTACACCAAAGTGAGCACAGCCCCCACCCTCTGCAGCACTCCTGTTACAGCAGGTAGCCCCACACCCACCAAGGTGCTCCAAACCACCATGGGCTCCCACACCATCATGGCTTCCTGTGAGATCATCCAACACAGCGTCATCTTCATGAGCCCACAACTCCCAACCAGTGTACTCAGAGAGGAACGTCCACCTTGCCCTCCAAATAACAGAATAATGGTTGTCAAGGAGAAAAGGGAAACCCCAGGAGGATTAAGCAGTAGCCTGATACCCCAGCTCAGTTAGCTACAGGAAGTTTGAAGAAGCATTCCTACAAGTCTCCCAAAGAGAGAACCCAGTGCTCTTTGACTCTCTGGAAAATGGCGCCATGCTTCTCTAAAACGACATACAAACAGCAACCAGCCCCAACAATCTCAACAACAACAACAAAACAGGAGAGAGAAAAAGGCAATGTCAGAAGAAGTCCTGAGAATAACAACATGCACAGAAGAAGCAGACGTTGATCTATCACAGAAGGAACTCTTTAGAATGCCGCTTGGAGTCTTTAGAATGGTGCTTTGAGTCATAGGATACAAGGGAAGCAATACAGAAAAAGGATGAAATGATAGAGGAGATAAGGGCCACACACCAAAGGGAAATACAAGAGATAAGGGATAAACAGGGGCTCAATGATGGAAAGAAGGTAGGCATGAATCATAGAAACACACATGCACAGTGCACTGATAAGAAATGGAGGTAGGAAAACACCCAACACAAAAGGTACAAAATGATATCACAGAGTTCACAGATGAATGTAATAACTCTGAATATCAATAGTCTAAACTCAGCCATTAAAAGACAGAGGCTAGCAAACTGGCTTAGAAATTACGACTCGTCAATCTGCTACCTACAGGAGACACAGCTCAAGATTACAGACAAAATAATGGGCTGAGAATCAAAGGCTGGAGAAAAATATACCAAGCAAATAGCAATTTTAAAAAGGCATATGTTGCAGTCCTAATCTCTAACAAAGTTGATCTCAAGGTACAAGCCATAACAAGAAATAAGGAGTGGCACTGTACAGTATTCAAGGGACTAGTAGACCAAGAATCAGTGCATATAGTAAATATATAACCGCCCAATGACAGACGCACACATTTCTTCAATCAAATGCTACAAAAGGTGGAAAAAGAAATCACAGACTCGACAATTGTAGTAGGTGACTTTAATACACTGCTCTGAGAAAGACAAAACACAGGGAAAGAACTTAACAAGGAGGCTATAGATCTGAACATTACAATTAGACGACTTGACTTGCTATTTTCAGATCTCTCTACCCAAATGCAAAAAATTACATTATTTGCCCACATGGCACATACTCGAAGATAGACCACATGCTGGGACACAAGTCAGATCTGTGTAAATTCAAGCAAATAGAGATCATACAGACTTTCCACTCTGACCATTATGTCATAATGCTGGAAATCAACAAAAGGACCATTAAGAAAACAAGGGCAAACAACTGGAGGATGAATAACTCTCTATTGCAAAAGGAGTGGTTAGTGGCCCATATCAGAGATGAAATTAGGAAGTTTCTAAAAACCAACAAGAATAAGAATACAATGTACCCAAACATTTGGGACACAGCAAAGGCAATTATCAGAGAAAGTTTGATAGCAATACAGCACACATGAAAAAGAAGAGTGACTTATGATTGGTATGCTGTCACAAAACTTACAGCAATTAAAGCAGAGTTAAGAGGAAAATCCTAATAATAGTAAAAGGAAAGAAATAATAAAAATCAGGGCTGAGATACATGAGATGGAAAACATGGGGGAAATTAATGCAACTAAAAGTTGGTTCTGTGAAAGGATTAACAGAATTGACAGACGGCTGGCATACCTAGCCAAAGAAAGAAAGGGAGAAATTTTAATAGCATCAATGAAGGATGAGACAGGTAACGACAACGGACCCTAATGAAATCAAACGGAGAATTGCACAGAACTACAAAGGCCTTTGTATGCCAATGAATTCAACAACTTGGAAGACATGGATAAGTACTTGGAAAAACGATCCCTCCCTAGACTAACCCAGAGGGATGTCAAGAATCTCAACAGAACAATAGCAAGAGAAGAAATAGACAAGATTATCAAGGAATTACCAACAAAATTCGAAGCAAAAAAGCCTTAACAAAACACTGGCCAATAGAATACAAAAGTATATAAAACAATTTACCATGACCAAGTAGGATTCATACCAGGGATGTAGGGATGGTTCAACATACAAAAGATCACTAGTATTAATCACCACATTGACATGAAAAATTATAAGAACTACACAACAATATCATTAGATGTGAAAAAACCATTCGACAACATCCAACACCCATTCCTGTTTAAGACACTCAAAAAGATAAAAATGGAAGGAAATTTCCTCAATATAATACAAGCTATTTGGAAAAAAACAATAGCCAACTTGGTAGTCAATGGATAAAAGATTAAAACAATTCCACTGAAAAAGGGAATTGTGCCTGATCTGACCCCATCACACCAGGGCAAAACACTAAGGGCATGCAACAGAGAAGCAAGGGGAGCAAAGCAATGAAGTCCCCGAGGAAAACCAAAAATAGGCTTTGGGGCCAGGGCATGGCACTCCATCAGACTTGACCAGAAAACACTCATAAAGGTCAACAACAGAACTGGAACTACTTATAGTTTATGTTGCTGGTTTTGTTTTGTTGTTATTGTTTTGTTTTTACTTTTCTTTTGTTGTTTTGTTTTGCTTAATTTTGTTTTTGTGATTATAGTTTTTGCATGTCTATTAGATAATATAGGTAGAATAAGCAATCTGGAGGAGAAAACAATAGGACCAATAGTTTTGGGGGGATACGGGAGATGGGGAGGTAGGGGAAAGGAAGGGGGTGCCAACAAACCCAGGGACAAGGGAACAACAAGTGATCTAAAATTGATGGCAAGGAGGGTGTAGGATGCCTGTTGGGGCTTTATCAAGGGCAATGTAGCTGAGAGGAATTACTGAAATCCAAATGAAGGTTGAACATGATAGGGGGACAAGAGGAAATAGAGGAAAGAACCAGGAGGCAAAGGACATTTATAGAGGTCTAAATACAGGCATATACATATATAAATACATTTATATACAATGATAGGGAAATAGATCTGTGTACATATATTTATAGGTTAAGTATCAAGGTAGCAGAAGGATATTGAACCTCTACTCAAATACTCCCTCAATGCAAGAACACTTTGTTCTATAACCCACCATTCCGTGATGTTCACCTTCCCGACACTGTCGCTGAAGACAAAATGGGGGCATAAGTATATGTTGTGAGGAAAGCTGATGGTGCCTGGCTATCAAAAGATATAGCATCTGGGGTCTTAAAAGCTTGAAGATAAAAAAGCAGCCATCTAGCTGAGGAGCAACAAAGTCCACATGGAAGAAGCATAACAGCTTATGTGATCATGATCTATCAATGGGATCAGGCATCAGTCTTCAAAGACCCAGAACAAAAAGCCATATCAATGTGAATGAGGGGGAGGGCAGAGTAGAGACCTAAAGCCCATCTGTAGACAATTGGACATCCCTTACAGAAGAGTCACAAGGAAGAAACATGAGCCAGTCAGGGTGCAGTGTAGCACTGATGAAGCATACAATATTTCTCTGGTTCTTTAATGCTTTTCCACCACCATCCTGACTCTCTTCACCCCAATTCTACCTTATAAATCCAGCTAGACCAGAGCATGTACACTGGTACAGATAAAAGCTTGAAACACAGGGAATCCGGGACAGATAAATCCCTCAGAACCAATAAAGAGAGTAGCAATATCAGCAGAGTAAAGGGAAGGTGGGGAGAGAAAGGGGAACTGATCACAATGATCAACATATAACCCTCTCCCAGGGGTACAAACAACAGAAAAGAGGGTGAAGGGAGACAACAGTTTGTATAACACATGAGAAAAATAATAATTTATAAATTATCAAGGGTTCATGAGGGAGGAGAGGTGTGTGAGAGGGAAATGAGTTCAAGTAGAAAGAAAACGTTTTGAAAATGATAGCAACAAGTGTACAAAAGTGCTTGACACAATGGATGGATGGATGGATTGTGATACAAGCTGTAAGAGCCCCCAGGAAAATGGTTTTTTAAAGAAACCTTAATTAATTTTGTTTTTGTTTATTTATGCTTTTGTTTTCTCTTGTCTTTTTTCCTTGTTCCACCTGACAGGAGAGAGCCATTATGCTCATACTGCCCAGCCACATATCACCTCATGCAGCCCCACCCATGAGATGAGGTCACAACTTGCTTTGGAACCACCTGATCAATGTTAGGTACCACCTTATATGTTCTACATAAGCAGTAAACAGAGGCATGTACACACATTCCTGTCCTCTATCACACTGACAGATAGTAAGGGCCTAAGAGCACACCAATGTACAATTACTAATTAAATACAAATACAATAATATGTTTTCAGATACAATAGACAACCTCAATTAATTCAAACAAGTGGCCTAAATATGAAGCCAGCAAATCTCCCTGACCAAGAAATACCACTGGAATGATCTGATAAGGAATTCAAAACAATGATATTTAGATACTTTCAGTGGATGGAGCAAAAGATCTAGGAAACTGACAAAATCAAAGAAAACACAGGCAAAACTTTAGACTAATTCCAGAAAAAAAATTACAAGAACAAAATAGAAATGAAATATTAGAAATAATAGAAAAGCAATACATGGAAATCCAGAAGATTAATATCAAGAATTTAGAAATGGAAAATAACACATTGAAAGAATAAATTAATAGAACTGGTTCAGTGGATGATAGAATTAGCGAGATTAAAGACAAATCTCTCAATACTAATCTGATAGAGGAATAATCAGAGAACATAATGGGGGGGGTGTCAAAACTCAAAGAACTATGTGGAACACCATTCAGAACAATAATTTATATGTAATCAGAATTCCAGAATAGGAAGAGACGGTGACAAGCACCCGCAGTGGCTGCTGTTGTTCCTCTGGTGTCGCTCCTGTCTCCTGGAGAAAGGATGTTCAGTGTGCAGAGACCTCCGGATCCCAAGGACACACTCCTCTCTTAGCTCTTCTCTCTTGACTGTCATGAGATTCTCCCTTCCTGCTTCTGAGATGGCTCATTTCATATCCCACAGAATGACAATCACAGTTAACCCTGTTAACAATCACTCAAACTAAATCCTGTCAGTATCTTTTTCCACTTTCTCTTAACCTGGATCTATCAGGAAAAAGTTGTTTGGTGGGAATAACAAAGACTATGGCTAGAAGAGCCATTTAAATTAATCATGGCAGTGCAAGGTTATACCCATGAATAGATTTGAAAGAGGATAGTACTACTTATGTATCTTCACATGGTGCAAATCTGTTCTATGAATATAGTACAGCACACAAGGGCAGAGTTATGAAAACTTCTTAGATATAACCAAACACCTTGAAGGGAATAAATCACTGGACCTGGAGGATCAGGACCAGTTTTAGAGCATACCAAGGTCAACTGGCATAACATTGTCCACAAAGACACTATTCCACACCCCTCTTTGGTGACTAACAGGAGCTCTGGTGGCATAATGGTTATGCATCAGGCTGTGATCCTCAAGGTCAGTGGTTCAAAACCACCAACTGCTCTGTGGGAGAAAGAGGGGGCTTACAACTTCTGAAAAGAGTGACTGTCTTGGAAACTTGCAGGGGGAATTCTACCCTGTCCTATGGGGTTGCTATGCTTAGGCATTAACTCAATGGCAGTGAACTTGTTTGGTTGAGTTTTCTTTGGTGAATATCAATTAGAGTCTTGAAAACTTGTCAACAGCCATCTAAGGTCTCTCCTTGTCTGAAGTAAAGGAAAGAAGACTATTACAAAGCCATATGGAAACAATTAATTAATGAACTAATGACTCAAGCATTTTCATGGCTTTCACTATCTTGAGATCAGAAGAACTAGATGGTGCCCAGCTACTACTACCAACTTCTCTGAAAGAAATCACATTAGAAGGTCCTGGATCGAGTGAAAGGAAACTGTGGAATTAAATACAAAGTTATTAAAACAAAACATAAACAGCAAACAACAAAAACAGGCTTGTTTTTCAGAGAGAGATAATGGAACCCCCTAGACCAGTGGTTCTCAACCTGTGGATTGCAACCCCTTTTGGGGCTGAACGACCTTTTCAAAGGGGTGGTCTAAGACCATCAGAAAACACGTTTCCAATGGTCTTAGGAGCCGAGACACTACCTCTATCCATCTCCAGGCAGGTCCGCCCACATGCAGATACACCCAGATATGAGTACCTTGCGTGATGACATCATCCTGCCAACCCCATCACACACACCCTGTACATATACAGGTGTATGTGACAGGGTTGGTGCCATAATGTGTTTATGTGGACCAGTAACTCATGTGTAGAGAGAAGCTGCTGTGTAGAGAGCAGCTACTGTGTAAAAAGCAGCTGCTGTGTTGAAAGTAGCAGGATTAGAGGTAAATTATAATTACTGGGTAAATGTAAAATCATGTACTGTAAAATCATCAACACACACAATATATATACACATACTATAGGAACTTAATCTGGATCAGGGTTCCTCAAATTTTTTAAACAGGGGGCCAGTTCACTGTTCCTCAGACCTGTTGGAGGCTGGACTATAGTTTTAAAAAATACTATGAACAAATTTCTATGCACACTGCATATATCTTATTTGGAAGTAAAAATACAAACAGGGCAAAAACACCCGGCGGAGCAGATAAATGGCGTGCGGGCCATAGTTTGAGGAAGCCTGATTCTGGATGCTTACCAGTCTCTTTATATTCAGCTATGGTTGATGTGAATACTGCCCCCTTGTGATAGAAACAGGTATGTAAAAAAAACCCAACAGAATGGTAAATCATAGGAAACTTCAATGAACTGTATTGACTGCACTATGCCATGTATCATCTTTTGCATTATTAAAACTATTGATATATATTATTTTCATTAGCAAACTATCCCATGACAATGGATCATGTAGAAAAGAATGTTAAGAAAAGAAAATATAGTGAGGATTTTTAAAAAAATATTTTATTAGGGGCTCATGCAACTCTTATCACAATCCATACATATACATACATCAATTGTATAAAACACATCTGTACATTCTTTGCCCCAATCATTCTCAAAGCATTTGCTCTCCACTTAAGCCCTTTGCATCAGGTCCTCTTTCTTTTTCCCCCTCCCTCCCCGTTCCCCCTTCCCTCATGAGCCCTTGATAATTTATAGATTGTTATTTTGTCATATCTTGCCCTAGCCAGAGTCTCCCTTCCCCGCCATCTCCTCCGTCCATCTCCCAGGGAGGAGGTCACATGTGGATCCTTGTAATCAGTTCCCCCTTTCCAACCCAATCACCCTCCACTCTCCCAGCATCGCCCCTCACACCCCTGGTCCTGAAGGTATCGTCCACCCTGGATTCCCTGTGCCTCCAGCTCCCATATGCACCAGTGTACAACCTCTGCCCCATCCATTCCTGCAAGGTAGAATTCGGATCATGGTAGTTAGGGGGAGGAGGCATCCAGGATCTGGGGGAAAGCTGTGTTCTTCATCGGTACTACATCGCACCCTGACTGACCCGTCTCCTCTCCTAAATCCCTCTATGAGGGGATCTCCAGTGGACGACAAATGGGCCTTGGGTCTCCACTCTGCACTTCCCCCTTCATTCACTATGTTATATATATTTAATGCATGATGCCTTATACCTGGTCCCTTTGGCACCTTGTGATTGCACAGGCTGGTGTGCTTCTTCCATGTGGGCTTTATTGCTTCTGAGCTAGATGGCCACTTGTTCACCTTCAAGCCTTTAAGACCCCAGACACTATCTCTTTCGATAGCCGGGAAACATCAGCTTTCTTCGCCACATTTGCTTATGCACCCGTTTGTCTTTGGCGATCCTATCATGGAGGTGTGCAGCCAATGATATGATTTTTTGTTCTTTGATGCCTGATAACTGATCCCTTCGGGACCACGCAATCACACAGGCTGGTGTATTCTTCCATGTGGGCTTTGTTGCTTCTGAGCTAGATGACCGCTTGTTTATCTTCAAGCCTTTAAGACCCCAGACACTATTTCTTTTGATAGCCAGGCACCATCAGCTTTCTTCACCACATTTACTTGTTCACCCGCTTTGTCTTCAGCAGTTGTGTCGGGAGGGTGAGCATCGTAGAGTGCCAATTTAATAAAAGAAAGTATTCATGCATTGAGGGAGTGCTTGAGTAGAGGCCCAAGGTCCTTCCTCCACCTTAATACTAAACTATAAATATAGACACATAGATCTATTTCCCCATCCTCATATATATATTTGCATGTACATGTCTTTGTCTAGACCTCCATAAATGCCCCTTGACTCCTAGCTCTTTCCTCCATCTCCCTTGACTTTCCTCCTGCCCTACTACCATGCTGCGTCCCTACCTGGGTTACAGCTATACCGTTTCTTTACATAACCTTACCCTTGATCATTCCCTACCAGGCCTTCCACTCCCCCCTCACCACCATTTTGGGTCCCATGTTGTTCCCTTGTCCCTGTGTTTGTTAACACCACTTCCTTACCCTCCTACCTCCCCCCACCTCAAGTTCCCCCGGAACTGTCGGTCCCATTGTTTTTCCTCCAGATAGTTCATCCAGCCTGTCCTATTCAGACAGACCTGTGGAGACACTAACATGCACGAAAACTAGACAGAGGAAAACAAAGCAACAGTATACAACCAGACAACAAAACAACAAAAACAAACCACTGACAAAGAACAAAACACAACACTTCACAGAGAAAAGCTTGTAGTTAGTTCAGGGATCATTTGCTGGCCCTTAGGAGCGTTTTCCAGTCGAGTCTGTTGGGGCACCACGCCCTGGCCCCAGAGTCCACTTTCAGGATTCCCCAGGGACCTTGCCGCTCCATTCCCTTGCTGTTCCGCTGCACTCCCCCAGTGCTTTGCCTCGGTGTGGTGGGATCAGGTCAGGTGCAATTCCCACACTGTGTCTCCGGTGCAGTCCCCTGTATCGCCCTTAGTCACTGAGGGGCATCATTTCTCATAATGGGGCCAACCATGTTGTTCTCTCTGTGGACTGGCTGCTCTACTCAGGAACATCATCCTGATGGCCTGGTGGGCCAGGCTGTGTTCCACTCTCTCCTCCTGCCCCTTCATCTGCTCCCGTGTGCTCTGATCAGATATGTCCATCTCCTGTAGCTGCAGAATCAATGTTGTCCTTTGAAACAAATTCTTCTTGGGGGAGGGACAGGAATCCACTTAATTTTTGGTGCTGGGGCCAGCCTCCCAGACCTCTACACTGGTTCCCTACTCCACGCCGGGACATTGCATTCACACCTTGCGGCACTGGGTTGAAGTCTGGTCCCACTTTCCCTGTGGAGATATAACAATATCCTCCCCTTAGGTGGGTTAGTGCCCCATGCTCCCACTCCCCTTTTCTATATAGTGAGGATTTTTACAGTATGGTTTAACCTTAATAATTACAGCAGGAATTGAGAAACTGCAATGTGTTATTTGGTGTGAAGTTCTATCAGCTGAATCTATAAAGGTAAACAAACGAAAATGCCATTTTATAGCAAGCATTTGAGCTTTGCTGGCAAGGATCCCAACTATTTTGGAAGCAACGCTGATGGACTCAAGAAAGCCAGACTTGACACTGGTATAAAGTACCACAAACCAAAGGTAGCAGCTACTGAAGCTTCATATGTGGTGGCACTCAGAATCACCAGAGCTATGAAATCTCACACCATTGCTTAGGATTTACTCTTGCCAGTGGCCAAAGACATTGTTTGAGTTATGATCGGAGACAAATTTGTTACAAAATTGAGTGCAATTTCCTTATCTGACAACATTGTCCGCAGACATAGATGACATGTCTGCTGATATTCTTGATCAGGTAATCCAGGAAATTAAATCTGCTCCACTTCCAATATTTAGCATCCAGCTTGATGAATCTACAGATGTTGCAAATTGTTCAGTTACTGGTTTACATGAGGTATATTAATGATGGTACCTTTAAAGATGAGTTTCTTTTTTGCAAACCTCTTGAAATGACAACTACTGCATGTGATGTATTTGACACAGTTTGTTCATTACTGAAAGAGCATAAGATCTCTTGGGAAAAGGGGTGTGGTGTTTGCACAGATGGTGCTCCAGCTGTGCTAGGATGTCAGTCTGGATTCCAACGTTTGGTACTGAATGAGTCCCCAAAAGTCATCAGAACTCACTGTATGATTCATCAGCAAATAGTAGCAACAAAGACGCTGCCACAAGAGTTACAAGTCCTGTCAATTTTGTAAAGGTGAGCGCTTTAAGCAGTTGACTGTTTTCCCAACTGTGCAACGAGTTGGATGCGCTGAATAATGCTCTGATATTTCACACTGAAGTGAGATGGTTGTTGAGAGGAAAAGTTTTAAAATGTGTTTTTGAGCTTCCTGATGAACTCAAAACGTTTTTTCATCATAAAGCAAGACCGCAGTTCAAAGCACTTTTCAGTGATAAAAGTGAACTGCAGAAAATAGCTTACTTGGTTGCCATCTTTGCCATCTTGAATGAGTAAAATTTATCACTGCAAGGACAAAATGCAACACATCTCGATTTGTCTGAAAAGATCCAATCATTCTAAATGAAACTTCAGCTTTGGCAAAAAAATAATTGGATGAAAATAAAATTTACATGTTGCCTACGTTATTGCTTTCTTTGAGGAACATGACCTTGAACCAGACAAAAGGATTAAGATGATAAAGATGTGAAAGAGCACTTGCACATGCTTGCAGACTAAATTTCTTTGGACATTCCAAATCTACCTGATACCCCATTTGCACTTGCAAGAAGCCCATGCATAGTCAAAGTTGAAGATGTTCCTGAGACAGCACAAGAGGAGTTCATTGAACTTATTAACAGCGATGCAGTGAAAACTGATTTCTCTACAATGCCAGTTACAACATTCTGGATCAAGTGTTTGCAGTTATATTCTGTTGTGTCTGAGACTGTGTTACACCTTCTTCCATTTCCAACAATATATCTTTGTGAAACAGGGTTTTCATGTTTGTTGGTTATCAAGTCTAAATACCGAAGTAGACTTATTGTGGAAGATGATCTTTGTTGTGCTCTTGCAAAGACTTCCCTGAGAATTTCTGATCTGGTGAGAAAGAAGCTATCTCAACCTTTACACTGATGTTGGCTTTTTATGAATACTGTCACAAAATGTAGCAATGTAGTTTACTGATGTTATATTAAGACTGTTACCCATGCTACATCATGCTTCAAGACAAAATTTCATTTATTTGTAATTAGAAATAAATATCTCACAATATATAATTACATAGTCTTTGTGATTAATCACTATACTTTAATTATGTTCAATTTATAACAATGAAAATGCATCCTGCATATCAGATATTTACATTATAATTCATAACAGTAGCAAAATTACAGTTATGAAATAGCAATGTAAATAATTTTATGGCTTGGGGTTCACCACAACATGAGGAACTGTATTAAAGGATTGCGGCCTTAGGAAGGTTGAGAATCACTGCCCTAGACTGTGGCCTTTGGTCTTCGGGCCTGGAACTGAATTCACATGCGTGGCTCACTATTCACCCAAACAACAGAGAGTCCTACAAGATCAACAATAATATGAGGGAGGTCCACAGTCCTTAGCACAATCAAACAGTTGAGATCAAAGGATGGCATTTGCTCAAGGACAAAGTTCTGAGGCAGGAAGGGGTAAGAAGAAATGTAATTAAAACTGGAAATGTAAGGAGGAAATGGGATAAGTAATATTGTATCGTGGGATAGCAATCAGTGACATGAAACAAAATATGTGTGAATTATTGAACTGATTTGCTCTATAAGCTTCCACCCAATTCCCAGTAAAAAGTAAAATAAGATAAAATGAAAGAAAAAGGGGTCATTTATAAAACCTGGCATTGGGATAAATGGAAGAAATTAAGTTAGAATTTTAAAAATCTCAACTCATGAATCAAATTGAAACTCAGATGTAGTAAAGATCTAAGTGTATCACTAGATTATACTTGTAGAAATTGTTGAATTGGTGAATTTTGGAGGGACATGTGTATGTGTACTTGTATTTTAACCATAATAAAAACAGTAAGCTCTGAAAGTCAGAGAGATCAAACAGCATTATTCACAATAACCAAAAGGTGAATCCAGTCCAAATGTCCATTGAGCAATGAATAAAACAATTGTGTCCTACTTATCTAATGGAATACTCACTCACTCATTCACTGTCATTGAGTCGACTCCAATTTATAACAACTCTATAAGACAGGAGGAACTGCCCCAGTAGGTTTCTGAAACAGTAACTTTCTGGGAGTAAAAAGCCTCTTCTTTCTCCCTCAAGGCAGCTGGTGGTTTTGAGCTTGTTGACCTGTGATTAGCAGCCCAGTGCATAACCCATTACACCACCAGGGCTCAATCAGAAACAGGAAGAAAGCATTGATAAATGCTAATACACAGAGGAGTCTTGGAAACATTATACTCAGTCAAAGATGGCAGATACAAAAGGCCACATATTGTATAATTCCATGCGCAGAAAACTCCCAGAGTAAGTAGAACCAGAGGGACAGAGAGCATATTAGAGGCTGCCAGGGGGTCGGGGGAGAGAGGGCGGGGAAATGACTACTTCACAGACACAGTGTTTCCTCTGGGGATGATGACAATGTCTTGGAACCAGGCAACACTGTGAGTGTCCTAAACGCCACTTTACATGGACTGCATTTTAAAATGGCTAATGGTTCATTTGATGTCATATGGATTGTATCTCATTTAAGAAAGCAAAAGGACTAGAGAACACTGGAGAAATGCGCTCTGGAAATAGAGGAAAGAACTAGGAGGCACAGGGCTGGGCCTAATCCCAAGTAGGTGGATACTACTTCCCACTGAACTCAGAAGAATGCATTTCAAAGGACAGCACTGGGCTACAGCTTGGGGAGACGGGTGTGTCTGATTAGAGCACATGGGACAAAAGAAAAGGGATGGAGAGGGAGGGAGGATATCCTGGCCCACCAATCCCCAAGGACAATATTCCTGCTCACAGCAGACAACGCACAGAGAGGACCATAGAGACATAATGTCCTTCACTGAACCACAGTGCTATGGGGGACAACACTGGAGACACAGTGTGGGAATTGTGCACAATCCGACCCCATCATGCTGGGGCGAAACGCTAAGGGCATTTAACAGAGCAGCAAGGGGAGCAAAGTGATGAAATCCCTGGGGAACACCAAAAATAAACTTTGGAGACAGAGAGCGGCACCTCATCATATTCAACTGGAAAACACTTGTAAAGGCCAAAAACAGAACTAGAACTATTTATAGGCCTTTCCTTTTTTGTCAGTGGTTTTCTTTTTGTTGTTGTTATTGTTTTGTTGGTCTTTGTTATTTTATTTGTGTATCTGCATGTATATCTACATAAGATAGGCAGAATAAATAATTTGGAGATGAAAATAACAGGACCAATGGTTCTGGAGGGCATACAGGAGAAAGGGAGGTGAGAGAAAGGAAGGGGGCAAGAACCAACCCAGGGATAAGGGAACAACAAGTGAACTAAAATCAATGGAGAGAAGGGTGTAGGCCTTGTGGGGCTTAATCAAGGACAATGTAGCAGCGAGGGATTACTAAACCCGAATGAAGACCGAACATGATGGTGGGACAAGAGGGAAGTAAAAGGAAAGAAAGGAAAGAACCAGGAGGCAAAGGACATTTATAGAGGCCTAAATACAGGCGTGTATAGGTATATTTACATGAGAGGGGAATAGAACCATGTACTCATATCTATATGTTAAGAATTAAAGTTGCAAATGGACATTGGGCTTCGACTCAAGTACTCCCTCAACACAAGAACACTTTGTTCTAACAATCCGGCATTGTGTGATGCTCACCTACCCGACAGGATTGTTGAAGACAAAATGGGGGCATAAGTAAATGTAGTGAGGAAAGCTGATGGAGCCCGGCAAATTAAAGATATAGCATCTGGGGTCTTAAAAGCTTGAAGATAAGCAAGTGGCCATCTAGCTGAGAAGCAACAAAGCCCCCATGGAAGAAGCACACCAGCCTGTGTGATCACGAGGTTCCAAAGGGATCAGGCAACAGTCCTCAAAGACCCAGAACAAAAATCATGTCAATGTGAATGAGGTAGAGTGAGGAGTGGAGACCCAAAGACCAACTGTCGACAATTGGACGTCTCCTTACAGCAGGGTCACAAGGAAGAGTGCAATATAACATCGATGAAACATACAACTTTCCTCTAGCTCTTTAATGCTGCCCCACCGCCCTATCACGGCCCCAATTCTACCTTACAAATCCAGCTGGACCAGAGCATGACAGGTGTATAGATAACAGATGGAAACACAGGGGATCCAGGACAGATAAACCCCTCAGGACCAATAAAGAGAGTAGTGATGCCAGGAGGGGAAGGGGAAGGTGGGGAGAGGAAGGTTGAACCGATCACAATGATCTACATATAACCCCATCCCAGGGGCATGGACAATAGAAAAGTGGGTGAAGGGAGACATTGGTCAGTGTACGACATGAAAAAATAATAATAATGTCTAAATTATCAAGGGTTCATGAGGGAGTGTGGGAAAGGGAGCTTGAGAAAAAAATGAGGAGCTGACTCAAGTAGAAAGCCAAGTAGGAGCCAAGGACTCAAGTAGAAAGAAAGTGTTTTGAGAATGATAATGGCAACATATGTACAATTGTGCTTGTCACAATGGATGGATGGATGGATTGTGATAAGAGCTGTAAGAGCCCCCAATAAAATGACTAAAAAGAAAAGAAATGCACTCTGATGACCTTGGAGTGTTTGATTGGCACAATAATGAACTCCCGTGACTCACACCTGCCTCTCTCCAGGCCCCTTTGCAATATGGCTGTGTGTGTGTTGTCCATTAAGGAACAAAGTCTACTCATGGATTTCCGCAACCCATTGAAGCTGGGCTGGCCGTGTTACTCAGTGCAGGGAGGTGACATTGGGGCAGTTCTGAAGTCTTGGCTCCTTTGGAAACCCTATGGGTTAATTCTACCCTGTCACTATGAATCAGAATAGAGTTAAGAGCAATGGGCTTGTTTTTGTTTGTTCGTGTAGGAGTAGGGGGTGGGGATAAGAATGGAATTAGCATATGTTTATTGAAACTTTTCTAGGTGATTCTAATACACTATCATAAAAACCAAACACCAAAATTTAACCAGGATGTGTATGTGAGGAATGTTTGCAAAATACTATGGTACCCAAAACTCCAAATTCACTTCCATTGAGTCAGTTCTGATTTATAGGCGCCCTGGTGGTATAGTGGGCTGCTAACCACAGGGTCAGCAGTTTGAAACCACCAGTCACTCCACAAGATAAAGATGAGGCTTTCTGCTCGTGTGAAGAGTGACAGTTTCAGAAACCCCAGGGACAGCTCTACCCTGTCCTGTAGGGTCGTGGTAAGAGTCAATCTGGTAAGCAAAGGTTATTATCCTCAACGTAGAAAGAGCTTTTATAATTGACTACGAAAAGGAGCATGCATAGAAGGCAGAAACCATCAAAACCAAATGAAAAACCAATAGTCATTTAATATTTAAACCTATCCATTCCATTTCAGTGAGCGTATCAACTCTATATTAAAATGATGCTTAAACCAATCATATTTGAAAAATCGAAGCCAAGGGTCATTTCCAATTCTATTCTTTTTAGCATGAGGGAAAAAATGGGGATATTTATACTGTTAGGCCAATTCTAAATTGTTACAGACTTCCTGAGCCAGTGTAGCAGTATGTGCATACAATGATAAAGTGACCCTGGAATTTACCATAAGAAAAAAATTAAACCAGTATATGAATGGGGATGGTGATTATAGCACTCTATAATATAGTCCTCACATTGAATCAACTTAGTCATGACCCGGGGGTTCATCAAGTGAAGGGTATTTGTTGGGGACAGAGCAGGTCTCAGCCGCGTGGCTATGCCATCAGCCATTCCTGAAGATACATATGCACTGTGCGTATCACTGTCCCAGCTGGGTTGGGGGTGGATTAGAACACTGAGATGTCCAGGAGAAGCCGGGAAAGTGAATTTTCCAGGTCAGCCCCACCAAAACCCAAAGTTGCTGACTATTGTGATCGGTTTTTCAATTGGTTCAAAACTTGGTGAGAGAAGGGAATGGTTTATTTGGGCCCACAAATGCCAACAAGTCCCTCCCCACTTTTTTGCTCTTTCAATCCAAAGCCCTAACCATCAGCAACCAAAACACAGTTGCCTTTTCTTTCCTTGAGGGGGGGCGGGTTTACCGTTCAGACCTTCTCAGGAGAGATGAAATATCGGTATTATTTTTCTAATGCGGCAAAAAGGTGATGAAAGATCTAATCATTTAGATGCTGGAACAAAGCATGTTGAGCATTCATATTCTGCTACCATATAAATATATGCAAATTTATATAAATGCAGAAGGAGAAACAGAAAGACAGACATCCTGGGACAAAGGGGAGGAGGGACCAGGAGCAAGTTGACCGACAAAGTGTTCATTGTAACTGAGCAGTTGGGATCCAGGGTTTTTCTTTTATGACTTGGATTTTTACTATAATTTACATATATTTCTCCTGAAATTGGGGAAAAATTATACACTGCTTTTGTTCACCATTCAAGAATGTTTCCTGGGCTCAGAATAATTTTAAATCCTAAGGCATTGTTTTGACAACAGTCATCTGGTTCAAAGTGATCGTGATCTTTCCTGAGAACTCCACTCTCTCCATCCTGCCGGCGTGCTGAACACTCACCCAAACTGGCCAACTGAGGCCCCAGCGCAGGGGTTGCAGGAGGCCTGTGGCGCCGCGGGTTGCATATGGACTGCTAACTGAAAGGTTGGCTGCTCCACAGAAGAAAGATGAAGCTCTCTGCCCCCAGAAGGATTTAC
Source organism: Tenrec ecaudatus (assembly GCF_050624435.1). Classification (NCBI taxonomy): domain Eukaryota; kingdom Metazoa; phylum Chordata; class Mammalia; order Afrosoricida; family Tenrecidae; genus Tenrec; species Tenrec ecaudatus. Next base: position 28,508,215 of record NC_134547.1, read on the forward strand.
AATCTCAGAAGCCCTATCAGTACAGGGTCGCCAAGAGTTGGAATTGATTTCATGGCAGTGGACTTGGACTTGAGATTTGGAGTCAGCCTGAGAGTGTTAGTCTTTCTTGTGGCTAAACCTGTACCACTAAGAAAGGTGGGCATGCACGTTTTCAATCATTTGGCAACCAGAGGCCAGACTCTGGCTCCTGAACTGGCTGGGTTTCTATCCACAAGTTCTGCCCGCTTTATTTTTTCTTTATTATATTCAAAACAAACCACACATTTTTATGGTGCTATGGGTGAAAGTTTATACAGCAAACTGGTTCTCCAGTCCACAATTCATAGGCATTTTGTTTACCGATGCTGGATGCCGCCCCGAACGTAACAGAGTGCTTTTCTTACTTCTTTCCTGTTTCCTGTTACTGTTCGCTTTTCTTTCCTAGCCCTTCCGGCCTTCTGAGCTTCGTCCCTGAGGCGCACATGGGTTTCTGTTCTCAAACTCAGTAGCTTTAGAAGAGCTAGGCTTTGGTCCACACCCATGTGCAATCTCCAGTGCCACAGGTGCAGTTCCGAGGCAACAGGTCCTGAAAGACAATGTGTTGGCTAAGACAGGAGGCAAGGGAGAAAGTCAGAATTTCCCACTCAACAGCGAGGCACCTCCCAACTGAGTTATGCAGGGTGAAGTCAGAAAGTATTGCCACTCGGTGTGCAGGAATGTGTTTATTCCAGACAGAACGTGTTTACACATGTTTCTGAGACCAGTGGAGGCCTGCAAACACGTTATCTTAGTAACATATTTGTCTTAGTCTCATTAGGGTGCCTTAAAAAAAGTTTCAATTAAAACAAAAGCTTTCAGCAGGGTCTGCTCACCGCCATCGAGTCAACTCAGCCTCATAGTCACCCCACAGGCCAGGGTAGAACTCCCCTGGGGTTTCTGAGACTGGCAGCTAGAGTCTAGCTTTTCACAGGAGTAGAGAGCCTCAACTGTCTTTCACGGTGCGGCTAGTGGTTTCTAACCACTCACCTAGTGGTTAGCAACCTAACTCGTAACCACTAAGCTACCAGGGTTCCTACAGGATGTGCTGGGTCAGTTAATTTCAAGGCAGAAGGTTACGGTGACTGTTTAGAGCAGCGGTTCTCAACCTGTGGGTCGAGACCCCTTGGGGAGATCGAACAACCCTTTCACAGGGGTTGCCTAAGACCATCGGAAAACACATATTTCCAGACGGTTTTAGGAACCAAGACACCGCTCCTCTATCCGTCTCTAGGCGGGTCTACCCACATGCAGATACTCCCACATATGAGTACCCAGCGTGAAGAGTGTTACCCATGCGACACCCATACTTCAAGACAAAATATGATTTATTTGTAATTAGATAAATATCTCACAATATATAATTATATTACATATTTTGTGATTAATCTCTATGCTTAAATTATGTTCAATTTATAACAATGAAAACAATGTAAATTGTTTATAACAATTTATAACAATGTAAATATCCTGCCTATCAGATATTTACATTATGATTCATAACAGTAGCAAAATGACAGTGATGAAGTAGCAACGAAAATAATTTTATGGCTTGGGGTCACCACAACCTGAGAAACTGTATTCAAGGGTCGCGCGCGGCATGAGGAAGGTTGAGAACCGCCGGCTTAGAGAGATGTCTGCCAAGCCAGTGACTACATTCTCTGTCTTCGAAGGTGTGTAAGCCTACATGGCGGCTATATCAAGGAAGAGAGGCTTCCCATTGCTCTTGAATGAAGAAGAGCTCCAGCAACAGCAGCAATGATGAAGTGAAAGAGCTGAATGCAAGAGTTCAGAGGGTGCCTCCAGAGGACAAAGTAAAGGCCTGCAGTTAGAAGACCAAATGGCAAGAACAGGCTTGGCTTTGCTCAAAGTAAAAAAATGGAAGGCAAAAATTGCAGCCTCAGCTACAGGGCTGAAGTATTCGGTGGGCAAAATGTTGAATGATGCAAGAAGCATCCGAGGAAGACGAAGGATACACAGACTCCCCGTACTGGCTCTTCACTGCCAAGAATCCTGAGCATCCTGGCCCTGCCTCGCTGACACAAATAGTCTTTAAATGATGATGTTGCTGAAGAATACTGAATACTCCATACGCCACCAGGAGGAATAGGGCTAGGATGCTCCTTAGACGGGAGGATGGCAAGACTTCCTGTAACTTGGATGTGTCATCACGAGGGACCACTCCCTAGAGCAGCACACCATGCTTGGACTGACAGTCGGTGAGATGGAGCGACGCGGTGGCTGCAACAATGGGCTCAAGCGTGACAACAGCTGAGAGGAAGGCACGAGAGCCGGCGTCGCTTCCTCGTGTTACTTATAGGCTTGTGATGAGTGGGAATCCATTCATAGCAGCTGACAACACGAACAACATTCTTTTGCAGTAACACTGTTTAACTTACCTCATGTATTACATGAGCCATTCGGGATGCCTGCTGACTCTTGGGGCTAGGGCTGTGTTGTTATTAGTTGTCGTCAGTTTGATTCGGACTGCTGGTGACCCCGGGGGTGCAGAATGGAACTGCCCTGTGGGGCTTTCAAGGCTACGACCTTTCAGAAGCTGATTGTCAGCCACCCATGAGCTAGTACTTGAGCATGTGGGTTTGGGATTAGGGGTCAAGAACACTTGTGGGTTTGGGATTAGGGATAAGGCTATATGGGACACTACAACTGAATGATAACATGCAAATGCAATAATCTCTCAAGTTTTACAAGCATTCTATCGCTGGAGAGGAAAGCAAAACCTGCCAAGAGGAGCTGGTGATTCTCCGCCCCTCAGGAATCCCATGGGTCTGAGCTCAGGCTCCAGCTGGGAGTGAAGCATGAAGAAGGTCAGTCTCTTCAAGGGGATCCTCCCCATGCTTATCTCTGGTGCTCCCAAAGGATATGACTGGCAGAGCTTCGGGTGGCTCCTGGCCAGGGAAGCAAGCTGCCGAAGAATTGTGGGAGGCAAGAGTCCACTGGTCCTGTTACTTCCTTATTCTTGCTGGGCAGGAAATGGTCTCTGTCCGGAACACGTATATCGATTCTGTTCTAGGAGGTTTGTAAGATGTTCCCACTTGTAAAAGAATGCGCCACTACACGTGGGAATGCAGAGAGGACGCCATGGCGAGGGAAGCTCAGATGAAGTGGAAAGGGCTGGTTCCCCACAAAGAAGAAAAGCCTCCAGGCCGCCTGGTGGAGGGAGCAGGGCAGCAGGGATTGGGTGGTTTGGGACACTTTCTATTGGCAAGTCCTCTGACCCAGGATCCTCTCTCTGGTTGATGGTGTCTGGTTAGCTTTGTGTGCCGCCTCCAGGCATCCCCACTCAGGTTGCCCTTCTGGCCTCGCACACTGTGGGTCACCACTGCATCGTCTCAAACTTGGTGCTCAATATAATGAGCCCTGGTGGCATGGTGGTTAAAGGGCGCCACTGCTCACCAGAAAGTCAGTGGTTCAAACCCACTAGCAGTTATATGAGCAAAAGGTGGGGCAGTCTACTTCTGCACAAGTTTACAACCTTGGAAACCCCGAAAAGCAGCCCTTCCCTGTCCACTCTACAGCAGTGGGGCTTTCGTGAAGCTGAATATAACTTCAGCTATTTCATGTTCTTTCGTGAAATGTACTGTTTTTTAAGAGTTTGTGCTTTTAAAATTAACTTATTATTTAAAAAAAATTAACTTATTATTAAAAAGGTAATAACAACATGAGTTTTAAAGAAATCACCTCTCACACTCACTGCCATTCAGTTAATGCCACCTCATAGAGGCCCTATAGGACAGACTAGAAGTGCCTCTGTGAGTTGCCCAGATTCTACGGGAGTAGAAAGCCCCATATTTCTCTCTCGGATTGGCTTGTGGGTTTGAACCAAGGACTTTGCAGCTCAACACATAATCACTATGCCTTTATCTCTGGGTTACAAACATCCAACCAACATACACCTTGTAGTTACAAACCAACTCCCATAAAGTCTATAATATTAAAAACTCAAGGCTTGTAGCAACAGGTGCTAGTAGACAGCTCTCAAAGCATGATTATTGTTGTTTTTTTTTATGTTAAAGATGTTTTAGTGCAACTGGGGGTGTTTCTTGATTTTTTTTTAATTCATAGAAAGGTACCAAACCCCAACCAAACTCACCGCCATCAAGTTAATTTTGACTCACCGGGGCCCCCTATATTCCAGAGCAGAATTGTCCCTGTGGGTTTCCAACACTGTAACCCTTTAAGGAAGTAGAGAGCCTCCTCTTTCTCCATTGGAGTGACTGGTGGATTTAATCTGCTGACCTCGTCGTTAGCAGCCCAACCCCAAACCCACTATGCCACGAGGGCTCCTTGCACTGTACACTCGGGTCAACATTTCACTGAGATTCGAGACAAACTTGACCTCATTGTTCTGACTTATGCACAAATATGACTATAAGACGGGCCTGGGAACAGAGAGCATTTGTAATTTAGGACCTGTTTGTATTCCATGGAAAGCTAGCTTCCCTTCTGTTCCAGACTCCTGCCCCTCTCCAGAGACACCCACCAGGAGCAGTCTCTCCAAATCCTTGCAGGAACTGGCCGTGCATACAAGAGTGTGTGTACATACTTTCACAGACAAACAGGAGCTTATTATACACGCTGTTCTGCACTTTGTTTTTCTGTTTTTCTTTTTTATTTAATAACATCTTCGCGATCATTCCACATACTAATTCATTTTTAATTTAAAAACCACATAAATAAATAAACAGTCCTGTGATAATTAGTTAACTGTTTATGAAAAATATTAAATTGGGTTCCTTCTGTACACCATGCTCCAAAATAAATTCCAAGGAGTGGATTAAAGATTTAATTATAACAAATGAAACTCTCTCACATTTTCCTGAGTGACTCTTCTCAGGGGTCCCTGGACTGGGGGGCGGTGCGGGAAGGCCTTCTGGGTCTGACATAGGCATACCCCCAAACCGCTGCCCCGTCCAACTCACAGTGAGTTGATAGGCCCAAATGGGGCTGCTCTTACCACTGACCTCATCGTTAGCAGCTCAATGTGTAGTCCACTATACGACCAGGGCTACAACATGAAAACGACCAAATCTAAGTCCCACAAATTGTGTGTGTGTGTGTGTGTGTGTGTGTGTGTGTGTGTGTTGGTGCTCTCTTCAAAAACCAAACACAGTGCCATCGAGTCGAATCCCTGTAGGACAGGGTAGAACTGCCCCGGGGGTTTCTGAGATCAACTCTTTATAGGAGGAGAGAGCCTTGTCTTTCTCTTGAGGAGCAGCTAGTGGTTTTGAACTGGTAACCTTGTGGTTAGCAGACCAACGCATACCCACTACGCCACCAGGGCTTCTATGGTATTCTCTGAATGCTGGTCTTTTTCTCTTGTAAGAGACAGGTGTGTATGGGGGGCTTCCTCAGATCTGATACGAGTGGGATGTGCTCTTAGGGAAAACCAACAAGGTGGACTGGGGGAGAGGCACAGCCAGATCTGAGGTCAAGCATGGGAATATCAGAACCAGGCACAAAAGGCAACCCCCTGCCCATCCAACCAGTTCTAAGCCAGAGTCCTCAAAGCACAGCATCTGAGAGCCTCCGAGGCTGCGAACCTTGCTTTTAAACAGTTTTACTGACATGAAATGCAAGGTTATACATCTTTATGGAAGCAGACTGCGTCCTCTTTCTCCCGGAAAGTGGCTGGCGGGTTCAAATGACCCACCTTTCAGGTAGTAGCCAAATGCTTAACCCACAGCACCACTAAGGCTCCTAACAAGAGTATCATTTCTTATAAAGTCCCAGCCTGATGTTGTGAACAGCTCTGAAGTTTAAGTTACATCTGAGAGTGTCTCGGGGAGATGGCCATTTATACTCTGGCCCTCGCAGTCATCAGCTGAGGGCCGCCCCAGGGGGACATGCAGGGTGGACACTGATGGCCTGTGGGCCAGTGGGCAGAGCAGCTCCAGTAGCCCGCACTGGGCCTCTGAGGAATCACAGGTACCATTAATTAGAAGCAACAGCTCCTAGAATCTGGGTCCAGGGACCCCACAGGGGATTTGGATGTAGAACAGAGAGCATCAACTCCAGAGGTGGGGGAGCTGGAGGAGGAGACCTGTGAAATGGTTGGGAGGGCGTGAAGGATTGAAGTTCCAGCTCTGATCTTGCAGTGAAACTTCCAAGAGAACCCAAGCTCAACTCCTCACATCTACCCAAATCCCCAATCCATGTAATCGAATTGATTCCCACCCGTGGAGACCCTGTATAGGGTCTCTGAGGCTGTCAATCTTTAGGGGAGCAGTCTCATCATTCTTCTCCGGGTGGCTGGTGGGTTTGAATCACCGACCTGGGAGCTAGCAATCCAATACCTGCCATCTGAACTCAGTCCTCACATCTGCGGGCTTAGGGTCTGGTCCTGGAGTCCAAACAGTGTCTGTGTGAAGGCCCCGACTTACTGGGGTGAGGGTTTGGGGCACAACGTGCATGGTGAAGGCTCTTAAGGGCAGGGGTAGGGTTGAGGAAGTGACGAGAGCAGAGGGGACAATTGTCCCCCATGTGGTTACAGCTGAGGCCTGAGCAAGTCCCATGGAGTTGCCCCCAAATTGAGAGACTTTCAGCCTCTGGAGAGGCGACCCTGTACAGAGGTGCTTCAGTGAAGAACATTCTCAGAGTGGAAAGGAGGAGGCAGCAGCCCTGAAGAAGGGCTGGACTGGGGGCCACTGCAGCGTCCCCTGCAGGAGGGAACCACGAGGCCGCCTCAGCTGGAGCTCTGCCTGCACTGGTTCCCTGGGAAGGGATGCAGAGGGAGGCCATTGGTCAGACCACACCCTGAGGAGACCACTCCTTCAGCAGCTCTGGGAGTGAGGCTGGAGGGGGAGACCCTGAACCCTGGCAGAGAGATCAGAGACTGAGAACCAACAACTCCTAGCCGCCGAGTCCATGCTGACTTGTAGGGACCTAGAGGGCATGGTAAAACTGCCCGGTGGGTTCTGAGGCTGCACTTCTTTTTTTTTTCTTCTCCCCAGTAGTTTTATTGGCATATAATTCACATATCATAAAATACAATAGTTCAATGACATCAAGAAGAATTGCACAATCTGTTTTAGAACATTTTCTTCGATCTTGTCCTTGCTGTCATTAACTCAACTTCCACTGTCATCCTCCCAAGGAACTCTTAATCCAGCTATGTCTCTATAGGTTTAGCTAGCCTGGATGTCACATACAGAAAAACATTTAAAACCAACCAACCAAACAAACAAACAATAAGCTAACAAAAACAAGGAGGTAAAACAGCTAAAACATCTCCCTCTAGAACAAAGCAGATGTTCTCCAACTGATCGTAGTAAAGAGAGCACAGCTCTTCTTGATAGGATTGAACTATCGAACTGTAGGATATCTGGATGAAGTGCCAATAAAACCTTAAAAAAAGAAAGCAGAAAATATTAAAAACTAGAACAAATGTAAATGCATCACCATGAAGATCAAGTGAGAGGGTGCTAAGTTTTAATGTAACTGCGTTTACAACCATCCACTTTCCAATGCATTCAGCGTGATGGCAAGTGTATTCACATCCCTGGTCTGTGGTCAGGGGGGCTCTCCAGGGGCTTACTCCACATGTATTCCCTTCACTTGGTTTTGGGTTTTTTTTCTCATACTGAAAGAGCTTTCAAATGAGCCTCGCTGTAACTCTACAGAAGCAGAAAGCCTCGTCTTTCTCCTGAAGAGTGGCAGGTAGTTTCAAACTGCTGACCTCGAGGTTAGCAACCCAACAAGCAACTACTAGGGCTCCTCAGAAAAGATATTCCCTGAAACCTGGCCAAGGAGATGCTGAAAGTCAAAGGTGAGACCTGGGTGGGGCTCCAACCTGGGACATATCTCCCAAAACTTTGCTGTGGGTGGGGAGGAGGTTTGATGGAGCCACCAGCAACCTGGAAGTGAGTGGACTTCAAGAAGCAGCCTGTCGCTCTGAGTTGAGCAGGCTGTGCCTATGGTCTCTTCTAGCCTCTTAAAAACCTGCTGCCACAAACCCACCCAAGGGAAGGGTATTGTTTATATCTCCACAGGGAAGGAGGGACCAGACTTCAACCTGGTGCTCCAAGATGTGACTGCAACATGCCGGCATGACACAGGGAACAACTACGTGGACTACTGCCCCCCCCACCCGACCCCGCCGAAGAATTCACTTCAGAGGACAGCACTGAAGCTGCAGCTCAGGGAGAAGGACATGTCTGATCAGAGCACACGGGAGCAAATGAAGGGGGAGGAAGAGAGAGTGGAGCACATCCTGGCCCTCCAAGCCTTGAGGATGATATTCCTGCTCAGAGCACAGAGGTGACTATATGGCCAGACCCACTACGAGATATGACATCCCTCCCTGACCCATAGCCCTACAGGGGACAACACTGGAGACACAGTGTGGGAATCGTATCTGATCTGATCTCGCCACACCGAGGAAAACACTAAGGGCGTGCAACAGAACAGCAAAGGGAACAGAGCAAGGAAGTCCCGAGGGAGTACTAAAAATAGACTTTGGGGCCATTCATCAGACTCGACTGGAAAACATTCCTAAAATCAAGAAGCAGACCTTGAACTATTTACAGGTTTTTCTGTTTCTCATTTTTGTTGTTGCTGTTTTGTTCTGTCTTGTTTTTGTGTATGTTATTATCTCTGAAGGTCTAGCTAGATAAAATAGGCTGTATAAACGATCCGAGGAGAAAACAAAGAAAAGGACGGTTTTAGGGGGGACAAAGGAGAGGGGGAGGTGAGGGAAAGGAAGTGGGTGTTAACAAACCCAGGGACAAGGGAACAACAAGTGATCCAAAATCGGTGGTGAGGAGGGTATAAGAGGCCTGGTAGGGCTTGATCAAGGATAATGTAACCTAGAGGAATTACTGAAACCCAAATGAAGGCTGAGCATGATAGTGGGACAGAGGAAAGTCAAAGGAAATAGAGGAAAGAACTAGGATGCAATGGGCATTTATAAAGGTCTAAATACAGGCATGTACATATGTAAATATATTTACATATGAGGATGGGGAAATAGATCTATGTACATATATATATAGGTCTAGTGTTAAGGTCACAGATGGACATTGGGCCTCCGCTCAAGTACTCCCTCAATGCAAGAACACTTTGTCTATTAAACTGGCATTCCATTATGCTCACCTTCCCAACATGATCACTGAAGACAAAGCAGGTGCATAAGCAAATGTGGTGAAGAAAGCTGATGGTGTCCAGCCATCAAAAGATATATCATCTGGGGTCTTAAAGGCTTGAAGATAAACAATCAGTCATCTAGCTCAGAAGCAACAAAGCCCACATGGAGGAAGCACACCAGCCTGTGTGATCATGAGGTGTCAAAGGAATCAGGTATCAGGCATCAAAGAACAAAAAGTCATATCATTGAAAATGAGGTGCAGTGCAGAGTGGGGACCCAAAGCCCATCTGTAGATAACTGGACACTCCTTTAAAGAAGGGTTGAGGGGAGGAGATGAACCAGTCAGGGTACAGGGTAGCAACAATGAAACATACACCTTTCCTCTAATTCTTAAATGCTCCCCCCCCACTATCATGATCCCAATTCTACCTTACAAATCTGGCTAGACCAGAGGATGTACACTGGTACAGATAGGAACTGGAAACACAGGGAATCTGGGACAGATGGACCCTTCAGGACCAGTGGTGAGAGTGGCGATGCCTGGAGGGTGGAGGGAATGTGGGATAGAAAGGGGGAACTGATTATAAGGATCTACATATAACCCCCTCCCTGGGGAACAGACAAGAGAAAAGTGGGTGAAGGGAGACATTGGACAGTTTAAGACACGACAAAATAATAATAATTTATAAATTATCAAGGGTTCATGGAGGGGCATGGAGGGAGGAGAAAAAATGAGGAGCTGATACCAAGGGCTCAAGCAGAAAGCAAATGTTTTGAGAATGATGATGGCAACAAATATACAAATGTGTTTGACACAATGGGTGGATATATGGATTGTAATAAGAGTTTATGAGCCCCCAATAAAATGATTTTATAAAATAGATAACATTTCAAAAAATTAAGGATTACAAATAAAAATATGAGGTATCTAAAAAAAACCAACCGCCTCCCCTTCCAGCTCCTGGCCAAGGGGTCAGAGGACTAGCACAGTCCCCCAGGGACACTGGGCCTGGTGAGGTTCAGAGAAAGGGGGCCTTCATGGCCTTGGAGGGCACTTTCTCTCTGCACTTGATCTTAGCCCAAAGACCGAGAAGCGATGGCAGTTTCTGTCTAGAAAGCTCCACAGCACCCATCCCAGTCACCTCAGCTATTGGAGCTTTTAAACAAATTGTCTGGAGGAGAAGAAGTACGGGTGTGAGCAGCTGGGGGCCAGAGATCTGGGTGGGGGGGAACAGCTGAAGGTAAGGCACTGCCCCACCCCATTTACAGGGGTGAAAACTGAGACCAGTGGGCGAAGCATCTTTGAGCCTGTGGGCTAGTGCAGGACAGGTGATGGGCAATCACTCTGGAAGGAGACGGCTCCTAGTGGAGGCACAGGAGTCCTGGCCCTGTTCAAGTCTGGCAGGGAGCCATGGAGCTTCCAGCTCGCTGGGTGGGCAGTGAGGCAGCTCTACACTGTGGCCATGCCCCCTCTGCCCAGGGCTGGGCCAGAGCAGGGATCTCAGGAGGACTTGACTTTGGGGCTGGTTGCCAGGATACCGCACGGCTGTGCCTCACATCCCTGGGAAGTCCGTTTCCCTGAAACATCCCTGACCAGAGACTGCATGGAAGGACCACGCCTCATTATCGACTGAACTGACCTTCTTAGCCAATCGTTCTCAGCGAGCAGGACGGACTGTAGTGGGTGGGCAGCTCACCGCCGCTGACAACCTGGGGAGGGGCCGGGCACCTGGTGCTGGGGGGAGAGTGTGCCCACCTAGATTGGTGCTTCGGTGCTGGAGAGGCCCTCAGCTGACTCAGGGCCTGGGGTACTGTGTCTTCATCCTGGCGGCAAGCCCCTCCCTGAGCACCCTGGGTCTCTGGGGAGCTGGGCACTGGGAGCCAAGCATTATGGATTATGTCCAAACTAGGAAGGACACTGAACAACTCAGATCGTAGCTCTGTTTACATGGCTATCGATCCTGGCCGCTACTGTGACACAGGGCCTAGTGAGAGCCAGACTCCCTGGTAGGGAGCAGGGGGGGGGGGGGCATCCATCAGGACTTCTCCCCACCCGAGTCGGAGCTGCTCAGGCTATCACAGCTGGATGTATGGAGAATGCAGGGGTCACCGTAAGGGTCTTTCAGAGCTGGCAGTAGGGTTGTAGGGGGGTGACCAGTGACCTTGTCCAGGACCAGGGAGCCACACATGTCTGCCCAGGCACAGCCGCAGCCCTCGTGCCCTCATGGTGACTGGCTGAGGGAGAATCTCTGTGAGGGGCTGCTGCGATGAGACCATGGCATTCCCCCCCAAAGGCCCCCTCCTGTCGTCACTGGAGGGCTTTCTGGAAGCAGGTCCTCAGAAGGCAGCAGCAGTGGGGTGGGAGAGAAAGTTGTCCCTGTGTCCTGCAGGGAAACTTCAAACAGGTGGGAGCAGTGGGGGTGGGGCAGCAGGCTGACTCTGAAGAAGACAGAACCCCATGGGCACTGCAGAGGCCGGCTGGAGACCTGGAGGACGTGGGGGAGGGCTGGAGCGAGGAGGAAGGCAGCCCATGAGGCCCAAGGTCCCAGCTTTTAGCAAATGCTTCCACCAGTTTGGGATGATTGGGCCTTTGTCCCTTATTATCCTGGCCACTGGCCCCCAGGGGCTCTCAGGGAAGGGCCCTGTGCCCACACTTGGATGGGAGGGCTGAGGAGCCACAGGGGGAGTGGTCTTGGGAGCAGCCCCAGGACAGTGCTCTGCACAGCAAGCCCCCTCGCTCCTCATGAAGAGGCCTGTCCTTCACCAAGCCCCGCCTCACCCGTGCCCACGTCCTTGCCTCTCGGAGAAGAGCCACTAGCCTCTGAGTTGAACATACCAAAGGCCCGAGAGGTGGGTCCTGTTTGGGGAAAGGCAACTGGCAATGGAAATTCCAGCAGTGGCCTGGAGGCCAAAGGAGACCACACCAAACTCACTGCCATGCGGTCAGTTCCAACTCAAAGTGACCCTTCAGGGCTGAGTAGAACTGACAAGGGGGGTTCCCGAGAGTGTGACTCTTCACGGGAGTAGAACGCCTCCTCTGGGTCCGGCAGAGCAGTTGGTGCATTCAAACTGCTGACCTTGTGGTCAGGTCATTACCCACTATGCCAGGGCCCCCGAGAGAAAGCTAGACGCGGATTATCCCCACGTCTGCTCACAGGTGGGCCTGGCCTGAGCTCTCGTGACTGGAGCAGAAGTAAATGGAGGGTGCAGGACTGGCTGGGTTGGAGGGGTTGGGGCAGTTGACCTGTCTCCAAGAAGGATTGAGCTCCTGGGCAGCAGGGACAGTGCTGCCCATGAGAGGGTGGTGGCCTGGCAGAGGGCACTGTGTCTGGAGCTGCTGCTGTCAGTGGACAGCCACCCAGGGCCCAGGCTCAGAATGGGTCCTAGGTGAGGGCTCCGTCATACCCAGGCAGGAGCCAACCACCTGCACTTTTCCTGTCAATAGTATCGACTAGGTCATCGCAGACCTGCAGGTCCCTGCCTTCACCCAGAGATGTACGGGCTCTCCAGGGATAACGAGCACCCACTATCCACGGGGAGACTTGCCTGCTCTGCTCACAGGAGAGAGACCTGCGGCTTACACGGGAGGGGGACCCTCTTCAGTGCCCGCGAAGAATCCGAAGTACTTTCTCAGCCAGTATGGGCCAATGAGACACAATTCCCTACAGCTCAAAGCACTTCTACGATTGACCCCGGGCTTCCTGGGGGTCACAGAGACGTAAGGGAGTATCTGCTGCTCCGGGGTGGATTTGACACATGGCAACCCCTGTGAATTGAAGTAGAACTTTATCCTATGGGGTCTTCCGTGGCTGTGTCGTCTTGTGTGCTGTGGGCCTGCCACCAAGAGCGACTAGAAAAACTCCATACAGGGACGTTGGTGCCAGGAAGAAGAAAAGGTTCTAAAACTGATTGTGGAAAAGATTGTACCACTCTTCCTGATATGATTGGACCATTGAATTGTATGATATGTGGATAAAGTGCCAATAAACTGTTTAACAATTTTTCTTAAAGAAAAGAACTCCATGCTTGGTAAAGTGGAGGGGCAGTAAATAAAGAAAGCCTCAGTAGATTAGCACAGTGGCTGCAAGAATGGGCTGAAAGAGAACACCTGTGTGAGAACTGTGTAGGACTGGGCCGTGTTCTGTCCTGTCGCACAGCGAGTCACAGTGCGGGACCACCTTGATGGCCCCTAACCAAGACAACAGCAATCTTGCGGAAGTAGATCTCCGGCCACCACAGTCCAGCAAGGTGGATTTGAACTGCCAAGATTCCAGTTGGTAGCCAAGTGCAAACCTTTTGTGCCACCCACCTGCTGAATGTACTCGTTCATCAAGGCTCCACCAAGATCTCCCTCTCAGGGCCATGGTGCAAAGCCCCCCGCTGGGTGCAGACACCCAGAACACGGCAATCCCCAGGCCCTGGGAAAGAGGCTTTGCCGTCAAGACCAACTCAGAGGGACCGTGGGTCAGCTCTGTCGGCGGTGGGCAGGCTAGGAGGGTGGGAGAGCTGTGTGTTGTGGAGGGAGAAGTTACTCCTAGAGCTAGCACTCTCTTGGGGATGGCTCCAGCCTAGGGAGAGGGGTGGTCGTCCCAGGTACCCTGTCATTCTGGGCAGAGCATCTGCTTTTTGTTCTGTTCCTGCTCAGTCCTCCGTGTGCGCAACCCTAGTGGGCCTGGAGCTGGGGGTCGGGGAGAGATTGCATGAGGAATTGGGCCCTTCTGAGACCAGTCTCCTCTGAGAGTGGGACACAAGTTGGGAACCAGCCAGAAGGTGGAAGCTCGGACCTGGAAAACCAACCCAAACCAAGCCAAACCTATCACTGCTGCGTCTTTTCCAATGCCTCCTATGTCAGAGTAGCACACTCCACTCCACAGAGTTTCCAGTGGCAGTACATTGGGTGGATTCGAACTGCTAACCTTTGGGTTGGCAGTTGAGCCCTAACAGTTTGCTCTCCCCAGGGACTTTGATGTGGAAAAAAGGCTTCCGTGGTCCACAGCTCTCGGGCTCTAGCCTCAGTGTTCTCCGTTGATGTGGAGAGGCTGAAGAGGTGAATCGTCCCGCTAGACTCTCAGGGGCAAGATCCAAAGCCCAGCCACAAGGATCCAGCAGAGGCAGCAGCTGGGAGCCAGAGGCGCTATGAAAATGTAATTCAGTGCCCGGTTCCAGGGCTGGGTTTGTGGAACTCTGCAGGGAGTTATTAGACTTTGTGCTGCGTGTGAAATAGATCTAGATCTTAAGGGACAGCCGAGTTATGTTTGTTACGTTTCAGTCCTGTTTGGTTTAATTCTTGAATGTTATCCAAGTAACGCATGCGCCTAGTGCTGGAAGTCAAATATTACCCAAAGGCGTGTAATAAGCCATGGTGGTTCTACTCTCTGCACCCCAATCTTGCTCCCAGAGACCACCCTTGTGCCCTAGTATTTCCCCCTCTGCTGTTGAAGCACAGGCCTAGGCTGCTCTCTCTTCTTCGCTCAACAGTTCTGCCACCCTGCGCCCCTATCCTGCTGTGTGCAGCGCCTGGGTTTCCTACCCCCACCCCTTTCCTGGCTTCTTTTTACTTCACCTTGCCCATCACTCTTGGGGTTACAAGCAGAGCCAGTGTTTATGTGGTCAAGGCAAAGCAAACACTGCTCCCTGATGAGTCAGAGGTCTAGGACAATCTTATTCCCTTTCTTTCCCAACCTTACAGTTTTATGCCTCCCCCCCATCCCACCCCCGCCGTGCGCCCCCTCCCCCACTCAGTAATTGCTTTAGTTTTTAGCTGCCTGGTTTTCAATGTACTGTCATTCACTTCCCCACATGCTTGGTTCCTCTGCCACACAGTCCGTTTTATGCACGATAAAGCCACGATTTCCAGACCTCACCAAGGTGCCCCAGGGCCTTACAGTGGACGGACTCACAGAGTGGTGCTCAGCTCCTCTGCCACACTAGGCTCACACAGGCAGCGTGAAACGCAGCGCGCTCCTTTCCACCACGCTTTCTCTGCAAAGCGGGTCTCCGGCAGCTGTTGTGATTAAAAACCAAAATCAATGTACAACCGACGATGAGGGTGATGAAATACAATCGTATTTGAAGTTTGGAGCTGTGTGGTATCCGACAGGGGTGCATGGCCCGCCGGAGGCACTGTGGCTGTTTAAAAGTGAAATAAAACTCATTGTTTCTCTTGCTATGTATGGGCATTATGTTTTCAAATGACCACTAAGTTACTAGGACAGACATACTTACATTTAGACCTAACTATCTAATAAACAGAACAGCTAGGTTTTTCTTTTAGCCTAGGCCCTAGGGGAACCATAGAAAAAATTACCAAGACATGAAAACTCCATAAATCAAGGCAGTTTGGGAACCACTCCTGTAGCACATTCCAGAAAACTCCAACCAAACCCACTGTCATCCAGTTCATTCCAACTCACAGCGACCCGGGGCAGGGTTTCCAGGACTGCAACGCTTAAAAAAAATAGTTTTATTGACATGTAACAATTTAGCAACTGTTCAATCAAATTAAGATGAAGTAGTGAAATCACGCCACCATTATTTCAGAAGATTTTCTTCTCCTACTCATTGTTGCTAACTCCTCATTTCCCCAGAACATCCCCTGTCACACCCCTATGGAATCATAAATCTAGTTATTGTCTCTTTAGAGTTTCCTATCTTGGATTTCATATACAGGAAAATCACACAGAACACAAACAGGACAAAACAAAATAGAGAAAAATCTCAATAGAAAAGAAAGCATATTGGGGGAGGGAGGGGAAAAATGAGGAACTGATACCAAGGGCTCAAGTAGAAGGAAAATATTTTGAAAATCATGATGGCAACAAATGTACAAATGTGCTGGACACAATGGATGGATGTATGGATTGTGATACATGCTGTATGAACCCCCAATAAAATGATTTTTTTAAGAATTAAAGCAATGTTCCAAAAATTTTTAAAGAAAAAAAGCATAGATTTTAAGAAATTAAAAATTTTTTAATGGATCAAAAGGTAGATTGAAATGATAACTTGTTACAGTTTAATCTAGCTCTGCCGCACTTGACCAAGATTCACATCTCTAGACGGTGTTCAGCGGAGATTCACCAGAGGCTTAATCCATACGGAGACCTTGAAAATGAATTTGGAGCTTTCACTGTCGTTCACAGCCTTATGCAAACTGGGTGCTCAGAACTTAAGCTCTGATACCATTCTCTCCTTTGGATTTGGATTTTATTATTTGCAATCCTTCGATCACACAGGCTGGTCTTCTTTCATGTGGACTACTTGACGCCTCGCTTAGATGGCTGCTTGTTTTAAGACAAGTCTTTAAGACACCAGACATTATTTCTTATAGCCAAGCACATCTGATTTCTTCACTACAGCCCCCATATCTTCAGTGATCTCTTCAGGAGGGTGAGCAATAAGAAAGAATTGGTTTTAGATTGCGAATAGAATCAAGTGTGAGCCCCAACTCTATTCCAGATACCTGTGGTTTACAAATGCCTCCGGTTCACTTTAGAGACATCATTATCATTTGCTTGAAGGACATTATAAATCACCCTTCAGGGGTATAAAGTAATTCTATTGATAGTATCATTAATATAGACAAAGGTATAGAATTTAAAACACTGTTGAACAAAGGAAATTATACAAGTATAGGCCAAGCTTTTCAGACAGAAACACATGACTTGCTGACATGTACAGATTAAATTCTTAAGTGCCTGAACACTATTTGCCAGAATAATGGGGATTATACCAAGGGCACAAGTAGAAAATGTTTTGGGAATGATGATGGCAACATATGTACAAATATGCTTGATACAATTAATGTATGGAATGCTATAAGAGCTGTAAGAGCCCCCAATAAAATGTTTTAAAATATACAAATAAATAAATTACATTACATTAAAAACAACAAAAAGGAATAATGGGGATTGGTGATAAGGCAGACTGTTCAATAACACTCATTCGCAAAGGCCTACCATGCCTGCCAGACTAACCCATGTCAAGGAAAGCGAGGGGAGCCTTAAAATAGTAACTATATGGTAGCCCCAGGCCACTCTCAAAGCAAGGCATCGGAACCAGAGTCCAGTAAGTACCAATTTCGTAACCTTGGGACAGCAGCTGTCTGCTTCTTCTCACTGGGGCATTTCACCCTGGAGTCTAGGGCGTATGCCAGCTCCTTAAATGTGCTCTAGGGGAATGTGAGGTACAGCCAGTTTTGTTGAGTGAGGTTTCTACATTGAATCCTTCTGGTGGCCTATGAAGGAGTCCCAGTGGACTACAGCACTGTTCTGAGTCACCAAGGGCTGGATAGAAACTAGGCCATAGGACTGCTTGTATTCTCCCTTTGGGTTCGATGTAAGTATTGTTAAACCTATTATTTTCCGATGGGAGATTGCGCCTCCCAATTTATCCACAAACAAAACGTAATTGCCTTTTCTGACACATATATGCTCCAGTAAGCTTTGCTTATCACTCTTATAGGAGTATCTATTGATCTAGCACA
The DNA here is from genome assembly GCF_050624435.1 of Tenrec ecaudatus. Lineage (NCBI taxonomy): Eukaryota > Metazoa > Chordata > Mammalia > Afrosoricida > Tenrecidae > Tenrec > Tenrec ecaudatus. The sequence goes on from NC_134547.1 coordinate 28,525,821, forward strand.
ATGGTATATGGTAGCCACTGGATGATCTCCCTCTCCCCCCATCTTGAGAAATTGACCCCAGCTGAGATGTGGTCTCCTCAGTCAAAGTGGTTTTTAGGATGTATGTACATCCTCCTGGACACTAGGCAGGCTCTCTACCTTGCCACTTGGGGGACCAGATTAGAAGATTACTTGAATGCAGAAGCCTGCATTCAGCTTGGCGTTTACCCTTATAGTAATGGTATCGTTCAATATTTGTCCTTCTGTGCGGGACTAACTTCACCCAACATAGTAGTTTCCAGGTGCATTCATTTCATGAGATGTTTCATGGTTTCATTGCTTTTTGTTTTTAGGAATGCATAGCATTCCATTTTGTGTGTGTCTGTGAGAGAGAGAGAGAGAGATTCTTTATCTGCTCTTCTACTGGTGGGTAATTGGGCTGTTTGCAGCTTCTTGCTGTTGTGAACTGTGCTGCAAAGACTATGAGAGAGCACGTGCCTGCAACTGTGGGGTTTCTTTCTTCCTTGGGGTATCTGCTCAGCAGAAGGATGCTGGGCCGTGTAGTACTTCTCTTCCCAGTTATTTTAGGCTTTGCCATGTTGCTTTCCACAAAGATGGTGCGTGCCCCGCAGTGGTGTGTGCGAGTTTGGGTGCCTGTTTGTTGTTCTCTGTTGTTAACATTGTAGGTGAAGACTGGAAATCTTACAACAGCAGACGGCTCACCTTTCTCCCACGGAACGTCACTTGGCAGCCTGACGCCTACCCCACAGTGTCACCTGGGTTCTGCTTTATTTCGGAGGAATTCCTTTCTGGAAACTTCTTCTGGCCTCAACCTTCTGAGAAACAGTCACTTTTGAGATAAGCCTCACCTCTCCCCTGGCGGGGTGGGGATCCTGGCTCCCAGGACGTCATTTTTATTCTGTATTTGGTCGGATGATGATCTCCTGTTTCATGCGCTCCAGCTTCCTGAGGAAGAGAGAACTCCGGCATGGAAGGGAAATCATTTTCACACATACAGGTCTGAAAATAACTTTATTCTGACCCTCATTCTCGATTAATAGTTTGATTGGGTATAGAATTTTTAAGGGGAAATGAGATTTCCCCTCAGAATTTGGAAAGCTCTCCTCTCCAAGGTGGCAGCTCTTCATTTCGTTTTCGAAAAGTCTTTTGTTTTTCTAATTCCCAGTACTCCGCGCGACATCTGTTGCAGCCGGACTGCCCAGGAAGCAGACTCTGACGTGGATGTTGGCATGGAAGATGTGTATTAAGGAGCATCCTCGGAACCAACACTTACCAAAGGGAGGCAGAGGAAGCCAATGGGAGCAGAGGGAGCAGCTCAGCTGCATCGCAGACTCAACAACAGCCTTAATTGGCCCCGAGGGAGCTCTGGAACTGGAATCACATTTCAGAGGTGTCCCCAAATGAACCGGGGTGCCCTGACCTTTATATGGCTGCGTCACAAAACTGTTCGGTGTAGATCATTCTGTGCCTGTGACCTTACCCAAGGGGGCTTTCTGCAGAGCAATTACTGAAAGGCGGAGTGGAGGGCTACCTGCTGACATCTGGGGCAACACATTCTCCCTCAAAGGCACATCTGGGGCAACACACCGCAGGATCCATTGTAATATTTGTTCCTGTTTTCTCACTAAAAGCTTTCAGGGCCTTCTCCTGATCCCTGGCACTTAAAATGTTGCCTTGATGTTTCTAGGAATGGATTTACTTCTGTCTTTGTGCTGGTCATTGGTGAGTGTTTTAAATGGAGGGAATTGTGTCTTTGATCCTTTGGAAACTAGTACACATATTAGTTCCTCTAAGGTCCTCCAGCCTGATCGCTCTTGGTTAGGAGCCCTGGTGGCTTACAAGTTGGGCTGCTAACTTCAAGGTGAGCAGTTTGAAACCACCAACTGCTCCTCAGGAGAAAGGTGAGGCTTACTGCTTCCATAAGGAGTTACAGCCTGGAAACCCACAGAGGAAGTTTCATACTGCTACGGGGCCACTCTGCGTCAGACCCAGCTCTGGCAGTGAGGTCTGTTTGCTTGTGTTAGAGCTCTTAATTATTCAACGGCAGTGGCTTTTGTCTGTGTTTTAATTGGACAGGTCGAATGAGCCTCTCAGTGTCTCATCTTTCCGGCCTGGAATTGGGCAACAGGCAGATCTTGTCGTGAGGAGCCTCCTTAGGCGGTGTCTGGGCTCTTCTCTCAGGAATGCCATTTCCCCCCCGCCCCCCCAGAAGGACCCCTCTGCTAGTCTAGGTGCATGCGTGTGTGTGTGTGTGTGTGTGTGTGTGTGTGGTAGAGAGGCTAACACCCATCAGTTGTCTTCTGTTCACCAGGTCTCTGCTCCAGCTGGTGGCCCAAAGTTCAACTTCTTGGTTAAATTTCTCTAGAAAAGGAACTGTCAGTCTCTCGGATCTTGCTACACGGGAAAGCAGCGAGTGAGTTCTGATGGCTTTGCTTGCAGTTTTCTTAGCCAATTCCCTGGAAAGCACTAATGTACTTTGGGCATGTGAGCAGGAGGGACCGGTCTCTGGAGAAGAACATCTTGCTTGGAAAAGTAGAGGGCCATCACATAGCGAGAGCCCCTTGGTAGGTGGATTGGGACAGTGGCTGCAACAATGGGCTCAAAAATAGCAACACTGTGAGCGTGGCCCAGGACCAGGCACATTTCCTTCTGATGGATGTCAGGTCTCTATCACTCAGAACCCATTTAATGGCACCTAACAGGAACCCTGGTGGCACTGTCTGGTAAACACTGAGCTGCTAACTGCAAGGTCGGCAGTTCAAATCCATCAGCTGTTCCTCAGGAGAAATGCGAGGCTCTTTGCTCCCATAAGACGGACAATCTGGGAAACCCTACCAAGAGTTGTTATGAATCAGAACTGACTTGGCGGCAGTTGGTTTGGTAACAACAACAACAGCAACAACAACAACCTCTTCCTCACTCTGTCTTCCAGAACCGGGCCCTCCACTGCTGAGTGAGAAGGTTCTGTGGTCCAGGAGCTCATCTCGTCAGTGGCCCCCTGCAAGGCATTGAGATGTCCCTTTCTCTGCTGGTCCTGTGGGTCGCACACACCCTCTGCTCTCTGCACTTCAAACTGGATTGTAGCATCTCCCCGCGGCCGTCCTCCTTAGTGTCCTCATTGGCTAATACCTCATTAAAATGGTGAAATAAACCAGTGAAACTATGCTGTATCTTCACCTGGTGGTGGCAGGGGTGGGAGGGGAAGAGGAAAAGCCTGAAGTCAGGCCACTGATTCCTGACAGGAACTTTCCACCCACTGCCGATAAGGATCTTGTTTCCGTCCAAGGCAGCATTGTGACCACTTGACAATCATTTTGTTTCTCTGTTTATTGGTTGGAATCCCCAGATGGTACACAGTGAATTTCAGCTTCCAGGTTTAGATCTGTCTCCCGTTTCTAGTTCTTTAAAATTCCAATTAGGTTTTGTTGTTGTATTTTGTTTGTAATGTTTTCTTCTTCAGGAACACCTCTTAATCTTATTTGATTTCCAGGGTCTCTTCTTCATTTATGCTGTCCAGTCTGCCCTCACCCCAGGCTCATCAGGCCCTCTTTGCCACGGCTGACAGAGCCGCTTAGCCTCAGCCCTCAGCCCTGGCTCTGCTGCACCTGTCCAGAGTCTTACTGCCTCGTTTCCTTTAAAATACTGTCATGGTGCTTTCTGGGTCCTCAGAAGGTTAGCATGCTTGGCTGCTAACTCAAAGGTTGGAAGTTCAAATTCCTTCAGAGCCACCTTGGAAGAAAAGCCCAGAAATCTACTGAAAAAGACAAACAAGCAAACCAGTCATGGAAAACCAAAAGCTGCTTAAATGGTGGGTCTTGACTCCATATGGTATCAACTCATTGAATGTGGGGTTGTGGGAAAGTTCAGCAACAGCAAAAGGCTTCTGAATGAGCAAGGACTGAAAATTAATTCAAAATCAAACCTGTTAAGAATCAGCAAGGTTTCTAGCAGCATTTGCCCATGCTGCACAAAAGGGCCCTGAGTGGGAAATGTTTAAGAAGCCCTGTTCTCGAATAATGCTTCCCAAAGTAGGTAATTCCTCCCCACCCAGGCCCGGAGCAGGGTGGAGTTACCACTGGAAGGATGCAGGGAGCCTGCAAAAGCAGATGCCCACACTTTATCCTGGGTTATCCACCATAGCACTAGAGGCTTTCACCACCAGGGGCGCTGTGTTTGTGTTTGTTTGCTTTCTTCTGAAAGAGGTGGTAGGACAAACCAGTTCAGGAAGCTGTGTCCTTTCCCAGTGGTCAGCAAACTGCGGCTTGGAGCCTTGTGCAGCTCTTTCAGTACATACATGTGGCTCTAAAGTAAAACCAAAAATTTTAAAGGATAGTTTCAGATAATGGTGATTTCACTTGTCTGTAAAAATATATTTATGGCCCTCAAATATTTTTTAAAATTTTGTGAGGGACAGGATTGGTTCTTCCATCTCAAATGTTTGACGAGCCTAGACTAGACCATAGATAAGTTCTCCTCTGGCAGACCTGGGGTCCCCAAGCATCAGAATGGGGTTGATGACAACGGGTTTTCTTCTGAGAATGAGAGGGTGCCGTGTCACATGGGTCCAGGCAGCGTGAGTGAGCCTGTCTACCAACAGGTGCCAGGACACCTCTCCAGGCTTAAGAAGGGTGTCTTCAGCTCTTGTTTGGTGTTTGATATCGGCTTTCAGCCTGGCTACCAATCCCAGCTGTTGTCAAGGAACCTACAAGAAGATTCGTTTTATTGAATCTGGAAAGGTCAGCTTTCATGGGCGTCTCCATGGTGACAATAATGAATGCAGCACATTCAGACCCCATGTGCTGCTTGGGTTCTCTAACTGGATGACCCCTGGGAGGGGGTCTCTGATACTTTAATTATATTTCCTCTGGGCACAGTCCCTCCAAGTGGTGGCGGGATTCTCTCCTGCAGGTGATTGAGTGGTCAGGGCGCTGGCATCTGAGGCTTCTGCCTTAGCCAGGGCTCGCTCCCAGTGGGCCCACTGGCTCAGCTGGGCAGGCTTACCCATTTGATCGGAAATGTGGCCCATTCATTGTGTGGCTCCTGCTGTTCAGGGCTTGTCCTGTGAACTGCCTAGAATTAGCAGAGGCCCAGGGATCTCTCTTCTGACTACCCAAACCCCACCTGTGGGTAATAACCCCTCTGGGATAGCTCAGCTCCCTGGCCCTTCCAGCCTCCAGTTCTGAAAAAACGATCCCAACACCTGGGGCAGGACGTCAGCGATGCAAGCACATCTCACCAGGGACTAGCTGATGATGGGCAGAGAGCAGGGGAGGGAAGGAAGGAGTAACCAGGAGGTGAGAAAGAGGAGCAGCTGAAAGGGAGGAGGAACCAAGAGGATTGGATGCTGTGAGAAAACCAATGTCAGCCTGGTACCTAGGTCTTTTTAGAAATCATTTTTTGGGAGCTCTTACAGATATTATAACAATCCATACTTCAATCAGATAAAGCATAACTGCCACCATCAATTTCAAAATGTTTTCTTTCTTCTTGAACTCTTTGATGTCAGCTCCCCTTTATCCCCTCCCTCTCCCAGTCTACCCCCCAGGAACCCTTTTATTGTATTATATATAATTATTATTATTTTGCCATGTAGTACACCATCCAATGTATCCATTCACCTACAATATTGTTATTAATTCCCCTCTAGTGGGGTTATACAGTCATCATTGTTATCAGTTTTCCTTTTTCCCCTACCCCCACCCCCTTCCCGTACCTTCAGGAAATCATTAATCCTGTTACTGTATCTGAAGGGTTTATCTCTCTTGGATTTCATGCACTGAATGATCTTCATTCTACAAATGAACATATGCAGGTCTAATAAGATTCATGAGATAAAACTAAGACCATAATAGTAAGGGGAGGAAATATTAAAGAACTAAATAGTTATGTGTTTTATCAGTGCTATACTGAACCCTTCCATGTGGCTCTTTTGTGAAGGACTGTCCAGTTATTTGACAGGTGGGTTTTGGGTCTCTGCTCATGTCAATTTGTTTGCTTGTTTTTGAACTTCGGATACCTATCCCCGTCAACATCTTTTGATCACACAGGCTGGTGTCTTTCTTCCATGTGGGCTTTGTTGCTTCCCTGCTAGATGGCTGCTTGTTTCACTTCAAGCCTTTAAGACCCCAGATGCTTTATCTTTTAATAGCTGGGCACCATTCGCTTTCTTCGCTTCATTTGCTTATGCACCCATTTTGTCTTCAGCAATTATGTCATGAAGGTGAGTATCATACACTGCCACATTATTAGAACAAACTGTTCTTGTACTGAGGTAAGATTCAAATAGAGTTCCAGAGTCCAACTGCTTCCTTATGGTATTTACACATACACACACAGATAAATACACCTATCTTTATATATTTATATTATACATATCTATATTTATACCAACATATAATTTTTACTTTTTTGTTCTTTGCTCTTTTTCTTCTTCATTTCCTCTCGCCACACTATCATGTTAGCCCATCATTCACCTCCCAGTAATTCCTCTAAGGTACATTTCAATGGAACAAACTTGACCAGAGAATGCTACACCCTCTTCACCGTCAATTTTAGACCCCTTGCTATTCCCCTGCCCCTGCCATTCTTGGCTCAAAGTGTAGGTCTAGCTATGGCCCCAAACCCACTGCACACAAGTCGAATCTGACTCATTACAACACCATGTAGAGTGTCTGAGGCTGTGAATCTTTAAGGGAGCAGTTAACCTCATGTCACTCCCTTGGAAAGGGTGGTGGGTTCTCCCCGCCAATTGGGGTCAACAGTCCAACATACAACTCGACCAGCTCTCTCTGATGGTCTTCCCAAGTCTGCCTGGTCCACAGTAAAATCTCTCAGCTTAGAGGTTTAGATCTACCTTCCATTTCATTTATTGTTTAATGTTTCTTTACTTTTTAATATATCATGTCCTCTTCTTCAGGAATACCCCAGGAAATATGGCTGAAGGTCTACCTGGGTCTACTTAGCTGTGTGTTGCTAACAGGCACCTGGAAGAAACTTCTCAAAGGTTGTGGCATGAGGCTGGGCCTTCCTTAAATTTTGACAGGACTTTTGTGGATTTTTTTTCTTTCACGTTTCTCATTAAAATAATAATAATAATGTTTTTGTTGTGAATTGAGTAAAAGGTTACAAAGAAGATCAGTTTTCCTTTCAACAAATTTGTTTCACCTCATTGATTGCAGTCTCCACAATGACCTTCTTGAATACACATGTCTACAATTGAGAAAGGTATTAGTGACTTATTTTTCAAGTAAATTCTTAAACTCCAACAAAACCCCTTGTTGCTGAGTCAAGTCTGGGCCATAGCAAGTCTGGAGTAGGAGGGCCCCATTGGGTTTCTAGGCTGCATCTTTTTTTTTTAATTTAAGACAGAATTTTATTTCTACTTTTTAAAATTTCTACTTTTAATAAATTCCCATTTTATTATTCAGGCTGTCATCTCTGATGGTTGCTAAATATGGCTAATCCCTAAAGTGATCCTTTTTTGTTTTTCTTTTTTTATATCATTTTATTAGAGGCTCATACAACTCTTATCACAATCCATACATACATCAATTGTGTAAAGCACATTCGTACATTCATTGCCCTCATCATGCTCAAGACACTTGCTCTCTACATAAGCCCCTGGCATCAGCTCCTCATTTCCCCCCTCCCTGCCCCTTCCCCCTCCCTCATGAACCCTTGATAATTTATAAATAATTATTTTGTCATATATTACCCTGTCCGACATCTCCCTTCACCCACTTTTCTGTTGTCCGTCTCCCAGGGAGGAGGTCACATGTAGATCCTTATAATCGGTTCCTCCTTTCCAGCTCACCCTCCCTCAACCCTCCCCATATTGCCACTCACACCATTGGTCCTGAAGGGATCATCTGCCCTGTGTTTCCAGTTCCTATCTGCACCAGTGTACATGCTCTGGTCTAGCCAGATTTGTAAGGTAGAATTGGGATCGTGATAATATGTGTGTATGGGGGGGTAGCATTTAGGAACTAGAGGAAAGTTGTATGATACATCGTTGCTACACCACACCTTTACTGGCTCATCTCCTCCCTGCGGCCCTTCTGTAAGGGATGTCCAGTAGTCTAGGCTGCATCTTATGGAAACACCGGCCACCTCTTCATCCCTCAGAATGGACGGTGCGTGCCAGTCGCGGCCTTTTGTTTTTGGTTAATAGCTGCACCTTTAGCCACTGTGCCATCAGCCTTCTTCAATCGCAATAAAAGGCAGTGGGGTTCTTCTTACGTTAAGGTTGGTGGCATGTATTTGGGGGATTTGGGAATAAAGAGCTCAATTTCTTCATCTTAAGAAGGGGGGAAATGAAGTAAAAAGAATAAAACAGAAGGGAATAACAACTACTTATCCCACAGGTTCTGGGGCTGGCTTAAATTAATGAAGACAATCAATACCTGTAAAATGCTCAGAGCAGTGCCTGGCACATGGAAGAGATCAATAAATGCTACTTAGGAATTGTTTATTAGGCTAATAATTATAATGATAATTGTATTCTCGTTACCAATAGACCTCCTTGGTTACATAGCTCTGCTGTGATTGAATCACAGCCTGTGGTTTACAGTGATGTTTACAGCAAGTCTCTTAAAATACAAAAGGCCTGTGGTTGGGATTGTCTTCCTGCTTCAAATTCAAGGCCATAAGAGCTTTTCACTAAAGCACACTGGAGGACAACCAAGCATTTCCCAGGAAAAAAATAAGAGGTTTATTGTCTAAAGCTAATCTTGCCCCTGATACTTCTGATCAAGGAATGCTATTCGCTATCCAGCAGTCACTTCAGAGGCGCTAATCTATAACGAAGATGTCCTGCTGGTGTGTGGTTAGGTTGACCCTGGCCTGCTGACGACTCGTCCCTCTTGGCTCTGGGTGAGCTCTCATTGGTGCCCTGTCTCTCTCATCTGCTGACCTGGACTGAGAGTCCCAGGGGACAGGAAGAACCCTCAGAACCCAAACCACCTCTGAGTATGAGCTGGGTGAGTAGCTGTCCCCAACATGGTGGTGTCTGATGGTGTCTGCCAGTCCTAGGGGGTCAGACTTTATTAAAGCACAAACAAACCCAGTGCATACCAACACATGTGCATGCACACAGGCAAACCTGCACACATGAGCCTACACAAACAGTCATAGACACAAAACCTCCGCTGCACGTATGAGTACACACTCACACATGAGGCAGATACATGTGCAGACACAAACGCACAAAAACATATACAAATACATATACCCAAACACATGTACAGATATGCCCCTACAAAGACAAGCTCAGGCACACACACACACATTCACAGTTGTTTGTACAGACACGTAGAGCAGAAGCAAGTAGATGATGGTAACAGCTGAAAGCACCCAGCCGCTGGCTTCGAACCCCTACCCATCTAGTTCTGCGTCCATGTTTCAGGATGGGGCCCTTTGCTGACTGAGCAGGAGACCCTCAGGCTTGGTAGGTTTCAAAGTAAAAGGAAGTAGGAAGTGTTGCTTCCGCCTCCTCACTGTCTCTGAGTGGCAGACAGGTCGTCAGGAGCATTCGCCCCAGGTTCCATGGCCTCTCATGCACATCCCCCCCCCCCCCCAGCCAACACAGACACTGTCCTGTGCTTCCAGCCCCTCAGAGCTCCTCTGCGGACGCACGTCACTCTGCCTGCCGAAGCCCGCATCCACCAAGCGTGGCCCCCGGGCCCGGAAGGGTACCCTTCGTGACCCTTGAAAACCAGCCTGACCTCCCCTCCTGAGAGCCTGTCCCCAGGCAGCGCTGGGCTCCTCCCGGGCCACCCCTGCGCTGAGCACTGGCCTTGGCACTATCCCTGCCATGCGCCATCTATAGGACTTGCCTGCTACGCGCTGTGGAAGGCCTCACCTGGCCTGAACACGGCAGGAATCCCACTCAGAGTAAGCCCTCTGTGAACACATGCTGACTGAATAAATGAAAAATGAGCTGCCCATGGGCCAAGTCCACGTCTGTTCTCCGCTGTGTGGGAGCAAGGGTCTAGGCCAGTTGAGGAGGCCTCCCTCGGCTCCAATGCGGGCTTCCTGGCGGTCCCGGAGGAGGGGTCTGCAGGGAGCACTTGTTGAGGATAAGACCATCTCTGAGCCCTCCGAATGAGGAACCACCTACCTGTCTGCGCTGGGAAGTGCCCTTTTCCCATTTTCAAAGGGAAATGGGATTGAGGCTCTGGATTCAGCTAAGACTTCCAGTCACCGTGAACACGGTGCATCTGTCTGTTAAGCGAAATGCTCAATGGCACAAGGACAAGAGAAGTAGCCCTCAGGGCCGGTGCCAACCGGCATATTTTCATCTCATAAATTGAGCCAGGACCTAGTGGACAGTCAGGCACCTCTGCTGGTCCTGAGTGCCCATGATTCTTCACCTTATCTCATGGGCCGGTGACCCATGTCCCATCCTCTACCTGCTCCGAAGGACCTCCGTGGCATAGTGGTTACACACTGGGCTGCTTACTATAAGGTTGGCAGTTCAAAAGTACCAGCTGCTCCATGGGAGAAAGGTGAGGCTTTCTACTCCTGTAGAGAGCTACAGTCTCAGAAAGCCACAGGGCCTGCTAGAGTCAGCATGGACTCGGGCAGGGAGCTGGGTTGGGTTTTATCCCCCTCCCAAATCACGAAGCTCATCAGAGCCTAGCCTTCATGAGGTTTGGGCCTTTCCAGACTCTTCAAGAGGTTGAGTCTCCACTTTTTCTTTTTTCCCTTTGGAGCAGTTAACAGCTGAGACCTCTCTGCTTAGAAAACAATGCCATTAGATGGCAGCGGCCCTGTGCGCAGTTAGAAATACCTTTTCTCCCTGCTACTTGTTTGCAGTGCCAGATAAATCTTTAGGTGTGCAAATCTCACCACCGATAATGCTCTTGAAAATGTAATAAAACTTTTTTTTTCTTCCATTAAAAAAAAAGAACAGTCCAGCCAATCAAACCAGTACCTCACAGACCCTCGGTGGAGGCCTGCCGGATTTGCATCACAGAACAGGGGTGATTTTATTCAGCGGTTGGCAGAGCGCAGACCATCAGTAATTAAACACGGAGAGCTGTCACTCTGCCGCATCCTGGGGATGCCGAGCGAGGAATGACAAAGGCTGGCACAGCGAGGAGGCGGAGCGGAAGGAGCTGTGGGATCCTAGGGCCGGGTGCAGGGCTGGCCCAGTTTGCCCACCCCAGATTCTGCGGAAAGGAGGGCCTGAATAGCGGTGGAGGAGGGGCTTGGGGTGTTTGCTCGCGTCCATCTGTCCGGAGGCCACAGAGAACCTGGCGTGGAGCGTTTGGAGGACGGGGGAGAGGCACTTGTATGCTTCACCTTGCATAATTCCGTGCCGTTTAAACTATTGCACCGCCCCAGCAGGCATTGCTTCCGCACCTGGAGGGGCTCATTGAGAAGAAGGAGAGAGGACAGCTGTGCTCTGGGGACAGGAGACACAGAGCAAAGGTCCTGATCTCTGGATAGTCACGCCAGGTGGCGTACTTGACCTTCAGCCTCAGTGTACCCATTTGGCTGAGGAGGGCAGTGATTTGGGGTTAGTGGTCCCTGGTGAGAGCCCAGGACTGGCCAGAGGGTCCAGAGGCCAGTGTGCTGGACTGGCACTGCCCACAGTGTCACCTCAAGCAGCCGCAGCTGTCTCTGGGTCTCAGAGGAGTGGGCCACGGGTGGCTTTGAAACTGTTGGCACAGAGGTTCTGGTGCTGTCCTCCTGGGTTTGGGGTTCATGCAGGTCTCCTCAGACCCAGATGGAGACCGGGGTGGCCCAACCTTCCACAGTTGTCCCCGACTGGGTTCCCCGTATATCCCCAACTCCCAGTCTGCACACCCTCCTGTGGGCATCTCTCAGGGTCTCTCCTGCCTTACCTCTGGCTCAGATTGCCTGTGCCACCCCCACCCCCACCCCTCATCAGGGGACAAAGACAGTGTCGCCCAGGGAGTCCTGAGGAGTCCACACCAGGGAACTGAAGGCAAGACTCCAAGTTTCCTCATTGCCAGGGGCCCAGCTCCGTGCCCACTGCCCAATGCGGTGCCCCTCAGGACAGCCTCCTGGAAGGAGTCATCCCTCCTGATGCAGGCCTCCTGCGCCCCAGTGGTCAGGAGAGGGGTTTGCCTTCCTGCTGCCAAGATTCCCACTGCCCCTGAGCAGAAGGGAGCTGAGTGGCCCTCCCAGGCCAGGCTTGGGGAGGGAGACAACCCTGTGTGGGGTTTTGCTGGCAGGGTCCACTGAGTGACACTGGGGGGAGGGGAAACAGCTTATGGGACTGGACTGTCAAGTGCTGAGTGTGGTATGTAAGACCTGGTGCAACACCTTCCATGACAACGGGGAGCCTGCACTTGGGACATTTTTGGGGTGTGCCAGGGGGAAGGTGGAGGCGGGGCCAGGGAAAGATCCCGTAGCCCCTCACTGAGCAGGTCTGATGACAGAAAGCAAATCAGCAGACCAAGCTCACTGCCGCTGAGTGTGCCCCTTTCCTAAGGACCCCATAGGGTAGGCTGCAGCTGCCCAGTGGGGTTCCAGGCTGCAACTGCTACTGGAATAGAAAGCCTCAGCTCTTCCCTTTGGAGTGACTAGGAGTTTCGAATTGCTGACCTTGCAGTTAGCAGCCCAAAGTGTATCCCCTACACCAACAGGGCTCCTACTGATGACAGAATAGGGTACTTGAGATCAGAGGCGCTCTGGTAAGGCTCCCTGGGCGGGGCCAAGAGAATAGCTGGGGGACAGGCGGGGACCAATGCTTCCCTGGAATTTTGGGTTTTTGCTGTGCCACGGCCAGCCAAGCTATGGACACTGCGGGCAGGGGAGGACATGGGCACCAGGAGCAGGAGGGTCCCCTGGCTGACAGCACGCAGTGTCCCTAGCACTGCCTGGGTTATACGAGCCATGCAGAGCACCACAGAAGGGGCGGCCACCCAGCTCCCTCTGCTCTGATCCTGCACCTTCCTGTGGCCAGTCGGAGACTACATATGTGCATGTGAGTGGGTGTGCACACACGCATGCCCGTGCACAAATGAGAGTGTATACAAGACTCTACTAAACCATTCCATGGAATGTCCAGAAGCCCCAATCCAGCGCTCCTTCTGGCCCTTCCCCAAGTGGTGCTGCCCACGCAGTGACCAGTGGGTGGAAGGTAGCACTCCGCCGCCCCAGTGCATGTAGGCAGGAGGCGCCTCTCCACTGCCCTCCCTGCTCTTGAAGACTAAGCTGGCGAAGACCCAGCGAGAAGAGGGCTTTCTTGGGTTGAAACTGTGATGCTCTTGCCACCTGGTCACAACTCTGACAGGCGTGGCTTCCAAGGGCAGAGGCTGCTTGTTCAGTTGTTGTCGTCAGGGGCCATTCAGTGAGTCTGACTCACTGACCCTATGTGCAACAGGACCAAACACCGCCCCGTCGGCCCCCCTCACCCTCCTCACAGGTGTTCTTACGAGCAGCCCCTGAGTCGGGCCAGCTGGTCGAGGGCCTTCTGCTTTGTCACTGCCTGTCAACCCAGCAGGATGTCTTTCTCCAGGGACATGTCCAATGTATACAAGAGGAAGTCTTGCCATCTTTGCCTTTAAGGAGAACACTGGTCACAACCAGAGTCTTCTTCCAAATCAGATTTGTGTTCTTTTGGCAGTCCATGGTGCTTTCAGTATTCTTTGCCAAACCATAATTCAAAAGTATTGATTCTTCTTCAGTCATCTATATTCTATGTCCATCTTCTACAAACTTGCTTGAGGGGCAAGCTGGATAAGAATTCAGATTGACTTCAGGCCTACAGTGCCTCGGGGTGTGAAGAGCCAGTGGGCACACAGGATCAGCCCTGCTCTGTAGCTGAGAGGCATCTGCAGAATGTTGGGAATACCCTGACAGCCTGGAGCTCCGTCCCGGGCTGGGCAATGGTGAAGAGGAAGGAGAAACTGGGGTCGGGTTGAAACCAAAGCCACAGTCAATTCAATTCTGACTCATAGCAACTTCGCAGGATGAAGTCGAATTGCTCCTGAGGGTTTCTGAGACTATAAATATTTAAGGCAGCAGACAATCTCACTTTTCTCCCGTGGAGTCACTGGTGGCTTTGAACCGCTGACCTTGTGGTTAGTAACCCAATGCTTAATTCACTGCACCACTAGGGCTGCTTGTAGCTACATAGGGTGTTAGCTGCTGTCCAGGTGGCCCTGTACTCACAACAACGCTATGCACCTCAGAACCAAACGCGGCCCAGGCCTGCACCATCCCTGTGACCAGTTGGCAACCCCGCTTCTGTGACCCGTACGGTTTTCATTGCTGGTTGTTCAGAAGTAGGTCACAAAGGCTTTCTTCTTAGTCCATCTTAATCTGGAAGCTCCGCTTTTCTCCATCAAAGCAGCACGCAAGCTTCTGCCAATGGATGGATGGCGGCCGCATCATGGGAGGCGTGTTGGCTGGGGGTGCAAACCCAGTTGTCTGCTTCTGTGGCACCAGTGTGGCACCATGGCTGCACAATGGGATTCAAATGTAGTGGGGATGTGACTGCTGGCTCCCCATTCCTGGTAGATCGCTGCCCAGCCCTCCCCATAGCCCGGCCCCTAGCCTCTTCCTTTCAGCCTCTTGTGTATGGAAAGGACCCATAGGGAGTCAGGGGCCCAGCTGAGCACAGCCAATTGTGCTGACAAGAGAGACCCTAATACAGAAGGCAAAGGAGCGCTGTCTGCAGAGCCAGCCACCATGGGTGAGCACAGGGCGGGGCCTCCTGCCAGGCCCAGCTCCTGCCTGGGTTGCAGTGTCCCCTCCTTGCCTCTGCCTGTCTCCTCTGCTGACAAGCATCCAGTGTCCCTAACCGCACCGTGACCACAAACGCTCACTCCATACCAGCTGCAATGCTGGGTGCAGTTCGCAGAGGAGTCCAGTGTGACTCATAACAAAGCCACGAGGCAAGTGCGACTTCCCACTCGCCTTCCCAAGCAGCCAGCCCGCCAAACCCACTGCTCCCGCGTCCATTCCCACTCACAGCAACCTAGCAGGGCGGAGGACATCTGTCCCCTGGGGTTGGCAAGACCGTACATTTTTACTGGAGTCGACACCCTCGTCTTTCTCCTGGGGAGCAGCTGGGGGCTTAGAACCTAGTGTGTAAACCACTGCGCCACCAGCGCTTCTCCCTCTCCCATTGCAGCTCGAGAAATAGAGCTCACAGAGTGGTATCCATTAGATTGTCCTGGCTCACCGGGCCCTGGTGGCGCCGTGGGTTAAGCCACAGGCTGCTAAGTGAAAGGTGGGTGGTTTGAACCCACCAACTGCTCTGCGGGAGCCAGATGAGGTTGCTCTCTGAAACCCTAAGGAGCAGTTCTACTCTGCCCTCCGGGGTCACTAGGAGTCAGAATGGACTTGATGACAGTGGGTGGTGACAGCAGCGGTCACATATCCAGAACATCGAGGAGTAGTGTGCCTTCAGGTCCAGATGATTGCAGGAGACCACCAGGCCGCCTCTCGTCCCATCCTGAGGTTTGGCTCCCTTCTCCAGCGCCACTCAGGGGACTGCTGATGGCCCGCAACCCCAGATCCTCATCCCACCGGAAGTCAATCCGGCAGAAGGAGCAGGTGCCATCTGTCTCTGGCTCAGTTGGGCCACACACTTAGCCCAAAGGAACCCCTCTGGCTTTGGATTGGGATGGTTCCATTGGTCTACCTCAGAGCTTCAAAGAGAGTCAGCAGCGTTGGAGGCAAGAGGACAAAGAGTGGGGGAGAGGTCCCCTGAGGACGATGGGGGAATGACTCAATGCTGGGGTCTGGATAAGCTACAGAGCTCACCTTGCCCTGCTTCTGCTGACTAGTCTAGATGGGCCGGGGGCTGGCAGGCCACCACAAAGTCTTTCCTGCCCTTGATGTGTCCCAGCCCTTCAGGAGTCATTTCTGTCAGCATCTCCCTGCGTGTGTTTCTCAGTGGTGCACAGCCCTGAAGGCTGGCGGGACAGGGTGCGGGTGGGGGTCCTCCACTGTAGGCCCTTGGAGCTGGGGCCCTGGGGAGCCCAACCAGGATTGCTAATGCAGTTACATAACTTGAATATATGGGCTGTAATTATTTTTAAAAATATACCAATAAAATTGTCTCTGATTATTTTAGTCACAATACAAATAGCCTCAATTAGAGCAGAAATAGGGCGCAGGTTTATGGTTCCCATGAATCTGAGCCTAACCTCAGTGCTGAGGCAGAAAATCCTACAGCTCCCTCCCAGGTCTCCCATGAATCCTGCCAGGAAATGGCTCAGCTCCAGCGAAGGCCGCAGGCTGAGGGCAGAATCTGGGAGCTTTCTGGTCACCTAGGAAAGGCCCTGGTCTCAGGCTTGTTGGCAGAGGGGAGATCCCTTGGCCTGTCTGGAAAGTCAAGGACTCTGACCCGCTCACAGGTCCATGCTTTTCCTCCTTGGCTTCCTGTTTGTCTTGTCTGTCCCTCCATGACAGCCTGAGCAGCTCAAGACCTCTTGGACCAAGAAAATCCCTTTAGAAACCCTCTCCACACTTTCCTGGCCCTTCATCTCTGGTCAGTCCCCTCCCCACCCCCACCTCAGGCATCTGAGCATACCGGTTCTCCTTGGTAAGTGGGCAGTTTCCACCTGCTGAGAAAGGCAGCTCTTCTGGGAAAGACCCAGGGCCTCAGGTCCAGCCAACAGGGCCTCCTCACACCACAAATGGGGAAATGGAGGCATCAAAGAGGCAAGATGGCCCAGGGTCCCTCAGACCACAGGGGACACAAGACCCTGACTCCCAGCCTCAGAGAACCCCAGGAAGGGTGGGGGGATGTCTGAGGCATCCACTGCCCCCAGTAGACCTGTCAGGACAAAGGTGGAGTGAGCTACTCTGTGACCAGGAAGCCAGGCCCTTGAAGCACTCTCCTGCTCCTCTGGGCATCTCCCCTGTCTGAATGAGGAGCCCTCGCCAGGTAGCAGTCCTCACAGACCCTGCTTAGGAGCTGGGCTCAGCATTGGTCTGCTTTCCTGGGACCATCAGCAGGCACTGCTCCCAAGTGCTGCCCAGGCCAGCCCAGGCCAGCCCAGCCCAGCCCAGCAAGCTGCTGGGCCCAGAGGCATCCTGTGCCTGTAGGAGCTCTGACCTTTTCCAAGCAGTTTCAGGATGCACTGCCAATGTTCCCAACATCCCAGGCTGCCCACCCAGGGAGCCAAAGCAGGAGTTCACCTGAGTGCCTCAGAAGCCAGTGCTACTTTGATGCCACACACTTCCCTTACCCATGGTGACCACGGAAGAGAGAGCCGGCCAGATGCTTCTCCAGGCTGAGCGGTGCCAAGCTGGAGCAAGTCTGAGAAGGAAGAGGCCCCAGGGTCCCCTAGCTGATGAATGACAGACACACTCAGGGATGGCCATGTCCCTCACCCTGGCCACCCTCCCTCTGTCTGATGAAGTTACCATTTCCATACCAAATTCCAATGGAAGCGATTTGTTGGGTCGCTTCCAGCTTCTCACAGATGCATCAGAGATGGACCCCTGGTAGCCCTGATGGCACAGCGGTTACTCATTGGTCTGCTAACTGTACGGTCAGCAGTTCGAAGCCACCAGCTGCTCCACAGGAGAAAGTTTTCTACTCCTGTAAAGACTTAGTCTCAGAAACTCACAGGGCTAATTCTCCCGATTGACTAGGGTCTCCATGTGTGGGCATCCACTCGATGGCTGAGTTTGGGGGGCTTTCTCCATAGAGACACCAAAGATGGACCCCTCAAAGCCCCTTCTGCCTTAGAGACTACCTGCCAAGCCTCCAGCTTCTGCAGCCCCCAGCAGCTCTGGCTGCACCGCCCTCCGCCCTCCGCACTTCCAGGTGCACTGCATCCCCAGCCCTTGCTCTGCTCAGGAGACCCTGGGCCAGGCTCCCTGTGGGGGAGGGAGCTGGTTCTGTGACTCCTCATACTGGGGAGCGGTGGGGGGGGGGGTACTGCCTGGCCTTGGGTTCAGAATCTTGATATGGCCCCTCTTGAGGGGCTGTGACCCCTGGGTCCTGCAAAACTGACCACAGGAATGACCCCATGAACTCATGCTTTGAGATCTCTCTGAGTGTCTCCTCTCAGGAGCTGGCCAGGGGTGTGTGTCCATGGTGCTTAGGATTCCAGCTGTGGAATGCCAGTCTCATCTGCTAATGCTTTGTTTTGTGTGTGTGTGTGTGTGTGTGTGTGTGCATGCTGCAGCCTAGGGAAAACCAGGTAAAGATGGCCAAGGCTAGACTCAGTGCACACGGATCAAGAACTGAGACTCAGGGAGTAGGGGTGAGTTGGAGCCAAAAGTAAGAGTGGCTACTCCTGCTTAACTCAATGGGGGCAAGGTAGTAATACGAGGGACATGTAGGAGTCCCCTGGTGGCCCAGCGGGGAAGAGCAGGCCAGGAGGAGGGAACGGTAGCGCAGGGTTGTGAGATCACTGGTCATCTCCAAGTGCGAGGTCCAGCCTGGGAGGGCTGGATTGAGCTGGGAAGGGACAGGATGGGAGCTTGGGTAAGGATGCCCAGAACACGGGGCTTGGGCTCTGGCTGCAGGGGCTTGGGCACAGGTAGCAAACATCTGTGGTGGTCGCAGGTAAAGCAAATGCGCACTATGTGGCCAGCTCTCTGCTGCCAAGGTCTAGCAGAAGGAATAAGGTGCCCACCTTCAGGAGGCTTACTTTCTGCTAGAGGTGCAAGCATGGGCACAGTTCCTGCACAGGACCCTTTAATTGATGCCTGCTCAGTCCCTCCATGGGGGTTACCGGGGGCCTGACCTACCCCCAAACCAAAACCCATTGCTGATGAGTGAATTCCAACCCTGTAGGACAGAGTAGAACTTTCCATAAGCATGTCCTGGACATTCATGGCCATGGAAACAGACTGCCACAGTTTCTCCCACGGACAGGCTCGTGGGTTCCAACTGTGACCTGTGGGCTAGCAGCCGAGCGCTTCATCACTGTGCCACTGACCCCGAAACCAAGGCAGCCTTGGAGCTTTGTGGAAGGCCCTATCTCAGAACTGTGGGTAGGAAAAATACAGGCAGTATCTTTTTGTCATTTTAACCACTCCAAGTGCACAACTCAGTGAATGGCATGTGCTATCGTTCGCCATGGGGTGCAAAGATCACAACTGTTTCCCAAAATTGTTCATTGCTCCAAATGGACACGCAAACCAGAAAAACCAAACTCATTGAGTCGAGGCTGACTATTGCTGTCCTATAGCAACCCTGTAGAACAGGGCAGACGTGCCCCTGTGAGTCTCTGAGACTGGACCTGCTTACAATAGAAAGCTCCATTTTTCTCTGGAGGAGTTGCTGGTGATTTTGAACTGCCAATCTTGTGGATCACAGGCCAATGCATAACCACTATGGCCACAGGGCTCCAAAAGTAGATACTTTACATTTCCTTAAAGTCCCCTCATCCCTGTCTCCCCCACCGCCTTTGCTGGCAACCTCTAACAGATTTCTGTCTTCATGCATTTGATTGACATTGATTTAAACTGTTCAGTTGACATCCTTTCTTTTCAATCTAGAGCCATTAAGAAACCCTTTGTAAGTTTACAGGGCACAGTAATTATGATATCTGAAAGAAGACATGAGGTGGAGAGCGCTGGGTGATTGGTTCTGGGTATTCCTAGCTGTCAATCCACTCTGGAGGAGCCTTTTGAAGACAGGAGTGGGGAACAATTGGTCCCTCCCCCCAAGATCTTTGCCTTGGGGGTCACCCATCACCCATAACTACAGGAGCACCACCAGGAAATTTGCCCAAAGCAAAAGGGGATTTCACAGTCATTAGCAGGAGGCTAGGCAGAGGGACTGGGTAGAGGGGTGTGTTAGTCTGGGTTGAGTAGAGAAACAAATTCATAGACACTCATGTATATAAGAAAGAGGTTTACATACAAGAGCAGTTGGGATATTGAGAAAACATTCCAGCCCAGTCCAGATCAAGTCCATAAGTCTGATATTATCCCATATGTCCAATCCTAGTGCATAAATTCCTTTTTAGACTCACGTAGCACATGCAATGATGCCAAAAGCAGGAAGATGACAGGCCAGTGGGTAGAAGGTCTTGTGGATCCAGTGGCAGTGGAAGCATCTCAACACTGGCATGGGTCTCCAAGTGTCTTCTCCAGCTCTCTGAGTGTCTCAACAGTAGGAAAGGGAAGGCAGAGAGAGTGGGTCTGGCCTCCAGTGAGCTATTTATCTCCATTGTGCCTCCAAATGAGGTCATCAAGCTGTGCTCTGATTGACAGGCTAGATTCCACCCCTTCCTTCAAGTTGACAGGAGATTCTGGAACTGCCCCAAGGGAAAGGATAGGACAGGAGTAGAAAGGCCAATATTTCTCCCTTGGAGTGAGTGGTGGTTTTGAACTGCTGACCTTGCAGATCACAACCCACATGTAACGCTATACCACCAGGGTGGAGTCAAATGCCCTGCTAACAGCCAGCCCCTGAGGAGGAAGAGGAGCCTGAAACTCCAGTAGCCAGGCCTCTATGAGCAATCTTATTGCCAATCCCTACCCCCTAATACCCACATACCAAACACACACACACACACACACACACACACACACACACAGAGCTCCGATAGTTCCTTCAGCAGCTCAGCGTCCAGCCCCTCTTCCTGATTCCCTGTGGGAATCACTATTCCAAAGGATGCTGAGGTGTTGTCTCACGTGCTCTGGACATATTATCAGGAGAGATTAGTCCCTGGATAAGGACATCATGCTTGGTAAAGTAGAGGGTAGCAAAAAAGAGGAAGTCCCTTGTGGCAGTTACATATGTCAGCTTGAGGAAGGGATGGAGTCTGGCCTGTCAATCAGGTTGCAGCTTGATGACCTCATTTGGAGACACTAAGGAGATAAATAGCTCACTGGAGGCAGGAAACTAGCTCACTCCCTGTGAGACATTCCTGTTGACAAGCCACATGGAGACCCAATGATGGAGCCTGAGCCCTGTAACTTGAGAAGTCACGTGGAGACCAATGCCGGCTCTGAGATGCTTCCACCGCCACTGCATCCACAAGACTTTCTACCCACTGGCCTGTGGTCTTCCGGCAGCCGGCATTATTGCATGGCTGCGTGAGTCTAAAGAGGCATTTATGGACTAGTATTTGGCATACGGACTAATATTGGACTTGATCTGGACTGGGCTGAGGTGTTTCTCAATATAAAATTGCTCTTTTAAATAAAGCTCTTTCTTTTACACATGAGTGTTCATGAATTAGTTTCTCTAGTCTGCCCAGACTAATACACCCCTTAATGAGATGGACTGACACAGTGGCTGCAAGAATGCATTCCAACATAAGAACATCTGTAAGGATGGCTCAGGTCCTGGCAGAGTTTTGTTCGGTTTCACATAGAATCACTATGTGTTGGAACCAACTGGAGGCTACCCAAAAATCAAAGCTCCTTTGGCACAATGGTTGGTCCTGGGCTGCGCGCGGGAGTCTTGGCCACACAGTGCCCTGAGGCTAACTCCAAGGTTTGGGATGGAAGCATCTGCCTTGTCTGTGGATCGCCACACTTGTGGTCACGTGTACAGAGCACATTCAGCCACAGCCCAGAGCCCTTAGCTGAGAGACTGTGGCTGCATCCCAGCCCCGCCCAGCCCTGCCCAGCCCGCCCCACCCAGTCCAGCCCCGCCCCGCCCAGTCCAGCCCCGCCCCGCCCAGTCCAGTCCAGCCCCGCCCCACCCCGCCCCGCCCAGGCCAGCCCAGCCCAGCCCCGCCCCGCCCAGGCCAGCCCCACCCCGCCCAGCCCAGGCCAGCCTGAGGCAGTCTCCTGCCCCCAGCATCCTGCCTGTGAGCCCACCCTCACTCTGCTGGCTCCCGGGAGCTTGGGGCGCATAGGCATGGAGGGGTTAGTCCTAGGAAAACACTGCATGGGGCCAGCCAAGGGTTCAGCTCAGGGTGTCCTTTGAGGGTAAAGACTAGGCGCGGGACCTCTGGGGACACACAGACTTGGCTCTTCTCCAAGTTCTGGACCTCTGAGAGTGGAGGAGGCCTACCACCAAGGTGGCTTGAACTGAGCAGGGCTGAGCACTTGGATGGGAGGGGGTTTCCTACGGTGGGAAACCAAATGGGCCCAGGCTACAGCAGGACTGGGAGGAGAGTCCCAGACCACAAGGAAGTGCTGGAAAGCGGACTCGGGAGGCTACACTAGCACCAGGAAATAGGATGTCACCACAGTGCGATTTACTCCGGATGGGTGACCATTGGTTGAGGACTTGTGACAGGTGTGCTACTCTGAAACCCAGCGGAGAGAAACATTAAGTGCAGGAGCCCCCACTTCGCATGGAGCAATCACTTTTCTCTATGCCTGGTCAATCTCACAGCCCAAGCGCTTTCATTCCCCGGAGGGCAGAGGATGGATTTGAACAGACCAGGAAGTTTCTCAGATTGCTATTTTAAAGCATCTCTTGGTTACCTGGCCTGACATAATAATTACCTGCTGGTGATTTATCTCCAGCGATTATGAGCGATAATAGGGGTTGGGGTGATAATTGAGTGTGTCCAACACCCCACCTCCTCCCTTGCGATTCAAGCTGCTGTGGTTTCCCTCTGGGTCCTTGCTGCCCACGGCCACCTAGCCAGGAGTGGGTGCAGGGATGACAGGAAACAGTGTGTGTGAGTACAGTACCCTGTTGCGGCCAGCTCAGCTCTGGCACTCTTTGCCCTAACCGCCATCTCTTAGCCCACCTAAGCCAGACCTGGAGCACCTTCTGCCGTGACTCTGGCTGGGCTCTCGCCATGTGCCTGGCACCATTCTGCGGACACCTAGGTGGATGACGAGGCAGGGAAGGCTCTGCCCTCAGGAAACGGACCTACGGGTGGACGTAGCCCATCAAACAAGGTGGCTTTGGAGAGGGCTGTGGCTTCAGAGAAAGCACCCGGGTGGTGGTGAGGGGCAGGAGTGTACCAGAGGTGCACACCATGAAGAGGCTGGAAAAGCAGCCCAGGCACAGGGAACAGCCAGTGCAAAGGTCCTGAGGGGCCAGGCAGCAGTGGGGAAGAGGTCTGGAGGCACAGGACAATGGAAAGATGGCCAAGGGATGCCCATGGGAACTGGGGAGAGTCTCAGAACTCACTGCCATCGAGTTGATGCTGACACGTAGTGACCCTATGGGACAGAGTAGAACCGTCTGTGTGAGTCTCTGAGACTAACTCTTCACAGGAAGAGAAATCCCCACCTTTTTCCTGTGGCACGCCTGGTGTTTCGAACTGCTGACCTTGCAGCTAGTAGTCCAGCACGTAATCAGTATGCAACCAGGGCTCCTAGAGGATGGTGGAGGGTGTGAATTCAAAGAGGGTGACTGATAGAGGGGGCTGTGGTCCCTGTTCCAGCTCTGTGCTGCAATCTCAGGCTGTGGTCGATTAGGTACCCCCAAAAGATGCCCGCCCTTGTTCTTCTCGTGGAGAGGACCCTAGGGGAGGCTGTCGGGTTCTATCATTAGAAGGCTCTGGGTTTGAGATCAATGGCATGAAATGGCACCTGCACATGGACTTCACCTGGGAGCAGGGTCAGCTACATAATGCAGCACCCAGTATGAAGTGAGCAGTCCTGGTAGTGTAGTGGGTTATGTGTTGGGCTGATAATCATGAGGTCAGCAGTTCGAAACCCCCAGCTATTCCTTGGGAGAAAGATGAGGCTTTCTACTTCCATAAAGATATATGGTCTCTCAAACTCACAGGGCAGTTTCATCCTGTCCTGAGTCAGAATCAACCTGAGGGTAGTGAGTTTGAGCTGCTAACTGCAAGGTTTGAAGTTTGAGCCTGCTAGCTACTCCATAGGAGAAAACACAAGGCTTTACAGCCTTGGGGGCAGTTTTCCTCCGTCCTGGAGTGTCACTGTGAGTTGGAGTCACCTCCATGGTGGAGAGCTTTGGGGTTCTGAGAGCAAAGTGGAACTGAAGAGTTTCCTATTCAAAAATCAGGGAGGTAGGGGAGGATCTGTCTGTCCTCTATGGTCTCCCCCACTTGCCAGAGTGGTTGATTTGTTTTGCTACTTAAGTTCACTCTGCCTTGAGCAAGGGGATGTATTTGTAGAGTAAATGTAGACCCATACCCCAAGTGCCTGAAGCCCCTCCCTTCCCAGCATGGATCCCAAGGGGCTGTAGGGTGGGCTCAGTGACTGGGTGGAGGCGGGGAGATGGCAGCTGAGGACCCATCCCTGAGATGTTGGAGGTGGTGGGAGGTGGGACCACTTGTGAGCACACGATCCATGGGCCTTTGCTTATTTTCACACACTTGAAAATAAAGTGCTGAGTTTTCAAGGCAATGACTACAGAGCAATGCACCTCAACGCTGAGGTGCCTTCTGAGCCCTGGGCCTCCCTATCCTTCCCTGGAGCTTAAAGAAAGTCCCAGAGACGGTCACTCTTGATGGGAGCAGAAAGCTTCATCTTTCTCCCAAGGAGTGGCTGGTGGTTTCAAACTGCTGACCTTGCAGTTAGCAGCCCAATGGATAACTCACTACACCACCAGGGCTCCTGGAGGAAGAAATTTGAGACATAAATGTGAAATTGGGCCAGGGAGGTCCAAGGCTCCACTCCTGGAGGCACTGCCCGCCTGGAACAGAGCAAAGGGCATACTGCCCATACTGCCTGCAGACACCTGTGGGGGTGCTGCCTGCTGACCAGGATTCCCTGAGTCTCAGCACTTGCTTTCTATAGTACCAACTACGATGTGCCAGCACCAGGACGTCCATGGGCTCTTGTTCCCAGCAGCAGTTGACCTGGCCCCGAGGTCCTCTGAGCTTTAGCAAGATAGTCCAGCTGCCTGGAGAGCCTGGCCCATGCTCAGACACTGCTGGCAGCTCCCCCAGTGTCCAGCATGCAGATGCAGGTCTGGGGATGGCTACATTTTAAAGCTGTTTTGAACGCTTTACTTGTTATGAATCTGTTGAGAATTTCTATTTTCTCTCGGATCAGTTTGGGCATGTTGTGTACCTATGAGAATTTGTCCAGTTCATATCTCAAATGCCCTACTGTCATGTTGGTGTCAACGCGTAGTGACTTTCCCGAAGAGGGTAGAACTGCTCCTGTGGGTTGATGAGATGGTACCCCTTATGGGAGTAGAAAACGCAGTGTTTCTCCCTTGGAGTAGCTGGTGGCTTCGAACTACTGACCTTACACGTAGCAGCCCAATGCATAACCACTTCACCACCCAGAAACTCCCAAGGAGAGAAGTTGTCAATGTTGCTCCGGGTTCTGTGAAGGAACATGCCTCCTGGACCCTGGCTAGGCTGGAGGGCTGCCAGCTGAGTGGGGTGCTAGGCTTATTGGTGTGTCCAGCTGATGATCCGTTGGTGCAGGGGCTCCTGCCTATGGGGTGGTGTGACAGTGAGTATACATCGGAACCAAAGGGCAGGAGGCCTAGTCTCTGCTCCCAGTGTCCTGTGTGTCCTCAGCTTGGCCTCGATGTAGTTACCCAGAGAACGGGCACAATGCCTTTTCTGGTTCAGGGCTCTGAGCTGGGCTGAGGACTGTGAAGCGCCTGGGAGGTCAGGCAGCTCCTGAGCTTGGACTAGGCTGCATGTGGGGGCTGCACACACCCCAGACTTCCATTTTGGCCCACAGCAGAAGGAAAGACAACCACCACCAAAGTCCAATGTCTGCCTCTGGGGACATGGTACCAGTCAGGAGGGGTGGGGGCAGGGGTGAGGAGTGGGGTGGGTGAGCAGTGGGGGGTGTTTGCATCATCTTTCCAAGAGTGAGGAGGTCAGGAGGGAGTGAAAACAGGACGCCATGTCAGCTCACGTAAGGACCCGGCCAGCCTGGGGGGTGCAAATAGTTCCTTGAAAGTTTAGAGTCAAGTCCACCCAGAAGAAAGGCCTGGTGATCTACTTTCAAAAAAGAAAAAGTCAGCTACTGAAACTGTTGAGTGCACAGTTCTACTCTGATACCCACGAGGTCTACCAGGTTGGAGTTGACTCAAATGGCAGCAGGCTCACTGACAGGGCAGCCTCCATTTCTACCTGCTCAGCAAGCTTCCCTCCATCGCCAGTGCAGTGGTGGAGCATGTCCAACAGGCTCCATATCCTTGGGTGAGTGACTTCAGGGGTGGGGCATGATCCCGCCTGAGCAAGGGAAATGTCTTACTCCCTTAGTCATCTTGATTGGTCCTGAAGGGCACATGACCCAAGTCAGCTAGTCAGAATCTGCCCTGGAACTCTTGGCTGGTGATGTTCTTTTTCTCTGAGATCATAATGCAGAAGTGACTGTGGGCATGCTTGTGGCTATTTGAGCTGCCAGACAGACAGCCTGCCTGCCTGAGAACGAAGCCAATGATACAAGAACGGTGAGCAAACAGGGTTTGGCTTTGTGGCCCTCCAGATCCAGCTATACACGAAGCAAGTGATTCTCTTGGACGGCAGTGCTGTGCATGTCACTTCACTCTTCCCTCCCATCTCCACATTCGGCTCAGTGTTTGAATACTTACTAAAGACTTAGTACTGAGTCAGGTGCCATGCAAGCCCGTGGGTGAAAATAGACTCCGTAGAGCTCTTCCTGAACTCAAAGGCAGATCAGGAGACAGTGTTTCCTTAGCAATGATTCCAACGGGAGTTGGTCGATTGGGCCTTTGCAGGGGGTGTGACAAACACAACAGATGGTGTCCATGAGAGCAGATTTATGGAGAAAGTAAAGACAAACCACACTTGGGCTTTTGGTCTCCGGATCTTCAGTAGAAACTCAGGGTGAGCCAATGTTAGATGGAGTCTTAAACTGGGTGTAGAGATATCATATGAACTAGAAATCCTTCTACGTGGTATAGAGACTCAAGAAATGAGAGGATGACTAGATAGTATATGTAAAACCGTGTTTACCAAAGCACTATTTACACAATAGCAAGGAAATACTCGGCAACAGAAGAATAAATAGATCCATAAACTCGGGTCCATACGCACAATAGAATACTACACATGGTTTAAGAATCAAGCTGAATCTGAACAAGACTTCATAGCAAGGATGAGCCTGGAGGACGTGATGCCGAGTGACGTCAGCCAAGCACAACAGGATGACTGTCGCCTGGAACCACTGCTATGAGGAATCAGAAAACTGTCCTCATCCTACCAGCAGCAGGCTTTGATGGCGACCAGGGGTGGGAAATGAGAGAAGGGAAGGGGGAGTCACAGGCTAGAAGGCAGACAGGTGTGAACTCGGGTGGAGGGGAGACACTCTCCAACGTGAGGGAAGTGGGCCAACAATGATGGAAACAGGGAAAGTCATTGGGAGGTTCGATGAGTTGTTGGAGGTAAATCCGATGATCTACTTGTGAGCCTTCACCTGATCCACAATAGCAAGTATTTGCAAAGTGGCATTTGAGAGAAGATGTGGGACTTGGAGAATCTGTCAGTGACGGACGTGCCCCCTGGACGGCCCCTCCTGAGTGCCAGTTAGCTGCACTCAAGGACACTTGGTAGGTGAAAGTTAAACGCTTCGCTTTGGCTGATGACCCCACGCAGTATGTTCATTATCCTGTTCCTGGCTCACCAAGGACCCTGGTTGGCCCTGCCCCAGGGGCAGGTGGAGGAGGTGCTGAAGAACTGACTCTGAAGCCACCCTTCCCACATTAGAGACCTATATCCTGTTCATTCAAGAACTGTGTGACTGAGCAAATCCCACAGTCTGTCAGCCTTAGTTTCTTCACCCATATGACAGAATAGCAATGCTATTCTGCTCTGTTAGTCTACGCACAGATGCCGCATGACAACAATTGAGCCGTCTGGAATTCCCATTCGCCACAGTGCTCTCCATCGCTCTTGCTCTGATCCACCCAGTCGAATGCTTTTGCATAGTCAATAAAACACAGGTAAACATCTTTCTGGTATTTGCTTTTCATCAAGATCCATCTGATGTCAGCAACAGTATCCCTCGTTCCAGATTCTTTGGAATCTGGCAGCTCCCTGTTGGTGCACTGCCGCCACTGCTGTTTGAAGGTTCTTCAATAAAAATGTACTTGCATGTAATATTAAAGATATTGTTCTATAATTCCCATATCTTGTTGGGTCACCTTTCTTTGGAATGGGGGCAAATAGGAATCTCATCCAGCAGGTTAGCTAAGTAGCTGTCTTCCAAATTGCTTGGCACAGGTGAGTGAGTGCTTCCAGCGCCTCGTCAGCAGAGTGAACCTTTCAATGGTGTTCTTCTGCCAATTCCTGGAACCTTGTCTTTCTCGACTGCCTTAAATGGACTTGAGAAGATAATGGGTCTTTCTTCACCCTCCTGCCTCAGCCACGGTCTAAACATAGTCAGAGACCCCTGACCTTGGCTAGTCCCTGAGTCCTGAGTGCTCCAGTGATAGGATGGGGATGACACAAGCCTGGGTCACCAATAGAGTATTGGGGGGAGTCATCAGCTGTACAGAGCAAAAACACATGTTTTGGTATAGGTGTGGGTGTGTGGACACACATACTTTCTCTGTCTCGGCAGACCTTAGGATGGGTCTGGGGTCAATTCAAGTACCGTGGGGATGTCTCTCCTCTTTCCTCTGAAGGTGAGTCCTCTGATGTGACCCTGACATGGACATCAGGCCCTGTCTGTGGTCCCTGATTCAGGAGACCTTGCTCAACAGGCTCACAGCCCCAGCTTTGTCATCAGAATATCTGGTTGCCCATGTCTGGTTTAACTGCATCCTGTTCCAGGTTGGGTCCATGTGTGTGACTCGGCACAGTCTGAAGGGACCGTGACTGATACTGGGAGAAGGGATGTGCACACCCACTGAGGTTCAGGTCCTATTGTCTGCCAAGTTGAGGCACATTCTGTCCCAGGTACTTCCAGTTACTGCCCCATCACTCATTCTCTCAGTCTTTGCATACCACCCTCTGCCAGGCTCTCTGAGCAGGCACAAAGCTCCTGCTGGTCAAGGCCCGCAGAGGAGAACATGGGCTTCAGCTCACAACAAAGGCCCCAGGGCTGGGACTGCAGGAGGGACTGTCTGCCCAGTGAGGGCCCCAGCTTCAAAAGATCATAACAAGTCCAGGAACAGAGCAGGCCTCCTGACTCTGAGCCAAGTGCTCATCTTTGGGGAAGAGATGAAAGAGACCAAAAAGGTGTATCTGTCAGGACAAGGTGGATCTCAGGTTCTCAGATTTTCCCATACTTCTGTGACATTCCCTGGCTGCTCCTCTGTCAGTGTGTCTGTCTTACTGACCCTGGGGATGCCAACACAGGGGCCGGAGGGTGTGTGTGTGGGGTGTTCCTGCTTAGTTAGGAGAGCCCATTCATGATGGGCCCTCCTTCCGACGTAATCTTGGCCAAGTCAGCAGTCATGAACCCATCCTGCCCTTGCCCCTGCCCATGCTGCCTGCCTTCCGCTGGTGCACCCCCACCAGCCCCACACCACCCCAACTCCCGCTCTGGAAGAGCGCCTGCCCGGTGCCACGGCAGCCATGGCTGCTTAGCGGGACAGACAGTGCATCAGCAGATCAGGCTATGATAAGGGGCACTGAGATGGTGGAGCAGTCACGGGGAAAGGGACCATCCAGGCCTATGTTGGGAGACAGAGGAGGCCAGGCTGCAGGGAGAATGGGTAGGAAAAGCAGACACCCACTGTGCTCAACGGGGCTGCCTGGTCCCCCAGGGTCTCTGCCTGTGACAAGCTGCCTCCTCACCACTGTGCTCTCTCCTTTCAGTGGAAAATATGCACGTGGGGCTTTCCTTCCCATGCAGGTTGCTGCCTGATGCAGAGTCTGGCTTCAGCCGGTTTATCCCTATCGCTGGCAGCTGCTTCTGTTCTGATGCCTGGCATCCACACGAGCCCTAGCCATGCAGAGCTGGGGCTAACCTCACATGGTAAAGGACACAGCTCCTCCCAATGAGCAGGTCAGCCAGGACTTCATATGCCACTTGCAAACCTGAGAGTCCCCACAATGCCCTCGTTTCTGACTGGCTAGCTACAACTTCCAGATGTTCCCACTGTCCCTTCAGGATACTAGCCAAGCACGTAGGGGTTGCTAATCCCTTCCCTCACTTCTGACCTGCTGGCTTGATAATGTACAGAACTCACTGCAGGCATATGCAATCGATTCCAGTTTTATGATCAAGGACGCAAATCAGCCTCCGCACAGGAGGAAGTGCATGGGGTGTCCCACTCCAGAGGGATGTGCTACCTCCCTGTTCCCCATCAATGTCGTTCAACAACCAGCAAGCTCTTGGGGCTTCCATCTCCAGAGCCTTTAGAGCAGTGAGTGAGGAGGAAGGAACAAAGAATGAGGGACAAGGGTCTGTGAGTGCAGAGCAGAGCACTGACCGCCCTGGAGGAACTGGTTGGGAAACGGGTTGGAAGAGAGGACCTGCTGTCCAGGGACCATCCCTGCCTTTCTTCTGTCAGCGTTCCCTTCCCCCCCCCCCCCCCCCCCGTCCCTGTGGCTCCTGGTCCCTGTGGCCAGTGCTGGAGAGGACTGAGTCTCCATGCTTTGTGTGAAAAGGGCCAGGAGGTGGCATCTTCACAAATGGGGAAGGAGGAGAATCACTCGTCCAAGGCTGAATCCTGCATCACACTTACCCTCCATCCTTCTTCATCCAATCTTTCCACGGCACTGTACGCTGCTGGGCTTGATAAAGCATTCCCATGGCCACACAGAACACGTAAATCCAGACTCTCAGTTGGGGGTTACAGGTCAGCATATAGCAGTTCTCAGGTCAGGGCAACCTCTTCTCAGTAAGACCGGCGGCCACATCCTTCTCTGGGCCTGGGCTCCTCAGCCACAAGGCCCCTTGGCTTCTGCCCTGCTCACCGGTGTTACAAAGCTGGCTCCTTCAGCACTGAGAAGTGCCCAGTGAGCATCCTGCTCTGCAAGCCAGCCTCCTGCCCGCAGGGAGGCACCCAGCTTTGTGCTTTCAGTGGGCTGGGAAGTCAGAAACTCAGGCGCAGGGTCTGGTTAGATAACAGGATAGGGGAGTTGTCCCTCTCTGTGCCTGAAGACCCCTTACAGGGGTTTGGAAGAGAATCGGGCAAACCCTTAGCCAGCCATAAAGACTATTGTGCTCGTACCAATTCAAGCCAGAGACAGGTGGGCGATACACCTGGGCGGCCCAAACTAGGCCCAGGTGGGCTTAATTCAGCCAATGGGGTCAACTAATACCTTCCACCACACCCCCCAGGCAGAGGTCTCCACTACCCCCAATGGCAAGACCCTTTGCCCTTCTTCTCCTTCCGGCTCCTGTCCTGTGCCTGCTGGCCCTTGCCAAGGTCTCTCTGGCCTCAGGCTACCATGTGTGGATGTGCAGTCCCACAAGGTTGCCTGTGGGGGAAAGACCAGCCCCCACAACTAATCGCAGGTTAGATAGGCACAATTGTACAGTTATAATATAGAGAGATTATAATAAAGTCACAGAGAGCATGAGAGATTGAAGAGAGAGTGAAATAATGGAGTCAGACACATTTCATAGTAGCATGCTCACCCCAGCCCCGCTTGGTGGTCCACGTGGAGAGAGAAAGAGAGCAGAGGGCAGGAGAGAGGGGAGGGGAAGGAGGACAAGGGGAGAGGAAACAGGGGAGGACGGGAGAGCAGATCCAAGCTTCTTTATTGTTAACCAAGGCTTATACATCTTTGGGGGGCGTGCAAGCCCCCTAATTACAGGTAGTCATATGTCGCAGGAAGGTGTTGTACTATAGGTTATACAGCAAGGAGAGGGGGACAATCTAGGCATATATAAACAATAGGAAGGGGAGGGATTGGGGACACACATGTGACAAGAAGGGAGAATCCTAGATTCAGTATGACAGCCTAACTTTGGATGTCACTGAACAGGTTTGACCTGTTCTCTGGCTCACTATAGAAACCATTATCAGTGGGGTGTAACCCACCCTACAGGAACCAACTTGATGACCACAAGCCTTTAGGGAGAAGTAGCCATTGTCCTTAACAGCAGGGAGGGGGAGTGGTCAACTGACTGCCTTCAGAGAGGATGTCAGTAAGCGTCTGACCTCCCACCCTATGCTGGCAAATAGCCTCTAATGTTTAGCATATCTTTGGGGGAGACAAAGCTGGGGAAAAGTCTCTTTATAACCCCATAGTTGCCCATGTTCAATGACTGTAAAACCTGAAACTTCTGTGCTTTATAAAAACTCACTTGGATCACCAAGCAGGCTTCGCTGTAAATTCGTATCTAACAGAGGCATTTCCCATCTGAGAAACATAACAGTCTCAGGCTCACCACCTCTGCCATTGCCACTGCTCTGAGTCTCAGGGGCAGGCGTTACGGGCGGCTCTTCACTCGATAGTCTGAGAGCCCCCTACTCCTGCTGGCTCACTTTATACCCGATGGAATGGAGAAACTGGCCAATCCCTATGTTAGATCCTGACAGGTCATTTTCATGCTCCAAGCTGGTCACCTGGTGGGAGTTACACAGACTGAGGGTTGCAGCCCCAGCAGCATTAACCAGGGAGCTTTCAAATCACCCACCACTCTATCTCCATGCCTGGACATTTTCATCCAGCTGGTCTGGGATGAGGCTCAGGTGTTGGTAACTTAAAAAAAAAATCATTTTATTAGGGGCGCATACAACTCTTATCACATTCCATACATAAATCCATTGTGTAAAGCACATTTGTACATTCATTGCCCTCATCATTCTCAAAACATTTCCTTTCCACTTAAGCCCCTGGCATCATCTCCTCATTTTCCCCCTCCCTCCCCACTCCTGCCTCCCTCATAAACCCTTGATAATTGATAAATTACTATTTTGTCATATCTTGCACTGTCCGCCGCCTTCCCTCATCCACTTTTCTGTTGTCCATCCCCCAGGGAAGAGGCTATATGTAGATCTGTTAGGTAGCTCTCCCAGAGAGCCAAGCACGGAACACAGCACGCACTGCACATGCTCAGAGGCTCAGCTTTCCCGCCAGTAGGCATGGGTGGGTGCGAAACCTGGATTGGCCCACCTGGGCCAGGTGAATTCAATTCAGCCAATGGGGTAGATCAGGGGTCATCCACCACGCCTCCCCGTGGAATCCTTGAAAAGGCAGGAGCCTAGCGGAGGCAGGGAGAACTTTGCAAGACGCTGAGTAGCTTCCGCCAAGCTGTATGGTCGGGAGGAGTCCTATGGGTGCCATGTAAATCTAAAACTTCTTCTAACTCTCATAAAACCCACTTGGATCACGAACCAGGCTTCGGCGTGAATTCTTTCTCCTGCAGAACCAAGGACCGAGGTACAAGTCTATCTCCAGAGAGATCTAACAGATCCTTGTAATTGGCTCCCCCTTTCCAACCCACCCTCCCAGTATCGCCACTCACAGCACTGGTCCTGAAGGGATCATCCACCCTGGATTCCCTGTGTTTCCAGTTCCTATCTGTACCAGTGTACAGCCTCTGGGCTAGACAGATTTGTAGAGTAGAATTGGGATCATGATAGTTGGGGGTGGGGGGGATGGTGGGAAGGAAGCATTTAGGAACTAGAGGAAAGTTGTGTGTTTCATCGTTGTTACATCGCACCGACTGGCTCGTCTCCTACCCGAGACCCTTCCATAAGGGGATGTCCACTTGCCTACAGATGGACTTTGGGTCTCTACTCTGCACTTCCTCTCATTCACAATAATATGATTTTTTGTTCTGATGGTGCCTGAGGTTTTGGTAATTTTTAAAGATTCTCCATGAGTGTCTACTAGAAACCAGTCAGGGTCACCGACTGCCCACGAAGCCCACTGTCTTTCTCAGCCCAGCCCGGAAACCTTGTGCCAACAAGACTCTCAGTAACAAAAGGTACAGACTTGGGCAAATTCTGCTAGGCAGGATCTTATTGGGCAGCTCTTAGAACCTGCTGAGGCTGGGCTGTGGGCATGCTCCCTGGTAGGCTATTAGTTCAACTGCCTGGTCCTGGCTTTGAGTCTGGCTTGGCCACAATCTCATGAATCTTGTCAGGCTGAGCTGGACCCTAGGCATGGACACTGGGCAGCCCCAGTAGTGCTATGGTCGTGGCCAGAATGGCACAAGTGGAAAATGACCAGGTTCTCTCACCTTCTCTACCGAGGCTCAGATGAGAGTCAGCCGAGTGCAGCCGGGGAAACCCCAGATACATGGAACCCAAGAATGAAACCCAAGTGACTCTCTGCCGGCACCCCAGGTCTTGGCGGGGCAAACACTGAACCCCTTCCCAAACTGTCCTCTTGATGCTCTGCCAAAGGTCGGATTGCAGAGCTTGGGGTCAGAGTTCAGGTATTAGGTTAGGTTTGGGGCCAGGTTGAGGCCACAGCTCTTTCCACCTACAAATGCCACTTAATCAGATCTGTGTGGACAAGGTCTCCTCTTGCTGTGGTCACTGGGCCCTTTCTAACAGGCCGGCAGGGAGGTTAGTTGGCTCTCAGTCAAGGCAGGGTGTGTGTCCTTGGGATGCTGGTGGAAGCTCTTCAGCGAGGCAGGGTGCCCGCGGTGCCCTGCCTGCGGCCACCCAGACGCCGCCGCCCAGGGCTGCCGGGCTGGGGCGCAGCCTGAAGCAGTGTGACTCTTCCTTCTACCCACTAGCCACAAAGTGAATCTAGCAATGGAGCCCACCTCACTGCCTGGTAGGATCCAGTCTATCCTGCGGCCGCCGCCCATCTGTTTGCAGACACCGGACGCACAGACGCTGCCGTCTCTCAGACGGCCTCGCTCTCTCTCAGGGCTTCAGGCCAAACTGTCCGGGGCTCCCAAGCGCGTGGGGAAGGAGGACGGGAGGGTGGCCCCGGGAGACCATGGCCTTGCTGCGCTCCTCGCCAGCCCCGTGCACCCGTGAGGGCTGAGGGCTCTGGAGTTCGGGGCTGGGCACCGGGGCTTGGGGGGGCCGCGGCGGAGCAGCTTCCCGTCGCTCCCAGCAGGTTCGGCCACTGTCCCAGCCCTCCCCCCTCTCGGCTGGGCTCAGGTGCGGACAACAAATCTCCGAATCCATGGAAACCACGGAGGAGGCGGCCACCGGGGCGGGGAGGGGCTGAGCTCTGTCTTGCAAATCCCGCAGCGGGGGAGGGGCCTCTTCCCTTCTGCCGGGAGGGGAGTTGGTGCTGTCGCTTTGGGCTCTCAGTCCCCCGCGCCCCCGGGCAGAGTGGAGCTGCCCCCCAGGGCTCTCTTGGCGGTTGCGCTGGTGGGTTTGACCGGCAGGAACTGGGCTCCCATTAGCTTGGTCAACTGGCTCCGCAGCAGCGCTCAGGCTTGTGCTTTGCACACTGCCCAGCCAACCTTCCACAGTTTAATGTGTGGCTCTAGACCCAGGAGCTGGAAAAGGGGTGTGTGTGTGTGTGTGTGTGTGTGTGTGTGTGTTGGGCATGGGTGGGGGAGGGGGCCACAGGGGTTGTCTGGGGACAGCCCCACCAATTCTAAGGGTCATGGGTCCCCAGAGTTTGCCAATGATCCCCTTCAGGGTAAGAGGCGATTCCGGGATAGAGATTTTTCTGTCTTTTAAATGGATCGATTTATTTTAAACTATGGAAATGCAGGAACATACTCTCCTTTAAAAACAAAGAAACAAAAAAGAGCGTTATGTAGCCTGGTGGTCCCCTTCAAATCTTGTCACTTCCAATCTTTGTCCCCACTCCCTGAAGACAGCCACTTTGCTTTATTTTCTTCCAGACTTTTAAATGCGTTTGCACGTGCCCGTTGAGAATTGATGGAGCACTCTATTGTTGTACGCATTTTGTAAACATCAGTGGCGCCGCTGAGTTATACCCTGCTCTTCGAAGTCTCCCTCCACGGGGTGGCTTGGGGAGGGGCTTCCCTGTCGACCCCTGTAGATTGAAGGCGGCCCTTTGAACTGGTCTCCCTGGGTTCCAGCACTTGAGGAGACAGGACATCACTGCCCGAAAAAATCAGATGGTTTCTGGCTTTGCAAGATTACAGATACTGCGGCAAGCAGCCTTCTTGTTTGCGTCTTTTTGCGCTCCTGGGCAGAGTTCCTCTGGAGACACAGTGAGAATTGCCATTCCAGGCTTTTCTTAAGGAGCCCTGGGTGATGTCATGGGTTAAACATTTGACTGCTGACCGCATGGTTGATGGTTCAACCCCTCCAGGCAGGTGGCAGAAGAAAGAGGAGGCTGTCTGTTCACAGAAAGCTCCATCCTGAACTAATACCCTTAGGAGTGCCACTCCATCCTGCCAGGCGGCTGTGAGCCGGAACGGACTCCATGTTAATGGATCATTTTTTGAAGGCTTTGTTCCATTTTAAAAAACAATTTAGTTTTAACAGATGCAGGGACTTCACTCAGCACATGGCCATCTGGTCCATAGCGACTCCCGGCGGCCCTATAGGACAGGGTAGAACTGGCTCTGTGGGTTTCTGAGACTGTAACGCTTCACGAAAGTAGAAAATCTCATTTTTCCCTGGGAGGATAAGTTGGTGGTTTCGAACTGCTGCCCTTGTGGTTAATAGCCCAACAGGTAACCACTACACCCCCAGGGCTCCTATAGCAGGGTTGGGGAGCCTTTTATCTGCAAAGGGCCATTTGGATATTTATAACATTGTTCACGGGTCGTATTGGTCAAACCTCACCCATAATGCAGGAATGCTTGTGTCTCTCAGGAGTCCCGTGAAAGTTGGTCTTGGAAACCCACAGGGGCAACGTTTCCCTGTCCTGCAGGGGCGCTGTGCGCTGGAATCAACTTCATGCAAGTGGTTCTCTTTGGAGAGGTCTGCGATATTGGTAGTGATTAGACCGCTTCAGGCTGGACAATCCCCACCCTGACTGATGTTGGCCCTGCAGGACAGAGTAAATCTTTACAGAGCAGCCTGCCTGTGTTAGTCTGGGTTGACTCGAGAAACAAATTCATATGAGTATATGAAAGAGCTTTATATAAAGAGTAATTGAATATTAAGAAAAGATCTCAGCCCAGTCCAGATCAAGTCCATAAGTCTGAGATTAGCCCATATGTCTGATACCAATCTATAAATTCCTCTTCAGACTCACATATCACATGCAATGATGCTGAATGCAGGAGGATCACAGGCCAGTGGATGGAAAGTCTTGTGGATCCAATGGTGGTGGAAGCATCTCAGCACTGGCATGGGTCTCCACATGGCTCCTCCAGTTCCAGGGCTCTGGCTCCATCAGTGTAGCTCCATGTGGCTTGTCAGCAAGAAGACCAAACAGAGAGAGTTTCCTGCCTCCAGGGAGGAAGATAGGAGTTCCCAGAATCCTCAGGAGAAGGTCATGCCTACACGGAGGCTTCATTGGCTGTGGCCTGATTGACAGGCTAGACTGACTCTACCCGTTTGCAAGTTGACAGGAGATTATGTAACTGCCACACTGCCTCTTCATTCTCTATCAGAGTGTTTGCCCAGGCTCTTGGCATCCTGTGTGGCTGCCTGTCCTTGCCCAGTGAGGAGCGCCCAGAGTGGCCTAGTATGGTTTTATAGGTGAGCCCTTCGGGGGACCTATGGGGAGAACCTCTTTGGAGGGCCTTCAGGTGCATTCCCATCATACGGTGGTTTGCAGTAAATTCTCCCACAAGCCAGACATTTACAGTGTGACAATGATCTTTGAGACCTGGGTATAATTAAATGCACACCAAGGATGGGAAGGGTGGCAGGATACTGCTGGTCCATTCCCCTCTCCTCCCCAATCCCTGGAGCCTGCACTGGGTTTAGAAACGGCGGCTGTGCCTGGCACTGCAGTGACAGCACCTTGGGTCTGTTCAAAGATGCTCGCTACGTAGTGGTCAGTGCAAGCAATGCCAGCAGTCAGCGGAGTGGCCCACACCATGGGCCTGCGCAGCCATGTCCCCAGCAGGTGACTTGTCTTCAGGTAGATGAGAAGATGTCCTTTTGGGGGAAAGTAGCTCATGCTTCTAGCTCTGTGTGTGGCTTCCCCAAGAGGTCTGGCTCTGAAAGGCTGGCCTGGGGATGAGCCCCTTGACCACTGTAACCAGCCAGCTGCCCATCTAGGTGTGGCCCCAGGGACACCTGCTGAGCTGCCCACAAGGCCAAATGACTGTAATATGAAAAACAAGAACAAACTCTCTGCCAGGGACTCGACTCCCACTCATAATGCCTCGACAGGACAGCAGTCGATTTCCTGGACTGTAACTCTTGACGGGAGTAGAAGGGTCCATTTTCTCCCAAACCTCATCTTTCTCCCAAACAGTGGCTGGTGGTTTTGAACTGCTGCCCTTGTGATTAGCAACCCAACATGTAACCACTACACCATCAGGGCTCAGACTTGTCCTACCCATAAAGCTCCCCTAGGGGCACCCTCCTGCAGCAGCCACCACTGCCCCAGGGCCCATACAGTCACCTAGATGTCTGTGTGCTAGGTGTCACCCCTCTCTACCCACAAAGCTAAGTAACCACACAGTGCCAGACATAATCGAAGTTCCTGCAGACCTCTCTGAGGAGAAGCCATGTGTGTCCCTTGCAGGAGAGGGAGGGAGGGAGGGAGGAGGGTCACACACGCAATGCTGCTGGGACCCCATGTCTTTCTCAGTTCTTTCTGTCAACAATCCCAGCAGCATCTCCAGCTATCTCCTCGTTGGGGGCAGTGAGTAGTCCCAGGCTCTCCTCCTATCACCCCGGTCAGTCATTGCGTCACAAGCCACCAACTGCAATGACTCAACCCAAGCTTGTGTACAGCTCAGGTGTGGGGGGCCAGCTGGGCTGTTCTCTGCTTTGGGGGGGCATCTCTGTCTGTGGTCAGCTGTCAGGCTGGCTGGGGACTGGGTCATCCAGACTGGTCTCATAAGTCTGGTGATTGACAGACTGTTAACCAGAGGAATGAGGCTTTTGTCTCCAGTAAAGATTTAGTCTTGGAACCTCACAGGAGCTGTTTTAATCTGCCCTATAGGGGCTCTGTGAATCAGCATGGGCTCAGTAGCACTGAGGGGGGGCCCTGTTGGTGCTCCGAGCTGACCTGTCCTGTATGCTTGAAGCTTTGTATATATCCACCAGTGGCCAAGTCCCCTCCTGTTTAGGGAAAGGACATGGCAAGTTTCAAATACCCTACCTTCTGTGGGAGTGCCTTTGGAGCACAGCTGGTTATGTGTTTGGCTACCAACCCAAAGGCTGCTGGTTGGAGTCCACCCAGAGGCCCCTGAGCACAGTCCGACTCTGAACCAGTGAGGTGGAATCGACTTGTTGACAATCGGTTTTATTTTTACTTGCAGAAACCCAAGGGCACAAGGCAATCGGGGTGTGGCCATGTGACTGGGCTCTGCGGCTGGCTGCAAGGACCTGCCAGGGACTTTGGCCATGCTGGGAAGGAAGTGCTATCAGTCAAGGTTATGCCCAGGCCGGAGGTGGGGCCAAGAATCTGGATGTCAGAAATGGCCCTTCAGGTGTGGCTGCTGGGCACCTGGCTGTTAGACTCTGGTTCTATGTGTTTTCTGAACTTGTTTCTCCCTCAGACAAGTCACTTGGCTGCCCTCCAATGCGTTCCTCCTCGGCTTGAGGTGGGCTTCCCAAAGGAGCTACCTGAGAGCGGGCAGAGGCTGCAGATCGGAAGGTGGGAGGAACTAAACGTGGCTCACTGTGACGGCGGCGTGGGCAGAATAGGTGGCTCCTGGGATGTGTCTGAGGATGATTCATGAGGAGCTGAAAGTGTCCTCCTTAAAATGCCACCCTGATGTTCACACCAAAATATGAATATTTATAACAACATTATTTAGAATCACCCAGAATTGGAAGCAGCCTGAACATCTTTCAGCGTGTGAATGGAGGAGCCAAGTGTAACAAGGGCCACACAATGGCCTGCACACCAGGAGAAGGTGAATTCACTGTACACCCATTAAACATCACAATAAAAAATAGCATGTTGTTGCTGTTAGGTGCGGCCCCATCTCACAGTGACCCCATAGACAACTTAGTACAGCTTTTGAGGGAGGGGAGATGAATTATGGTGACAGATGGGTTAATAGTTGGGCTGCTAACCATAGGGTCAGCAGTTTGAAGCCACCAGCTGATCCATGGCAGAGAGATGAGGCTGTCTGCTCCTGTAGATTTACAGCCTTGGAAACCCACAGGGGCAGTTCCACTCTGTCTGATAGGGTCCCTGTGAGTCAGAATGGACTCAGTGGCAGGGGGCTTTGGGCAAAAAACTGCCATCCTGAATGGGTCTCTGATACACCCAGACTCTGATGGAACCAGCACCCTAGGGTGCATTCTCTCCAGGAGAAGCCAATGCCCCTTGCTCTGGGACTGTTGCACCCACCATACTTTGTAAACTCCGGAATTTCATCCTTTTCTCTCAAGAGGCTGAAACATGATAATAAAGTTACATCAATGAATAGCCTGGCTCAATGTGGGAAATGCAATAAAGGGGAGAAGCAATAAAAGGCGGGACTCTGCACTGACAGGGCCAGCTGGAATAAAGTAATTATCACCCGCCCAGCCCAGCCAGCCCACTCCGAGTGAGTGCGCGGAAGCAAACCCTCTCAGAACTTGTATTTCCTATATCGAACACCGATAATTGGGTGCATTTATACATCTCTCCACAAGAAAATGGCTTGTGATTTCAGAATGAGAACACCATCTTCCACACAGAGAAAAACAATAGACTCCCCATTCTCTCTCTCTTTCTCACTCTCTCTCTCTCTCTCTCTCTCTCTCTCTCTCTCTCTCTCTCTCTCACACACACACACACACACACACACACACACACACACACACACCCCTTGTTTTCCTTCCATGTTCTCTGAAGGGCTGCTGGAATGATTTGCCTTTGGGAAGGCCACCGCTGTATTTCTCATCTCAAATTGCCTCGTAGGACCTGGCAAAGCACTCTGCAGGGACCACTTCGTCCGAGGCGGTGACAGGGGCTTCCTGGTGAGGGCCTCATCGCCACTGTTCCCTGTCTTCTGGGCTGCAAGGAGGAGGCCCGCGCTCGCAGGTCTGGGCAGGGGCAGGGGTCCAGAACAGCAGGTGCAGGCTGGCACAGAGGGACTCCTCTGGGCACTGAGGAATGGCATGACAGCTGTACTGGAACCCAGGAGGAGGGAGCAGGCGACACTGGTCTCAGGAGGTGCGGGGAGGATGGGACAGGGGGGAACTGTGGCTGCCTCTGCAAAGGCCAAAGGTGGGCATCTGTGATGGAGAACCAGTGAGGGAGCATGCTCTGTCCTTCTCCACTGGAAGACACCACCCAGCCCCCCGCAGCCGCCGCCACCTCTACCTGCCTCTTTTCTTTCTGCTCCGTCTCAGGGTGTAGCTTTGTGGAGCAGTCTTAGATTCTGAGCAAAACCAAGTGAGCAACAATCTAAACAATATCCTGGGTGGGGCTTTACCATCAGAGCCTGGTGACCCCACATGGTGGCACAGGATCCAGGCCAGCTCTCTCCTCCCCCCCTCCTGAGCCCCTGCTCTGGGGATGAGCTTGGACCCCACTGATACCCTGCTTAGAATCACATCTGTAGCTCCCCCAGCCCCCAGGAGGACATGCCAACGTGCAGTCCTGTCCCAAGCTGCCTCCAGATGGAGACTCCTAGAGAGCAGCATCAAAGGCCCTTGCACCCCAGTTTGAGGTCCTCTCGGGCCTGAGCCCTGCCCCTTACATCATGGCCTGTCTCAGACTGGCACCACTTGGTGGACGGGGACAGGGAGGGTCTGAATGCAGGTCAGTGTGGGCCCATGGAGCCCTTCCCAGAATGCACTTGAAAAAGCTAGTTGGTCACTAACTTTGGGTCTGCCAGTTGTCCACAATGTCCATGGAGCTAGCAGGAAGACTGGCTAGAATGTGGGCATGGCAGAGCAGGGGACTTGGCAGGACACACAAAACTGGAGGTGAGCGGAGCGGAGAAAAGTCATATGCACTTCCAGGACTCGGTTTCTGGCCTGGGCAGGGTGCTCTTGGGGAAGTGATGATGGCTGAGCCCAGCCACCTCTCTGCCACCTGTGGCCACCACAAAGGGAGCCTAGCTCAGCCTGTAGCCCAAGTGTGCTGCTTGGCACTTTCCTTGGCTGATTTAAACACTCCGCTTGACTCTAAAAT
The DNA here is from genome assembly GCF_050624435.1 of Tenrec ecaudatus. Lineage (NCBI taxonomy): Eukaryota > Metazoa > Chordata > Mammalia > Afrosoricida > Tenrecidae > Tenrec > Tenrec ecaudatus. The sequence goes on from NC_134547.1 coordinate 28,567,619, forward strand.
CAATCTTTCCCCAATTGCCTCCTGGCTCCCAGAAGCATCTGGGCTCCGCACTGCATGAATAACTATGCCGTTTTCTTCCACACACAGGCTGAGGTTCTGGAGCCCTGGCCAGTCTACTGCAGAGGTGCGAGGGCCAGCGGAACAGTGCTGTCAGGGCCTCTGATGGGGATGTGAGGGTGAGAGGCTGTGGGAGGGGCAGTCCTGGGTGGGCGGGAGTTCTGGCCTCAGCCTCCCCATTACAACCCATCCACAAGGGCACCCTACCGAGTTCGTGGGTGCCTCCACCAGCTATTTTGTAGCTGTTTAGAAGGAGTACTTCTTTCTTATATTAACAATCACTCAGAGTTAGCAGGTGGCTGGATCTTGCCATTGTTCATGTCAAAAGCAGTTGTGGGGGGTGACTTCCACATTAGGGTGGAGGAGTTCTGGTGACGTGGTGGGTTAGACATTTTGTTGATTACTGCCAAGGTCACACTTTAAAACCACCAGATGCTTCAAGGGAGAGAGGTGAAGTTTTGTACTGCCCTAAAGAGTTACACTCTCATAACCCCCCAGGGGTTACTCCTACCCTCTTCTATAGGGTCGCCATGAGTCGGAACAGACTTGCTGGCAGTGGGTGAGAGTTATCACGGAGCAGTCTCTTCAGCTAAAGGGGAAGCTACTGCTGAATCAGCCAAGCTTGTGGTTTGGGACAGTGAGCCTCAAAGTGACTCCATGCCTGTCCTCCGTGGAAGCTGCCAAAAGAGTTGGACGGGCCCTCCCTGCATTCTAGTTAGGCACAGCTGCCTTGAAGCTCAAGGTAGAGCATGCCTGCTATGGGAAGGAGGAGGGGTGGAGTCCCTTCTTGCATCAATTATCTCTGGGACAGGGAGGTGGGAGGGGCTGTTGGGAGGTGCCTAAGTCCATGGCTCTGACCTCTCTAAGGGTGCTACAGGTCAAAGGTACCCACCAACATCTGTTGTTGAAATCTTACTGCAGCCCTGTGAGGTGCGCAACCTGAGGAGCAACTGGCTCAATCCCACCTTCTATTTTTGGTCTACTCTCTTCTTGACATCTGGGGACAAACAGTAGTTGCTTCTGACATCCTCCAATCCAACCACAAAGACCCACATCCTTGTCTCAACAAACACACAATAAACCAGACCATACTCACTGCCATCAAGTAAGTCCATTCTGCCTCAGCAGTCCCGTGTTAGGTCGGGTTGACTAGAGAAGCAAATCCAGATCTACTCATCTCTGGATAAGGCAGAGCTTTATATCAAGAACTAATTATATATCAAGCAAATGTCCCAGCCCAGTCCAACTCAAGTTCCTAAGTCCAATACTAGTCCCTAAATCTCTCTTCAGACTCGTACTGCCCCATGGGATGCTGCAGATTTCAGGAAGATCACAGGCAGTGGGTACAGGGACATGTGGATCCAAGGGTGATGGAAACATGGCCAGGCTCTGGTAGCTCTCAGGATCAGCGGCAGAGAGAGGGGGGCATTCCCAGGGCTCTCCTGAGAGAAGGTCCCACTCCCAAGGAGACAGCATCAAGCTGTGACCTGATTGACAGATTGGATTCCACCCGACACTTTTATACACCTTCAAGCTGACATTACATGATCAAACTATCACAGATCCTGTAGGACAGAGTAGAACTGCTTCTGAGGGTTTTCCGTGATTATACATCTTTCTGGGAGCAGGTAGCCCCATCTTTCTCCCTCTGAGCAGTTGGTGGGTTGGAACTGTTGACCTTACAGTGAGAAGGCCCCGTGCCACAGGCACAAGAGCTCTTCCCAAATCCAAGTCCTCTGACCAGACATTTCTTGCAGCTGTCAGACAGCTTGGGGTTGGGGTCAGAAGGCCCATGAGAACATGCTGGGGGCCACCTCTTATCCACCAGCCAGGGACCCCTTCCTTCCTTGGGGCAGTGTAGGGCACTGCCTAGGAGTGGCTGCTAAGTGTGTTTCCTGGGCCCACCACTCAAGAGCTGTGTGGTATCAGGGAAGTTGCTCACCTCTCTGGGTCTCGGTTTTGCCTTCTGTAAAATGGCACTCAGTAGAAGGCTGCGGGGAAATTCAGTGCATTTCAATGACAGAATGAGAAAGGGCCAGAAGAACACCCAAATCTGTCTTGGAAGAAGTACATGTTGTCAGGAGAGAATAGTCCCCGGAGAAGGACATCGTGCTTGGTAAGGTTGAGGGTCAGCAAAGAAGACTCATCACCATCACATCAATTCTGACTCAAGGCAACCCTAGACGGCAGCAAAAAGAGGCAGACCTGTGGGACTTCTGGGAAGATGGCGACGGAGTGACACATACCAGAGGGACTCCGCAGAATCCAGCCCAGGAGAGTTGCTTACAGGGAAATTCAACACAGCTGACATGCAGGATGATAAATAGATAAATAAAGATAAATAGGCACAGACCCATGGGGTTATGAGGGGCTGGGGGCTTTTGGCTTACTGCAGTGGAGGCCGGCTGGGGCTTGACCTTGGCCCTGCCACTGTCTTCCACCAGAGCTGGGACCATTTGGAGCCTGTAGGGCGCCTTGGTCTCAACACAGCCACAGTTTGCCACCACCCGCTCTGGGGCAGGGACTGGACCCTGGCAGCTCCACGGGCAGGGATCGGGGGGTTAAGCTACATTGCTGCTCTGGTTTCCATCTCCTCTCTGTCCTGCCCCTGGGTCTTGGAGGGCTGTGCTGGGGCCTTTTCTCAACACAGCCACAGCTTGCCAGCTGCCTTGGAGCAGGGACTAAACCCTTGCAGCTCCGCTGGCTGGGACCAGGACTCAGCTACATTGTTGCACTTGTTTCCATCTCCTCACTATATCCCTCCTCTCCCCAGTCCCCCACAGGTTCAGGGGGCTTGCTTTTTAACTTTTTTTTCTTCCTCCTGTTTGTCTCTTTCTTGGTCTCTCACACACAACCTCTAACCTCCAGATCAATCCCCTTAGCCTAGGGCATTTACACCTGCACCACACCCAGCTAAGCGAGCCCCACCCTGAGTAGCTAGCCCAAGGTAGCTTGGCCAACACTCCTCAACATTCCAAGCTGCTTCAGGAACCTCTGCCCAACCTCCGCAACACCAAAGCAGGCAACCCACCAGCCTTCTGGGTCACTCTCCTGAGAGGGAAGCCACAGGAGGGTAAAGAGGTAGGTTAATTCCATAATGAAATAAGTTGTAGGCAGTTCAAAGAAGCACTCCTACAAGTCTCCCAGAGAGACCCAATGCTCTTCAATTCCTTGGAAAATGGCACCTGGCTCCTCTAAAACCACGCAACGCAAACAGCCATCAGCCCCAACGACCTCAATGAAAAAAACAGGAGGAACAAAAGGCAATGGCAGAAGATGTCCTGAACGTAATGACATGCAGAGAAGAGGCAGACATTGAATGGCCACAGAAAGAAATTTTCAGATTGCTACTTGGATCAACACAGGATATGAGGGAAACAATTCAGAAAAAGGATGAAATGATAGAAGAGGTAAAAACCATAAGCCAAAGGGAAATGCAGGAGCTTGGGGAGGAGATAGCAAAAACCAGTAGCAGACTCAAGGACCTGGAGAAGCGACTGGAGGAATCAGAGAACAACATCAGTGACTTGTAGGACAGCCAAGCAGACTTTAACAAACGCGAACAAAAATCTAATAAGATCATCAGAGAACCTGAAGAAATTTTTTTTTTGTTTTTGAACCTGAAGAAAATTTAAGAGCTATGTCTGATGTTATGAAGCAGAACATTAGAATTATTGGCTTACCAGAGGAAGATACAACAAAGGAGTCATCTGCAACAATAGTGAGAAAATTCTTGGAGGAAAACTTCCCCAGCTTAATGAATGAAAACCAGGCGACCATTCAGGAGGCTAGAATGAATCCCAAGAAGTCACCAAGGCACATAATAGTTAAATTATCCAACTTTGAGGAAAAGGAGAAAATCATGAGAGCAGCTAGGGAAAAACAAGCAATCACATATAAAGGTTCCCACATAAGCATATGCTCAGACCTAACAGCAGAAATTATGGAGAAGAGGAGTAAGTGGAATAACATATTCCAAAAGTTGAAGGAAAACAATGCAAACTCAAGAATACTCTACCTAGCGAAATTATCGATCAAGATAGATGGAGAAGTAACAGTCTTCCCAGACAAGGAGAAACTCAAAGAATACGTTAGAAGAAAACCAGCCCTACAAAAGATCCTTCCTGACCCAGTATGGGCAGAAGAACAACACTCACCAAGCATAAATAAAAGACCACCACATAGAACAACCTCACCCAGAGGGTAAAAAAGAGAAAGCAGACCTCAAGATAGCATTGACGTAAAGATGGAAAAACTTCAAAGCCTGCTGAGGTAAGCTTAAAAAAAAAAAAGGCAAAAGGGGCATAGGGAAAAAGCTGCTGTATACAAACATTCCTGGGGTGAGGACCAGGTAATACGGCAGGGACCAGACCAAATACAGGGGTACACATGGTAGACAACTAAAAAGGGGTGGGGAAAGGGAAAAAATAATGAAAAAGAAAAGGGTAGTGGGGACACAGGGTACTAACCCACCCAAGGGGAGGGTTTTGTTTGTGTCTCCACAGGGAAAGAGGGACCAGACTTCAACCCCGTGCTCCAAGATGTGAATGCAACATGCCGGTGTGGAGTAGGGAACAAGTGGAGAGGTCTGGGGGATCGGCCCCAACCCCAACTACTAAGTGGACACCTGCCCCTCCCCTCAGAAGAATTTATTTCAAAGGATGGCACTGATCTACAGCTCTGGAAGAGGGCCATATCTGATCAGAGCACACAGGAGCAGATGAAGGGGGAGGAGGAGAGAGTGGAGCACATCCTGGCCCACTAGACTGGGAGGTCAATGTTCCCAATTATAGCAGCCAGTCAACAGAGAGGACCACATGGCTGGCCCCACTAGGAGACATGACGCCCCTCACTGACCCATAGCCCTACAGGGGACAACACCAGAGACACAGTGTGGGAATAGCACCCGATCTGATCCCGCCACACCGAGGCAAAACACTAAAGGGAGTGCAACAGAACAGCAAGGGAATTGAGCGGTGAGGTCCCCAGGGAATGCTGAAGGTGGACTTTGGGGCCAGAGCATGGTGCCCCGACAGACTGGACTGGAAAACACTCCTAAAGGCCAACAAACAATCCTTGAACTAACTACAAGCTTTTCTTTCTTGTTTTGTTATTGGTTTGTTGTTGTTGTTGTTTTGTTGTATATTGTTGCTTGATTGTGCTCTATCTTGTTTTTGTGCATGTTATTATTTCCACAGGTCTGGCTAAATAAGATAGGCTGGATGAACAGAGAAAACAATGGGACCAATAGTTCCATGGGGACACAGGATAGGGGGAGGTGGAGGAAAAGGTAGTTGTGTTAATAAACCCAGGGACAAGGGAACAACAAATGATCCAAATTGGTGGTGAGGAGGGGGTGGGAGGCCTTGTTGGGAATGATCAAGGGTAATGGAACTAAGAGGAATTGCTGAAACCCTGGTGGGGACCGAGCATGATAGTGGGACAGGAGGAAAGTCAAAGGAAATAGAGGAAAGAGCTGGGAGGCAAAGGACATCTATAGAGGTCTAGATAAACACATGTATATATGCAAATATATTTATACATGAGGATGGGGAACTAGATCTATGTGCCTATATTTATAGGTTTACTATTAAGGTAGCAGAAGGATGTTGGACCTCCACTCAAGTACTCCTTCAATGCAAGAATACTTTCTTCTATTAAATTGGCATTCTATGATGCTCACCTTCCTGACACAACCGCTGAAGACAAAGAGGTTGAACAACCAAATGTGGTGAAGAAAGCTGATGGTGCCCAGCTATCAAAAGATACAGTGTTTGGGGTCTTAAAGGTTTGAAGGTATACAAGCGGCCATCTGGCTCAGAAGCAATAAAGCCCACATGGAAGAAGCACACCAGTTTGTGTGATCACGAGGTGCCAAAGGGACCAGCTATGAGGCAACAAAGCACAAAAAATTATATTGTGTGCTCACCTCCCTGATATGACTGCTGATGACAAATGGGTGAATAAGCAAATGTGGTGAAGAAAACTGATGGTGCCCGGCTATCAAAAGAGATAGTGTCTGGGGTCTTAATGGCTTGAAGGTAAACAAGCAGCCATCTAGCTCAGAAGCAACAAAGCCTACATGGAAGAGGCACACCAGCCTGTGTGATCACAAGGTGTCAAAGGGATCAGGTATAAGGCATCATCAGAACAAATAATCTTACCATAGTGAATGAGGTGGGGAGTGTGGAGTAGAGACCCAAAGCCCATTTGTAGGCCACTGGACATCCCCTTACAGAAGGGTCTTGGGGAGGAGACAAGCCAGTCAGGGTGTGATGTAGCAATGACAACAAATACAACTTTCCTCTAATTCCTAAATGCTTTCTTCCCCCGCCCCCCGTCATGATCCGAATCTTACCTTGCAAGTCTGGCCAGACCACAGGATGTACACTGGTAAGATGGGAACTGGAAACACAGGGAATCCAGGGTGGATGATCCCCTCAGGACCAGTGGTGTGAGTGGCGATAATGGGAAGGCAGAGGGAAGGTGGGTTCAAAAGGGGGAACCAATTTCAAGGATCTACATGTGACCTCCTCCCTGGGGGACAGACAACATAAAAGTGGGTGAAGGGGGAGACATCGGACAGGGCAAGATATGACAGAATAATAATTTATGAGGGAGGGGGAGTGGGGAGGGAGGGGAAAATGAGGACCTGATGCCAGGGGCTTGGGTGGAGAGCAAACGTTTTGAGAATGATGAAAGCAACGAATGTACAAATGTGCTTCACACAATGGATGTATGTACGGATGGTGATAAGAGTTGTATGAGACCCTAATAAAACAATTTAAAAAATAAAAATAAAGTAGCTATTACACATTTTAAAAAAAGAGGCCGACCTGTGATGAGCGGCATTGATATAGTTGCGGCAACAGTCAGCTCAAATGCAGCAACTGTGAGGATGGCGCAGGCCTGAGCATGTTTCCTTCTGTCTAAAATAGGGTCTGTATGCGTCAGAACTGACACCATGGCTCCTAACCCCCCCCCCCCCAGTAGCAACACTTGCAACATGTTTGGGCTAGGGCTGGGTCCAGTAAGTGCATTGTCCCTGTTGTCAGTGGTGACTAGTATTACTGTTATTCTGATGCACATGCAGAGCAGGGAGACACAGGTGCATTCTTCCTGTGACTTGTGAGCAAGATGGCAGTCATTTACTTTGGAGCAACCATGTTTAGGGACAATTCCTCTTGCCGTGTGCTACATACATTTTTACCATTGTATATGCTTTCACTGCTTCCAGCGTTCCACGGGAGCTTGGAATATCCATTTGTGTTTGAACCCTGTTTCGGGATTGACTTGACCCTCCAGCTTCCCTGGTTCTTGTATGAGATTGATAAGGGGCAGCCATCTGGAAAGTGGCCGTTAAGATAATGGACTACAGTGGTGTGTTTTTTTTTTGCTTAGACTTTTTTAAAATTAAAATTTTATTTTATTGGGGGCTCTTAAACCTCTTATCACAATCCATATATATATCCATTTTATCAAACACATCTTTACATATGTTGTCATTATCTTTTTCAAAACATTTTCTTTCTACTTGAGCCCCTGGCATCAGCTCCTCATTTTTGCCCCTCTCTCCCTGACGCTCCCTTCCTCCCCGATGCCCCCTTGATAATTTATAAATTATGGTGTTCTCCTTTTATTTTTTCATGTTTTACACCGACTGCTGACTCATTTTACCCACTTTTCTGCTGTCTGTCCCCCTTGGATGGGGGCCACATGTTGATCATTGTGATCAGTTCCCCCTTACTCCATGCCTCCTATCCTTTCCCTCCTAGTATCAGTGTTCCCCTTATTGGTCCTAGGGGTTTGTCTGTCCTGGATTCTCTGTGTTTTGAGTTCTTATCTGTACCAGTATACATGTTCTGGTCTAGCCAGATTGGTAAGATAGAATTGAGGATCATGGGAATGGGAGCATTAAAGAACTAGAGGAAGGTTGTGTGTTTCCTTCACCCTGACTGGCTCTTCTCTTCCTGTCCAATCGACTGTTGACGGGCTTTGGGTAATGGACGATGCTTTTATGGCTTTCTGTGACCTATCATGTATACCAAGAATACAGCCCATCTGCATGTGTTACATAATTGACATTGAGTCCTAGGTAGGGTGTCTGCTGTGCTGGGGGAGGCTGGCTCCTCTCACTGATGAGCAAATGAAATCAATTGCAGGTGATACAAAAGAAATCTCCGACCCAGATCCAAGATCCAGATCGAGCAGAAGTGAGCTAGTTGCCATTGAGTGTCAACCTTTACTAAGAGTAGGCCACTGAATGAAACACTGAATGAAACCTCCCTCGACCAGATTAAGGAGGCAGTACTCTACCCTCGGCTCCCCATAACTGCCGGGCTGCTTCACAGAAGAGTCCATCAGGAGTTGACCAAATTATCATGGGAGAAGCCTGGCCCACCCAAGATTACATACAATCTAACTTCCACACTCAGCCTGGACTCCTAAGAAAAGGCTTTTCTCTTTCTTGGTCTCACTTGGAGTAGTTATGAATTGGCTTTTGGGCCCCAGGGCAGGACTCGATATTTGAGGAGACATTACCACTCCCACAAAGACACCCCTAACCTAACACTGGTGCTCAGCAGGACAGAGCGGGATGCCTTCTGGGAGATTCTCTCCCAGAAATTCCTCTGCACTGTGTCCACTGTCCTCCCCTAGGCCTCCATTTTGCAAGAAAAAGAAATTGAAAATGATGACAACATATGCACAAATGTGGATAGAACTGATATATGGATATAAGAGATGTAAGAGCCCCCAATAAAATGATTTAAAAAAAAAAGAAGATCCTGCCACGGATTCAAGGTCCTACAGGATCTACCCCTTGCTCACCTCTGAGATCCCGCCTCTCACGCCCTGCACCCCCTCTCCTGTGTTCAGGTTCCTCTAATCTCCTGACCTTTGGTCAAGTCATTGCCCTTCTTAAGCAAAATCTATGGCCTGAGTCAGAGGCCACTGCTTCCCAGCGCTCCTGACGTCTTCATCCCTAGGTGCCCTTTCCGAGGGGTGGGGCAGGGGGTTGGGGCTCCAGTTTGAAGCTGACCCAGAACCCAGATATACATGGACACTGCCTGGGACACTCCCGCTCGCCAGACGGTTGGAGAGCCGCCTGCACTTTGGTTCTTTCTAGGCTGGGGCTGCCGCAGCAGGGGGCAAGTGGTTCCTTGTCCCGCCCCGTGCCCCGCCCCTCTCCCGGAGTGGACGATCACCGGGAGGGGCGGAGCATGGAGCTCAGGCCACGCCCCTCCGGCTAAAACTCCGGCGACCAAACCCAGTTGGACTCAGCTGACACTGTTCTTCACGTGACGCTAGTGGCAGGCGAACATGGCGGCGACCGCTAGGTAAATGCTCCTTGCGTCACTCGATCAGTCCCGCGGGCGCGGAGAGGGGGCTTTGATCTTCCGGGCGGGGCTGTGGGTGAGAGTCCCCGCAGCGCGCCGTCCCTCGTTCCCGCTTCCGATCCCGGGGTCTTTGCCTGCCTGCTCCAAGTCCGGGGTCGACGCTGCTTCCTGCATCTATTGCCCCTTTCCACTTAGGCCGCTCCGGACTCATTCTTGGGGGCCGCCCCGCTGCTCAGGCCCCACCACGGTGGCATCTCCAGGATGTGCGCCCGAAGTGGGGGCCTCGGATCCGCGAGCGGGCTCACTGCTGCGACCCTCGATTGGGAAGGCGGCATTGCGCAGGGCGTCTGGGACGCACTCAGTCGCTAACGGGGGAGATGGTGTTTGAGATGGACGTGGGATTCCCTTTTCCCCAGACAGGCCACTTCCCACATCTCAGAGAGCCCCGTGTCATTTCCCGAGGGGCCCCTTCCTCCCGCGTTGTGCGGTACTTAGGAGCTTCTGAGTGGGAGCGAGACTGCACAGTCTCTCAGTGCAGTCTACCCTAGGCTGTATGTGGTTGGGGTGGTGGTGGAGCTGAGTAGTGGGGAGGATGTTTGGCCCAGAGGTTCTGGGGGCTCGCAGGATTACTGGTAGAGAGGGACAGAGCCCCAGGTGCTAGACTGGGAACAGATCAAGCACTGGAGGGCTGCATGTCTTGTTGAGGAGGTGGAGTGAATGGTAGGGGCCTAGCAGTGGATCCCGATCAGAACGATGTTGGGAGCACTCAGAACGTACTCCCTAAGCACTTAGTGGGCACTTATAGGGTCACTGTGAGAATCCACACTGATCTGATAACAGTGAGTGTGGCTGGCTTTGCTGTATTTGGTTTTGTTTGCCCTGGGGTGCTCACTGGCCCCTGGGATAGACAGACGCATGGGAGGGACCCTGCCATCTGAGATGTCTCTCTCTGATCTTGACACTCACCATGGAGGGGACTGGGTTTGGAGCCCTGGGGAGAAGTGTGGGAAGGTGCTGAAATGTTGAAGAGGTGGCCGTATCTGGCTTCCCTAGTGCCTGAGCCTGGGCTCAGACGTGCCTCTCGGCCCTCTATCTTTGTTCTGACACCAACTGTTTGCCCTCCGGATCTCTGCATCGATACTGGGTTCAGTAATTTGTTGCAATAGCCAAGCCACACAGAACTCACAGACAAAACTCAACTCTGGGGGTCTATTAGAGAAGTTACCAGACTGCCACCACTTAGCACCAGTCAACAGCACAGACATGACCACTGGTCCACAGCAGCGCCTCTCCTCAGACAGCAGCCAAGTGACTCTGGTCCTCAGCCTCTCAGTCACATGGTCCCTTGGCCTCTGACTCTCTGGACCAGGAAGCCCACCTCTGGCTCTGCTTCACAGATCCATCCATGTAACAGGAAACTCCGTGCAAAATGGGATGATAGCCACAGGCCGAGGCTAGAAGGGATTATGGCTAGGCAGGCTATACTAATGGTCTACACCACGGGCCTCCAGCTGTGAGTGGCACTGTGCTAGTCCCTGCACCAGGAGACATCCTCAGTCAGGGACCTGTTGCCTCTGCGTGTCAAGGACCCAGGTGAGATCCCTGAACTTGACCTGTGGTCTCTCATTAAAGAGCAGCATGAGCATGCCTGGAGCAAGAGCTCTTCTAGCAGAGACAAGACTGGGAACAAGCTGATTCTCTGGGCGAGGGGTCTAGAATGCTTGAGGGGTGACAGGGGTGACCCCAACAGGACCTCTATGACCAGTACACACCACAAGCCCAGAGCTGCTCAGGGATCCTCCCAGAAGCTCTTCCCAGCACCCAGCACCCCTCACCTTTCCCACCAGTAAAGGCCTCCTTCAGATGACTCAGAGACCCTCCAGTCGCGTTCTTCAGGGCTGGTGAGAGGCTGCTTCCCTTCAGGCCTCTGCTGGCTGACCTGGGGTCCAGGGCCAGCCCATGCCTACCTTGGCTTGGGGCTTGGGGACACTGAGTGAGCAAGGGAGTTTCCTCTCAATTCACCCCAACAGCTACCCTGGCAGCCTTCCTGGGAGCCTCGGTGACAGAGAGAGAGGGGCTGTGGCTGGGATAGAATTCTGAGAAGGGGTATGAAGACACAACTTTAAATTGTTTTTTGGGCACCCTGGTGGCATAGTGGTTTTGAGTTTAGTTGCTAACTCAGCAGTTCAAAACCACTAGCCTCTCCTTAGGAGAAAGGTGAGGCTTTCTGCTCCTGTAAAGAGTTACAGTCTTGCAAACCCACAGGGGGACACTTTACCCTGTCCTTCCAATAGGATCGCCAGGCGACGGTATCGACTCAATGGCTGTGAGTTTGGCTTTGGATTCTTTAGCTGGAAGGCTGCATAGTGAAAACGTTGCCAATGACAGGCAGTGAGTGGCCCAGGATGTGGACCTGTTATGTCACAGGTGGTGTTGGAGTCAGCATTCTTCTGGAGGAACAGGTCCCCACCTTGATGTGCACCTTGTGCTCTGGGAGCAGAGGTTTTGGGCTGACCTTGGGCCAGGGGTGGGTCCATGAGAGGCAGATTAGCTGTTTGTCCTTCTCCTCCCCCATCCCTCCCTCTGCTCTGACTGTACAACGCCCTCTCTGTCCCCATGTGGCTCTCAGACCCTCTCAGGAGGAAGCAGTGGGGTGCAGCCAGGGTAGCTTGAACTGGCTGGGCTGACAGTTACCTGGTCCCCCAGCGGAGGCAGAGGGTGTGAAGTGAGAATGCCGGCAGTCCCTGGCCGACCTCTCTTGCTGGGAGGTTAGCTGTGTGGCCCCATCTAGAAATCACATCTAATTCTGGGCAGCGATCTTGCCCTTATCCGTGCTGGAGACCCCATGGTGTGGGATAAAACTTGCAGTTCCTCCTCAATGTAATGTTTCTGAATGCATGAAATAAAACACGGTACTGCAGTATTGAAATACAGCTAACCATGTGAAACCAGCTTTTCACGTGGTAATGTGTACCTCTTCATTAGCATATTAAAATAAAAGACAGTCTCACTGTCATCAATTCTGACTCATAGCAACCCCATTGGACAGGGGAGAACTGCCTGCTCCTGTGGGTCCTCGAGACTATAACTCTTTATGGGAGTAGACAGCCTCATCTTTCTTCCAAGGAGCAGGTTTTGAACTGCTGACATTTCGACTAGCAGCCAAAATGTAACCACCATGTCACCATCTTTGGTGATCATATTAAATAATACAAACATTGCAGCGGTTCCAGCAGCCACCTTTCTTTTGAGCATGCATGGTAACTTGAAATAGTGCAGTGATTTGAAAATTCCCATGATTTCTGTTGGTGACAGATTCCAGTGCACTGTCCCTGCTGAGGGGTGAGCTGTTTACAGTCTTAATTGGGAGACGTGTACATTTTAATTTAGAGGCTTAGAGAAAATGAAGATAGGACCTGTGGGGCAGTGAATGCTTTCGGATCCCTCACCAAGGACATAGATACTCTTGCCCTTGGGCAGAGTGCCTTGGAGAATGCATTTCCTCCTTCTCTCTGTCCAGCCCAGGGATGGACAGTCTCTTTCTCAGGGGCTTTCCTAGGTTTGTCCTTGATGGAGGTCACCATCCAGGGTGTCACCTAGTCCTACCCAATCAGTCACATCCTGACTGCCTTGGTTGGAAGGTTCTGGGTCAATTGTGTAAGCCCTTCTATCTAACCATGCATGTGTCCACATCACGGACCCATTCCTGCTTCTGTGGTCTAACCTGTAACCGTGATTTAAAAAAATCATTTTATTAGGGGTTCATACAACTCTTATCACAATCCAAACATACATCAATTGTGTAAAGCACATTTGTATACTCATTGCCCTCATCATTCTCAAAACATTTGCTCTCTACTTAAGCCCCTGGCATCAGCTCCTCATTTTCAACCCCTGCCTCCCGCTCCCCCCTCCCTCATGAGCCCTTCATAATTTATAAATTATTACTTTTTTCATATCTTGCCCTGCCTGACATCTCCATTCTCCCCCTTTTCTGTTGTCTGTCCCCCAGGGAGGAAGTTACATGTAGATCCTTGTAATCGGTTTCCCCTTTCCACCCCATCATCTATCTACCCTCCTGTTATCACCACTCTCACCACTGGTCCTGAAGGGATCATCTGTCCAGAATTCCCTGTGTTTCCAGTTCCTATCTGTACCAGTGTACATCCTCTGGTCTAGCCAGGTTTGTAAGGTAGAATTGGGATCATGATAGTGGGGCGGGGGAGGGAGCATTTAGGAACTAGAGGAAAGTTGTATGTTTCATTGTTGCTACGCTGCACCCTGACTGGCTCGACTGCTCCCCATGACCCTTCCGTAAGGGGATGTCCACTTGCCTACAGATGGGTTGTGGGTCTCCACTCTGCACTCCCCTTCATTCACAATGATCTGATTATCCGTGATGTTTTGATGTGTGTGTTTTTGTTTCCCACCCAGGCCCCTTTTAAAGCTTGCTAATTCAGGGAGCCTTTGGATACCATTTTAACCATGTGCTGATGTCCTCCCTCATCCAGATGATGTGTCTTTGTCTCTTTAATGACTTAAATTATATTTGAGATGGGATCTCTTTTGTATCCTAAAACAAAGTGGGCCTGAATTGTTGAACGTAAAACTGATACTCTGTTCTGGAAACCTTCACTCAGTTCACAGTAAAAGGCTGGGGGGAAAAGCTGTGACTTTCTCCGTTCAGGCTCAGAGAGCCCAGGCTTTCTATGCAGGAACCCCCGGGGCTTGTGAGCATGGCTAGAAACCTTCCAGGTGGCCGTGGAAGGGGCTAGAAGTGGTTGGCTTAGGCTGAGGATCACAAGGTTGGGTGCAACTGGGGGTGGGCAGCAGCTTCATACTCCCCTTGGCAACCTGGCTCCACTCCAGGTCACCTGACTTCACCCGGGAGTGACTCCTGGGTCTTGGCAGTTGGATGGCAGAGGGTTTGTTCTGTGGGTCAGACCCCCGCAGAGCCCTGGCGGGCCTGCTGCCTTTCCTCTGAGCCCAGAGTTCATGGGGCTTTCCGCAGCCTTGGATTCCGAGACGGCTTGGCCTTTGCCTTTTAAATTGCAGGCACCAGTTAATAAGAACGGAAGCAGAATCCAGTGGGTGGTGTTTGGTTGGAACTTGTTGGCTGAACTTGCAGAGGGAAGTCCACCCACTCTGGGCTCACCTGGCCAGAAATCAAAGGGCATATGCTCTGGGTGTGGCCTGTATTAATTAGTGACTGCTACCCCACCTGATGGTTCAGGCCAGGCCGGCAGGGGGCCTTTGGGGTCCTGTTCTTGTAGATAGCCCCTGCCTGACTGCTTGCGCAAAGGGGGCCTTTTCCGACTTCCTGTCCAGACTTGGGCAGCCTACGCGTCCTGAGAGTCGATTCCACTCCTGGTGAGCCTACAGGACAGGGCAGAATTTCCCTGTGAGCTTCTGAGACTGGATCAGGAGCAGAAGGTCTGTCTCTCTCTGATGCAGGGGCTGGTGGTTTAGAACTGCTGACCTTGCTGTGAGCAGTCCAGCATGTAAACCACTACGCCACTACGCCTCCTCCCTGAGAGAGTTAGGCCTCTAGGTTACAAGGGTTCCAGCCTTCTGAGATCTTCAGATCTCCAGATGGAGGGAGAGGAGGGGCAGTACTAAGCCCTGCAGGCCAGGTGGCTGAAGCGTCACATTCTCTTAGGATTGTGCAGTTGGGTCCAGGTGGATTTGGGCCCAGTTTGACTGAGACCAACTGTGGCAGTGGCCTTGATGCTGTTCCCTCTGGGCACTTGGGGAAACCCTGTGTTACTCCACCCCACACCCCACTGTGGACTTTGCTGTATGAGGAGAAATGGTGTGGAGGGCATGGGAGGGGCCATGCCTGGGTGCTGACAACTGCACTTTCAGTTCCTGGTAGTGGCCCTGGCTGGGGTGCATGTGTACATACACTCTGTCATTTCAGGGGCCCCTCTCCCAGCCCTCGTGGCTGAGGGTGACAGAAAAGCAGCTCCGGTCAGAGGAAACCCGGGTTGTCTATGTCTCCCCAGAAGGGTGATGGGACCTGTGCCCTGGGAGGGCAGTCTGGGCCCCCCAGAGCTTGCTTTCTGCCCCTCTCAGCTTATATGGCAACTCCTGATCGGTGTGACCTCATGTGTCAGCGGAACACATGCAGCGCCCGCTGTGGCCGAGCAGGTCCTGGGCCCTGGGCTGCAGCAGGGGCCCGAGCAGATGAGGATCTCTGCCTTCGGGCGTTTACCCTGCAGCTGACCCACAAGCCCAGACTACACTTAGGTTCTAAGGGGAGTTGTGGGTGGTGGAGGGATGCAGGTTGGGAACCAGGCAAGCGGTGACAAGTACAGGTGGCCTGGCCCATCATGGAGGGCTTGGGGGATAAGGTTTCTGCTCATCCCCTCACCTCACCCACTGGCCAATCCCACCTGGAGGCCAAACCCTTGGGGACCTGTGGATGACATCTCTCTTGATTGGCTTCCTGGGCCCAGAGCTGGGCCTGGACTGGACAGGGAAGGGGTGAGGGGCGGTGGTGGTGGTGGAAATCAGCCTGAATGCTGGGTTGGAAATAAAGTGGTGCTCCTGGCATCAGGTTTGGGCAGTGAAGGCAGGGAAGGCCCCCTGAGGTGGGAACATTGGCGCCAAGGTGTGTAGAGGGTGCCTGTGGGTCACATGGTCCACGGGTTCACCTCCAGTCTTCCTCCCTGTCCAGGATCCCTGGCCGTGTGGGTGTGAAGGTTCCACCAGCGCCCTCTGCACAGCCCTAGGCCGCACTGGTGCGGGCGGGGGTGGGGTGTCCTGCCTTCCTTCCCCCATTGCTTCATTTGCCTGATGCAGCCAGGAAGGAACAGGATGGCGGGCCTGCCCTCCGGGAACATAGCACATGTATGTGTGCTGCTAGCTAGTGATGCAGGAGGAACGAGGCTGCTGTTTCCATAAAGATCCAGGGTCTCCTTTCCTATTTTAAAGTCTCATTTAACTTAACGTCTCACTTAATATCAGTTGATGGCTTTTCTGCCCTATTTTACATTTGTTCTAGTTTGTCATATTTTATGCTCTTTTTGATCCACCTCTTTTGCTTTGTTATTTTTATTTATTTATTCTTTTTGGCATGTTATTCTGTGCATGAAATCCAGGATAAGTGAATCTAGAGAGACAGTTACTGGATTAATGTTTCTGTGGGGGGGGATAACGGGGAGTTTGGGAGCTATTAATGAATTCAAGAATGAAAAAAAAATGTTCTAAAATTGTGATGATTGTACAACTCTTCTTAACATGACTGAACTATTGAATTGTCTGATTGTGAACTAGATGCCAATATGCAGTTCAGTGGCAGAGTGGTGTGGTGAGGGAGGGGCGAGTGCCCGACACATCAAGGAAGCTGGGTGAGGCTGGGGTGGGGTGGGTGAGAGGGAGCGCTGGGTCTGATCAGGAGAGTCTCCTCAGAAGAGGGGGCAGAAAGAGCTACAGGGAGACTTCGGGGCAGACCGTTCCTGGCAGGGAGCAGCAGTCCTGAGGTGGGAACGGTTCTCGGTCTTTACAGCAAGGATGCGGGTGTGGCTGTGGCCAAGGAGCAAGGAGGCTAGCTTGGCAGGGCGGGGCGCTTTGCCTTGCAAATGGGGGCTACCTGTGTGTATTATTGATTGTCGATTATTGTTCTAAGGGCAGTCGGGAGTGAGGGGTCTGAGCAGGACAGGGGCCTGATCTATCTAATTGAGTCTGTAAAGGGTAACTGGCTGTGGTGAGTTTGGCTGCTGGGCCAGGGTGGGAGGGGGATGGAGCCTACCAGGAGGAAGAGGGATAGTGGTGTGTTAGTCTGGGTACATTAGAGAAACAAATCCACAGAAACTCATATGTATGAGAGAGTTTTATATAAAGGTAAGTGCACATCAAGAAAACACCTCAACCCAGTGCTGCCCAAGCCCACAAGTCCAGCATTAGCCCATATGTCTGACACCAATCCACAAAGTCCTCCTCCATCTCACAAAACAGACAGTGATGCTGACTGCAGGAGGAAAGCCCTATCAGTGAACGTGTAAGCATCTCAGCACTGGCAGGGGTCTCCACACTGCTGCTCCAGCACCCAGGGCTGCATCGGGGTAGGTCCAGGTAGCTTCTCCTTAGGGATGTCTTGCAGGAAGTGAGCCTTGCCATCTGAAGCAAGGAATTGGCTAAGGCAGCTGCACCCTGGTCCGACCACCACAGAGCAAGAGACCCGAGAACTCGAAAGGCGAGGCTTACTGAGCTATTTATCTCTCTGCCCTTCAATTGACCCCACATGTGTTTATCAGCCGGGTTGGCACAATAAACTTTAACTATCTTAAGGGGGTAGACTGAAGGTAGGGCCAGCGGGAAGTGGTGCAGGAGAGTGGGTTGGGGTGAGGCAGGGAGCCCCCAAGGATGGCCTCATGGCTTTGTCTGGAGCGCCTCTGGGGCTCCAGGCTCCTCTTGCTGAGGAGGGACACCGGGAAGGGGCAGGGCTTGGAGCCTGTGTGGGGCTGGCTTGGCCTGTGCTGAGTGACACCTGGACTGTGGGGTCTGTGATTCTCAGGGTGGGGGGACATCATGGGCCTGTGGGCCACAGGTCTGGTGCAGTCAACTGTGCCTGGAAGTGAGCTTCGGGAAGAGGCCCCAGAGCTGCGCCCCTGGCTGCCCCAGCCTGCAGGTTGAGCTAAGGAGGGAGAGAGACTCTAGGTGCCAGCACAGACAATGCATCCAGGGTCCTGATCAGGGAGAGCTTGGGCACTGCTAGGACACTCCGCTTAGTGGGGGTCATTGTGGTCGGGCAGGGTGGTGGGGGCTGTTGGGGTGGGTTGAAGGTAAGATGGGCAGCCACGGTGTTGGGATGGTGACCCTAGAAGAGTTTATAGGGTATTTGCTTTCAAGGGGAAAAGGGACGGGGGTGAGGGTCTTGGTAAGTTATTAGTGTTTTTCAAGTTGGCGACATTGCTGAGTATCTGAAGTTGAGCGTGATCCAATAGGAGCCCTGTTGGTGGGGGCTTGGAGAGCAGCCAAGATGGAAGGGTCCCAGAGCAGGGGCTGGAGCGAAGGCACCAGGGGAATTTGTGCTGGGAGGATGAGCTGGTCTCTTCAGGTGCACCTGTCACCTCAGGGAAGTGGGCAGGGTGGAGTGCTCAGCCACTCTGTCTTACCAGGCCCCTCCATTCTCCCAGGGTCTCACAAGTCCACCTGCTGTGGCCTCCCGCATCGACCACTCAGCTTGGTCTTGCTGGGCCTGGTGCTGAGTGCCTGTGTGGGTGGGTGGGAAGGCTGAGGGGTGATGCGCTGAATGCAGGGGCAGCCTGAAGCAGGAGGGACCCAGTGTTGCCTAGGCCGGGTTGGAAATTCTCTGAGGGGGAGGTGGGGTGGGCTTCTCCAAATTACCACAGCCCCAGCTGACCCTCCTATGGGACAGGAGAAGCTGTGCATGTCCAGTCCTGGTGTGTGTGTGTGTGTGTTCAACCCCAGCTGACCCTTCTGTGGGACAGGAGAGGCTGTGCCTCTGGCCCTGTCTGGGTTACAGTAGCTGAGCTCCAGCGGGCTTATGGTTTGCCGATGGGGGTGGATCCCTCTGCGGGCCGGAGCCCCCTTGTCTCAGAGCTGTGGGTAGTGGGCAGTGTTTGGCGGTGCTGGCCGAGGCCCCTGACCGTGTGTCCTATTTTTGCAGACCTTCCTTCTGGCTGGGAAATGCGACCCTGAAGGTGCCGCTGGCGCTCTTTGCCCTGAACCGACGGCGGCTGTGTGAGCGGCTGCGGAGGAACCCGGCCACACTGGAGGGGGCCCTGGTGCTGTTGCAGGGTGGGGAGGAGACCCAGCGCTACTGCACGGACACTGGGGTCCTTTTCCGCCAGGTGAGTCCTCTGGAGCCTGCGGGGACCCTGCAACAGAGCCCACTGAGGAAGACAGCTCCCCCCATCCCCCGCAGCCCCAGCTCTCCCCCAGGGTGCAGAGAAATGATATTCCTGGGGAGCGAGAAGAAGGCTTCATGGAGAAATAGCACTGGGTGTGGGCCTTAGAGACCACCCGGGGTGAGTTCTGACTGCAGGAGCAGGAGCAGAAGGCCCCATGGGGCAGGGCCGAGCCCCTGGGACGACTTTGCCTGCAGTGACAAAGGTGAGGTGCAGGGGCCTAGCAGGGGTGTGTGACTGGGTGGCCTGTCTAGGCATGGAGCAGGAACCGGAGGTCCTGTCTGCCCTGCCCTGACCTGGCTAGCACTGGTCCCGCAGCCCTTGCTCCGCGTGGGTTTCCTCACTGGGGCGTGGTCCTGAGACTCCTTGGGGTTCTGGAGCTTGGTGGGGTTTCAGATCAGTTTCAGATGGATATGGCAGCACTTGGTCCCTAGGTGCCCAACCCAGAGATACTCTGAGACTTATCCCTCCCTAGTGTGGTGCCCATTTTGCTGAAGGGAAACTGAGGGGCATGGCCTCTGAGGGGCTGACTACAGTCTTAGAAGTACATCTTCTCACCCAAGCCCAGTGCCATTTTCTCCTCCCTCCACACCCTTGTACGCGGGGGTGTTCTTTGTCAGCACTGCTGCCGCTGCCCACCACACCCAGAAGGAGCCTGGTGGCTGTGGGCTAGGCATCCATTGGCAGTTCAAACCCACCAGCTGCTGCTCAGGAGAAAGATGAGGCTGTCTGTTCCAGAAAAGATGGACAGTCTTAGAAACCCTATATTTAAGGTAACTGACGTCCCGCCAATTTTTAACAATTTGTCCCGCGTCTCACAGCGTTTTAAAAAAGTCCCGATTTTTGGAAAGAATGCACGACAAGCTGGGGTATATGGTTTTCGGCTGCCATGTGGCTATTTCACCAGGATATGAGTTTTATCCATGGTGTCCCGCTTTGCCAATGTTAGAATCTGGTCACCTTACCCTATCTATATAGGGTCTCTGGGAGTCGAATAGGCTCTGTGCCCTTGGGTTTGGGCTTGAGTTGGAGTTTCGGCCTTGTGTTAGTCTGGGTAGTCTAGAGAAACAAATTCATAGACACTCATGTGTATAAGAAAATTGCTTTGTATAAAAGAGTAATTATACTTAAAAAAATCCCAGCCTGTCCAGATCAAGTCCGGAAGTCCGATATTAGTCCATATGTCCAATACTAGCCCTGAAATTCCTCTTTAGACTCACGCAGCCATGCAATGATGCCAAATGCAAGAAGATCACAGGCCAGTATGTGGAAGGTCTTGTGGATCCAGTAGCAGTAGAAGCATCTCGGCACTGGCAGGGGTCTCCACGTGGCTCCTTCAGTCCTGGTGTAGTTCCACGGGTCTTCTCAACAGGAATGTCTCCCAGGGAGTGAGTGTGTGTCTTGCCTCCAGTGAGCTATTCATCTCCTTAGCGCCTCCAAATGAGGTCATCAAGCTGCGACCTGATTGACAGACTAAACTCCACCCCTTCACTCTGAAGTCTCCAATTGACAATAGATTATGTAACCACCACAGGTCTGCACACCCAGAGCTGGGGCCTGGCCACAATGGAGCCCTAGCCCCTGCAGGCAGACCGCTGCCCAGAGCAGCAGCAGGAGAAGGAGGAAAGATAGGTGTGAGGTGAGGCAGCAGAGGTGGTCCCCTGGCCAGGCTACATCCACATAGACAGACACCCACACAAACCCCACACAGACACCCAAAGAGAGACAGCTGAATGCTTGCTGAAAGCACTTCCTGCCTGCAGGACCCCTTCCCTCCCCCATCTCAGGTCACGAGGAGCCCACTCCTGCCAGCCCATCACTCCTGGAGTGACTCTGGCTGCCAGAGGTGGTTCTGAAGAGGCTTGATGCTTCCTGAGGTTGGCATGTTCTGTCTTCCAAAGCCGTTTCCCTAATTCAGCTTTCAGCTCCTTGACCAAAGAACTCCTCCCCTGTAAAGTTATTTTAGCGCCACATTTACTGCTAGACAGTGACATCACCTGCTGCCCCTGGGACTCTGGAGTGGATGAATGGATTGAGGGCTGGATCAAGGTGCTTGTCCTCCCTGCCGGAGGCAGCAGCGGAGGCAGAGAGCCCCAGGCTGGGCTGAGGTGGACCTCAGATTGCTGGGGGGTGCTTATGTCCTGGTGCTCCCAGGTTGTGGTCCTCCCCCTGAGGTGGGTGTGGTGCATGTCGGGGTGAGGCTGGGCTCGGGTGTGAAACCCATACCAGGAGAGTAGACTAAGTCAGGCTAAGGGAGACACAGGCTGCCTACCCACTGCCAGTTCACTGAGGAACAAGGCTCCCTATGTTAGATGCACAGGGAGCAGCAGACTGAGCCATTGGGGATGCCGGGTGTCAGCGTGAGGAGGGCCAGGGGGCAGTGAGGCAGGTCAGGGTGTTGGGTGACGCCTAGGAATTGCATGAGGCAGGGGAGGGAGGGAGGTAGAGGACCGGGTTGGGGCGGCGAGACTGGGGTCAGCCTCTGAACAGGCTCTTCGAGGTACAGGTCGAGAGACCCTGCGTTCCTTGCTCTCTCCCAGTGCCCATGACTGGGTTCTCCTTCTTGCCCCAGGAGTCCTTCTTCCACTGGGCATTTGGTGTCACCGAGCCAGGCTTCTATGGCACAATTGACATCAACACCGGAAAGTCAACGTTGTTCATGCCCAGGCTTCCTGCCAGCCATGCCACTTGGATGGGAAAGTAAGTAGCATTCCACGCAGTTACTGGGTCTGCCAGTCACCGGCCAGTGGGGTGCTGTGGGGTGGGGGACACGGCTGGGAAAGAGGGGCGGGCAGTGGCCCAGCCAATGGACACCTTGCTCGGAGCCTGAGCTGGACTCTGGTTGGGAAGGGGTGCCTGAGGCAGAACCACAGACGAGAGCTCCGGCAGCAGTTGGTTTACTAGTCCTGCCCTTCTGATCGGTTCTACCCTCCGCCCATGCACCCTCAGGCTGTTGTTCCTGTGGCATGCTGTGGTGAGCGCCAGTGTCCTCTCCCAGGACCCCGGTGTGGCCTGCAGGGCCTGTATGGTGGGCTTAGTTACAGCCAGGGAGAGCAGCCCGCCAGACCCAGGCATCAAATCCCCTGAGGTGTGTGGTTTACCTGATCAGCCACACACTTGTCCTTTGTCCCCCACTTTTGGGGTGGGGGTGTAGGGGAGGCTGGGGGTGGTCGTTAGCACACAGTTTTCGCCCGTTCCCTTTTTTATAAGTGTACGGTGTTGCACACTTCTACCCTTAATCAATATCGATTTTCATCCTGATTCGCACACTCCCTCAACTTCTCCCTCCTGCCCCTGGTAATAACCACAAATACATTTTGTTCTCTGTATGTTTGCCCTTTTTTTTTTTAATGAATGAGGTCATAGAATATCTGCCCTTTTGTGGCTGACTGGTTTCACTCCGCACAATACCTTCCAGCACCATCCATCCTGTAGCATGTGGCGAGACTTCATTTCTCCTACCGGCTGACTGGTGTTCCATTGTCGGCCTGCCCGCGTGTCAGTTATTCTTGTTGAGGGGCATTTAGGTGGCTCCACGATCGGACTGTTGTGGGCAGTGCTGCGGGAACACTGGTGCACACGGCTCTGTTTGAGTCTGCTTTCAAGTCCTCTGGATGTCTTCCAGGAGTGGAATCGCTGGGTCACTTGGTAGGTAGTTCTATCTTTAGCTTCATCAAGCGAAAGTGGCAGGGCCACAGTGCATCCCCACGCCCCACACCCTCAACCCTCTTTGTTCTTTTCTTTGACAAATCTTGGCCATCGTGGTGGGAGTAGGATGTGGGGGCAGGGTTCTGCACCCAGGGTTTCTAACTAGGTCATTCCGGTCTGAACCTCTGCTGAGAGTTTGTCTTTCTATCCCAGCTCAACTGAATCCGAACCTACATTTTCCCCAGGCCAGGTTCTTAGCCCGTTCACCCTAGGCCCCTTTTCCACTCCATCACCCCGGCTAAGCCAGAGACCCAGCTGCTCTCGGAGAAGGTGGCACCCACCTCCCCCACCTCTTGCCTCTCCACCCCGCCATGATCTTTAGTATATTCCTGCCTGCCCTGAAAAAAAAAAGGGGGGGGGTCTTCGTGCCCTATGCCAATAGGAACCCGAGGCCCAGTGTGTCGGTGGGGCCCACGCGGGCCCCAGGACCCGGCCTTGGCAGAACACATCTCTATTCTGCAGCCCAGGAACTGCAGCGGCCAGGGATGAAGATTTTTCAGTAAGAGTTTAGATCTGGCCTCAGGAAGAGGATACGCCTAGACTCCTTTTCTCCATCGAGTGAGCAGCACTGTGGCCCCAGCTCTTCTTGCCGGTGGCATGTCCAGGGAGTAGCCAGGGCCATGGCAGGTGCCAAGTGGTTCTGGGCTCTGGGGCCAGATTTTGACTGGGTTGCCTTCGAGCCTTGCTCCTGGCTCCCAGCCTGAGGGGAAACCCACTACTTGCTGATCCGGGCAGAAAGTGACTGCAGGGAAGGGCTGATCCAGGGCTCAGCTGGAGGGCGGCAGGAGTCTGGGTGCTGGCCCTCTTCTGCTGGTCCACTGCTTATCAGGAAGTGCCGCTGTCCACTCGCAGATGCTTATGGGTGAGGCGTGACATCCTGTGAGCTGTGGGAGGAGAGGATTCAGCCCAGTGGAAAACCAAAGCCAGCTTCTCCCTGTCTCCCTACAGCCACCACCTGGGACCCAAATGACACTTGACTGGAGGGTTTAAAACCCAGGCTCTGGTTGGTCAGGGAACAGCTGTTGGAAGTTGGCATTTTGGTGCATAATCTCCATTAATACAGAAATAATTCTGCACCAAGGCCACAGCTGGGCTCCAGAGAGGCAGTTAAAAGGCCTCCTTCAGCCACTTGCCATTTTGCTGAGCAAGTTGCTCGTCCGTACCAACAGTTAGACCTGTGTAAAAATGGCATGGGACCACCTCTGATCTCCGATCATACCAGGGGGAAAGAGACTGCATCCCCACTCCGACCCCAGGCCGAGCCCTGTGGTGCCAGGGTCAGGCCTGCCCCAGCCTCCAACAGTGTCTTCCACACGCTCCCACAGCTCCTGTTGGGATCAAGAGTGTATCGCAGTGGCCACAGAGAACACATAGACAATACTCACGATTAGGGGGGTTATTAGGGCAATTAACAGGCTCTGATTCAGGATCAGAACCAGCTGATCAGGAGTGCCTCTTCTCAGCCACACCAGCAGGCATGCCCGTCTCTCTCTGGCCCTCAGGCCTCGTCTACATGGCCCTGCTCATGCAAGTGTTATGAAGACCCTTCTGAGCTGCTAATAGATGCCCAAAGTGCACGCCACTCCAGAAGCCTCACCCAGAGGTGCCCAGCTCGGGCTCCTTGAGATGTCTCCTGGCTTAAAGACTCAAAGCAAACACACTGCCATCAGGTCTATTCTGACTCCTAGTGACCTCAGAAGGAGCCCTGTTGGCCTGGTAGTTGTGCATTGGGCTGTGAGCTGCAGCAAGGTCAGCAGTTTGAAACCACTAGCCGCTTCTGGGGAGAAAGGTGGAGCTTTCTACTCCTGTGAAGAGCTATAGTCTCAGAAACGCCCAGGGACAGTTCCACTCCAAGTCACTATGAGGAGAACCCCTTGGATGACAGTGAGCGAGCGACCCCGCATTGAGCATCTGAATCAAGCTGCCGTTCACATGGCCAGCGAGCCTCCTGCCCGAAGGCTGGGTGGGCATCTGCCATTCTGCCCTGTGCTCTTGCTGTTCCTGCTGGTCCCACCTTTGGTGTCACACACAGTTCAGCCTCCTGGACCGGGGAGGTTGTGTGTAGGTATCTCGGGCTCCAAAGGATGCCCTCACTCTGGCTCTTCTTTGTTGATGGTGGGGGAGCTCTCATAACAAGCCTGCTTCAGCAATGGCTCATTTTAAATCCAGCGGAATAGTGAAACGCCCGAATCCCCATGGCCAAGTGTCACATACCCTATCTTACAAGGACAACGCCTAGGCGAGCCCTGGGGAGTACTTTCACTTCCGGGCAGCACGGATGGCCTCAGGGTGCAGGTGGGTCTGCTGGGTAGGTGTTCACAGCTGGAAGGGGCTCCCTGCTCTCCTCTGTGGCCACATGGGCCTCTTCCTCTGCTGGCCCCACCCCCCCACGCCTGAGCCTCGAATGGCTGTGTTTGATTGCATGCGGCTGTGTGGAGCACTGACAACCCATTCAGTGGGGCCCAGAGCCTGGCTGATGGGATTACCCGGCCTCTGCAAGCAAGGCCCACAAGACTGCACAGTTGACCTTCAGCTCCTCAGTTTGCCTTGAAAACCCTCTGGCAGATAGTGCGACCAAGGCCGCTCAGGCAAACGCCGCCCCTCCCCTGCAGGGTGGGCTACTCTGGTGCCAGTGGTCAGCCTGTCACCAGGGCAGAGGTTCCGTGTCCTTCGCTCCTCAGTTCTTGATGACACGATCATGGGGCTTCTAAAGTTCTAATCTGTTTTCATTTGGAGTCTTGGCTCCCAAAATTATGGGGCCCTTTTGAAGCGAGAGCCCGTGTTGAGACGCCTGGAAGTTGCGTGTGTGGGTGGGGACCATTGGGGAGGGGTGCAGAGTGGGGGGCACTTCTGAGAACCTTTGCAACCTGCCTCCGTCCTGCTCCAGACGTGGCTCAGTGGTGGGGAGGAGGGGGCTTGTCCTGCTGAGGATACCTGGGCTCATGCAGTCCAGGGAGGGGACGTGAGTGCCTCTCTCCAGGGCTGAGGACCAAAGTACTGAGGGGTGTGGGTGTGGGTGTGGAATTTGACAGCTCCCTCCTTTGGTGCCCCTGAATCCCCACCCTACCCCACTTACCCACCCTGCATTTCCATGACTGAGATGCTCCCAGCGTCCTTCTGTGGCCGGGCCTCCCCCCTGGATCCCCTCTCTTTTCCGGAAGGTGTGTAAGGCATTGTTCGAGAAGGTGCAGGCGTCCTGAGAAAGGACCAGGAAGTCCTTGACTCTGACTCCTGGTGGCCTGGGGCCTCTCTAGGGACCCTCTGCTGCGGGTGCCGCCTCTGTGGGGTAGGGTGTCTGCCTTGCCGGGGAAGGCTGGCTCCTCACTGGCCAGCTAATGAAATCTAGAAGAGGCTGCCGGCGCCGCCTGATGGGCCTTCTGCGGCTCCAGGATGAAAGGCAGCAGCATTGTCTGTAGCTGAAGGCAGAGCTCAGCTGCTGGGAAAATGGATGGTGACTGTAATTTGGCCCTATTACTTATTCATTAACCACAGGCGGTGGTCAGCTCACCAGCAAACCCTGTTCTTTGGAATTGCAATTTCTGGAGAGCTCTGGGGGGCCGGCTGGGCGGCGGCAGGGGGTGGGGGTTAGGTTGGGGATTCCTCCATCCCACAGGAGGCCACACACTGGGCACCGAGGAGACACAGGCATCTGCTCTGACCTGCAGTCCCTGGAGAGGCCACTTCTAGCTTATGCTGGGGCCTAGCTGCGGATAGACAGGATGACATGTACAGGGGTCCCTGGACACTGACCCCCACCCCCACGAGTCAGGTGTCTCTCACCTTGCTCGTACCAAAGCTGCTCCTTCCACTGAAGAGCAAGTCTTAGGGTAGGGTCGGCCTTTCTTGACTTGAGGGTGACTTCTCCCCTGTGGTGGGTCCTATCTCTCTCCCGTATGCAGAGGCTGGCCAAGGTGCAGCCCTGCCTGCTTGGCCCCCCAGCTAGTCTAGTGGCTTTTGGGGCAGTTTTTCAGGGCTCGTGTGGGCATGCCACTCATTCCCCTCGCAGTCCCCAAATCATTGTGCTGGTGTGAGGCAGCTGTCTGGCCAATCTGGTGACATTTAGATGGTTTTTCCTCTAATTAGCTCCCCAAACCTGGAAACTCAGTAATATTCCAGCTTCATTCTCTCTGCCCCTGAGGTGTTGAGTGCTGAGCAAGGAGCGTTAGGCTTTCCCTGGGCTCACGACCCCTCTCCCCACTGCGCTTTACCTTCAGGGACTCCTGGGGACTGGCCAGAGCCCACTCCTCCTCGATTCTCCTTGTACATGGGATGGAGGGCAGGCAGGTCAATGTGCAGCCGTGCAAGATCACGGCTCCTTTGTTCGTGCCCCCTCTTTGCCTCCCATCCTCCCATCTCTTCTGGCTCCACGCTAAGACCTGGACCTCAAGCTTACCATATTCTGCCCCTCCCCCAAACACACACATACACACACACACATCATGCACCCACATTAATAATAACATACCCGCACAGACTTGTGGACATTGGCATAGTGTCCTTTAGGAAGAAGGCACACGGTGCGGGGTGGTAGCGCGTAGTGGTTATACCTTAGGCTACTAACCACGAGGTCAGCAGTTCAAAAACACCACCAGAGAAAGATCTGAAAGGGTTATAGTCCTGGAAACCCTTAAGGGCAGCTCAGCCCTGCCTGTCGGACCACCATGAGTCGGCATCAACTCAGTGGCAGTGAGAACGGGAGAGAGGGTGCTTCTTGGACCTGTTCCCAAGGCTCAAGTCTTCCAAGTGTGAGGAGGCCTAGCAGCTGAGAAGTCTCAGGTGGTGGGGGTGCTGTGAGGCGGGCATGGTGCCTACTGACTGCCTTTGATAGACCCGTTTTGGGGCGCTTGGAGGTCTGTGGCCCCCTATAGAAGTGGGGGTGGTAGTGGTGGAATTCCTGTTCTGTGTGAGCCCCAGGTCAGATTCCCTCCCAGCCCGTTCACTTAACTGTTTATTGGTAGCGACTCCTGGGTCCCTATGAGGTTGAATAGGTTTCAGCGATGCTTCCAGACCAAAACAGACTAGGAAGAAAGGCCTGGCGATCTACTTCCAAACAGCAGCCAGTGAGTCACAACAGTCCCCTCCTGTTGTGCTCACAGGGTTGCTGTGAGCCAGGAGCCAACTCAGTGCTAGCTAATAACATCTCAGGGGGGTGGCCAGGCCAAGCCAGGCACCCATACTGATGGCCCCGGTACAGCTCTCCAGGGAGGCAGCCGGGCTGGCCTCAAGCCCAGGTCCTGGGCACCCACCGGTCTGTTGGAGGTGTGTGTTCCCAGCACATGACAGCTCCAAAACTCAAACCAAACTCGCTGCCATCAAGTTGATGCCGACTCATAGCAACCCCACAGGACAGGGTAGAACTGCCCCTGTGGGTTTCTCTATGGAAGCAGAAAGCTGTGTCTTTCTCCCGAGAAGCAGCTGGTGGATTCAAAGGGCTGAAATGACTGAGGGAGCCTGCCTGTCCTGGAGCTGGGGTGTCAGAGGATTGACAGGCGCCTGCTGATTCTCTGGCCAGTGCACTTGTGCAGGGCTGCGGGGAAAACTCGGGCTTTGGGCGATGCAGTGCCGGGTCTGCAAGCCCCTCTATGGTCCTGAGCACTGGCCAAGAGCTTGTCCCCAATAGATGTTTTGCAAATACTTGTAGATGCCAGACGTTGGCCACCTAACTTCTTACAAACTTTGTGTTGTAATTTGAGTTAAAGGTTCTATGGCACATTTATTTTCCATCACCAGTCATGGTAGTGATCTCGGCCCCCACGTCCTCCCTGGGTTCCCGTTTCCATCCATCCTTCACCGTCCTCCCCGCTGTCTGAGCATTATCCCCGGGCAAAGGCCACCCTCTGTGCTGGCCATTTTACTTTGAGTCCGTCTCCCCCAGGGAAAGGCATGTGGTGGAATCGGGCACACTTAATTAGCAGTAGGAGCTTGGCAGCCGTGGCAGCTTGAGAGGGAACAAAAGAACGATGCTAAAGCATAGAGCTTTCAGCAGTCATAGGGAGACGCTGGGCTGTTGATCGCAAGGTCAGCAGTTCAAACCTACCATGTGCCCCACAGGAGAAAGTTTGGTCTATCTGCTCCTATAAAGGGTAACTGTTTCAGAAATCCCATATGGGGTCCATAGTCTGAATTGCTTCGATGGCATCGGGTTTGGGTTTAGTGAGACTAGTCTGCTTGCTCTGCAGGCCAGTTTTAAAGGTGCTTGCTGTGTCT
Organism: Tenrec ecaudatus; assembly: GCF_050624435.1. Classification (NCBI taxonomy): domain Eukaryota; kingdom Metazoa; phylum Chordata; class Mammalia; order Afrosoricida; family Tenrecidae; genus Tenrec; species Tenrec ecaudatus. Next base: position 28,596,804 of record NC_134547.1, read on the forward strand.
CTGCGATGCCCAAGACTCACCCATCTGCCTCCTGGCTCCTGCAGTCCCAGGCCACCGCCAGGTTCAGGGTAGTGGTTTGGTGGAGTCTCAGAAAGATGAGTGGGGCTTCTCCTCAAGGGACAAGAGTGAGTGGCATATGGGATGCTGACGGGGGTCCCCGATCTTCAAGGAAACCCTGAGCCCCCAAGTCTTCTCTTCCCTGTCCTCTTGGGGCTCCCCAGGCTGGTTGCTCTCCAAATCCCCACCCTGTCATCTGCTCACCCTTGGAGACCCAGCACACACTATGAAAGCCACCCGTAGCTTCCACCTGAGGCTTCTTTGGTGATAACACCTGATCACTAATAATATGAGATTCTAGGAGGGCTGGAGAAGGGGGGGGGGAAGGCAGGGGGCATAGTGGTTTCCAGTTGGGCTTCCTACCATGAATTCAGCAGTTCAAAACCACCAGCTGCTCTGAGGAGGAAAACATGGCATTCTACGCTTGTAGAATGACAGTCTCAGACGTCCACGGGGTCAGTTCTACCCCGACCTATGGGGTCACCATGAGTCGGAATCAACTCAATGGCTCTGAGTTTGGTTTGGTTTGGGTTCGATAGGTGGGTGGGATGGTGCAGGTCATGGATGGCTGCATCACTGGCATTAATTTGGGATGCAGTCCCCGATTCAGGAAGTGTCTCTCATGTAAGTTCATCACCAGCAGGGCCATGGAGGGTCTGGGTAGGGGTGGAGGGGTGCTAGCTGGCCAGATCCAGGCTGGAGCCCTGGCCGGTGCAGCTGTGCGCCAGGAGCCCGTTGCAGGGTGGACTCAGCCTCCCGCTCATGCCTTTGCCTTCTCACGGGCTGCTTTTCCCTGACGCCCGTGTCAGCCCCAGTCTGTCTCATTACACTGAGTCCTACTGATATTGCCTGCTTTAAAATGTTAATTAAACTTTCTACATGCCTTTAAAGAGTGTCTGCCTGGGGCTGGGAGGTGGCTTGTTTTATGTCCCCAAAGGCTGTGGGGCACACTGGCTGGCTTCCTGAGGTGACTGGGAAGTTTGTCTGCAGGTGCCTGCCTGGAACCAGGCAGGAAATAGGGTGACTGGAGGTTGGCTGGGGTCAGTGGCCTAGAGAGAGACCTTGCCGACTCCAAGCCACACCTGTGTCGGCAGACCCACTCAGTGGTTCGGTAGGCCTGGGCTCTGTGGTCTGGCTTGGCGGGCGGGAAGGCGGCCTGTGCTGGGCCGTGGCCGAACCCTGACCTGCCTCCCCTGTGCTTCTCTTTGAGGATCCATTCCAAGGAGCACTTCAAGGAGAAGTACGCCGTGGACGACGTCCAGTACACAGATGAAGTAAGCCACAGCCGACTCCTCTCTGGGCTTCAGAGCTTCCTTCCTCTAGAGAAGTGGTTCTCAGCCTGTGGGTCGCGACCCCTTTGGGAGTCAAACGACCCTTTCACAGGGGACGCCTGATTCATAACAGTAGCAAAGTGACAGTGATGAAGTAGCAACGAAACTAATTTTATGGTTGGGGGTCACCACCACATGAGGAACTGTATGAAAGGGTTGTGGCATGAGGAAGGCTGGGAACCCCTATCTAGAGGTTCCCCAAGCCTGTTTGGGGGTACACTTCTCTGGGAACAGCAAGCCAGACACATGCACCCTAACTAGCTTTCTGAGTGGTGGCAGGGCAGCTGAGGCAGAAGGTCTGGTCCTGGGCCAGGGCCTGAGGGTGCTGCCGTCTGCAAAGCTGGTGAAGGCCGGTGGGCGGGGTGGGGTCGAGGGGGCCACTCGACTTTAGTTCCCTCCCAGCTTGATTACTCAGCTGCGTCATGTGGCCTGGTGTGTCCGTGGCTCCTGGGCCTTGGGTCTGTCCTGAAGCTTCTCTTCTGTGGGGGCAGGGCTGTGGCAGAGTGGGAGGCTGAAGCCCCTCGCTCTGGTCACTGTAGTTCTTCCTGGTCTCCAGGATGTCTGCCCATCTCTCACTGGGTGCTCTGATAGCCTGGTCCCCCTAGAGGACCACATGGAGGAAGCTCAGCTCACACCCAAGGGGCCACAGGGACCTCCCCTCCCTCATTGCTTTGATAACTGGGAAAACCCAGCTTTGTGTATCAGGGTCTGCGAGGAGGAGAGCCTCGTCCTGGGGAAGTGGTGGGCAAGAGAGGCGGTCCTGGAGTCCCTGACAGGAAATCCCCCGGTGGTGGCGCAGAGCTGCAGCCATGCAGACCAGCTCCTGCCCGGCCTCTGTGCGTGGAGCTGTCTGAAGGGGAGGTTGGGAGAGCCCCGAGGACAAAGCCTCCCGAGTGCTCCTTGCTCAGCACCATCACCATCATGGCTGCTGTTCTTCCTGGGCGCGAGGCCACACGTGGACAGTGGGGCCGGTGCTGCCTCACCCTGTGCGGTGGCCCTGGGCTCCAGGAACATGAGCACAGCACCCACAGTGGCAGGCTTGGGACGAAGCCTTGGGATCTGTGAACCAGGGTCTCTGTCCTTGGCCTCGGCTCTTGTCCTGTCAGACACTCAGGGCACTTCAGCGGAGATGGCACAGGCTCCTTCTGCCTTATAATTCCTGTGCCTTCAAATGGAGGATCCAAGAAGCGCACGGGCCAAACCCCCAGGGTTGGGAAGGGGTGGCCCAGTTGCTAGAGGGATCATGGAAGGTGACAGGAAGCTCCTCATGCCAGGGAAAGGAAGGGTTCTTCAGGCCAGTTTTGTCCTTTGTCCTCAGGCCCCTCCAACCACAAGTGGCCCTGACCATCTGTGACAAGCCACAAACAGCTGATACAGAACCCACGAGTTTTCTCCTTGGAAACCAAACCAAATCAAACACATGGCCATCGAGTCAGTGCCGACTCATAGTGCCCCCTCTGTGGGTCTGTAACTTTATGGGAGCAGAAAGCCCAGTCTTTCTTTTGTGGAGCTGCTGGTGGTTTCAAACTGCCCACTACGCATATTGCAGTCCAACATGTAACCACTACACTACCAGGGTTCCTCTTCTGCTTGGAAAGAAGGCAGCAATTGGAACCTATCCCTGAGGGGCCCCTGCCCAGAGCAACAGCTGTCCGCATTGCCTGAGGCCAGGCACCCTCCTGTGGGTTTCCTCAGACCAGGACCTGGGGGGCTACTAGGGTCTGATGCAGCAAACCTGGTCATCTAGTGTGTCCTCCCTCACCCCAACCCCAGCGGATGGCCCTTGGTCTCATTATGGAGAAGGCAGAGCACACGGTGGCCCCTGAGAAGCCTCAGGAGCCCCCAGCCGAGGGTTGTTGGTGCTGGGTGCTCAGCGGCTGCCCAGCTGGGTTGTCTGTGATGCCTCCTGGAGTTTAACCTTCAGAAACGTTCTGATTTCTAAGGCATTGCAGGCCAAAGAGAGCCCCTCTGTGAGTACCAGTGGTTATGTGTTGGGCTGCCAACTGCAAGGTTAGCAGTTTGAAGCCATCAGCCTCTCTGACCGAGAGAGATGAGGCTTTCTACTTCTGTAAAGAGTTACAGTTTCAGAAGCCCACAGGGACAGGTCTCTTCTGCCCTCTTGGTCACTATAAGTCAGAGTCGCCTGGGTGGCAGCGAGTGAACGGGTGAGCGATGGGAAGGGCTTAGGTGCTTCCTGGGTTGAGCCTAGTGAGACGCAGCAGTGCTGACCTCGACAGAGCTGGTGAGGCTGGGCTGTAACCCCCAGGGTGGGTGCCCTGTGAGGGACCTGGTCCCGAGGGCGAATCAGGAGCCCATGGGTAGCTTCTGAGAGACCAGGGAGGGGAGCTCGCCCTTGAGAACGTGATGTCTCCTGTGCATGTCCTGTCCATCATGGGCAGACTGTCCCAGTGCCGGCCGACGTGTGAAGCAGGGCCTGGCATTTAGTAGTCCTGGTTTGTGAGAGTTGGTGGGTCCCCAGCAGAATGAGATCCTGGGCTGATGGGCGCGGGGGGCATTGTGAGCACTGTGGCTGCATTCCAGCTGGTAACTCCCAGGCCTGGGGAATCCAGGATGCCCTAAGGGGTACCACCCACGAGTGTGTGAGCGTGTATCCGTGGGGAAGGACGGCGCTGCAGCCATAGTGCTCAAGTGCTCAGCAGCCGTGATCAATAAAAGATGTTGCCTTACCCGGAATAGCCGAGCCGGCCTGCTCCCCGTGGCTTCATCCATCTGCGCATCCCCCATTCTTCCTAACCAGCATGTCCCAGAGCCGCGCTGCAAGAGAACGCGCCCACCCGCACATTTGTTACCATGCCCCTCACTCCCAAGGACAACAGCGAGACAATCCCCCAGTGCCTGCTCGGCTCTGATTCGGCGCTGTAATTGACGGCATCGTTGTGAGCTGATGGATGCACAGCCTTCGCGTCACCCGAACAGCACACGCAGGGTCTGGCTGGCAGCTCGCTCTTTTTAATGAGCCTCCTCTCCTCCAGGCGGGGCGGGAGGGAGGGGACCGCCAGCGTGGGACGCAGCCATTTCCACAGCAGTTTAGAGATGAGAGGACTACCACGCGGGCAGGCTTGCTGCAAACCCCAGAGGCCATCTGTCATCACCGCCAACAACCTGTCACAGGTACATGGTTTGGGGCCCAGCAGCCGCCCCACTCGCTCAGACTTGGTTTGTTTTTCTTTTCTTTAACAGTATATATTTTGGTGTAGAATATAAGAGAAGGCTTCCAAAAGAGTTTGCGGGAAAACAGACTGAAAGGAGAATGGGAATTCCACAGACATTTTGAGGCCCCTTCGCATATCGAAGTCCCTGGGTGGGGAGGGCCGGCCGTGTGAAGACGTGGCGATCTGCCTTTACAAGGGCCCAACTCACTGCCACTGGGACCGCCCCAAGCCACAGCCGCCTCTGGGACAGGGTAAGCTGCCCTCATGCGTCCCCGAGGCTGGCAATCGTAACGGGAGCAGACAGGCCTCGTCTTTTCCTTGTGGAGTCACAGGTAGATTTGAACTGCTGACTTTGTAGTGGACAGCCTAGCATGTTACCCTCACCGCCACCACTAGAAACCCATTCTGAAAGGGCAGGTGCTTGAAAATGCTACCAAGCAGTCCTGCTTAGCAGTCCTTAGGGTCACCAGGAGAGGACATCGGCTTAGAGGCAACAGCAGCAGCAACCACGACCACAAAATGTGTATGGCAAAGTGCAACCTTTAACCAGGTTTCAGGGACGCAATTTTATGACATCAATGGCATTCATCATGTTCTGTGGTAGTCACACCATCTCTGATTCCAACAGAAACTCTGTACCCGGAGCAGGGGCTCCCCGCTCCCCCTTCCCTCAGCCCCTGGTAACCACTAATAACACATCTGCTTGTGTTAGATCCTTTATAGAAGTCAGATCACACAATGTTTGTCCTTTTGCATCTACCTGGCTTATTCATTTTATTTTTAAGAATTTACTTTGAGAAGTTAATAAGATAACGAAAGCCTTATAGACAAAGCTGTTCCTTCTAGCATAATTTATAATGTATATAAGTTACACGAGCCCTGTATCTTAGTGGGTTATGCACAAGGCCAGCAGTTGGAAACCAACAGCGACTCCGAAGGAGAAAGATGAGATTTTCTATTTCCACAGAGTTACAGCCTCACAGGGCAGTTCTACCCTGTCTTATAAGGTCGCTGTGAGTCGGCATCGACTTGGCGGCAGGGAGTTCCTGGCTCCTTGCCTTCCTAACCTCTGACGCATTAGGAAGAATTTAAGTGCCCAGTGGGGGAATGAAAAAATAAGCTGTGCATATCTGCCAAGAGAGATTATTATACAGCTATAGATTCAAATCTGCCCTTTGCTGTGTTGTGATTGTGAACTTAACCCAAAGGCTGTGTCATCTGTGGAATGAATCCGGGTGATTGCAGCAGGCGCATGAGTGATTAAGTGAGAAGGGTGTGTGAGGTGCTGGCATTGGGCCTGTGATCAAGGACTGGTTGATGTGTACTGTGCCCAGGGTAGTGATGGCTAAAGATGGCGTGTTTGAAATGCAAATACAACTCCCCCAACCCCCAAGATCCAAATGTAGAGAATCCCATGAGAACGTTCATAAGCAAAGTGGTGTAAAGAGAAGAAGCAGTTACCAGAAATTTATATGGGAAGAAGTTTCCAGTGTTTTTAGATAAAAACAACAACAACAAACAAAACCCAACCTACCCTCTCATACAAAATAGTACCTAAAGCCTAAGATAATGTCGCACGGCGGCCACACCTGCCTGCCTCTTCCCCTCCAGATTGCCCACAGCGCCACCCCCATCCCTCTTGCCCTGTTCTGGCACCAGCCAGCCTCGCGGCGCTCTTCCTCAGTGCTGTGTTGCACACCGCAATGGCCACGCGGAGCTCAGCGACCCTGCGCCATTACGGCGGTCCAGGAAGTTAACGGGCTTGGGTTCATGTGAGAAATGCTCAGTGTGCAGATGCTCAGTCAGGACGGCAGGTCCTCTGGCCCTCAGCTGCACGGCTTCTGCCCTGCTTGGACTGTGTTAGGACGGCCAACGAATGCCCAGCAAGCATGCCACGCCACTGGACACCTCCGCCCCAAGGCATTCTGCTCCAGCTCTGGCTCCCGTTCCACAGGACATCTTCCCAAATCACTGAGACACAGGAACAAGTTTATGGAAATGGCCATGTCGACACCGGTCCGTGGCTTAGGGAGGGTCGGGCGGACCGCACAGAGGAGTCCAGAGGAGGAGGGAAGCCCATCAACCCTGATGGACAAAGAAACCGGGCGAGGTTGAGAAATCGGTGGGAGACCACAGGTTGCCCGTTGACGCCTCAGCTCTCACATGATTTGGCACTTCGACCTCCCATGCTCTCGTTCTCACCAAGCGCCGTGCGTGCCAAAAGCACAGAGCTCCGGCCGCTGGCCCACAGACTGATCTTTCCATCCGACTCGAAAGCAAGATCCGAGTCAGTGAGGACCATTTTCGGGAATGAATCGTAACCAGGGACAAGTGTTGGGTGTACTGATGCCGTCCCAAGAACAAGGTCCAATCAAAACAGTGGCATCCGTGTGGAACTGCTGGCTCGGAGGGTTATGGGGGCTGGATCCGGGCATTTCCAAGGCGAAAGCTTGATAGATTTCTCTCGAAGATCAGAGGATAAGACGATTATGGGGCTTATTAGGAAGGAAGTGGGAGCAAGCCTTGGTAGTATAGAGGTTACACATTTGGCTGCGATCCACAAGGTTGGCAGTTCGAAACAACCAGTGGCCCCGAGAGAGACAGATTGGGTTGTCTAATTCAGTAAACAGTTACAGTCTTGGAAACTCAAAAGGGACAGGTCTACCCTGCCCTATAGGGTCACTATGAGTTGGCATCGACTTGATGGTTGGCAGTAAGTTTGCTTTTAAGTTTATGAGGAAGAAGTTTTAAGAAAATTGGAACTGTCTTAGACCAGGAGCATTATGCCAAAGAATTTCCCTGGGAGCCCTTACCCAGCCCCCCACAGCCCTGCTCTTGCCCCTTCAGGTTTCTTTTTGTTCCCCAAACTCAACAGCAAAAAGGAGCACTCTGAGTCCCCAGAGGACATCAACACTCCCATTATGACGTGCTATAAATACACCCAAGACCAAAATGTTTGGAGGAACGGCCAGAGCAATGGAACCATCACCCCCAAACCTGTAGAGCCCCAGATGGAGGGGATGTCCAGAAACGGCAGCTCCACATCTTGAAGTTTGTGTCGCAATGCTTCGTGACTCCCATCACACTTCATTAAGACGGAGACTACCTATGTTCGCAGTCAACTATCAAATCCACGAAAAATGAAGCAGCTTAGCTTTTTATAGCTTTCTCGGAGTATCTCTGTATTAAAAAATGCATGTACATATGTCAAAACAGATCAAAGCATACGTTGAGATTTGTGCAGTTAAGTGCCTGACAGTTATACCTCAGTGGATATGTATGTGTAAACAGTTCTCCCTGGGGTGGGGGTGGGCGGGGAGGGGGAGGGTGCCGAGGGGAGACTGGCCTCTGTGGAAGGGAGCACAGCCCTCAGACAACGTAGAGTCTGGAGCAGCAGGCCCCCTGAAGGAGGGGTTCCCCTAGAGGAGGAAATTGCTTCTTACCTGGGTTGGGGGGGGGCACATTTAGTTGGGTGGCAGGCATAGCCTGTGGGGAGGGGTGGGGGTGGAGGAAGGGGTCATTGAGTTCAAAGGTGAGGTGCCTAAGGGGAGGGCTGCTCCAGGCAGAGGAAGAGGGCAGCAGTGATCTGCGTTCTGATTCAGGCGCTGGGCTCTCAAGCACATTCTGGGCCGGGGCGGAGGGGTGGAGCGTGGAGGCTTGGCTGGAGGGCTGAGGAAGGCAGACTCCATGGGGACTGGGGGCTGAATGGGGGCGGGGCAGTGAAGGCAGAGGCCGCCCCCTGGCTGAGAGGGTGGTGGGGCCCATGGGAAGGGCTGGTCATGAAAGGGCGGGAGGGCTGGACATTTGGAACTGGGAGTCGTGGCAGAGTGCGCCACTGGCCCTGTTGTCCTTTGCTATCTGGGTCATCACCTGTGTGAGTCTCCTCATCTTCAGCGTGGATGGGGCCACAGCACCGCCTGGGTGAAGGGCTTGCTCCACGTCCCATTTAAGTAAGGATTGCATTTCATCCCCAGCTCTGATCAGCTTTTTCCTTCTGACCCCTCAGATTGCCCGTGTCCTGGCGTCATGGAACCCCTCTGTCCTCCTCACTCTGGTAAGTGGCCGATGGGGCAGAGGTGAGGGCCATGAGGAAGATGAGGAAAGGGGGATGGGATTTGCAGTCTCCCCTCCAACCACTAGCTGGGCCCCCTTCCCAGGCAGAGCGACGACAAATGCCCATGACCGGAGCTTCATTCCCGGTGCCCCCCAGATGCGCTGTGGTCTGTGAAATATCCCATACCCAACCCAGGGCTTCAAACCCTGGCTGGACTGTCCATCTACTTCCAACCTGCTCTTTGTTTTTCTTCCCACCCCCTCCCCGCCTGCCCTGCTCTTATCTCGGGTGTTTCAGGTCGAGAGAGAATTGATGTGTTCTCTTGCCAACCCCCCTGTTAATTGAGTTTTTTACAGAAATCGTTTTCTTGGTTTTTAGCACTTTACTCAGTCTGTTTCCCATTTGACTGTTTTGATGGCTTCTTGCTACAGAGGATGGCTGTGTTGTACAGCACTGGCCAGAGAGGCCCAGTGCCCTTCATCCGGCTCCACAAGGAGCCTTGAGGAATGAGGTGGAGATTGAAGTTACCTCGCCTCTCCAAGGATGGCACGCCGAACTCTGATCCCTTTGACTTTGTCTCCACATGGCTCTGAGTTCCTTCTCGAGCCCCTCCCAACTAGGGGAGGAGAGGACGGTGGCAGTGTCCTGGGGTTCCCCTGTGTCCCTGGAAGGGCTGGAGTGGACAGCCCTCTTCAGCTCCAGCTTGTGGTGGTGCCACCGGTTAGTGGGCTCAGCTGCTCACTGGAAGGTTGGAGGCTCAGGTCTACCCTGAGGGACCCTGGAGGAAAGGTGTGGACGTCTGTTGTGAAAAATCAGCCACCGGCAATGCCCCGGAGCCCAGCATTGCAGGGACTACTGGGGGTGGGGGACCCAAGCCAGGAATGACTCCATGGTAGCTGGTTGGGGTCTCAGTCCTGGGGGAGAGAAGCTGGGATCTAGTTTTGGGAGGACAGATCTGCAGGACAGTGTCCCCCGGACTGCAGGTCTTTAATTTGGGGCCCCAAGCAGCTGACCTGGTGCCAGTGATGCCTGACCGTCCAGGGAGGGGCGCTGCCATGGCGCCCTTGACCAGGCTCAGCTTGGGTACTTGGCTTGTCAGGAAACAGTGAGGGCTGAGTGTGGGGTGGAACTGCAGCTTGGCTGAGGGCACCTGGGAGAACTGCAGGCTGCAGGCCATGGAGTCACGCTCCCTCTCTCCCCAGCGTGGTGTCAACACGGACAGCGGCAGTGTCTGCAGGGAAGCCTCCTTCGAGGGCATCAGCAAGTGAGTACCGGGGTCCCTGGAGCTCCTCTCTCTCCCTCATTGGACCACCCTGTCACCCCACTGGCCACCCACTCTACCAGCTACCCCTCAGGACCCCCTCATTCTGTGCACACATGCACACGCGCCGATTCTAAAAGGGGTTAGACTGGACATTCGAGGCATACTCTGAAGAGTTGCTTAAGCAGTCTCAGCTTTTTTTTGAAGAGGATGGTCTCTTCTCTCACTTGCCTGCGAAGCTGCTGGCCCTCTTAGGCTGTCAGGTGCCCCAGCTTGCTGGACAGGGCAGCTGTTTACAGTTAGCATTCCGTCTGAGCACTCTGGTCTCGTCCTGGGCACTCCCTTTGTCCGGGTTGGAGCCCATGGTCTCCCCACACAGCCTGGGCCAGTATCATTGACTCTCAGCTTGGTCCCTGCTATCCTGTCCCCAGGCAGGCACCTTCTTACCTGCTTGCACTCTACAGCTCAGTCCCACACTGAGCGCTGGGCCCAACTAGAGCAGGAGGCCACCCCCTGCACCTCTGAAGGATGTTCCCCAGGCTGACCGGTAGCTGGTCTGAGGACCCTGGAGGGGGTGTCTCACATTGGCTGGCCTGATAGCCTTCAAGGAGAGGTGCCTGCCTGTCCTCATACCTGGACACCCAGCCCCTCCCCTGCCAGGATCCTCCACCTTGGCGGAATACTTTGGTGGACCCAGGCAGCGACGACAGAGGAAGTGCCTAATAATGGTGGATGCGCCCAGGGCTGAATGCGTGCATGTGATGTGGGGGATCAGGCAGGATTATGAGCTCATACATATGCATCACTTGCCCCACTGAGCAGTGCCCAGCAGCAGGCGCGAGGCTGTCTCAGGTGGGCTTCCTGCCTCATTCCTCTCAGCTCATCCTCCCTGTAGCCCCATGATCAGCCCACCACGGGGCCCCTATCTTTAAGGGGCTGGAATGAGGGCGATGCTGGCTGCCTCCCTCACTGACCCATGCTCACCTGCCCACCTCCTGCCCTTCTGAGTACCTCAACCAACACCATGGTCTATCTCCTCAGTCCAGTGGGCTTCCCTGGGCTCCACCTGGGCATTGACTTGGGGCCTTGACTTGGGGCCTCCACCTGGGCATTGACTTGGGGCCTTGAGCGGAGGACATTGAGTTCGAGCAGGGAGTGGTGCTGATGCTGCTGAGCATGCGCCACTTAGCTGCTGCTTCATCAGCAAGCCCTGCTCAGGCCCTAATGTGCTGCAAGCCTCAGTCCCAGCAGGGAGCTGGGGGGGCACTGGGCTGTGGATTCCCTGTGTGCCCTCGCCAGGAGGTATTGCTGCAGAGGCTGCCTTCCCAGCTTCCAGACCAGGTGGAAGGAGCAGGCCTGGTTTGGCCTTTGAGGAGTTCTGCTGTCTAGAGACAGGAGGAGAGGACAGTGAGGCCCTGGGGGACATCATTACTGCCTCAGAGACAGCAGAAAGTGGGGTCCTCCCAATCACCTGGGGTATTCACCCCAGTGTGCTGCAGCTCACTACCTGTCCCCCAGTCTGTCCTGTCCTGTGCTACCCACCCCCCAGGCCCATTGGGAGAGCCAGAGACAGTGACCTTCCAGGCTGTTGGGCCCCCCTCCAGGCTGTGGTGGCCCAGCCCAGCAAGGGGCCACTGTGTCATGCTCCCAGGCTCTCTTTCTCCTTGTCCCTAGGGTGCTTGCTGCTTCCCCGGCCCCCCAAGTCCACTATGGACCCCATCCCTCGGGTCACCCCACCTGGGGCTCCAACCTGAGCGTTGCTCTGTGGAGGCAGGATCCTGCAGTGGTCCCTGCCTCTGGCCACCACCCAGCACCGTCCTCAGGACTCCTGCACAGCCACGGCTGCATTCCTGGGCTGCCGCCCCCCTGCACTCTGTGCCAGCCTGGAGAAGCGCCTTGGCCCTGAGGGCCACAGCAGCTCAGCCAGCCATGCTCACCGGGCCGAGTCTCCAGCTGTTTGCTGGGGATGATAATGGTCTCTTTCCTAAACAAGATGAATCTCGCTATTGGCCCACTTTCCAGTGCTCAGCGACGCCTGCCTCTGGCCGCTCCTGTGAATGGAGCCGCCACTGCCTTTCCTGGAGGTGGGCTTTTGAAAGCCCACTGTGAACTTCTCCGAAACTCCTCCTACTTGCATCTTTGGTTGCCCTCCTGCTCTTGCAAAGTAGCTCAGGTTCGCCTCTCCACTGTCCGCCTTGACCTGGCTAGAGAGCAGTGACCTCCATCCCAGGTCCCTGGTCCAGTGGGGGGCAGCCCGCCTCTGACCTCCTGAAAGGCGACTTCTCAGCATTTGTGTGCTGCGTTTGGGCTGAGCCTGCTGCGTGGTCGGTTTGGGCCCGGGGAGAGCCAGGCCCTCCCTCCTGGCCCCAGACCTACCTCAGTATACCCAGATCAGCCCCCAGAGAGAGCAGAGCTTGTAGTGGTGGTGGGCAGAGAGAGCAGGGGACAGGTGTGTGGGATGAACACCTCCACCCCCCCCTCCCCGACACACACCATCTTTGGCCTGAGGGTCCTGGACTAACAGAGGGGGCTGGCGTGTTATTCCTGGGGATCCAGGGCTGGGTTTTCCCTATAGTAAAGGGAGCATTGCTTGCCCCTGGACTGGTGCTGAATTTGGGCTCTCGGCTGTGGCCTTGGAGCGGGGACAGGTCACAGGGAAGTGGCTAGCTGGATGTGGCACTGGTGGGAGGATGGGATCAGACACCCATCGTTGTCATCATCCCCACAGGTACTGTTGTTTTTCTGTCCTGCTGACAGAGGGCCAGGGTGGGGTGATGGTGGGGGGGTGGATAGCAGGGCAGTGAAGGCCCTGAGCCCTGGGGGCGCATGGATCCTGCGGCTAGGCCTCTGTATGAGACTATAGAGTGTGGGCCGGCTTGGCCAATCTAGCATCCAAGGAGGGAGACCCTAGAAGAGGTCGCTGAGAGCGAGACAGAGAGAGGGTGGCTCTATGATGGGGACGAAATGGCCTGGAGGCCTAGGGGTCCTGAGCCCAGAACCTTCCCTTCCCATCTTTAGGCTTAGTGAGCTCCTTCCTGAGCAGGTGGGCTCGGTGCGGAGCCCTGGCCTGAGGCATTGAGCTCAGGGGAGCCTGTCTGAGCAATGTGGTCGGTGTTTTACATCAGCTGGTGACTCGGGCTCAGCATATTTCTTATCTTTTGGCATTTGCTTAAATTGCCTTGCACATTTGAAGACAATTGGTTACAAATTAATTCCATTTAAATAAGCCATTAAATATGAAATTGCTGAATGTGAGGGTTGTTAAGGCAGAAATATTAATATTCAAAGATGTGAATTTTAAAACTCAGGAAGGGGAGGAACATGATTAAAACTTGACGATCGCTGCAAAATGCCGATTTGTGGTCTAGGGACGCTGGCTCCGTTGTTCCCATTAACTCGCATATCAAGTTAATGGCTTGGCTTGAGTTTTTAATTAGGGGCCGTGGAAAGCTCTTGCAGGAAAGGGGTCCTAAGGAAGTGAGACTCTGCCCAGTTCCTGGGTGGGTGGGTGGGGTTTTCTGGGGCCTGTTTGCTGTGGACCAGGCCTGCCTCCTCCTCTGGGAAAGAGGCTCCAGATGAGGTTGGGGCTACCCTCTTCACATTCTCACTTGGAAATGAGCCTCCTGCTTCTGGAATACTCTCCCTCCCCACAGGTACTGCTGTTATCTTCACACAATTAATACAGGCTCCTTGTAGAAATGCTAATCCGCTCAGAGGCAAACCCAAGGAATATCTGAAGTTCTTGTATCTAGAGTGAAACCTTGTCAGCCATTAAGCACCGGAGTGAACAGCTTGGGTGGTGTTCTGTGTGTGCCACTGTGCGGTGTCTGTGCGTGTCTATCTCTGGGTGAACCCTGGTGAGCCTGCATTTATCTCTGTGTGGGTATGTTTGTGTGTGAGAGTTGACCCCTGTCCAAATGGGTCTCTGAGTGGAATCTGTCTGAGTGTGTTTGTGTGTCTCTATAGACGTGTAAGGATGCTGTGGGGCAGCATCAGGCCTCTCTGACTTTACCGCAGTGCTTCTCAAGCTTCCTAGTGCCGAGAGCCTTTAATCCCGTTCCTCATGTTGTGACCCCTCCAACCACATAGTTATCTTCCTCGTTACTTCATAACTGGAATTTTGCTACTGTTATGATCGGGTGACCCTGTCATGATAACTGGAGAAAAGGTGGAAGTTGTCAAGGATTTTTGTCTTGCTTGGATCCACAGTCAATACTCACGGAGCAGCAGTCAAGAGATCCCAAGACGCCTTGCACTAGGTAGACCTGCTGCACAGACCTCTTTATTGAGGACTGAAAAGCAAGCTTGCTGTGTGAGCACGAGCGTGTGTCTGATCCAGCCTGTAGCATTTTCGGCTGCATCGTGTGCATGTGAAAGTTGGACATTGAGTGGAAAAGAGTGAAGAAGAATGGACACTTTTGAATCGTGGTGCTGCCAATGAATATTGAAAGCCCATGGACTGCCGGGAGGACAAACCAGTCTGTCTCGGGAGAAGTGCAGCCACGTGCTCCTTGGAGGCGAGGATGGAGAGGCTTTATCTGACATACTTTCAGGGACGAGAGGTCCCTGGAGAAGGACATCATGTTTGGTAAAGAAGAGGGGCAGTAAAGCATAGGAAGGCCCTTCAGGAGACGATGTCACCCAGTGGCTGCAACAATGGGCTGAGGCATAGGAAGGATTTCGAGGATGGCACAGGACTGGGCAGTGTTTCGTTCTGTTGTGCATCAGGTCACCCTGAGTTGGAACCAACTGGGTGGCCCATAACCACAACACAACAGATGTGGGAGAGCTGGGATTTGAGCCTGGCAGTTTCCAGGGTGTGATTCTGGAGGTTTACTTTGCAGTTCCCATTTGTGTGTGTGTGTGTGTGTGTGTGTGTGTGTGTGTGTGTGTGTGTGTGTGTGGTGGGGACATAGAAAGAGAAGTTGAGAACATTGCTTTCGCTGAAGTGCAATTTTATTTGATGGATAGGCCGTTGCTTTTCTTAATGTCAAGGTGGTATTTGGCCAAGTGGGGGGCAGCATCTTTGTTGTCTTGATTTATGTCACCTGCTGTTCTGTTCTTTTCTCTGAGCACCCTGGGCTGCCTGTAGTCTGCTATTTCACACTGGGCTTCGACTCCATGGCACTCAGGTGGCCCTCTAGTTAAGTAGTCTGATTTGTGTAGTTGGGGTCCCGAGGGCTTTGGAGGCCTGGCATCCTCTCAGCGTGCTGAAACGGACTCTCTTCTCTGCCATTCCCATGCCCCTTGTTTAGCAGGGGAGGGGGGACGGGGTGGGGAGCAGAGTCACGGGCAGTCCCAAGCACAGCATTTGATAGGTGCTTGACAACAGTGAGGAGTCCTTGCAAAGTCCCTGGCTTCTCGGAGGACAAGAGGGCACTGCCCGTGCTTGTGTGGTTCACCTCCTGACTGGAGGGGAAGCAGGTCTCTGAATCCAGATGCTTGAAGGCCTGCCAAGGGCTCTTCCCTGCGGCCTGGGTTCACGGTGGGCCACTTTCTCACTTCCTCCACTGTCTCCTCGACCCCTTGAGCGCTGGGTCACACTCGTCATTTTCAGGTGGCAGGGGTAGGCCCTAACTTGTGCCTGTCCCTCGGACCTTTCGGGGTCGCTTTTGAAGTGGTAATTGTCATATTTAAAAACTACCTCTGACTTCGTAGGCTTTCCTCTGTGTTATCTTGGCCTTTTATTGTCTTGCTGTCTGCGCTTTCTCCTTTTCTGCTAACATATTTAGCTTTTACGTGGTCTTTTTCCTAGCTCTTGAAAAGGAGAAGGAAGAGACGTTCTTGGAACGGAAGCCGAGCTCATTGATTTTCAGTGCTCTTTTCTACTCTGCTGCCGTTTCCTCTGCTCTCTCCTTGCTGTCCAGTGCGTCACAAGCTATGCCGTATTATTATTGCCATTCAATGGGAACGCTTTCACGTTTCATTGTGCGTGTCTGTGTGTTTTTAACACAGCTCAGAAGTGTAATTCAGACTGAACTTCCGAACACTGTGGGATTTGATAGATTTCTTCCTACAACTGATTTCCGAGTTTCAGTCTACTGTGATGGACTGCTGTCTAATTTCAGCCTTGTGAGGCTTGTCAAAACTCACAGCGAGCGGCCACCATGGTAAATAGGGTTGTGCATTGTGGACTGCTGTGGAGTGTCCTGTTTGTGCCCACGAAGTCAACTTTGTGGACTGTGTGGTTCATTTCTCCTACACGTTTACGGATTTCTTTGAGTCGGCATGGATTCGATGCAGTGAGTTTGGCTTGTTTCGGTTGCCTATTCTATTTGTTACTACAAGGGATGTGTGAAAAATCTCAAACTACATACCTTTTTACTTCTGTTAGTTTAAAACAATTAGCAATATTTAAATAAGCTTTATATACTAGAATGCCATTCATTTTCATAAACCTCTCATTGGGATATCATTTCTATATACTAGTATTTCTCAAAGTGGGAGATGCCAGGGAGGTGGTGATTTTTTTTTTTTCACTGAGAAGGGGGCAGTGGGTCTCATAAGTTTGGGAATCTACATTTTATATCATGCATTCAAGCCATTAGATGTGTACGATTCAGTGATTTCTTGTATGTTCAAAGAATCTCAGAAGGAACGCTGCACTCATTAGCATTTACTCCCAACTTACCCAGCCTGAGACAGCCCTAAATTCTGCTTCTGTCTCCACAGTTGTCTGTTTTGGATATTTTATATAAGTAGAATCATGTCATATGAGCAGGCTTCAGAAAGTTCTTAGGAAAAACCCCCATTCTCCCATTCTCCCAGGGACTCAAGTCCCCTCGTGTATGGCCTTTCGTAGCTGCGGCCGGAGCTAGCATGCTGTTGACGCTCATCCATTTTTTTAGCATATCTCAGTGTTATATTTCATTTTGCGGCTGAGTGCAATTATGCGATGCACCCAGTTTTGTCGATGCGGCCATCAGGTAGTGCTTTTGGGTTCAGATGCCTTTTAGCGAGTATGCGCAGTGCTACCCTGGACATCTCCTGGCAAAGCTTCGCTGCAACAAATGCTTTCAATCTCATGAAATGAGAATGTCCCTGTCCTAAGCGTGAATTGCTTGGTCACATGGAAACTTCTGACCTTGTGTAACAGTTTGAGGAATTACCAAATTCTTTTCCAAAATATTGACATTTCCACCTACATCAGAAACCCAGTAAGGGAAGCTCTACTCTGCCTGAAGGGTTACTATGAGTCAAAATTGACTTCATGGCAGGGATGAAGTGATATTCTTAATTATGTTGAGGAATTTACCATCTATTGCAGTTTATTTATTTTTTGAATGTTGTTTATTTTTTAAAACGTTTAATCATTTTATTGGGGGCTCATGCAACTCTTATCACAATCCATCACAATGCATCAATTGTGTCTAGCACATCTGTACATTTGTTGCCCTCATCATTCTCAAAATATTTGCTCTCCACTTAAGCCCTAGGTATCAGCTTCTCATTTTTCCCCTCTCCCTCCCCGCTACCTCCTCCCTCATGAACGCTTGATAATTTATAAATTATTATTATTTTGTCATGTCTTACACTGCCCGACGTCTCCTTTCACCCACTTTTCTGTTGTTCGTCCCCCAGAGAGGAGGTTATATATAGAACCTTGTAATTGGTTCTCTCTTTCTACCTTCCCTCCACCCTCCAGTATCGCCACTTTCACCACTGGTCTTGAAGGGATTATCCGCCCTGGATTCCCTGTGTTTCCTGTTCCTATCTGTACCAATGTACACACTCTGGTCTAGCTGGATTTGTAAGGTAGAATTGGGGTCATGATAGTGGTGGGGAGGAAGCATTTAAGAATTAGAGGAAAGTTGTATGTTTCATTGTTGCTGCACTGCACACTGACTGGCTCGTCTCCTCCCCCAGACCCTTCTGTAAGGGGGTGTCCCGTTACCTACAGATGGGCTTTGGGTCTCCACTCTGCAGTCCCCCTCATTTACAATGATATGATTTTTTTGTTCTTTGATGCCTGATACCTGATCCCTTCACACCTTGTGGTCACACAGGCTGATGTGCTTCTTCCATGTGGGCTTTGTTGCTTCTGAACTAGTCACTTGTTTATCTTCAATCCTTTAAAATCCCATATGCTATATCTTTTGATAGCCGGGCACCATCAGCTTTCTTCAGCACATTTGCTTATGCACACATTTGTCTTCAGTGATCATTTCGGGAAGGTGAGCACCCACTGATATATGACTTTTGTTCTTTGATGCCTGATACCTGGTCCATTGCTGTTTATTTTTAACCAAGAATGAATGTTGGATTTTGTCAATTATGTCTTCTGGATCAAGAGATGTGGTCATGTGGTTCTTTTCCCATTTGTTATTTATGTAGTCGATTGCCTTGACTGGTTTTCTAATGTTGAACTGTCCTTGCATACCTGGTATTAGTCTTACTTGGCCATGATAATACTACTTTTTTTTTTTAATTGGTGTTGAATTCTATTGGCTCTGATTTTGTTGGGGAATTTTCATGGGAGTTGTTGGTCTGTAATTTTCGTTTTCAGTGCAATCTTTGCCTGGTTTTGCTATCAGAGTTATGCTTCTTGCTTCATAGAATGAGTTCAGGGGTATCCCATGCTTTTCTATGCTCTGGAGTAGTTTCTGTGAATTGGTATCAACTCTTCTATGAATTCTCCAGTGATGTCATCTCGGTCAGAAGTTTTTTGATAAAAAAATGTTTAATGACTTGTTCGATTTCTTCTTTTGTGATGGATGTGTTCAGATTTTTGACTTCAGTATGCGTTAGTTTTGGTAAGTTGTACATTTCCGGACAGTTGTTTATTTTGTCTAGGTTTTCAAATTTGTTGGGAATACTTAATAGCATTGCATTGTTATCCTTTTTATTTTGACTGCTTCTTTTGGATGTTACCCTTTCATTTCTTTTTTGTGTTATTTGCATCTTCTCTTTTCCTTTGTTTAATTTGCTAGAGGTTCGTCAATTTTGTTAATGTTTTTTGAAGACCCTTCTTTTAACATTTATATTCTCTATTGTTTTTCTGTTTCATTTTTGAATTAATTTATATTATTTCATTTTTTCTAGAGACTGTAGGTTTCTTTTACTGCTTCTTTTCTTATTATTGGATTTGTTGGGGCAAGGTGTCAATTTTGATACTTTCTTCTTTTTTGATGTTCATTGGTAGGTGTTGACTTCTAAAAACTGCTTTTGCTTTGTCCAAGAGGTTTGGGTATATTGTGTTTTCATTCTAATTTATTCGAGGAATTTTTTTAACATTGCTTTTATTTCTTCATTTTTACGCAGGATGTTCCTAAGGTTCAATGTGTTTGAGTTATCCACCCTGTTCTTCCTAATATTGATTTATAATTTTATAATATTATAATTTGATCAAGTGCTTCAGTGTTTTAAACGTATTGATACTTGCTTTGTGGCTTGCCATGTGTTTATCTTGTTGTCTCAAATGAATCTCTTATAGGCAGTATATTGATAAGTCCTATATTCTTATCCATTCTGCCACTCTCTGTCTCATGCCAGTATATTTCATTTATTTGCATTTGGTGTAAATAGTGATGGGCATGGATTTACTGCTGTCATTCTGTTATGCTTTTAATTATACTGATGATTTATTTGTTTGGCATAGTTTACTGTGCCAAATTAATGTTGTTATGAGATTTTCTTCTTTTTTTTTCATTGCTGCTGATTTTGTGTTTACAGAGCTCTTACGATTTTTTCTTTCTTCTCCTGTTAGAAAGTTTAAAATTACCCTGTAATTATTTTTCCTGTATGTTTACCTGCTAATTTATTTTTATCTCTCTAAATTTTAAAGTCTGTTCTACCTTAATATTATCTTGATTTTCTCTCCATTTGGAATTTCTGTAATTATATCATTTATTTACTGAATTTGCTTTGTGGTTGTCATTGTTTACAGTCTGATGTCTCTGACTATAAGTTCATTTTCTTTCTTTTTTTAAAAAATCATTTTATCGGGGGCTCGTACAATTCTTATCACAATCCATATATCCATCCATTGTGTCAAGAACATATGTACATGTGTTGCCATCATCATTCTCATTTCCCCCCTACCTCATGGACCCTTCCTCATTCATAAATTATTTTGTCATATATTACACTGTCTGATGTCTCCCCCTGCCCTCTTCTCTGCTGTCCCTCCCCCAGGGAGAAGGCTATATGTAGATTCCTGTAATCAGTTCCCGCTTTCTACCCCACATTCCCTACACCCTCCAGGCATCACTACTCTTTATCACTGGTCCTGGAGGAGTCATCTGTCCTGGATTCCCTGTGTTTCCAGTTGTTATCTGTACCAATGATGTACATCCTCTGGTCTAGCCAGATTTGTAAGGTAGAATTGGGATCATGATAGTGGTGGTGGTGGGGGAGGGGGGGCGGCGGGAGGGGGAGGAGAGGAAGTATTTAAGAACTAGAGGAAAGTTATATGTTTCATCGTTGCTACCCTGCACCCTGCCTGGTTCATCTCCTCCCACAACCCTTCAGCAAGGGGGTGTCCGTTTGGCTACCATTGGGCTTTGAGTCTCCACTCTGCACTCACCCACATTTACAATGATATGATTTTTTGTTCCTTGATGCTTGATACCTTACCCCTTCAACAGCTCGTGGTCACACAGGCTGGTGTGTTTCTTCCATGTGGGCTTTGTTGCTTCTGAGCTAGATGGCCACTTGTTTATCTTCGAGCCTTTAAGACCCCAGACGCTATATCTTTTGATAGCTGGGCACCATCAGCTTTCTTCACCACATTTGCTTATGCACACGTTTGTCTTCATTGATCGTATCAGGGAGGTGGGCACCCACTGATAATGGTTTTTAGCTCTTTGATGTCTGATAACTGGTCCCTTCTGCACCTTGTGGTCAGACAGGCTGGTTTGAGTTCATTTTCTTTTTTGAAAATCTTTTTTTTCCTGTGTTAATTTCCAGTGGGTATTATCATGTGTCTTAATCTCAGTTGCTGTGTGATATTATTGGTTCTCTGAGCGACTCCGCTTAGCATTCATCTTAAGGTTGGTCTGGTGTTTATTAACTCCCTTAGTTTCTATTTGTTTGGAATCGCCCTCATTATACTTGAGGGACTATTTTACTAGCTAGATAATTCGTGGTTGACAGTTTTTCTTTCAGGGTCTTCTGTTGCCTCTTTCCTGCATGATTTATGCCAAGAAATCAGAGTTTAATCTTAGTGATTCTCCATTGTAGGGAGCAGTTGATTTTTCCAATGCTGTGCTCAGGATTCGTTCTTTGTCATGGGTTTTGGAGTTTTGATTATGATATGCCTTGTTGACTTTCTTTTGGAGTCTGCCTTGCATGAGGTTTGACACAGTTCTTGGAGGAACATCTCTTCGTTTTTCATAGTATTTGGGAGGTTTTCTGACAGTAAACGGGCAACTCTGCCCCAAGGAGTGCAGTTGTCACCACAATTAATAAGCAGCCATCTAAGTGAGGTATCAGCTCAGCCCACTCGGAAGAGCACACCGGTCCAGGTGATCCAAGAATTAGAAACACTAAAATCCCAAACCAGAGCAGGGGATTGTATTCGAGATTAAATTCGGAGCACTTTCTTTGCAGAAGGCTATGAATGACAATAAAAGCTCAAAATCCATTAGCACAGTCCACACATGGATTAAGCCTCCTCTGAATTCCTTAGGACCATTGACCAAGGACGAGAATAGTCCTATCCTCAAACAGAGTACATTGTAAAGTAGATTACTGCAGATACAGTCAGGTAAACATTCAACATGTTACCCTTTGTTTCCCTTTTAGACCCATTTATAACTTGTTCTAGTTTTTATTATTTCCTGTTTTCTTTTGGATTGAAGGTTTTCTATGTTACTTGTCCTTGCTTAAGAATATTATTTTTTATATGACGTACGAGATAGGTAAATCTGTAGAAACAGTAACTAGATAATAGCTTCTGATAGGGGAGATTGGGGGGGGGGAAGGGAACTGATAATAATGACTACAACAGTCAAGAACAGATTTGATACGTTGGACACTAGTGACAGAAGGGTTAACATCAGGAACACCAGGAGCGAAGAAAGCAAAAAGTTATTAAAAGACAGGACAGAAAGAAGAAATCAAAGGGAATATCAGAAGAGACTGCAACTTTGGTCTGGAATGCAGAGTAGCTCATGGAAATGGAAGAAATAATGAAGTAAAAGAGCTGAACAGAAAAATTTCAGAGGCAGCTCAAAAAGTAAAAGTAAGGCATTCTCATGCCATCTGCAAGGGTTACAAAGGAGGAGCACACTCAGCATGCCTGAGCTGTAAGAACTGAAGCGGAATTCAAGCCTTGAGCTGCAACACTGAAAGATTCTGGGGGGGTATCGAATGATTCGGAAGCATCCAGAGGAAATGGAAGGAATACAATGCACACAGGCATGTTACCAAAAAGAATCGGTAGCCATTCAACTGTTTCAAGCGCAAGCAGTACTCAATGACGCAGTCTAAGTCGCATTGACGGCATTAGCAAAAACCAAGGCTCTAGGAGCTGATGGAGTGCCAACGGAAATGTTTCAACAAGCTGAGGAAGCACTGGAAGCTCGCACTCATCTGCACCGAGAAAGCCAGCGCTCTGAGCAACGGGGTGGAAGGGATCCATGTCTGTGCTCATTCCACAGAAAGATAACTCAACAGTATGTGGATATTATTGGACAATATCATATCATATAGAAGTGAAATTCTGCTGATCATTAGTTTAAAAGGCTGCAGCAGTACATTGACAAGGAGTGTACAGTGGCGAGCATAGCTGCCTTGCAGAAATTACAGTGGAATTCAGAAGCAGATGTGGTGGGCGAGCTGTCATTGCTGATGTCATTGGCTGAGAGCAGAGACTATGAGAAACGTATTGTGTTTTGTTGACTATGCAAAGGTATTTGACTACATGGATCAGAACAGACTGTCGATAGCACTGAGAAGATTGGAATTGCAGAGAACTTCGTTGTGCTCGTGCTGAGAGGAAGACCCGCCAGGACATGGATTGACGGAATGTCTGCAAAAGCGTGCTCCAACAGGGTGATGTTGAGGATGACACAGGAGTGGGCCGGGTTTCCTTTTGTTGTATGTTGGGTCTCTATGAGTCAGAAGTGACTCCTCAGCATCTAACACTAGCAGTGAGAGAGAGTTGACTTGAGGTCAGTGATTTGGTTTGGGCTTCCATCGGGAGCAGAAAACAGTACCCCACCATGCCATCATTTCCCTTCTTTTCCATCCTTTGTGCACGTTTTCTTTAATGGTTTACGTGTGCATGCATGTACTATAACATCACACAACAACAACAACAACTCATTGCCACCAAGTCGACGCCCACTCATAGTGATTCCCGTGGGTTTCCGAGACTGTAACTGTTTATGAGAGTAGAAAGCCCGGTCTCTCTCCTGAGGAGCTGCTGGGGGGGTTCAAGCTGCCTACCATGCAGATCGCAGCCCACCGAGTAACCTTTACACCACCAGGGCCCACATACATACCGCACATTGTTATTATTTATATTAGCTTTTACCATTCAGGTATCTTGAATCTTAGTAATTCTTATCTTTGTTTCCCTGCATATAACACTATCTTTCCCTACCTGACTGCTTAAGATGGTCTCTCTTCTCTGTTTTTCATCAATTTGACTATGATATGCTTGTAGTATTTTTTCTTTACTTGGGATAATTTTTGAGCTTCTTGATAGTTTGTAGTTTTCATCATAATTGGAAAAATTTTCATTGCTAAAAGAATGATCAACCTTGTCGTCTTGTAAGCAGACACGTAAGGCAAAGTATAGGGTGCTGCTGTCTTTAAGCACAGCCCTGCACCTCACGTCCAAGGAGCACGCAGCTCTGACTGCACAGGCGTGTACTGTAGTGGTCCTCACACGTTCACTGCCACCGGTCAATTCTGACTTGGAACAGCCCAGTAGAGCCGCGAACTGCCCCT
Source organism: Tenrec ecaudatus (assembly GCF_050624435.1). Classification (NCBI taxonomy): domain Eukaryota; kingdom Metazoa; phylum Chordata; class Mammalia; order Afrosoricida; family Tenrecidae; genus Tenrec; species Tenrec ecaudatus. The sequence continues at coordinate 28,620,579 of NC_134547.1, forward strand.
GTGGGTTTCTGAGCCTGTGCTCTTTATGGGAGTGGAACGCCTCATCTTTCTCCCGATATAATGGTAGAGTACATAAATAACCTACAGTACATAATGGCTTCATAGTAATAATGGACTCTTGTATTGCTGGTTTATGTCCGTACTCTACAGTGGTGACCGGCTCCAAAGGTTGCAGTGTAACAGTATTAGCCCGCCTGGCCGGCAGCAGCTCCAATCTTGTGTCCCCTGCATCTCTTGGGTGTTGTACTGTTCTGTCTCCGTGTAATGTTCCTCTGACAGTATTACCATGATGTGTGCCAGGACTTCCCAATGCAGCAGAACCAGTGCTTGGGATAGAAACAGCAAGAGGCAAAGCAGAAGGATCGATTTGGAAGTGAAACAAAAGGTTATTAAACAACACGAAGGCGGAAAGCCAGTGCGTGTGATTGCTCTCCATTTAGGCAGGCCACACTCAGCAATCATGATGGCCCTCCAAACGCCAAGCAGAAATTCCCAGGCTGTAAAAGATTAGCACCCCTAGGAACTACAAGGCCAAGGAAAATGCGGGAGGGCCCTATCTGAGAGAGGGAGGAACGGCTAACGAAACGTAGAGAGAGACTCCGACAGAAAAGTGGATCCCTCTCAGCACACTGAGCTTCACTGCCGAGGCGCGAAGCTTGCTTGAGATGTTAAAGAAAGCGCAGGACCAAACTCTGATGTGTTTGCCCAATGGCGTTCACACACCATCCTGCTTCACAGAATGTGCTGTGGGTGTTACGTGGGTCTATCCAGGGAAGAGTGGAGAGTAATAAGATGTCCCCCAGACCGAAGCGGAGATGGTTTACTGCAGGAATAGGGTGGAGAGCAAGAGCTTGGGTCCAAGTGCTGCCTGTCCCCAACCCATGCCAAAAGCCCTACCCTGGCCAGTTGTGGGGGTTTGGCCAGCCCCCACAACTAATTGGGAGTCCAATAGGCGCAATTGTATGTTCAATATTTATTTATATTATAATAAAGTCATAGAGAGATTGAAATAATGGAGTCAGACACATTTCATGGTAGCATGCTCACTCACCTCAGCCCGCAAGGTGGTCCACATGGAGATGGGGGGAGGGGGAGGAGGATAAGGGGAAAGGGAACAGGGGAGCGAGGACTGGAGAGGAGAGGAGAGGGGGTGCCTATGAGAGGCCAAGGGGGAGCCCAAGAGAGCTCTTTATTGCTAACCCAGGCTTATATACATTTGGGGGGAGCATGCAAGCCCACTAATTACAGGTAAAGGCATCACCACAGGAAGGGGTTGCACTATAGGTTATACAACAGTGAGAGGGGGACAATCTAGGGACATACACACAATAGAAAGAGGAGGGATTGGGGTATACATGTGACAAGAAGGGCGGATCCTAGATTCAGGATGGCAACCTCACTTTGGATGTCACGGAGCAGGTTTGACCTGTTCTCTGGATCTCCATAGAAACCATTATCATACATATGAGGGTTGGAGATACAGGGAATCCAGGGTGGATGATACCTCCAGGACCAAGGGCGTGAGGGACGATGCTGGGAGAGTGGAGGGTGAGTGGGTTGGAAAGGGGGAACTGATTACAAGGAGCCACATGTGACCTCTTCCCTGGGAGAGGGACAGCAGAGAAGGGGGGAAGGGAGACCCCGAATAGGGCAAGATATGACAAAATAACGAGGTATAAATTACCAAGGGCATATGAGGGAGGGGGGAAAAGGGAGGGAGGGGGGGAAAAAAAGAGGACCTGATGCAAGGGGCTTAAGTGGAGGGCAAATGCCTTGAGAATGATTGGGACAGGGAATGTATGGGTGTGCTTTATACAATTGATGTATGTATATGTATGGATTGTGGTAAGAGTTGTTGGAGTCCCTAATAAAATGTAAAAGAAGAAAAGAGAAAAAAATGATTAGGGCAGGGACTGTACAGATGTGCTTTATACAATTGATGTATGTATATGTATGAACTGTGAAAAGAATTGTATCAGCCCCAATAAATTGTTAAAAAAAAAAAAAAGAAACCATTATCAGTAGGGTGTCAACCCCACCTACAGGGACCAAGCTAATGGTCACAAGCCTTTAGGGAGAAGTAGCCCATTGTCCTCAACAGCAGGGAGCGGGGCTTATCTGTAGTCTGGCAACTGACTGCCTTCAGGGAGGTAACTTGACAATCATTTACCATTAGCTGCAAGCAGTGTTCTGAGTCTAACATATATTTGGGGGAGAGGAGTTGGGAGAAATCTTTCAGTTTCCCACCACCATTGTCAAGGACCACCAGGAATGAACCTCAGGAGAGCGCCATGCAGGAAGAGAAGCGGTCTTGAATGTCTCCCACCCAGTGAACTTCCACCCTTGCATTCTCAGTAATTGCCTGGTCTGCGCAAGTTAACCGCACGCATGCGTGTCTTACTTCCAGGACAGACTCCGGGGACCTTTGCTCTTCCCTCTGCTCTTGCATCCGCCTCACACATTGAAGCTGCCCCACTGTCCCTCCCCTGGGGAGACCCAGCTGCTCTGCTTGGGTTTCCCTTTTGTCCAAGGTCCAAAGAGTGTCTCTTGGCTCAAAGCCAAGGCAGGTGCAGGGCCCGTCTCTCTTGTTTGTCCCCAGGATCATGGTTTGCTGCTCCAGAAACAGTTGCTTGGTGTTTGTTAAACCGTTGTTTACTCGTTTGTGTCAGGAGGGCAAATTGGATACTAGTTATGCCTTCATTGAAGTCCATTCTTTTATCTGTTTAGTCTGACAGGTTTTCCCCGTTTAGCTATCTTCTGGGCTGGCGAATCCGTTAGCTCACAGATGTCAGCTAGTGTGAAGGTGTCTGGGTAGGCGGTGGGGCCCCATAACCTCCTTTCCTCAAGTCCAGTCAGTCAGTCTCCTCCCCTCACTGAGACCCAGGTGCTCTGCTTGCGTTTGGGGACCTGTAGCCACATGCCACCTTAGGGACGTCTCACCCGATGCCACCCTGTGGGGCTGAGTCCAGGGCTTTTTTCTGAGGTCCTCACTAAAATATGGGCTTGGGGGATGCTCAACCCTATCCCTGGGCTCTTTGTGACCCCAAATGCCTCCCTGAGAAGCTAAGATGCCTTCGTGATCGGCTTTCCAAGCGTCTTACTTCCAGCAGATTCCCAAACAGAAGTCTGCCCTGAAAATCAAACTAATGGCTGACGCCATGGCAGAGGTTGGGGGAGTGGGGCTGGGAGTGGTGGTGGTTGGTGGCGGGGGTGGGGGTGGTGGTGGTGGTGGTTGGGGGCGGGGGTGGGGGTGGTTGTAGCCAGCTCGTGCCCTCCAGCGGGTCCAGCCGAGGCGGTCAGGTCTGCTGCAGCGGGCGATCAGCAGGCCCTCTGTAGCCAGGGAGCCATGCGATTCAAGCGTTGGCCCTTGTCTTCACACTGGGGTGTGTGTGTGTGTGTGTGTGTGTGTGTGTGTGAGAATTTCTTGCTGGGAGATGACAGACAACTGAACTAACAGACTTAATCTGCTCCTTTTAGGTTCAAAGTCAACAACACCATCCTCCACCCGGAGATCGTGGAGTGGTGAGTATGCACCTCGGCTGCTCTTTGTGCTCAGGGAGGTGGGCGGCCCTCCTCCCACCCCTCAGAGAGCCCCTCAGCTAGGCTGGTCTGCAGAAGCCCCCTCTGCCTCCTTTGCTGTGTGTTGTTTGTTTGTTGGCTGGTTGTTTGCTTTAGGAAGGATATAAGCCACTTGAACGTCAGTGGTATAATTTTTCATTTTTCATCTGTTCAGTCTTTAAAAGCCTTGGCCTTCTATACAGAAGCTGAGCTAGGTCGGGGGAGTGGGCCAGGAAAGAAGCCTCACACACGCGGTCCCTGTGTGCCGAGTGGGACCGCTCTGTTGGGTTTTCAGGGCTGTGTGCGCTTTCAGAAGCAGGTCACCAGGCTGTCTTCTGAGGGGCCTCTGGGGGGCTTCCAAGCCTCTCGGGGAGCAGCTGAGCACCTCGCAGGGACCTGCTTCCCTGGAAGGGGAGTCTTTTCTGCTCCGGAAACCCGTGCATATGGACTCATGTGGCACCCTGTCTGTCATGTGCCCTTTTGTGCCTAGCGTGCTGCCCCGTGATATAGCAGCCCTTTCCTATGGTGCTCTGTCACTGTGGGGCGCGGTGCTCCCAACTCTGAGGCTCCCCTGGCTTTCTCCCGGAGCCATCAGGCTGCTTATTGATAGCAGCCTAAGCGATTTGTTTTCGTTTAGCTGCCGCGTGGTCGCAGGACCTCTGTCGCATCATTCCTGGGCGGAGAGACTCGTCCTTTCCGATCCCATTCCATATAGCCACATTTCTTTCTCTAGTAGCGGGTCAAGACTCGTTCAGTCCTGAGGCTGGAACTTGATAGCCTGGAGGACGGTGCGTCAGCGTTGGCTGGGTGGTTGAGGGAGGTGAGAAGGAAGGAGAGAGAGAGATCCAGGCACAGGGGCCAGTTCTTTCCAGGCTGGCATTGGAGAAGGTGCCCGTGGGCAGCGGCTGGGAAGGGGGCGCCTGAGGACAGGCAGGGGGCTAGGCTAGTCTTGGCACAGTCCCGGCTTTGTCTTGAGGGAAATGGGGACCATTGGAAGCCTTTGAAGGCTATAAATGGGAGAGGGGTAGGAGCAGGCATGAATTTTAGACTTTGACTTACCCTTGGAAGCCCCTGGGAGAGGGACAAAGGCAAGGACAGGCAGCCCGTCGGGCCCGGGGGGTGAAGAGGCGGTCAGGAGGAAAGCGTGTGGTGAGGAACTGGCGTGATGGCTGAGAGAAGGTTTTTGTCATCAACCGCCGGGTGGTGGCATCAGTGACACAGGGAAGACGGAGGGGCACGTCCTGTGGTAGTTCAGGAAGGGGGTTGGGGTGCTTGCTGGCGGGAGAGAGGAGGACCTTTGAAGACCACCAGCAGGCCTGGTGTTGACTTTGGGAGAGTCCAAGGGCAGGTGGGCCTTCCTCACCCTGCAGGCAGCCCTGGCCCTGGGGTGCCACAACCACCCACCTGTGAGGGGGAGGGCTGTGCCCTTGGCTCACCGCTGCCTCTTTGTGTCTTCATAAGTAGCGAGCGCCTGGCCCACTGCAGCTTCCGAGGACACCCGTGGTTTCTGTGGACAGGCCCCTCGTGCTCCCTCACAGCCGGCGGGCTCTGGAGACACCTGCCACTGGGCCACGCACTCGGACGTCTCCCCAGGGACAAATCAGGGGCTTGAAGCAAGCGCGCTTTCGTGCCGGTGACTTTTCCAGAGCTCTGAGGTAGATTCCACGTGCATGGAAGACCTCCCAACGTCCTGAAAGCCACCAGCAGAAAGAACTTATTGGGCACAAGAACTTTGTAACAGTACAACGGCTTTGGAAACATCACATTGTTTGCACCCCCTCAGGGGCGGGGAGAGGGGGTGCTTCAAGCCTGGTCCGGTCGTCACGGTGATCACCCTCTGAGTCACTGACAGGGAGGGACTCTGGGGACTGAGTGGTGGATCCTGGGCCACCAGGGGCAAGGCCAGCAGTTTGACCCCACCAGGAGATCGATGCGGGCATCGAGGCTTATAGCCTCGAACACCCACAGGGCCCTTCTCCCCTGTCTGTAGGTCACTGCGAGGTGGCATGCAGTGAGTGGCCGTGAGTTTGGTTTCTGAAGTAACTGACACAGGTTCAGAGAGGTGTGGTGGCAGGTCCCTCGCACTCCTAGGAGAGCGTGGGCTTCCATGACATTAACTCGGGACTCCTCAGCGCACCTGTTAGCTACGTCTCTGCAGGTGCCATGGGAAACAGTGGCCTGGCCGTGGTGGAAAGGCCGTTGGTGTGGGCCAGGACACAGGCATGTCTGAATTCTTGGGTCCCATGGGGGACTCACTTGGCTTTGCTGAGCCTCGGCTTCGTCGCCCTGAAATGGGGGTAGTAAGACAACGGGGAGCCCCCTGGAGGATGGCTCGAGGGTTCAAAGAGGATGCTAGTCAGTAGCTGGCACCCTTGAATTGCAATGGCCCTGGTCCTGTCAGAGTTCCTGGTGCAAGGTACTGAGCTGAGCCCCGGGCACCTTGTTGAAGAGGTATTTTACTGATGCGATTGAACAGCCCTGGTGGGGTCGTGGTTACCCAGGGAGCTCACTCTAAGGCCCTCAGTTCGAAACCCCTGCACGCACAGGTGGAGGTTGGAGCCCGGGGCCCGGGGCCTGCTCCTAGAGCGCTGTGTAACAGCTGTGGGGCCCTGCCCACCACTCACACACATCCCGGCTCTGGGGGGCATTTGGGCCAGGGCTGGGACCTCTCCCGGAGCCTGTGGCCGGGAGGCAGCAAGCAGCTTCTGCGCAGACCCACGGGGACGCCTGCTTTCTTGTCTGGGTGCCGTCCATTTCCTTCCTGTGGCTGTTTTATTGTCCATTCGCTCCAGCAGCGCTCGTTGGGCTTCCTGTCAATTCCTCTATAGTCATACTCCCCCGCCCGTGCCCTCCCCCACGCACACACGAGATCAGAACCGATCGTTCCTTTGCTCTGGTTAGGTATGACGTTCCCATGGGAAGGTCAAAAGTTGAGATTTAATAAGAGCACGCATCCTGGTTCCATAATGTGGGCTGGGGGCCGCCTGCCGGCTTTGCGGATGATGAGACTGATCCGCAGGTAGGGCAGGGAGTGAAAGGAGGCGCTCTCGCGCCTGATCGTCGGCCCCTCCTGGGTTTCCATTAAGGAGCTCCGGAAGGAAGCGTCACAGAAGAGCGGGCCTGTCAGCAGTTGCCGTGCGTGCGTATTCTCTGGTCTAATGGCGAACGTGCTAGGTTGAGTCAGCTGCTGCTTTTAGAGCTGTTAATTGCGCGGACTAGCCGTGTCCCGCATGGATGGATGAGGCGGCGGGTGACATCCACTGCCACTGCCCTGCTTGTTGGTGTCCACGGGAGCTGCCGAGGGCAGAGGGTCCAGGGGCCAAGATGCACCAGGTTCCTGTGTCCTGGATACAGTCCCAAATTAGAAGGGACGCGGAGATAATGACCTAGATTCTGACGCTTGGCCGCAAAGTATTCCAGCGGGGCTGTTCATCTTGCTCTTCTAAGGAGTACACATTTAACTCCCTGTTAGCCTAGAAAACCGGGTAGCAAGTGGGGCTCCCGGGGAGGAGTGAGAACCTGAGGGGTCTCTGACAAAAGGCCGGAGATGGGATATGGAGTATCAGGCTGGGGGGCCAGGGTGGCCAGGCTTGGAGGGTGCAGACCACGGGATCACATTAAATCACAGGTGAACAGAACCGCCCCTTTCTTTCCGTCTCCGGTTTCTCGGAGAAGACTGAGGTGGTGGGAGGCGTGACTGGGGGGTGGGTGTCCTGTTGGATTGAATTCCTGGCCCCCCCCACCCCCCGGACCTCAACAACCCATCGCCTGCACCTTCATCTCCAGGAGCGATGGGCTGCCCTTTAATGGGTTTTGTTCATCACTGGCCCTCGGAAGCGCAGAGATGGAGTTTGGAGATATCTCATCCTGTCTTGCTACTATTTTAATCAGTGGAACATTCAGGCCTCAGTTAATTGATGTCTTAATCCTAGGTTTAATACCCACAGGCAGTTTTGTGACCCGTGAATATTTAAAAAAAAAAAAAGATTGCACAAATAAATCTTGGTCTAGGCCTGTAGCAGGAGACGACGGGCCTGGGGTAGGCGGAGGCTCCTGTGCCCTGTGCCTGTGTCTTGGTGCAGCCCCTGGAGGTGGTGTTGGTTATGGGGTGGGGAGGGCCATGACTGGGGGGACTCTGTGCAAGGCTGCCAGGGGCACGTGTTTCCCAGACACTCACCTGATGGAAAGTCTGAGCTCTCTCTGCCTGCACCTCATACCCGATGTCACGGTTCTCCTGTCCTGACCTGACTCCTCTGTCCACTCATGGCTTAGTCTTCTCCAGGGAGATAGGTCAGGACTGCAGCTCAGGCTCTCGTTCGTACGTGCCTGGTTTGATTCCAGACAACACAGTGAGGACTGCAGGCACGTTCTCAGTCATGTGCTTTACTTCGTCCTATGAGGGCACCTTCCAAAAGCAAGGTCCAGTCGAAGAGCAGCTGCTGAGGTCATGTGCTGGGCCAGGCCTGTTTGAGTAAAGGCATTAGCATAGAAGGTCTTGTTCTTACCCTTTTTGGATTCGGAAGGGGTCATTTTCATCGATGCTCCTGAAGGACTCAGTACCTTCATGGAGGCTTATTAGGAGGAAGTTTTGAGGAAATGGAAAAGGGCATTGGTGAAAAACAGGCCAGGAAAGTTACTTTGAGGAATTTTTTCCATCTCAACAATGCACTTGCTCATTCTTTGAGGGTAACAGGGCTGTCCTATGAGAATCCTGACGGCCAACCTTGCCTCGTTCACCCTGGCGCCCTGGTCTTGCGCTGCACGCTTCTTTTGGCTCCCAGAATTTGAAGACTGCAGAAGTCTTGCAGGAAGGGTTACAGAGATGGCCGCACCTCCTCACGAAGTGCAGAGAACTAGATGGAGGAGGAGATGCTGAGGAAGAAGCTGTTACTGTTGCTCACATTTTGGTATTGTTGTTTAATAAAGGCTTCGATGGATTTGGTAGCAACCCTTTTTGACGGATCCTCTGTTCTAGGGGTAAAAGTTGATGACAAAGTTGTCGAAGTGAGACAGTTTTCTAGAGGAATTACCGAGAGCCGAATGAAGGTCAAACATGATTGTGGGACAGGAGGAGAGTAAAAGGAAATAGAGGAAAGAACTAGGAGGCAAAAGACATTTTAAAGGTATAAATATAGGCATGTATATATGTAAATATATTAATATATAATGATAGGGATATAGGTCTCTGTACATATATTTTTATGTGAAGTATCAAGGTAGCAGATGGACATTGGGCTTCTAAATAACACTTCGTTCAAATAACCCAGCATTCTGTGATGTTCACCTCCCCAACACAATTGCTGATGACAGAATGGATGCATACGCAAATATGGTGAAGAAAGTTGATGGTGCCCTGCTATTAGAAGATATAGCAAAATAAAATGGGAAAAAAGAAGATATAGCATCTGGGATCTTAAAGGCTTGAAGTTAAAACAGTAGCCATCTAGCAGGGCAGCAACAAAGCTCGCATAGAAAAGCACATCAGCCTGGGTAAACGAACACAAGATATCAATGAGTTCAGGCATCAGAAGACCCAAAACAAATAATCATATCGATGCAAATGCTGGGGGTCAGAGTGGAGACCCAAACCCCATCTACAGACAATTAGACATCTCCTCATGGAAGGGTCACAAGGAAGGGATGAGCCAGCCAGGGTGCAATATAGCACCCAAGAAACACACATTTCTCTAGTTCTTTATTGAACCCCCCCACCCCCAGCATGACCCCAGTTCTACCTTACAAATCTGGCTAGACCAGAGTATGTACACTGGTACAGATAAGAGCTCTTGACACTTGGGATCCAGGACAGATGAACCCTTCAGGAATAATAAATGATGGGAGTAGTGATACCATGGGGGTAGGGGTAAGGTGGGCAGAGAAAGGGGGAGCTGATTGAAATGATCAATGTATAACCCTTGCCCCAAGGGGGATGAACAACAGAAATGTGGGTGAAGGGAGACAGTGGATGGTGTAAGATGAATTAATAATTTATCAAGGGGTCATAAGAGGGAGAAAAAAGAGGAGGTGATACCAAGGGCTCAAGTAGAAAGAAAATGTTTTGAAAATGATGATGGAAACATATGAGCAAGTGTACTTGATGCAATTGATGTATGGATTGATGGAGTTGTATGTATGTATGGAGTGGTAAGAACCCCCCTAATAAAATGATTTTTTTTTAAGTGAGGCAACATGTAGTCAGGACGAGAGAGAGACACGGCAACCATGCTGTCAAAGCTATGTCTGTGGGAGTCAAAGGATAACTCCAGGCTTAAACACCAAGCTGCTGGTGGTTTGGGCCTTTCAGTTCACGCCCTGAACATTAGCAGCAGCGTTCCCCAAGGTCTCTTGTTGAACAACTCCAAACTTGCTGCCATCGAGTTGATGTCAACTCCGCGACCGTGTGGGTTTCCTAGACTGTCCATCTTCATGGGAGTAGAAAGCCTCATCTTTCTTCCATGGGGCAGCTGGAGATTTCAAATTGCTGACCTTGTGGCTAGCAGCTCCACAGGCCAGAATAAAACAAACAAACAAACAAACTCACTGACCTCGAGTTGATGCCAACTAGCGTAGAGTGTGTGAGACTGCAGGAGCAGAGGGTCCCGTCTTCCTCCTGAGGAGTGGCTGGAGTGGCTGCCAGGGCTCCTGACCACAGCTATCAACTCACTGTGGTGAGTTCATTCTGACTCGGAGTCAGATTGTTAAGTCTTTACTGCAGAGCAGCTGGAGGTTTCAAACTACTGACCTTGTGGTTAGCAGCCCAGTGCATAACCACTGCACCACCAGGGCTCCTTGGTACGTGGTGGGTGTCCACAGGTAAATACAGCAGGCCATTCAGCTCAGGGTTGGGTGGGGGAGATAGGCAATATGAGCCAGCCAACAAGAAAGAGAAGAGTTTGAATTACTCCATGAGGAAGCTTCACAGCGTTTGTGGGATGTTCCGTGGTCTTTCGTTCCATTTCCCACCCACTCTTTGAAGCTCCCCCACAGGTACTTTGGGGGCACACCGTGCACCTCATAATACCGGACCAGGGCAGGTTCCCTTTTTTCTTGCTTTTTTGGCCTCAGGTACAGCCCGAATAGCCTTCAAATTCAGAGCACTGAATTCTTCCTGCAAGTAGGGGAAATTGTTCAGAATGCTCAGAAGCCGTGTTATTTCCGGCAGCCTTTTTCACAGTTCCAGGCCTTTGTGTCATGGGTGGACTGGGCCACCTGGCTGGGAGCCCTCCCTCGCTGTCTGGTGCCCGGGTGAGGCTGAGGGCCCAGAGAGCCTGGTGGGTAATGGCCACGCCAGCGCACAGAGGCTGCCCCTTTTCAGCGCCTTTAGAGTTTCCGTTAAAGTGAGACAGGCCAGAGCTCAGCCAGGCGGGCCCATCTCTTTGGATAATGTGTCCTGGTTTGGCTCCATTTTTTACAAACTGTGCCCAGAAAAATAAGTTCTGGGTAAATTGGAAAAAGGCCAGCTTCTCACCCGATGGACGGGAAGAGAGCAAGTTTCAGATCCAAGGCTTCTTTCTCTTTGCTCAGACAAGTGGCTTCCAGCCTCTCCTAAGGAGGAGGATGGCCGGCTGCAGGGGTGGACTCTGGGCCAACGCTAGGGGACTCCTCTCTTGGGCTGCCTTTCCCTGTCTGCTTGTGGGTGATCTGCGCCCCTGCTCTGCCCCGGGAAGGCCAGACCAAGAAGAACACCCCACACTAACCTGATGGGCTCTCCTCCAGCGTGGGCTGGGATGGGGTACAGAGGGGCTGAGTGGACAGGGCCTCTTTTTCTTTTTAAAATGAGATCATTCACTCTCTGTTGGAAATGAACTGGGTTCCAGCTTCATGCTTCCATATATTTATCCCAAATGGTTGCCAGGTGTCTGCTCTGGTTCACTGGGACCTGGCCTTCCCAGGGCCCTGGCATTGGGGGTTTGGGGTAGGAGTATCTTAAATATACTGTGTGGTCATATGAACTGCCCAGAAACACAGAGAAGGGGTTCGGCCCAGAGTGTACTGGGCAGTGGAAGGAACCTCCCTGTGCCTGGGGAAGGGCCCACTGGAAGATGCCTCAGGGGTTTTGTCCAGGGAAAGGATGGGAGCAAGTTCCAGGCAGGGCTGGGGTTGGAGGAGGAAGGGTGGGTGAGTGGGTGAGTTCGTCAGGGGTTGGAGGAGGGAGGGCGGGGGGGGGGGGTTGGTGGTGGCTGAGTTCGTCAAGGCTGGTGCTTCGTGAGTCCTCACTGGTTATGGTTGCTCCATACCCTGATTCATGGTGTTGTAGGGGACAAAAGAGACCCCAGACCTCAAATATAGTTTACAGGGAACATTTATTATTAAGTCTTAAGCGGGACCAAGATAAGACAAAGACACATCCTGTGGATGAGAGAGGCCATTAGCACCAGGTTATGAAGGTGTCCAAGAGTTCACAGAGCAAGGTGACTTAGAGAGGACAAAGGAGATGGTCATAAAAGCATGCTTAGTGGCAGATTATAGTTGTGGGGGGATAAATGAAGCAGGAATGGGACCTTGATTGGGACCGGTACATTGCGTTAGACAGAAGAACTTACTAGATGATCCAGGGACTTCTGACCAAGGCAGTCTAGACATGGGAATTGACCAGCAAACCAGTGTTCATCAAGGACACCCAGGTGCTTAAGACCCTAAGGGACACTGCCCCTCCCTGGGCCCCACGGGGATGGAGATAATCTGAGAACCTGGCCGCTCACATCCCTGGTTAGGCATCAGCAGGCTCCATGTGGGGACTCTGCAAAGGGATTTGGGCTTTCACTGGTATCCGTAGCCTTCTGCAAACAGGGTGCTCAGAATTTACCTGAGTCAAATGTAAATAGAAGGATCTTCATGGTTCAGGGGTTCCTGTGGGCTGATTTTTCAGAACTAGGTTGCCAGGTATTCTAAACCTGTCTCAGTGTGGAAGCTTGCCTGAAACCGGCTCAGCTTTATAGCAGCGCACACAAGTTTCCACAGTGACTGCCTGTGAGGTGCATGGTGAGGACTCGATCCCTGGTCTCCCGAGTAGGAGGTGAGGATTCTACCACTGACCCACCATTGCCCTCCATGCATCCTTGGTGTCAAGTTTGAACTTCATTCTGGGGAGTCCCTGCAGAGAGGCTTTTAAAGCATGATCAAGTATGTTTTTCCTAAAGATCCCCAACAGCTGTCAGGAAGCAGGCATACCCAAGAGCCACTCACCCATTGCCAGCAGCCCTAGGGGTCGGAGTAGAACTGTCCCTTAGGGCTTCTGACAGTGGGAGTCTATACAAGATCAGACAGCTCATCTTTGTCTCATGGTGGTTTTGAACCATCAACCTTGGCTTATCCCACTGAGCTACCAGGTCTCCGTACTTCCAGGCCTAGAGGCCAATAAAAGGTATAGAGAGGTTGTCCAAGCTGGAGAGAAAGGTGTCTGCATATGGGTGGTCGTGGTAGGCGTAGATAGGAAGGAAGAGGTCAGAGGGTGATTGGGAGATGGACTCCTGGCCGTCTAGGGTGATGCTCAGTCACTTATTTAAGCAGCAGGGCACACCGCCTGGTAGGGGCGGCCTGTTGTGCTGAGCTCAGGTGCCCAGCAACCTTCAGGCCTGGAATCTGAGTGTGGAGTGGGGGTGACCTATCAGGGAAGACTGCGAAAGAGGAGTTGGAGGGGGAGGAGGATGTGTCGGGAGCCCCGAGGAAGTTTCTGGGAGTAAGCCAGGGTCTCTGGCAGCCAGGTCTGCCTGCTGGGTGTGCAGCCAGCGGTAAAGTGAGAAGAGGCCAGAGTGGGAGGCGAGAAGAAACAGCGGTTTGAACAAGTACAAGCTGCCCCGCTCTCCTCCGCCCCAAAGACAAGGACGGTTAATGGTTTCCTTTCAGGAAGTGGCTGGAGGAGGAGGAGGCCGAGAGAGGGAAGGAGCCTGTCTCCCAGTAAAGGGAGGCGGGGGTGGGTGGGTGGGGGGTGGTGCATGGAGGAGGCTTGGGTTGGAACTCCAAACTCTAGTGTGTGGGTTGAGGGGCACCGAGCCACAGTGGGGGAGAGCATCCCTTTCCTTGTGAGTGGTGGGTGAGGAGTGTGCCCTTCTGGTGGCTTTTCTGCATGGAAGCGAGTGCCCCTGCTGGGAGGGAGGCTGAGGGAGGGGCATAAGAAGTGGGAGAGGGCATCTTAGGGAGCTGGGGAAAGCCAAACTTAGCCCAGGGGCGGGCTTCTCTGAGATCCTTGGTGGACACAGGGGCCTCTGTGCCCATTTGCCCGGCTGTGTGGCTTCTCCTGTGTGCATGGCCAAGCAGGAGCCGGCCCCGCGTGGTAGGCAGGCCCGTCCTCACAAGCAGGTTGGACCAAGCCCACTTAGCAAGTTTAGGTGGCCCGAGTCACGTCTGGAGGGTGACACAGGAGCTCTGCTGAGAAGAGAGCCAGGAGATGCTGCCCAGGCTCCAAGTGGCAGCGCGCAGTGAGCTGGGGTGCACAGCGGATAGCCTGATTCCTACTCATGGCTGTCCCTCTGTGGCCACCACCTCATCCTCTCAAGACACTTGTTTGCTGGGGACCCAAGACCCCCGGGATCCCTTCCTCTCTGCTCTCTAGGGTGGCCATGAGTCGGGATCAATCAAGGGCTTTGGAAGAGCCCTGAGCGTGTTCCCTTTGCCAGACGCAAAAGTGGCTCCTTGCTAAAAGGCTGGGTCCTCTCTAGCAAAGGGTTTGGAGGCAGCCGCAGAGCGGCACCGAGGACACCTCCTGTAAGCGGAAGTGGTGGGTGACCTTAGGAGAGGGGTGGCAGGGAGACCTAAACCACAGGCCACCTTCCCATCATGAGATCAGGGTCCCCACCACCCTACTGCTCTTCCCTCACTGCAGCTCCTCCCCCATGTGTGATGGTGGGCTTCCTCGTGTGATATTCACCTGGCTAGGCCCATCTGGCCAATCCCCTTCTCACATGGGTCCCTCTGAAGAAAGCCTTGTACCAACTCCATGTCGAGGGGAGGCTTGAGGGGGTTGCCGAAGGCCGCACAGCTGCAGGGCAGGCCAGCACCGGGGCCCGCCAGCCTCTGCCTCCTGAGCTCCTGCGCGCGGTGACATGCACCGTCGCCATTGAAATGCCGTGGTCCTAGCGTTACTTAGTTGAAACAGTGGCAGCAGGAAACTAGGATTTACTCAGCTTCTGGGTGGGCTTGATAGAAAGACCAGAAACCTAACCAAAGTCTGGCAAATTACTGTTGTTGCATGCCTTCGAGCGAGCTCCGACTCGGCGACCCCGAGCACATAGGAGACACGGCCTGGCCCTCGCCATCCCTTGTGTGAGGGGGGCCCAGTTGCAGGTTAGCTTGAGTCTATTGGGAGGATCTTGGAGAATTGAGTTGCAGGGGACCCAGCTGAGACTCAACTGGACAACAGGATCCCTGGTTGGGTGTCTCCTGCCTCCCGTGCACCCCACTCTCTCATCCGCCTTCTCTTGTCTGTTTCTAGTCCCCTGCTTCTCTCTGCAGACCAGCCACTCCACAATGCTAGTGCCCGGTCCCATCCCCACCTTCTCGGCAGAGGCCGAGTGCCACATGTCACTCCTGGGCAGATGTGTGGGGGTGGGCTGAAGGGAGAGGCTGAGGCAACCCACTGGGAAGGGCCCTAGAGGCCAAGATGCTTCAGGTCAAGGCAGGTCTAGCAGCCTCGCCATGTGGACTTTACCCCAACCAAAGGGGGAGGAGGGAGCCTTTCCAGGGGAGAAAGATGAGGCTGCCTGCTCCTATAGACATTTACAGCCTCAGAAACCCTGAGGGGCAGCCCTACTCTGTAAGGTCGCTATGAGTGGGGATCAACTTGATGGCAGGGGGATTTGTTTCTGATGGGTGAGGAAACTGATTCTCCTGAGGCTGGGATGTCTGTCTGTAGAGGCTGGACTTCTTCCCCCACCCACTGCAGCCCTCAGTGGGTCAGCATGGGCAGTGTCTTGCTTCAGAGGTTCCCACCCTGCCCCCACTCCATGCCCAGGCAGCCCACCTATAGTCTGCCTCCCTGGCAAGGCCAGGTTTGGCCTCTGTGTGGGCTGTGCAGGGTGTGGTGCACCCTGAGGGGCCCCTGGAGGGGTCCAGTCAGCCCCTGCTGCAATTAGTAACCTGCCACTCTGTTTTTCTCCTCCCCAAAGCCGAGTGTTTAAGACGGACATGGAGCTGGAAGTTCTCCGCTACACCAATAAGATCTCCAGCGAGGCCCACCGGGAGGTACGCTGGGTGCTGGCCAGTTGGCAAGCAGCTTGCTCTATGGGGGCAACCGGACAGCATCGAGGGGAGAGTCAAGGGGCAGGCCAGAGTCCCTGAGCTTCTTACCAGCATGCAGGTCTCACGTGGGACAGAGACACGGAACCGTCACTCCATTCTGTGCCCCAGTGGGGCCAGCACCAGAGGAGCTTCTGCCCCAGCTTCACACATGGCATTGCAGCCACCCCGGCCCTCTTCCCGCTGGTTTCATCCCTTTGACCGCACCCACAACCTGTTTTCAAACGCCCTATTCCCCCCATGGGGCGAGACCAAATAAGGACCTGCCTTTCTTAGAAGTTTTCAAGAGTCGAGCAAGCCAGAGCCTCTTAAAACACACACACACACACACACACACACACACACACACACACACACACACACCACCCTCCCACCCTTAAACACACACACACACCACCCTCCCACCCTTAAACACACACACACACACACACACACACACACACACACACACCACCTTCCCACCCCACCCCTCAATTCGCTGCCAACAACATTCAACAAAATTCTTACTCATAGACCCTCTGGGACAGGGTAGACCTGCCCCTGTGGGGTTCTGAGGCTTAACTCCGAACCTTTCCCTGAGGAGCTGCTGGTGGATTCAAACTGCTGACCTACTGGTTTGCAGCCTATCTTGTAACCCTGGGTCACCAGGGCCCCTCCTCACCGGTAGGAACCTACAGGAGCTGTTTAAGGCAAACAGAATCTCATGTACAAGTTCACTTCCTTCACACGTGTGCACAAGTTGAACCAAGGCAAACTTGGCCCAGTCATTTTAGCTTGTCCACATCCCCATCCTGCTGCCTCTGCACCGTTTCCACCACGTTCATCCCCCTGAGGAGAGAAGAACTCCACAGTGCTCTCAATAAACTACAGGCCTGGAGCCGGAAGAAAAACTCATAATTTGTCACATCTCTGCTCCACCGTGTGCGGGTAACATCCATTCATTTATTTATTTAAAGAAGAGGCTCCTTTGAAAAGGTGTGCTGCATTATTTATGAGGCTGTGTTACTTATCTCCTTAATACAAATCTCTCTGCTTAATATCCGTCCTCCAGGTAATGAAGGCTGTAAAAGTGGGCATGAAAGAATATGAGATGGAAAGGTAAGCTGCTCGCTCCTCTGGGTAGAGATTAAATTGTAGCAAACGATAATTTATGTTCCCTGTGCAGGTAGCAGATGAGGCGCTACCGCGGTCACAGCGACCTGACCTGAGTGGGGATTAGGAGGGAGGCTCCGGGATCGGGAGGAGGGATTGGCAGCCACCTGCAGGGCTCTCCTGCTCTCCTGGCGGAACATTTGATGCTAATGGTCTTTGACGACTTTCCCAGTGATTTTAGTGCCCCATCATCTCACCCCTGGACTTTGTGGCCATAATTTGAAGGAAACTTTCCCAAGTCGCTGCTCTGGTGACTCTCTGAAAGCTGGTAGGAAAACAGCTGGCCATTTTTAATGTGTAAACACTGCCATTATGTCTGATGTGCTTGGGCGACTGGGTGGCGGGCTGGCTAAGTGGTCAGAAAGTGCTCTGGAGAGCGACTTTGGCTGTGGGAGACTCGCTGGGAGCCCGGCCACTCTCAGTGCTGGGCTAGGGCTCAAAGGTCAGCAAACTCATGGGGTCAGCTGCCCATGGGGTGAGGAAGCCACTCGGGCAGTCTCCACTGCCCTGGTGGGCCGCTTTCCCTCCTAAAGCCTGGGGCAGCATGCGCCACGACAGGCTCTCCCACCAGTGACTACACCACCTCAAAGTTTCCCTGTGCATGTGTGTTGGCATGCTTGGGGAGGTTGCCCCCACCCCCTGGCACCCCTTGGCCCCGTCTTCCTCACCCGGCCTCAGAGGAGCTAGCTTGCTGCGGTTCCTCAGGTTGCTCTCCAAAGCCGAGCCTTCCAGAACACCCCTCCTAGAATGCTGGCCTCACGTCCCCGCCAGCCTTTGTAGCCCCGCTTGCAGGCCAGGGCAGGAGTGCAGGGCTTCACAGTGGTTTAGGGACAGGTTTCCTTTAAAATCTAGGTCTGCAATTCTAAACCCATGGGTGTCCATTGTTCCCTGCATGGGCACTGAGCAGGCCTGGTGGCCGTGGCAGCTCTGAAGGGGGCAGTGTGGCCCGGCTCTGTGAGCCCTTGTCTGCTGTGTCTCCGAGGCACCTGGGGAAGGGCCCTCAGGTCTGTCCCAGCTGTCATTTCCGTCATGCAATGTGGAGTCTCTGATCTGGTACCCCCAGCATCTCTGACACCCTGAGGACCTAGGGCATGGATTGTTCAGAGTGGGACCAGACATGCCCCCCCAAAATTGGTCTCTGGTAGAGCCCACCCTTAGTAATCCACAGCTGATGCCACAGATAGAGAGAACCAAGGGACTGGAGCAGAAATAGCTTGTCCTCAGCGCCATGAGCCCTGCTCTCGGACACACCGTGCTCTAACTTCAGGAGTCCAGCCCCAGAGCGGGTCTCAGGAGGGACCCAGAGCAGCTCCCCAGCCCGGTGCCACAACATGCTGCAGCCAGGTCTCGCCTTGCAGGGGTCTACACCCATAGCCTGAGCACCCCTACCCTCACCTCTTCCCAGCACCTGCCTCCTCCTAGATCCTTGAAGCAGGCCTCTGTTTTTTTTCTTATGGGAACCCCAATGTCAACAAGCAGAGCAAATAAAAGAACCCCAGATCCTTGCCAGGTAGTTTCTGTTGGTTTGGAGCAGGGTGCACACTGAAACCAACCACCCGCTACATGGGGACACACTATGCTGAGCTCTGGGGAGTGCTTGCCTTTGTGCTGCTCAGTGCCCTGTGTCCCCTCTGGAGCCCGCAAGGCACCTGGGGTGGTGGGGGTGGGGGAGCTCCAAGAAAGCAGCCTGAGGGCTCAGTGATTGACTCTCAGGGACAGCGCTGACTGCCTCACTGCTTCCTATCCTGCACCCCCTGTGCACCGGCCCCCTGTGGCTGGGCCTAGGCTGTACAGCAGGGAACCAGCTGGTCTGTGGGTCCCTCAGAGCTCAGTGTAGGCAGGTCAGCCCTGGAGCCAAGCCCAGTTGAATCAGAGATGAAGAGAACAAACACCAGGAGCCTGTACCCAGTGCTAGCCTTCGGGAGCAGAGCAGACCACGGACTCAGTGGCAGTGGGAAGCCGATTGATGGTCTGGGGAAGGATGGGCATCTTGACATGCCCCTGGCCAGGTTGAGGGGGACACCCTCTCTGCTCTTTCCTAGGCATCCACTGCCGGGAGGGGCCTTTGCTCCTTTAGCAGGACAGCATCTGAGCCACATTAGGGGCAGGAAATCTGTGGGTGTTGGATGGATGGATGGAAGCATGGATGGGTGGATGGAGGAGTGGATAGATGGGTGGGTATTAGATAGATGGGTGGATGGCTGAGTGGATGGGTGGGCAAGTAAAACGGTTCTGAGCCCTTCTTCTTCCTCCTTTGGTGGCATTGTGAATTCTAGAAGTCTGGTCCTCACCAGCTGAGTGACAACATCTCTTCCAAAGTGGAGGTTGTGGACTGGTCAGGGGGTGTGGTCTCAGGAATGTCAGGCCGGCAGGACAACTGTCTTGCCTGCTGACTCAAGGTTAAAGGAAAGTGTGCGTGTGTGTGCATGCGTGTGTGTGACTGGGCTCCTGCTTGTGGGGAGTGGCAGCAGAGTGTGTGGGGCAGACGTCGGGGCTGCTTCCCCCATGCTGGGGCAGGAGTGCGGTCAGCCCATGAGGGTTCAAGAGGAGAAAGTGGCCCGGGAGCGCACACGCGAGCCCTCCTCTGGGCTGTGCCTGTGAGCGCCGCGTCAGATGTGTCAGACGTAGGGAAGATCATTTGCCACAACTGAGGGGGAGTAAATTGTGTTAAGGCAATGGGTCATTAATGCTCCGGTAAACGGACTCTCACTGCATCTGACTGCAAGTCCAATGAGCAGTCCATTTTCCCGCCTGCTATTAGTTCATGCCCGTGGCATAACCAGCCTATAGCTGGCTGGCACGGGGCTGGCAGTGGAATCAATTACCTGCAAACACTAATTTAGAGCATGCTCAATTGGCGGTGTAAGCAGGTCCCAGTTCACACTTGCCACACCGAAATTAATAACATGATGTTTGACCGTAATTGAAATCATGTGCTCTCTCTCCAAGCTATGCACGAGGTGTTGGGCCCTCAGGACAGCGTCTGTGGGGCTTGGGGACCATATAAAGGGGAGAGGGACTGTGAGTCCTGATGTGGGGAGCTTGACCTTGCCACCCTTTCCTGGCCGGGCTCCATGGTACATTCTCCTGACGATGCCTGAAGACCCCACACCCCGCACTCCCACCCTGACAAGGCCTGGGTTTCTGCAGGGCCTTCCATCACACCACGATAGCTGCCACTTCTTCTAGACCTTTGTCCAAAAGGAGCTGGCCCAGCTGTTGTCTTATCCTGCCCTTTAGCCAGATGGAGCAAGGCACCTCTCTGCATGTTAAATGTGTCCATGGCATCCAGATGGAGGGGGCACAGCCCGAGCTGCCGAGAAGGGAAGTCCTCACCCTCTCACCACCACCACCACACACACGAATCCCCAACCAAACTCACTGTCATCGAGTCAATTCCAACTCATAGTGACTCTATGGGGCAGGTAGAACTGACCCCGGGGGTTTCTCAGACTTTGTGGGAGCACACAGCCTCAGTTTTCTCCCATGGAGCGGCTGGTGGATTCAAACCTCTGACCTCGTGGTTAGTAGCTCCATGTGGTGCTTGCTGCACCACCAGGGCTTCTTACCAGGGGCACTTGTTGCCAACTCCTCGCCTTGTTCTTGTTAATCAAGACCAGTGTGTGTGTGTGCGTTTCCCGTTCTCGTTTTAGGATTAGAAAACTGAACCCCACTAAGCAGGAAGGATGGTTGGATGGTAGGAGATTATAGGAAGCCCCACAGCCCTGTTAACTGGCTTATTGCACTAGTGTCCGCCCCTGTCTGAGCCTCACTAGACTAGTGCCCTCCCTTGTCCTCTGCAGTCCCTTGGTCGGTCATGGCACACTGCAGACCCTGAAGACACCAGCTCTGCGCCTGTCCCCCTTCTCACTCTCCAGGCCTCCCCCTGAGGCTCTCCCTGGCACACGAGCTAGACCCAGCAGCCATACAGAATCCTGGCGCCCTGCCCACCCCCAGGAGTGAAACCCTGGAAGGAATGGGAGTTCCTGGTGGGGTGTGTGGGGTCTCCATCTCCCTCCTTCCCGCCGGGTCTAGAGAAGTACAGTTTCCAAGGATGGGGCAGGGTTTGATCTCACAAACACCAGGGGTTCGGTCCCTGTCTGGCAAACCTCCGCAACCAAGAGGCTGCCCTCCACTTGCCTGCACCCAGGATAGGTGCTGGAGTTTGGGGTGCGTGGAGCAGATCTGGCAGCCTCTCTGAGCCCTGAGCTCCTGGGTAAGAATGGATGTGAGGCTGGCCATCGGGGTGCTGGGGTGGGCGTGGGGGTGCTGGTCATGGCTCTGGGCAGTGCCCTATCCCCTCCTTAGCGGAAGCATCTCAGGCTGAGGGAGGCCGGCCGGCTGAAGCCAAGCCTGGGTGTGAGGAGGCTTGAGCGCTGCCTCGTGTTAGTGGCCAGCCCAGTGGCCTGGTGTGGGTCTCCTGGCAACCCTTTCTAAGCTGTTGAAGGTGGGCCGTAACCAGCCACAGCCGGGGCCAGGAAACCCACCTGGCACCCCCCAGGAAGGTGGCTCACAGGGGCAGCACCCTAGCTGACCACTTCTCAGTGCCCATGACCTTCAGAGTGGCCTGGATGCCATCGTGGGCCACTCCATGTGGAAACAGGGTAGACTCCATGTGCCCGCACTCCCTGCTCTGCCTACCCTGCCTGACAGAGGGGCAGTGGGCTGTGAGGAGCCCCTCTCCTTGAGGCTCAGCAGAGTGGGATGCCTGGGGGCCTTGTGGGAGGAGAGGCCATAGAACTCTGGTTTAAAGCAGGGATAACTCAGTTTGTCTTTAAGAGTTACTGAGAAATGGGCACCTTCGGGCACAAACCAACTTGTTATACAGCCAGAAAGCTGGGCAGAGGGCCAGAGAGAAGGTTTTCCTGCAAACACATAGCCTGGAGGAGGCAGCCCTAAGTGGGTTTTGGGTGGTATAAAAGAAATGGACAGTTTCTTTTCACATGCCAGGCCCCTTGAGAACCACACTAAGCAACAGTGGAGGCTCAGGCACCCATGTCCCTGCCACCATTAAACCTGGCACCGACGCTGGTTTCAGATAGTTACCATCAGTCGGCCGATACTTGTCACTGTTTAAGGAAGTAGTGTTTTCTTCCTGCCCTGCTAGGAGATTTTATCAGCAAACGGTGTTGAGTTTTATCAGTGGAATTTGAGCATCTCCCTTGGTCTTTTGCATGTGTTTTAACAATACACTTAAAAATCTTTTTTTAGAATAATTATAGATTATACAGGACGTTGCAAGAAACTTATGGAGATCTTCTATCTCCCCCTCACCCCAGTTCCCCATGGTCAGCAGTAAGTAGTGGAACATGTCCCACAAGCAATGACCCATTATCGACGCTCATCTTTCTTTACAAGTTCTTCGCTTTGACCCGATGGTCCTTTTTGTCTCTGTTATGTCAGCTTGTCCAGGATACCACAATGCTTTTAGTGGTCATTTCTCCTGTGGCTCTTCTGGGATGTGCCTGACCGCCTTGCCTTGTTTCTGATGACCGACGGTTTGAAGAATCCTGCGGGAGCCATTTGTAGGTTGTCCTTCCATTTGAGTTTTTCTGATGTTTTCATCACGATTGGTGCCGTCATGTCAGTGCCACTGTTTGCTGAGACCCCTGCATGTCAGAGTGAAGCTGTGCCCAGGGCTCTGACAGTCAGGGGCTGATTTCTCAGAAGCCAGTGGTCAGGCCTTTGTTCCCACACTGGACTGGAACCTCTCACCTTTCGGTTAGCAGCAGAGCAAGTTAACTGTTGGTGGTTCTTGACAGGAAGAGCACAGAGGTAAGGTGTCGGGTGCACACGCTCAACCTGACTCTTTACCGATGAGGTCGTGTGAGGCTGGGCTGCTCCCCTCTGGAGTCCCTCTCCCCTCCACATGCGCTTTGGTGGAGGGGCCACTAAGCTCACCCCTGCCCCCTTAACAAAATTAAGAGTCATGCTGCCCCTCCTCGAGGGGCGAGGGTCTATAGACATGCTTGGAATTCTTCTGTACATTGTGATGCCCTGTGTATCCATTCATTTGCTTGTCTGTATCTGCAGGGACCTGTGGGTATTTATTGGATGCGTTGGGTTATCCAAGACTACATTTCACTTCTCACATTCTTCAGCACCACTGGGTCCTCTCTCTTGGGCGCCTGTGTCATTCTGAAACAGTGCTGCTCTTTGGCCTTTGAGTGCTCTGACTTCCTGATGCCACAGATCCCCAGAACCTAGAAGCAGCCCTTTCTCCCAGGAGTACCTGCCCCTTTGATTGGCGAATGGTATTCAGAGTCCCTGTCTTGGTGCTGGGTGTGCCTTCGATGAATGGTACCTGCAGACGTCCTGCTGTGGAGCCAGCACTGTCGGTGGCACCTACCGTGTTAGATCATTGTTTCAATGAGCGGTCAGGTATTCCAGATGTTGCCCCGACTTGTCGTTCCTGTTGGTGGGCCTGCCTGGGAGCGCCATTTGCCTGGATTGGAACCATGTCTGCTTCCTCTGCGGGAGACTCCATTGAAGGGAGACTCCCAGTCTGTCCTTGCTTTCTGGTTTTAGTTTGCTTTATGTCTTTGAAAAGTTGGTGATATTTCCTTTGTTCTCTTTGGGATGCATCCAAATTTGCTGCTACAGGTAACGCTTCATTAAGAAAAACAACAACGCCCCCCGCCCCACCTGGTGTTTCTCTCCGTGTTCGAGAAAGTTAAGCAGAGCTTTGCTTTGGAAAATGAGAGACTTAGCATGACTTCATGTTGCCCTCCCACTGCTCCCATGGTCCGCTGTTTCCATGACTGCTTTAGAGTACAGAAGAGACCCCATCTCAAATATAATTTAAAGAGAACATTTATAAAGTCTTAAAAGAGACAGAGACACACACATCTTATCTGGGTGAGGGAGGCCGCTAACATGAGGTTGAAATGGCTCAAGGGTTTATCGAGATGCCAAGTTTTACAGAGGGCATGGGTGGGCGACGGAAACTCACAAAATCATGGTTGGTGGCAGATGAAACATCACGGTGACAGGTGGGACCACAGAAGCAGGAATGGCAGCATGGTGGGGACATGTGCATGGTGAGATAGAAGGGCTGACAAGATTGGCCCTGGGCCTTCCAACCAGGGCGAGACTGACAAGCCCCTAGCAGGGAGACTGCCCCTCCCTGGGTGGCTGGCCGCCAAGGCCCTCTGCCTGAGGGCAAGATTGTCTGCTTTCTTGGTTACGGACCAGGAAGCATTCAGTGGAGGCCGGTGTGTGCTGGGACTCTGCAAGTGGATTGGGGCCATCACTGCCATCTGTAGCCTTCAAGCTCCAATACCTAACATAGCATCTCACTCCAGCGATTGCTTTCACCATTGTATGGTTTTACAGAGGAGTCTGGAAGTGTAGCTAAAGCACCCAGCTGCTAACAGAAAGGTCAGGGGTTCTAACCTACCACCCTCTCCCCGGGAGAACAGTGTGGTAGTCGGCCTCTGTGGAGATGTACCGTTCTGGAAAGCTCCGTGGGGCAGTCGATTCTGTCCTGGAGGATCGCTCTGCGTTGGAATTGGCGACAGTACTGCGTTATAAGGCTTCGGAATAACAGTTATTCAGACCTAACTCTGTCTCACTCAATCCAGTGTGGACCCGCTCTCTGCTCCACGTCTGCCTTTTCTCCACAGCTTTTACTGAGCCCCTGAAGTTTGGAGGGTCCTCTTGTCACCCTCTCTGTGAGTGATGACTGAACTAGGTGCGGACTCTTTGTTCCACAAAGCCATTCTCCCCTGATTCCCAGAAATCTTAAGGCAAATTATGTTCCTTCTCCTGGCTGCTGAGCAACTCTGTTATTGTTTTGCCCACATGCTTGTAGGATTCTTTGTTTACTCGTGAGAGCAGCAGCGTTTCCAAGAACCTGTCAGGTTGCTGCTCTCTCCTCGGGCTCCTTGCAGTATTTGGAGATCAGAATCCTGTCAGCCTCGCCAGCTGGCTTGGAGGATCAGGTGCAGGCACTCTCCTTGACACCAAGGGCGAGCCTGGCCTTGCGGTAGCCACACGTTTCACAGTGGGGACAGAGGCTTGAACAGCTCCCGTGGCAAGGTTCAGACAAACTGTGCTCTGACTTAGGCCAACCGGAGGTGCTGCTAGGAAGCAGCATCGAGCACCCAGACCAGATTGGGGGCGGGGGGAGAGGGGAGGCGGCAGCTGGTTGTCTGCAGGCCAGGTGACAGCTCCAGTCACGTCGGTAACAGCCCCGTAGAGCCAGCACATGATCCCCAGCAGGCCGGTCTGCCTACAAAGACTGGCCAGACAGCGGCACGTGAGAGCGCCTTTGGTGATGTGGCGCGTAGCCCTCATTTCTTCTGTTATCCCTGGGGATAGGCATTCATCCCAGTGACTGATGTTATCCCAGACCCCATGTCGATGTCGTCACCAGGCGTGTCACCTTGTGCAGACTGCACGCTGAGGTCCCTGCAGCTTCTTTCTTTCTCAGCTCCAGGGCGAGGTGCGCCCCCTGCCCCCCCAGTCAGAAGCCCTGCATGTGGATCTGGACTCGCCCCTCGGTGATGGTCTAGGAGCCAGTTCTTTAATCTGAATACTGAAATCTTTCTTCAGCTCCGCACCTGTGTTTAAATTCCTGTTCCAGGTGGCTCGGGTCTCCCGGGATGCAACCTCTGGACCTCCTTCCTGCTCACTCTGTGGGACCTGCCTGGTTGGTTGGTTTCGGTCAGCCATGAAAATCCTGGGTGTCTCTCCTAGCAAATAGGAGTGACTGGGACCCCTGGGCCCGATTTCCCAGAGAGCAGCCTTGGAGAGATCCGTGGAGCCCTACCTGCCTGCCCCCCCCCCCCCTGCTTTCTTCTCACGGTTTCTACTTGAGTTAGGAAAGAGCTCCCTTACCCGAGACTCGATCAAAAGAGGGAGAACATAAGAGACAGTTGAAAGGGTCACATACCTCAAGAAAATGAGAAGGCTGCAAAGAAGACCGACGGGCTTTCATGTTTGGTGTGTAAATGCTCCGTCAGCCTCACCTGCCTCTTCAAGGTACCCGCCGGGGTCCTGCCTCCACCCCACTCCAGCCTCGCCCCTGCTCCCACTTGCCAAGGTGCCCTATGCCAGACACAAAGGGGTGGGCATCCAGGAAGGGCTTAGCTTGTCTCGGGCTGCCTCCCTCCCGAGCAGACAGGCAGTTGTGATTGTGCCACGCGGGTGGTGCCGGGCCTGAGAAGATTCTCAACCAGACCTATTACATTCTGGTGTGGAGCGATGCTCCCTCTGGGAGCAATTATTCCGGGCCCCCAGTTGGGGTGTTTGGACCCCCTCCGTCCTACTCTGAATTCGGTGATGTCATGAAGGGGTTAATCCAGGAACTCTGAGAGGTGTCTCCACGTCCACCACGGGCATGTCGGCTCCTTCAACCTGAGATCTTCTTGAAAAAACCCGGAAGGGGTTCCACGTGGGGGACTCAGTCCCAGGCTCCCTGTCCTGGCCCATAGCTGGGTACCCACCCAGTGACCCCAGCTGGGCCTTGCCTCTGCCTGGCACTGGACTCCTAGTGGTTGGTATGGGCCTTTGAGAATCCTCCAGCAGTGGTCTGCAGCCTGGGCCCCAGCCACTGGCCTACCCCACCCCCGCCCCCCCAACAGCTGCCCCAGAGCAGGGTTAGGGTGGGCTGATGGACGCTCTGGGCATCCTGGGCACGTGGCGCACTGCAGTGGGTGTGCTTCTGAGAAGAGGGAGACACCCTCTGGGCCAGCCCGCAGGCCTCGGTGTCTGAGCTGGTGTGATCCCGCCCTGCTGCTGACAGTAACGGCTTGCTGTGGAACATTCTGGGTTCTGCCTGGGCCCCCAGTGCTGCCAGTTGCCAGCACTTCCTCATGCCCCAGCTGCCCTGAGCAGAATGAGAGCACAGAACTGCTGCAAAGCTGGGCTGCAGCTGCCTGGGCCAGCCAGCCGGCCCAGCCTGGAGCAGCTCCGTGCCCTTACTGTGTCCCCAGACTGTGTTTATGTCATTTCCATCCTACTGGTAGAAAAGAAGGCTCGATGGAGCCATGTACCAGCACCGGGGTCTGCTGCCCCACCATGGCCCCATGGTAGTGAGTGGGCCGCCCTCCCCCACCCCCTGCAGTCTTGGTCACTTTGTGATGAAAGCACTCTGGGGTCCTTCTGTGTCCCTTTGCGATGACACTTTGGTGGTCCTTGGGTGTGAGTACAATCGCTGCTGTCTCTTTGTCAGGGCCTGAGGGGGGGTTGACCCCCACCCCATGGAGCAGCACTGTGACCTGCTGGTGGTGTGGGGGTCTTCCACGGACATCCTGGTGCACTGCAGCTCTCCCCACTGTCAGGGGTGTCCTGGCTTGTTGGCAGAGGACCCAGCTGGTCCAGTGGGTCCAGGTGGTTGGTTCAGGAGAGGGGCTGCCTGACCATCGAGCTTGAGAAGTGGAGACGTGAGGTTCAACCACTCTCCCTGGAGCTGGGCTCCTGGCTGGCTCTGGTGACAGGCACATGGACCTGGCCAGGGGAGGCACATCCGGAAGCTTCCACCCCAAGGTTCTGTCAGCATAAAACCTGAACCAAACTCACTGCCCCTGAGGGTCTCCCACCTGGACGGACGAAGCCAGTGCCTGCTGATGGCATGAGGTGGCGCAGCCTTCGCTTTCTGGGTGGGGCTCTTTGGAGGAACGGTGCCAGCAACAGGACTGGGGAGGATATTCCTGGATGCACGGACACAGTTTGCATAGGTTCGTCCTTGTTCCCACCTGCCACAGCCTGCCAGTGCGTGCCCCCAGGGCCCTAGGCACCATTCTGCCCAGGCTGAGAGGGAGAAGCACTCGGGTGAGGTATGGGCACTGTCACTAGCCTGCTGGTGACAGAGTGTCCAGGGTCCCCAGTGAGTCTGGGGTCGGATGGCCCTCCTGCACCCATCCATTGGGAGCACGGTCAGTGATTTCCCTCCACCTCGGCGTCCGTATATTGTCGGCATGAGCTGGAGCCTTTGAATCATGCATCCTGACAGCTCTTCTTGAAGCTGGGGAAAGGTGTAAATTCATCTAGGTTCCGTGAGAGGAGCCTGGAAGAAAGAAGTGTCTGCTGGTTGCGTGATGGGTGGCGGGCCTGGAGATAGCGCTGGTGGCTCTGAGATCAAACAGCTGGGAAATGGTTTCCCAGGAAGAACCCGGGGAATTCTAAGTAGGTAATGAGTAGTGACTTTCTTTTGATTTACGGCAAGACTTGGCAATCAATCTGTAATGCTTTGAAGAGGAAAGGCATGCCTCTGTGACAGGCGGCAGAGCACTGGCCGGCTGAGGAGCTGAGGACCGGCCGCCCTGCCTCACTGGGGAGAGGCCCCAGGCCCCAGTAAGGGCAGATGGGCTGGGCTCTCAAGTCCCTCTCTGCCCTCCCCTCTTGTCTTGGATCTTGTCCCCGTGAGATACCAAGTCCTGCATTCACGTCATGGGTGACATGGCGTGTGGCCTCATCTGGGCCAGACCTGCCTCCCCTCTGCCTGAGTGTGTCCTGTGCTCTCTGGGCGAAGCAGGGTCCTCGGCAGGCTCGGTGCGGAGGGGCAGGCAGGCCTTCAGGAGCATGATAATCAGCCCTCAGTTACTGCAGAAGGAGACCGAGCTGAGTGCATGTTGGAGAGGCACTGCGGGTCGGCGAAGCGAGGCGTGCCGGCAGGGCACCTGGCATTGGTGTCCCCTTAGGCTGTGGCCATGGCAGTGGGGGGAAAGGGCCAGTGGGAGGCGAGGGTGGGGTGAAGCTGATGGTTGGATGCTCATAAGGGAGGAGAAAGGACGGGTGGGGTTGAATCCCGGCCCTGAATGAGAGCCTGAGTCTCTCGCTGAGACACTGCATTTTCAACAGCCCTCCCCGCCTCCCTTCTTCTGGGCCTCACTGGCTGGTACTGGGGGCACCCTGCCCTCAGGCTGTACTTTTATGAGGCCCTTGAGTTTGG
Organism: Tenrec ecaudatus; assembly: GCF_050624435.1. Taxonomy (NCBI): domain Eukaryota; kingdom Metazoa; phylum Chordata; class Mammalia; order Afrosoricida; family Tenrecidae; genus Tenrec; species Tenrec ecaudatus. The sequence goes on from NC_134547.1 coordinate 28,649,419, forward strand.
GTGGAGGTGATCCTCCAGCCCTGGCTCTGCACTCTCAGCCTTCAGCCTGGCCCTATGGGCTTGCCTGGCCAGAGGCGAAAGAAGTCACACTGAGAGCAGAGTGAGGGAGATTGAGAGGGAGAGGAGAGAAATTGGGCCTATGTTTATGACCACTAAACATTGCCTCTCACTCTGCCCAGCGGAGGCCCCTGGCGAGGAGTGGACACCCAGGGCAGGAGGTGGGGGCACTCAGGACGGCTCTCGGGCATAGCTGCAGAGGCTAAGACAGGGCACAAAGTGTGGGTTGCATTCAAGATAGAAGAGTGAGGAGGAGCCTGGGCAAGTGGGTTCTGGGGCCTTAGAAAGGTGGCCCTTCTTTTGCACAGCAAAATTGTGGTTCTCAAAGAGGAAGCAAAGCCGGCGGGGAGGGCTGGGAAGTGCTTGGCTAGCGTGTTGTGTAAGGGCCCTCCAGCTGAGGGCAAGTCAAATCCCTGGACGCATTTACCGAACGCTGCACAGAGCCCTGGGCTTGCAGCATGGCGGCCAGGTCCTGCGCCCAACAGTCAACAGCACTGGGCAGCCTCTCTGGAGTCGGTTCCCCTGGGAGCTCCCGCGAGCACGGTGCGTTTCCGCCCCAAGCTTCCCTAAGCCGGGCTCCCTGGGCATTGTGAATCCCTCTTATAGAAAAGGCATGTGAGGGCCAGAGAGGCCAGCTCAGTTGCCTCAGATCACTGAATTGGCAAGGGGGTGGGGAGCCAGGATTTGAACCCTAGCCATGTGAATCTGGGGCCTGCATCCTTCACTACCTCAGCCCAGTGGCAGGGTGCCCAGAGCTTTTGATCCTGTCGCTGTTGGAGTGCCTGCAGAGCTCAGGGAACTAGGGAGGCGTGATCTCTTTAGGAGAGTTCTGACTTTTTTTTTAAAGCCAAGTCCCTATCACAGTTATAGGTCACAGTTATGGTGACATATAACCTAGTGTCAGAATCAGGACAGAATGTGGACCTGGTCCAGTAGCAATTCCACCTTACAAAGGAAAAGAGGCTACTGAAGCCCAGGCACACTGCTCCTCGCTCTCCCCTCCCTGGGGTCAGCCTCGTCTGGGAATCCTGGGCCCATTGCCCTGGGGCTGGCTGGGTTTGGCTTTCGGGGGCCACAGGTCCAGGGAAAAGAGCAGGCCGAGGGACAGCACTGGCACAAGTGCCTGGCATCTCGGGTGTCAGCTGTAGGCAGGGCAGAGAGAACGGCCCAGCTCAGGAGTGGTGGGAGGGACAGTCTTTGCTGGCCAGGCCCCCGGATATTTCTGAGGTAAGAAATACAGCCGCATGTGAGCAATTGGAAAGGAACGCAGTGTGCGTTTGTCATCAGTGCCACGACAAGACAGTATGTGGTCTTATAGCTGCCTCGGGAGCACCACACCAGAGCGCCCCGGGTCCCCGCAGGGCCTTGCACACAGAAGGTGATCAGTGAGTGTTTCTTGGGGAAGAGGAGGAGGCTGGGCTGGGGCCTCTGGAGGCTCATTCAGTTGTCTGGGCCAAAGGAGGACCTGGCCCCTGATCCCAGAGCTTCCCACCTCGCTGTGTACTCCAGAAACAGGCTCCAGCCTCCTGGAAGCCTTGAGGGCTCCTGGGGAGGGCTTCACTTCCGGTGGATGAGGTCACCAACCGGAAACACAGGCTCAGTGGTTGCTGAGGAGTCAGGACCAGAAGACAGGGGTGCGTGCTTGGGTCCCAATGGGACGTGTGTAGCAATCCCTCACAAGGGGTCCCAGGCCAGGCAGAGGTCAGTGGTACGTAGAAAGATGTTGAAGGTCAGCGTGAGCTTCTGAAGGCAGACGTACGAGGGAACTCCAAAACGTCGTTGGGCAAATGGAATGAAACGATTATGGAATTTCTCCATGAATCTTTGGAAGGCCCCTCATATTAGTTCCCTGTGGGTATTGTAACAGATTGTCCATAAATTAGTTGCTGAAAATAAATAGCCTCCAGCTCCAGAGGCTAGAAGTACAGTCTGTTTCCCTGAGCTCAAATCCTGGTGTCAGCTGCCTGCATTCTTTGACTTGTGGGCACAACAATGCAGTCTCTGCCTCCCAGCTCCTGTTCCCTCCTCGTCTTCTGTGTCTGTCACGTCTCCCTCTGCCTGTTGCTCACGAGGACACCTGGAATTAGATTCAGGCTACTCTCGCCAGGTTAAGCCCTCTAATGTAGTCACACTTCGAAGATCCGTCCAAGGGTTTTCCTGTAGTGCCCCAGACACCCTCTTGATGACATGCTCCCTGCTCCCGGCCACACATGGAGGACACCCACCTCACAGCACCTGTCCTCAGCAAGGCGCCCTGCCTCCTGCTGGCAAGCATTGCACTGCTCTGGGGCTGGAAAGACCGGATCAAGGACAATCTCTGGTTTCTCCAGAGATCGAGTCCCCTTTAGGGAGCAGAAAGGCTCATGCTTCTCCCGAATGGAGAAAGCGGCTGGTGGGTTTGAACTACTGATCTTGCAGTTAGCAGCCCACTATCGCCACCGGGGTTCTTTCGTTACATAGTAAGTGCTGGTAGGGCCGTTGAGCTAGTTCTGATTCACGGGGACCCTGCGTGCAGCGGAAGGTCCTGGGCCGTCCTCCCCGTTGTGATGTGCGGCACACTGCCTCAGCCTCAGTGCCAGTCATCTCCCTGAGGGCTTTCTTTCTCACCGAGCCTCCACTGCACAGACATGTCTTTCTCCGGGAACTGATCCCACCTGAGCCCCTGCCCACAATATGTTAGGTGATGTTTTGCCATGCTCCCTTCTAAGGAGCATTCTGGCTGTACCTCTCCCCAGGAGGACTGGTTTGTCCTTGTGGTAGTCCGTGTACTTGCAGTGTTCTTCACTGGCCAGCTTTCACATGCGTCTGAGGGCATGGAAAATACCATGGCTTGGGTCAGGAGCACCTAGTCTCAAAGTGACATCATGCTCATTAACACTTTGGGGAGGTCTTAAGCAACAGATTTGCCCAATGAAACATGTCATTTGATTTCTTGACTGCCTCTTCCCTCAGCATCAATTGTGGGTCCAAGTATATTAAAATAAACCAACAAACAAGCTCAGTGCCATTGAGCCCATTCCAGCTCAGACTGACCCTCGAGGACAGGTAGAACTGCCCCTGTGGGTTCGAGACTGTAACTCTTTATGGGAGTAGAAAGCCTCATCTTTCTCCCATGGAGCAGCTGGTGGTTTCGAACTACTGACCTTGTGGTCAGAGGGCAGCGAGTAACCACTGTGCCTCCAGGGCTGCACCGCTAAGCATATGAGGTGGTGACAAACACTATGGGGAAAAAGAAAACCGGGAGTCCTTGCAGGTTAAATAGGCTTGGCTAGCGAGTAAGACCTGGAGGGGTGGGGCAGCAAGGGGACCTGTGCAGCCGTGAGTGTTGGTGCTGAGCCCTGCCACTGGAGGGTCACGTCACACTCGGTCTATGATGGGATGACGGGTGACGGGGTCTGATGGAGGTGTGAAGCAGGTCTCTTAGCAAGGGTAGGGGCAGGGAGCAGGGAGCCTGGAGGTGGGCAGCGCAGCAGGGACGGGACAGGGGTGGAGGAATTGAGACCATTGGGCTCCCACGTATTTGGAAGGGGCTGCTTGTCTGAGGTGAGTCAGGGATGATGCCAGAACTTACGAATTCTGTTCAGCACGCCTCTGGTAACATTTGACGTTTGCTCCTGGGAGTTTATTAAAGGTATCCATCAAGGGCTGAGCCTAGTGGGGGGTGGGAAGGGTGTCTTGCTTGCATCACCGGGCAGGCTGGTGCCCAGGGATAGCATCGACTCCCCAGTCTTGGTCCCCATCCTGGACAGAAGTCGTGGTGGAGGCTGACCAGGCCTTGTTCGGATGGTGCTGGGCTGTGTGGCCCCAAGCCAGTGGAGGGAGCATCTGGGCTGACCATCTCTGGAAGAGCCTTCCTGTTTGGATCTTCAGGCGAGATGGAGCTTCCAGGCAGCCAAGTGGAATAGCGTGGGCCCAGAGGCATTTCGACCCCACTGCTGACACACCAACTGTCCTCTGCATCACACACACACACACACACACACACACACACACACACACACACCGTCACACACCCCAACTGTACTCCGCATCACACACACACACCAACTGTCACACACCCCAACTGTACTCCGCATCACACACACACACACCAACTGTACTCTGCATCACACAGACACACACACCCCAACTGTACTCTGCATCACACACACACACCAATTGTACTCCACATCACACACACACCAACTGTACTCCGCATCTCACACACACACACAGCAACTGTCCTCTGCATCTCACACACACATCCCAACTGTCACACACCCCAACTGTACTCCGCATCACACACACACACACACACACACCAACTGTACTCCGCATCACACACACACACACACCAACTGTACTCCGCATCACACACACACACCAACTGTATTCTGCATCACACACACACACACACACACACACACACAAACAACTGGCCTCTGCATCTCACAGACACACACACAGGCGCGCACACAAGTCTCCCCCTCCTGTTCCAAGCTGCTTACCGGTACTGGACATTCTTGCTGGATTTATTCTGATGGGCTGTATGCACTTAGCAGTCGAGAAAGATATTTGTCATTTTGCTATAAAACATCAGACACAACGTGACCTAAACAATTGTGACAGCAGAGAGTTCAAGCGTGGTCTAACATGTTAGTGTTATTTATGATGCTTAGAGGTCTGGCCCCTCAGTATCTACTTAATCCCATCTAAATCTGGAGTGCCGCCTCCTGGGTCTGCCTGGTGTCTCTGATGGCTGTTAATAACCACTGCCCCGCCATCTGTCTGCCCGCAGAAAATCCAGCAGCTCATGTGGCTATTAAAAAACGTCACTGGTCCTTGCCCGAGTACGTAGGGACAAATAAAAATGGCTGAATGTGGAGACAGCAGAGGACCTATGTTTCTAGGATTTCTGTCCCACTGATAACTAAAAAATCCAAGCTCACTTCCATGAAGTTGATGGCAACTTAGAGTGACCTTGCAGGACAGGGCAGCGCTGCCCCCATGTTTCCAAGACTGTGACTCTGTCCTGGAGTAGAAATCTCATCTTTCTCCTGAGGAGCCGAAGGGGGCTTCCACCTGCTGACCTTGCGGTCAGCAGTGCAGCACGTAACCACAGTGTGACTAGGGCTCCTGGGCCCTTGGTGCTGGTGATTAAAACAAACTGACATTCAAAACAAGTCTTGAAACTACAAAGTTGCCGGTTGAGAAATTAACTTTGAGAAGGGCTGTGCCAGGAATGGGAGGGACAGCCATCCTGAAGGTCAAATTCTAGTAGCTATGAAATGTGTTCTCTAGGCGGGCCACGTCCTTGTAGAGCCCCGCTTGTTGGGGCTCCCTGCCCCCCCGAGTGCTGGCCGGCTCCTAGGGAGCCCCTACTCTGTCTCTCCTCATTTTCCTGCATCTCCCCACTTGTTCTCTCTGACAAAGGGCCCCTCTCCTTCAGAAGTCTTCTCGCCAGTCCCAGCTGCACAGTTGTACCTCCCAGCGCTTGGCCTCTCTACTGTGGAACTCTGTTGTTGTTGTTTTGAGTTGCCCAGGTCCCACACCATCATCACCACCGTGTGTGAGACTGTTCCCGGCGGTCCCTGTTCTCACCGACCCTCTCCCGGCTTTCCCAGCCGTGAGCTAGGGCCTTGTCTGTCGTGTGGTCTTTCCTGATGGCCTGTCCAAAGGAAGCAAGCCGATGTCTTTCCAGGCTTCTTCTCAGGCGCCTTCTGCTTGCCTCTCTGCCAAGACTGCTTTGCTCGTTCCCGCCAGCCATGGTGTAGCCGGTGTTCTCTGTCGACCCCTGCTTCTCCTGCTTTCCCTGGGCATCGTCCAGCTTTGGCATGTGTGTCAGGTGGCTGAGAAGACCATCGTGTGGGTCAGGCACACCTTAGTCACCCAAGTGAGATCTTTGTCTTTTAACACTTGAAAAGGGGTTTTTGCAACTGACTGGCCAAATATAGTATTTTGTTTGATTTCCCGACTGCTGCTTCCACGGATGATTTGAACGTAAACTCTTGCACGAATCAGTCACATCTGCCCCTGGGCCTGCCCAGCTCATCCTGAATACACAGCATGTATGTCCCCACTAGCCCGATAAACTAGTCCCAGACCCACGGAGCTGAGGTACCGGGTGTGCCCCAACAGTTCCCCTCCTTGGGCCCTTCCAGGATGCAGGGGTAGGGTTGATGGGTGGCGGACTGGCCCATTCTGGCCCGCTGCCCACTGGAGTAATTCTGTTAGATGGGCAACAAGTGCAGGAATCAAGAAAACACTACTATCGATTTTCCCATAAGGTGCAATTTGTGGTAAGTGAGAGGACCTTCTTGGCAATACCTCCAGCTCAGCTGACGGGTGGGGGTGGGGGGAACAGGGAGAGGGTCTCAGGCGGCTGTCAATTTGCAGCAGTGACAGGGCCCTTTCTAGAGTCCCTGGACTCCTGGCCACAGGGGGCAGATGTGCCCAGCCCTAGTTCAGCGGAAGCACCTTGCCCTTGGGATGGGGAGCGGTGCGGGTGCGTAGGACACTCCCGCCAGCCTCCAAGCAGGCCTGCTTAGTGCCCACCAGGACCCTTCCTCCCTTTCATCTCTCGCCCTGCTGCTCCCTCTCCCTCTCCCCAACGGCCTGGCCTCTCCCATTTCCCTCCGCCCTTCCACCTCCCTCCCATCTCACACCTGCTGCCTCCTCTCTCCTCCCCCCTCCCCCGCCCCCGCCCCAAAGCAGCCCTTGGAAACCAGAACACAGCCGTCCTTACTCTCCCCCCTTCGTCTTTCTTCTCTGCCTCCAACCCACACCTGCGCCTTCCTCCTCCCTCCTCACCACTGGAGGCTAGCCTGCTCTCTCCTCGCCCTCCAACGTCCCCCAGCGCCTGAGTGGACATTCGGCACCAGGAAGCCAAGGATGGCTGCTCAGAGCCCAGAAGGGATACTAGCGCGCACACCAGGCTGAACCTAAGATGAGGTGGCAGTCGGGCTGGTGCCCGGGACGGAACTGGGGATCCCATGGGCAGCACACAGGGGCGTGGTTTGAGACACACTAGGTGTGAAGAACTCAGCACAGCCCTCAGAGAGGCGGAGTCCACAGCGTGTGGTTATGCCTGGGAGCTGAGGGTCAGGAGGGCCCACTGGGGAGCACAGAGCATGTATGTGACATGTATGTGACATGGTGTAGTGGTTACACAGGCAGCTCACTGCCAAGGCCAGCAGTTTGAAACCATCAGCCCAGCCGTGGGAGGAAGACAGGGCTGAGTCGGCATCAACTCGGCAGCGGTGCCTCGGGTCTTTTCTTTTGGATGTGGGCCAGGTGCCAGCCCTATTGTACAGGCTGGGTCACTGAGGCAGAGAGGGCTGCTGCAGGAGCCGAGGAGCCCTGTGCAGACTGAACTAGGAGTCAGTTCTGGGGCACCCTGGCATCCTAACCAACCCTGGTGGGCCCTGATTGGTCTTTGTTCTGAGCTGTGAGCAGAGTGGAGGCTTAGAGGTCCGTCAGCTTCCTGACCACCTGTCCATTCTGAGAGAACTGGACGTTGGGAAATGACAAAGGAGGCCACCGGTGAATCACCCACCCTGGGGCCTCAGCTTGGCCTCCACATTCTGTTTTCCATAACATTAATTACATTTATTATTCATCAGTGTCTGAAACAGGCTTCGGAGGACCTCAATTTCCCAAGTCCTCCGGGCTCTCACAGCTGAGGCTCCTCTGTGGCGGGCTGTCTCGGGTCCCCTGTGGCTTTGAATCAGGATCAGACGTGGTCGCCAAGGGGCTGGAGTCTGGAAATGAAACAAAGGAGACCCTGCTCTCAGGCAGCCCTGGGGCAGGAGGGCAGGCAAGTGGTTCGCTGCCTCTTCTCTCTCCTCGGCCTGGAAGTGCGGGGAGACAGAGATGCTGTCGCCTCACCTGCCCTTGTTCTCCCCGGCTGCCCGGTTCTTGGTGCCACCACCTCCATCAGCAGTGTCTCGGGTCTTTACCAGTGAGCCCTTTATGGTAGGTGGACACTTTTGTACCCTTGCTGGCTGCTGACCCCCACCCCCAGCTAGCTGACCAGGCTTGTTTTCTGCATAGAAGCAGTCTGCAGCCCCTGGGGGACAGGAAGGACCTGTCCCATCATATGGGATAGATGTCATTTTAAAAACAGGGGATTTGCACCTGCTGTGGCTCCCCAGGAGCGGGGACCTCTGACAATGATGCCTGGGGCTCACATTCGAGCTTCTGGTTCAGAAACTGAAGTGGGCTTGGGAGGCTCCCCCAAGAGCAGATATGAGAAAGAGCCTCTTCTGCCCCTGCTCAGAGAGACAGGCAGGATGCGGTCCTCACACCTGATAGACCAGGGAAATGAGGGCCGAGGCTGGACACAGCGTGGGTCAACCTTGGAAACAACATGCTTCGCAAAATAATGTGGACCCAACGGACGTGTGCTACATGGTGGCATTGAGACACAAGAGGCAAGTGGACAGAGAGACTAGGCGGACTAGCAATTCCCGGGCAGAGCGACGTGGGAGCCAGGAGGCCTGCGTCGTGCTCTGAGGGCTGGGGATGGCAGGGGAATCATTTGGAGGAGAACCACCGGGGGCTCCACATGAATGTAAAGGATGCCATCGATGGTACCTGGTACCTGGACACACTGCTGAAGTGGCAGGCGTTTTGTTACATGCATTTTTTAAAGGGATGTTTTTTCAAAGAAAAGAAAGAGCTATTAGAACATCGATTGGGAACCCCCTGGCGCAGTCCACCCCTGCTGAACATGCCGCACACGGTGACCCAGGGACCACCAAACGTACTCCAGAATGTTGTGTACACGCTGGGCATCGTCTGGAAAGGGGTCCAGCCCCACCTCCCGCCTCCGGTAAAAAGGACAGGCGATAGTGTGTTCATACAGTGGGTAGCAGTGAGGCGAGCAGGGAGAATAGGCAAACCATTGCTCTTGTACCAGGCGGCGACTCGGCAGTGCTGTCAGTGCAGGAAGCCAGACACAGCGGGGAGGTGCTGTCATTCCATCCAGTGGTTCCCAGCCTTCCTAATGCTGAGACCTTTCATACAGTTTCTCATGTTGTGGTGCCCCCCTCCCCCCCATACAATTATTTTCATTGTTACTTCATTACTGAAACTTTGCTACTGTTATGAATCGGGCGACCTCTGGGAAAGGGTTGTTTGATGCCCACCCGAAGGGGTCGTGACCCACCGGTTGAGAACCGCTGGTTTACACTAAGCTTTCTACTGTAGGCAGCGTGCTCCTCAGAGGCAAGGAGGGGGAGACTTTGGTCGCCGCACGTGCTTTGGACATGGTGTCAGGAGAGACCAGGCCCTGGAGAAGGGCGTCGTGCTTGGTCAAGTGGAGGGGCAGGGAAAAGGAGGCAGGCCCTCAAGGAGATGGACTGGCGCAGGGGCTGCAACAGTGGGCTCAAGCCGCGGACCAATCGTGAGGACGGCACAGGACCGACAGTGTTTCTTTCTGTCGTACAGAGGACCCTGTGGGTTGGACCCGACTCAGACTGGAACTGGTACAATGCGTCTTGGTGGCTAGAGGATGGGGTGAGGGCAGAGAGGGCGGTGAAAGTGCGCCTGCGTCTAGGGGTCACACCGTGCAACCTCACCCCGCTGGGCATGTGTGCCCTTCACTGGGTGCATGTTGCATTTCAGTAAACAGGTTTGCAAAAAGAAAGCAAACATGAAAAAATCCAGAGCGGTGGCTACTGCTGAAAAGGGGCCTATGTGTCTGTCTGTGGTCTCAAATGGTCCCGGTAACTTCCCAAGGCACAGTGCTTGGGGGGCTGCCTGCTGGTGAGGCAAAAATGACCACATGTGTGCCTTCAGGATGACCCCAGTGGCCAGTGACAGAAAGAAAATGGAAAGTTCAGAGTCATTTGGGAAAGTACTGCCTGGGCTGTGTGTTAGGGGCAGGACCTGAAGAGTGAGTCTATTAGAAGCAATTACAAAGGGGACAGAGCTACTTAATGCCTCCCATTTGACAGAGAGGTTTTAAATATGAGGCATAAGTTAATAAAAAATCCCCAGAAGCCTATTGTAATATATTACCTAAGCCTTTACAGTTTATAGCCACTGAAATAGGTAAAAAAGGGGGTGTGTATAAAATTAATATATAGTTATTATTAAAATTGCCCTGTAAATTAGTTAAGCCCCTGGAGGTAAAGAGAGGGCTTATTAGTCCTAGACCATCTCCAGGGCTGGATCCAGCCTGTGTGTTTGTGGGAGGGGTGCCCCTAGTGGAGAGGGAGCAGTCCTGCCCCGTGGTTAGGAGGCTGGCACACTTGCTTACAGTAAGGGAAGAGATTGGCAGAGGCGAAAACTCACAGCCATTCATAGATATTTCATAAAGAAACACTTTTTTCTCATTGTTGAAGTTTCTGGGGAGGCTGGAATTTTGAGGGACCCCAGTCCTTGGCCCAAGGCTAGGGAAGGCCAGGTGCAATGGTGGAATCACCCAAGAAGATGACATGGAAAGTGGCCATGCCACCAAGGGGGTCCCGAAGCCTGCTGGCTCACCCCAGAACTGGTAAGGTGGAAGGAATCCGCTCCTGCTATGTGTCTTCACCCAAGAAGACCCCACTCCAGGTGGGCAGGTGAGAGGGCAGCCTGGCACTGCAGCCCGGCCTCTGCTGCAGGCAGCCATGCATGCCAGTGAGGCCCAGGTGCCCCTGGGAGACACTGAATGGCTTGGATCCATTGGGCAACAGCCCCAGGCCATGTGTGTGTGGCACCCAGGAAGCCCAGTGGAGATAGATCTAACAACATTGCTGCTGGGGTCGGGGTCCAGGTAGGCATGGAGCACTCATTCCACACGCCCTCACGTGTGCACGTGTGTTCTTCTTGTTAGCTTGCTGTCCCCCAAAAGGCCCCATCAAAAGAGTGGCTTTTGAGGGGATCTGCTGAGTCAGTTCCATGAGGCAGAGAAGGCGGCTCAGCAGATTATGGCCATTGCTTTGGGGGGCTCCGAAGGGGCCATGCTGATGGCTTTTTCCTCTCTCCAGAATACACCATGAAGGGTATTAGAAGTTTTCAAACCATCATCGAGGAGAAAGGCCGGGAACGTTGCTCAGCGGTGTTCTGTTTCCATCATGATAAGGGGTCTGCTCCTTCTTACGGGTGCCAAAGGTTGTCTGTCTTAAGGGACTTTCATTGGGAGACCGTGCCCCACCCAGCCTGCAGGACTGAATTTGCCCCTTCAGACTTCTTTTTTGTGCCCCAAACTGTGAGCGTGCTCTGAGACCGTCAGGGAAGCCCACACAGACGTTCCGGCCTGTAAATGGCCGGGTGAGGCTTCGCGGGCAGGGCAGGGCGGCGGCTGCAGAGTGCACAGACCTAGCCCCGGGGTCGGCCCCATTGACACTGAGAAGCAACAGCCTCCTCGCCTTTTGCTCTTGTTGGTACATTAAGGTTTCCGTGCCTTTTGTCGCTTTTCTTTCTGACTCAGCCTCACACTTCTTTCCCCACCCTCACCCCCTTGCCATCCAGCCTGTGCATTTAATTTAGGGATTTAGAAGGGAGGATGGAAATCTTTCCGATCTGAGCTGCTTGCTGAGTCAGAATTTTCTGTCCAGAGGGATTTGGAGAATGTAATGCTTTGTATGTAATCAGTCACGGGCCTGCCGTAGCGGTTCGCCCTAGCAGGATCTCGGTGGGGCGGCAGAGCAGAGAGCACCCTGTCGTGGGGGTGGGGGTGGGAGTGGGGGCTGGCTTGCGTGGTTGTGGACAAAGGAAGCCGGAGGGGCTGTTTTCCTAACCAGTCGGACACACCCAACTCATCCTGCAGAAAACATAACCTGATGCTTATGCAGGCAGAGGTCTTGCCCAAAAATCCTACTCCACAGAAGATACTTGGGCTTTTCAAGCAAGGCTAAGCACACATTTTTGTCTTGTCTTCGCCAAGCCCTGTACCTGGTGGCACGGAAGGTTACAAGTTAGGCTGCCTGTTGCAAGATCAGCATCCGCCCAGCGGGAGAAAGTTGCGGCTCTCTAGAAATCGCCGTCTCAGTTCTACCCTGTCCTCTAGGGTCGCCGTGAGGAGTCGGACTTGGCCTCGTGGCAGCGAGAGCAAGCCTGGTCATGCAGAGTTGGTTCCTGCGCCCGCTGATGGGCAGAAGGCAAGGCTCTGAGTGTGGACAAAGGGAGCGGGGTCTTCCTGCCCCACCCCCACCCCAGATCTGGCAAGGCTTCCTCTTAGCCTTTAAGGGACCCTTGGACGGGCGGTGGCCCTTGGGATTCGGTCTTCCAGTTTGGCATGAAGCCGGGAGAGGCTGGGCGCCGCCTCCCCAGGGATCTCGTCCTTCAGGTGGAGGACTTAACCAAGGCGTCAGGACACACAGGGCAGGGCAGCCCTGGGAGATGTGGGGGCGATGGGATCTCAAATGACTTGCTGTGGGCAGAGTCTGAGGGGAAGTCTGCCCTCTGGGTTCCGTTCTCTCTTGGGAATTTGTGCATCTGAGACCTGGGACTCAGAGGACAGGACCCAGCTCCGGCCTCCAGAAAGGATGGGATAATGGCTGCCGGCTGTGAGGTACCTGTCCGAGTCAGAGCGTCACGGTGTGCAGGGAATAGAGATAGCGTTGGGATCCCTAAAGCCAGGCTGAATGAAGGGTTTCTAGGTGCTCCGTGAGGGTGGCAGCTGGCATGCGGGTGCGCCCCCTTGTGGCAGAGGAGTCCTGGACTCTTCCCAGCTCTGGGCTGGCGGGTTGAGTCCAAGCCAGCAAGCTGGCTCAAGCAGGGAGCTCTCGTTTGCACCAACAAATATTTTCCAAGAGGAAATACCTTCAGTCTGATAAAAAAGTAAGATGTCCCCAGGTAGGCGCTCCAGTCAGCGGAGAACATCACCAATAAGACTGTAGAAACGCAGTGTGATGCAGACGGCCACATTCCTGCTGCTTGGACTGAGCTACTTCCGGATCTTTCTCGGGACACCCAAACTAAACCCACAGCCAGCAACTGTGCTCTGTGTGCTTCCTGGGGCCTGTGAGGCCGTGAGCAGCACCCTGTCCCAGAGCAGACAGATGGCTCTTACAGGGGCCTGGTGGATGCTCAGCTGATCACGCAGCCCTCCAGGCTACGTAGATGGTTTATTGTTACTTCTCTTGACCAACCTGAGAGGCGCCCTGTCTTATAGAGTCAGCCTTGAGTAGGTGGCAGTGCGTTTGTCTGGTTTGGTTTTACCAACCTGATAGGAGGAGGAGGCTGTCTACTTCTGTAAAGAGGGCTCTTGGAAAACCCAGGGGCACTGCTACATTGTCCCGAAGGGCCACCGTGAGTTGGCGTCCACTCTATGGCAGCGAGCTTCGTTTTGTGCTATTTTGATGACGCATAGCTTTCCCGCGAGTACCTTCACTGTTACACCGGTGACGGAAATGGGCTTTCTCACCAGGCAAGGCCTTGTTAGCTGTCAGTGGCTGCTGGTTAGCACTGTTGGTTCTATAAAGACGATCATTTAACTTTGTATCGACAGGCAAAGAATAATTAAGATCTAATTACAAGTGCACATTCTTCTAATTATTGGCGTTATATAATGTGTATTTAAAAACAGGACATCTGCTAAAACTGCCTTCTGAATATATGCAGAAACCAAGAGCACCTAGCATTTTAATTAAAAATGTATTATTTCAAAAACCAGTGTAATCATGCTGTTGTCAACGGACTTAGACCTTATTAATTAGCGATTGATAAATAGGCAGAAGTTAGCTGAGATTTCAGTCCCAGGGGAGATGTCTTTCCGGAGATCCACCCTGCATGTCTGGTGCATCAGCTCAAGCCCTCACCTGACCCCATGGGGCCCCCGAGTGGACAGCTGGCAGCAGACTGCAGACAGGGAGAAGGGGCAGTGTCGTGACTGTCCCAAACCCCCCAGCTCCTGCCCGTGGTGTGAGAGGGTGACCAGACCCCGGAAGGTGTCTGCTCCCTGAGCAGGCAGAACCCTCTGGGCCCAGGTCCCTCACTGTTCTGAGGAGACCCCCTGGGGGCACACAGGTGCAGCCCCAGAGGCTCCACTTAGCCAGGTCAAGTCACCCCTGCCCTCCCATTTGTCCCCGCCCTGTTTGCAGACCCAGCAGCAGCACCTCCCCTTTTCGGGCTGATCTTTCTGTGAGCACACCCCCATTCATCATCTTAAGTGGATAAAGACTTGCAGATGATAAATAGCACTCCCGCTGTTCCTTCCGCGGAGGGTGACAAATAATGGTTGGGATCCTCAGTGGGAACTGGAAGGCTCCTTTGAAGAGGAGACTGGTGACACTTCAGACGTACCAGGTGATGTGCTGCCCCAACGCACAGCCATAGACACGGAAGGGAAGGGCCGCGTCCACCTGCAGGCTCCAGCACACTGGGTCTTGGGAGACTGTGGCCTTGACTTTCTCAAAAAGGAGACAGCTTGCCAAGCCAAATGGGGTAGCGCTCACCTGGCCAGCCTTCTGCAGTCCTCACCTTCACCTGGCGGCCGAAGGGGTGCTGGCCGTCCAGTACGTGGTTGCTCCTAGCACCGGCCATGACTTCCTGCTGCATCTGACCTGGGCTCACTCTCCCTCCATCACCTGGGTAACACTCCCCTGGGTTCAGTCCCTGGTCTGCTCTGCGTGCCCGACTGGACCTGGCTAGCACAGCGCCCGAGTGCCCTCTTCTTTTGCCTTACGACTCTTGAACGGAAGGAGCATGTTGGGCATGAGAACCTGAGGGCGCATGGGAATAAGCTGGCTCCAGGTGCGGATACACAGCTTTGAGGCAAGGAAGAGGCTCTAGTGGTCTGACCAGTGAGGAGAGGAATACTGCTTCAGACCACTAATTAAGAAGGCATTCATCTCAAATGGCGCTCGCTGCCATTGAATAAATGCTCGCTGACACGCATAAACCGCGGGGCTTATTGAGGAATGAAATGGTTTGAAGGAATTGGTTTGGAGGAATTGAGGCAGCCTACATGGAAATCACTCAATGCTTTGGTGAGCTGGAGCCAGGGGACAATCTAAATACAGGAATGTTGGTAACAGGCAATTCTCGGATTGGCTGATATTTACTGAGCTTTGTAACTCTATTGTGATTCTCAATAGATAGAGCTTTATAGGTTTCCTATAGATAGTTTTCCTCTTAGCTTGTATCACTAGCTTTCTTTGGAGACATGCTTATGATATTTTATGCCAGTGGTTCTCAACTTTCCTCATGCCGCGACCCTTTAATATAGTTCCTCATGTTGTGGTGACCCCCAACCCTACAACTATTTTCGTTTCTACTTCATCACTCTAATTTTGATACTCTTATGACTCGGGTGACCCCTGTGAAAGGGTCATTCAACCCTCTAAGGGGTCACGACCCACAGGTTGAGAACTGCTGTTTTGTGCAAATAAAGAGCACAAAAGCACAACCTGACTGTTTTAACGCACTGACACAAGCTCTGTATGTTGTCTGAGTGAGAGCAGCACTGTGTCTGCGGCCAGACTGCACGTGTGACTGGCTCACTCTTGGCCCATACAAGTTTTCTCAAGTTGGATTGTCAGTTGGCCTATCAAGGAAGGTTTTGAACACTGAGTAGATTTTTTTTCTAACTTTGCTGTTCAAGTAGTGAAAAGTTTGAGCTTGCAGCTGCTCAACAACCAAAGTATTATTGTATCCATGAATTAAGCCATTCATATATGTGTTTTAACCTCACCTGACCATAGTATTAAGTGACCCTTGGTGGCATAGTGTGTTGCATATTGGGCTGCTAACCACAGACTCAGTGGTTCAAACCCACCAGCTGCTCCAACTGAGAAAGATGAGGCTTTCTGCTCCCATAAAGATTTACAGCCTCAAAAACTCCTGGGGACAGTTCTACTCCACCCCACGGGGTCTCTGTGAACAGAAATGGACCCGATGGCGGTGAGTTTGGAGTTTGGTTGCCCTGCTATTAGGACTCACCTTCAGGGTGACCTGGCTGGTCGCGACAGGGCTCGTTTCAAACAGGGCCACATTAGAGGAACAGATTGACCTTCTAAAAGGGCCAACTCGAGGTGTCAAATCAGTCTCCTCTGAAAGTTTGACGTTCTGCATGGTGAGGGAAGTGCATGCACTGGGTAAGTGGTGGCACCTTGAGTCATTCTGTAATGATGATGAGGATTGTTACTCTTATTTGTAATATTGAGCTTAATCAAGAACTGATATTATCGGGTAAGCAGCTAAAGATGTCTTGGGGGCACTGCATGCAAATAGGTAAACTGTTGATGAATCTGTGATTATTTATTTTATTTTCTTGGAAATGTTTATCCAGGAACAACAGTAGTTTTCAGTGAAAGCACATATTCCTTGCTGCCCTGGAAAGAAAGCTGGGGCTTTTCTATCTTCTAATGCTACTTGGCAAAGAATTCTAGCGATTTTTGTTGGGCCATCATGCCCTTGGCAATATTATTGTCAATTTGAGCCACACCTAACTCGTAGCCAGGAGCCAGTTCTGACTCATCGTGACCTTAGTAGCAGCTGAGTCACAAATAGGCTTTTCAAGTTGCCATGCGCCATATGCAGGAACATGTGCTCCAAGAAAAGCCCATCCATCCAACGAGGAGAGTGCCTGGGTGCAGCCTCCTCTTCGTGCACAGAAAGGATGTTCAAGTCTTCAAGTCACTATTCCGGGGGATATTTTCCTTGTTTGTTTTTTAACAGATTTTGATACTAACTTCGTACATTTTGGTAAGGAAATATTTTAAAAATACATGAAAGTTCTTAAATGTGATAGCTCAATATAATAGTAAGGTGATAGAGTTATCCAGTGGATATTTTCATTAGAAGACTGGACATTTATGGAGATTGTCCTGTTATGTAACCGCACAGACAGTGCAATGTATAAGATTTATCACTTGGGTGTGGCACATCTATGTAAGAATATCATGAGATTCCTCTTAGGAACACATATCCAAGGGGTGAAGATCATCTCTTGTTATTTACATTGGATGTGTGTGTGTAATTAACATGTTTAAGCCAATGATCAAAGAATTATTGCTAATAGATAATTATCCTAATTCCAACACCATTGGCCTCAAAATTGGAAGACAAGACTCTTGTCTCCCTTGTTAGACTCAAGCATTTTATCTTTGATATACTAGTTGCAGAGGTTCATTAGCAATCTGGGGAACCTTGTATAAAAATGAAAAACCCATTTGGATAATCTTCAGGAATATTTCAAGCAGCATCAGACCAATTTCTAGTTCTAATTTGGGCTATATTAAATTGTGGGACCTGCGGTTAAGCTAATAACCCAGGAGGATGCTATAGTCTAATATATATGATTCATTTAAAAGTGATATTAAAATTAATGGTAGCAGGGAATACAAAATTATAATCCATAAGAGAAGCCGGAGGTTCTAAATTTTCATGCACAGTTGTGGGTAGGGGCCATAGATCCTGCAGTCTGTCAAAAAATGCCATCATTAACTACTGATTGGGCACCTTTTACCGCATGCATTTTCTTTCCAAGCACTAATGAGCATTAGTGTAAACAGTAAGAGAAAGCTTAAGGAGCGCTTCATAATGAAGGAAAACTAGTTTAAAATAATGGAACAAATAACATCTACAACAAAATAAGTTCTTCCGGTCACCAGCATGCGAGAGTAAAGTGCTACCAGGTGATAGTCTTGTGGACATAACTCCAGAAAAAGGGCACCCACTATTAAGTAAGTCCAGCAGTTCCGGCAGACCACGTGGCGTTTGTCCCATGTTCTTGGACTCAGCTGTCCATCTCAGGTGTTGTTGACTTCTGGCCACTTGGATGCTTCAAGGTGATCGTCAGTGCTCCAGAGGGCTGACAGGTTGCAGGAAGGATTCCTAGCTTTTTCAGCTGAAACTAATGTGTCCAGTGTAAACTTGCACTCTCGCAGTCTCGATGCCATCAAGGCCACTGCCCCTGGAGGTTTCTGAGGGCGCAGCTGTTTATGGGATTAGAAAGCCTCATCGTTCTTCAGAGGACCAGCTGGGGGTTTTGAACTGCTGACCTTGCATATCGCAGCCACTACACCACGAGGAGTTAATAAGGATGAAGTATGGTCTTTCCAAAGATGCTCAAGGGAACCTTGAAAGGACTCCGTTCTCAGTATAGATAATTGCCTGGTTCAACAACAAATTCTGCGATTCTGAATTTTGGTTATCAGAAACTTCCCTAATCTGAGAAAAATGAGTTTTAGAATATTGAACTAAAAGTTGACAGTTTCAGTAGTTCTGGTTGAACAATAGTAGAGTCAAAGTAGACAGAAAAATAAGAGCAGGCCACAGGTCTCACCCAGTGATTACTTCATATTGGGTAAGTTTATGGGTCCAAATAAGGTTAAACAGAGGATTTGGTCCGAGAGAAATTCAGTCTCAGAAAATATGGCCAATTGGGTTTTTATTGTACTATTAGTTCTTTCCACAATGCCGGAAGATTGAGTTTGATAAGGGCAGTGTAAATTCTGAAAAACGGAAAATTCAGCATATTTCCCAAATGACTTATCCAAAAAGTGAGTTCCTCTACCGCAACAGAAAACTCTAGACAATCCCCAAACGGGACTGAGAACTTAAAGACGCCTCTCCGCTCAGAAGGCCGCTGCTGTGTGTTGACAGAGGACACTTTCTAGGTAGCAGGGAAGCCTAAAATTACACATTTGTTGCCATTAGATAGTGGGGGTTGGATGAAATCCAGTTGCTATTCAAGAATTTGACAGGCTTGAAGCCCCCTCATGTACAAGTCCTCTGGCTTTGCTTCTCTGGAGAACCTAGCCTAGGATAGAAACTTCATGGACAAACGTGGGAAAACCCAAGTGACAGGGAAGTTCAGAGCATTCGAAGTATGTTTGTTAGCGCTTCTTTTAATGTACTTCTTGGCCTGGTCTAGTGTGCTTTGGAAAGGGTCTGGTGTGGAGAGGTGGGCGAACAAGGACAGAGAAGGCCTCCAAGCTCCACAGTCCCTGCAAGCTCCAGAGACACACGTTTCATAAGCCTAAGGATCCAAACCTAACGTCAAGGCCACTGCAGGTGAGTCAGTTGACTTCCAGCAACCCTGCAGGCCAGAGGAAGAACCGCCAGTGAGGAAGAAAAGAGTGGAAAGGCCTGCTTTCCTTTGGGGTAATGGAAATGTCCTCTGTAGAAAGTATCTGCCTGTGATTTAACAGCTAACAGTTAATGGGAGGGTGAGGCAATTGTAGTTTGAAAAGAATACTTCCTGACCCCCGGCAGCCAGATGCTCCAACACAATTAGATGGGCTTCACTGCAGGCTTGCTGGGCATCGGCGTATAGTAGTAAGTCATCAGCACACTCTAACGGGTTCGGTTCATTCCTAAATGACAAAGATTGTAAGTGGACATGGAGGATTTGAGGAATGGGACACAGAATCACCGTGCAAGCAAACTGTTGATCTTCACAAGCACAGGCAAAGCACTGTTTACTCGGAACGCCCAGATTCCTCACGAGAATGCTGGGAGTATCGGTGGCAGTAAGATGTGCAGGACCTGGGACGGCTGGGAATGGAGGAGTAAGGGTGCACGGATAGCTAGCTAGCCCACAAATTCTGAATGGATCTCCAGCTTCTGTTTGGCTTCTTAAGAGGCACCACAGGGCTGCTGACAGGGCTTGTGCAAGGGACAATCAGACCTTTATAAAGACAGTCCTGAGTAATTTGGAGTTAGTCTTTCTTTAGCTTCTTGTTTCTGGGGTTATTGAGGAATTTGGAACAAGAGTTCAGAGGTGTCGACTTGAATTTTTATGGTTCTGCCGCATCGACAGATGTGGTGCCCCATGAAGTTTGGGGGCTTACTGAAAGAAGGTTGGCGTTTGAAGGGACTGTACTTTATTTATGCATAATGAGGGCTTGCAAAGAGCAAGCAGCTTCCATTTGAAATAATTCTATTTTAAATTTCTTGCTCAGCATTTGGGGACATCAGGTAAGTTTAATAATATTTCTCCCTTTTCTGTGACTCGTAAATGTCAGTTCCAATTGGATTAAAGGTCTCACATTTACGAGAGTTTCAGGGCTAAGTATAAAAGGACATGAATCTTCCATAGGCCCAAGGGACTCAGGAATAGGGAGAGAATGAATCATTGTTTGCTCTTGATTAGGAACCATCACTGTTCGGGATACTTTTATGCCCCAGGGCAGAGGCTCTCGTAAAGATGCAGAGTTTAAGAAGACTGGTGGGCCCAATATCAGCTACAATTTGGCAAGTTTCTCTGCTAGTATTTATAATTGTCTCTCCATGTGAGTTAAGTGGTAGAGGGTGGGGCAGGGGGCAGGGACTGACATTTCCCTCTCATTCTGTGCCAGGCTGAAGAACATTCTCCTGGGGTGGCTTCATTCAGTTGTTTTGTTCCTTAGTATACAAGGGGGTACCCAGAAAACCCAGCATTTTCCCCCAAAGTTATGTATTTAATTTTTTTTTAACAAAACAACCTTATCACCTTCAAGTACTCCCTCTGTTACACTCAATGCATTTGTCAGATCTGGGATTCCATTCTTGGAACCATTTTTCCAACTCATCTGATTGGCGGGCTGAGAGCACCTTCCTCGTTGCTGTTTTCCCTTCACCTCCTCGACACAGTGAAATCGCTGTCCTTTCGTGGCCCGCTTCAGAAGTTGCAGGGAGCAAGGTCAGGAGAGTAAGGTGTGTGAGGCAAGAGAAGCATGATGTTTTTTTGCCCAAAACTGGCGCCCTGAGATGGTTGCGTGAGCAGGTGCATTGTGGTGGCAAAACTAGTTCCCCTTCTGCCACAAATCAGGCCTTTTTGTCGCACACTTATGCATTCATTTCAGAACCTCTAAATAGAAGCTTGATTAATATTCTGACCTGGTGGAATGAACTCCAAATGCACCCTGAGTTGACATTTTAGTCTGTTAGAAACGTTGACAGACATCCAGAGTGAGGTTTGTCCTCAATGGACATTTCACCTTTTTGAATAAGAAAACCACTCATATGTGCACTTGAGGTTTCCCATAGCGCTGCACTTACTAGCTGTGTTCAATATCCCAACAGTTTCTGCAGCATTTTTCCAGAGCAGGCAACAATATCTCACAGCTGCACCCGTTCTCTTAAATCAGCCGTCCCCAAAACAGCAGGTTCGCATGACACTGCTTTTAGGAAAAAATTCAGGGTGACCAGAGAGAACGTCCCCAGGCGATGGCCCTGGGTACACTAACTCAGAGCACGTTGCTCCATGCTCACCTAGCGGGGAGACTGCATAAGGAAAGCTCTGCTCTGCCCAGCACAATTCCAGGTGCGGGTGGGTGCTAGCTCCCTGTAGAGCCATCCTTGGTTTCCGGTGGCCCGGCTTCTTACCGTGACCTGGTTTTAGGCTGGGATGAGGTTTAAGTGAGGCTCGCGGTGCTTGTCATGTATCCTCGGTACTTTGTTTCTCTTTCCTGTGATCTGCACTAGTTTAAAAGCCTCGTGAGCGAACCCATTCATGGAAATTGCTTCTCAGTCCATCTATTGCATTTGACTAGGCCAGAGAGCTCAGGACGAAAGCCATCTAGAAACATTGAATTAAATGCAATTTCAGCTCCGATTTCTGTGTTGCTTTGCACTCCCCACCCCATCCCCAACTCTAGAGTATTTTGGAAAAGTTCTAACTAACTTATCTGCAAAATTATACACATTTTCATCTTTCTCTTGTTTTCTGGGAGCAAGTGAGAGAAGCTTAGGGCTTGTATCTAAGAGCCCTTTCACTATGGGTTCTTTTAAAAGTTCAGTTCCAGAGGCATGAAGTTTCCAAAGTAAAGATCTTTCTAGAGGGCCCTAGTTTGCTCCTTTCATCTAGAGTGAGTGTTTCATGACGCTGGGAACATATTTATTGATTGGTATTACTCTGATCGCCCGGGTTCAGAAGGTTTCTGCTACTGTTTGAGATTCCTTTGTGAACTTCAGATGATTCTCACAGAGCTTCCGGAACTCCTGTCCCATAGCCCCAAGTTCCATTTTCGGAAGAAGATCTGCTCTGTGGAGGTGATGTCCCTTTTGGGTGAGGTTGATGGTCTTTATTTAGAAAGGCATTAACAATAGATTTGGCCCTTTCGGAAGAGCACGCTGTCAGGTGGAGACACAGACCGTGACGGAGGGAGGGAGAGCGAGGCAAAGAGCAGTTGTCGGAGGAGCAGCACAAATCCGACATTGCAGCCCCACCTTTGTGGGGCTTAGAAACAGTGCCCTACAGGAAGCACATTCACTACAAGCTGCTGTGTACCAGGAAAAGGAGACATCCTTTGTACCGCTTTACCCGAGAGCCTTTTTTGGTTTTTCACTGTGACAAAATTCCTTTCGGTAAGTCAGAAGCACCTGCGTGGCCACTGGCTCTCCAGCCTTTCTTCCCCAGGAGTCAGCCAGAGAGAAGCAAACGTGGCAGAAACGCACGCTGGGCCACGTAGTGGGCAGGCGGCCCAGAGAAATGCTGAATGGCTTCTCCATGAGGCGGTGCCCAGTGTGAAGGACCGTATTTAGAACCAAGTTAAGTTTCAGAGCCTCAAGGCAGAAATAAATAAATAGAGGGAGGATGGGTTGGAAAGGGGGAACCGATTGTAAGGATCTACATGTGACCTCCTCCCTGGGGGGCGGACAACAGAAAAGTGGGTGAAGGGAGACATCGGGCAGTGTGAGACATGACAAAATAATAATAATTTATAAATTATCAAGGGTTCACGAGAGGGGAGAGCGGGAAGGGAGGGGGAAATGAGCAGATACCAAGGGCTCAAGCAGAAAGCAAATGTTTTGAGAGTGTTGATGGCAATAAATGTACAAATGTGCTTGACACGATGGATGGATGGATTGTGGTAAGAGTTGTACGAGCCCCCAGTAAAATGATCAAATAAATAAATAAATGATTCCCACAGGGGTTGCTGTAGAGGTTCTTGGCCACGTTTTGCTGTGAGCAACACATGCTTGAATTTCTCTGGTGTCTGGCTGGCAGCCTAATGCTAATCCTTCCCCTGTCCCAGCTTCTGGTGTCACAAGAGTCTTTTAGACGGTCGTGAACGCCCACCATGAAGGCCTTTGAGTGCCCGTCCTATGCCCACAGAATTTGCAGGCTGTAGATTTTTAGATTCCTTGGAAGTGACCAGACACATCAACAGAGTATCAACAGCATCTTGCAAAAACAAAGCAGCTCCTCCCTCACTCAGTAAAACCTGAAGTGCTTAGACACAAAGAAAGTGGGGCTTGGGTTCAAGAGGTTATTGACCTCGTGGGAGGTCAAGAGCACAAATGGCCTGACCCGCTGCCGGGCTCCCACTGTAACGTGAGGCCCCAGTTTGGACACCAGTACTCTAGAAGTGCAGAGCTGGCGCTCTGTGAAAGCTTAAACAGTAATGCTTTCGGAGAAGCAGAACAGTTCGAATCGGGCAGCATATACGGACGCCAGCATGTGCTCTGGCAGCTAAAGCCAGAGGAAGATTGAAATACAGAAATCTTGAGAATCAACAGGCAATTGTCTGACTGGAAGATCTTTACAGAGCGTTGTGCAACCAATCACGAAGTTATACGAGACCTCAGGCATTTCAGCTGATAGGCCATAAATATTTCAATATAACTTGTTTTTCTAAACAGTCTACAAGCTTCTTGGGCTAGCATGAGTATGTGTTTTATGAATTAGTTTGTTTTTTTAATTAGGGGCTCATACAACTCTTATCACAATCCATACATACATCAATTGTGTAAAGCACATTTGTACATTCATTGCCCTCATCATTCTCAAAACATTTGCTCTCCACTTAAGCCCCTGGCATAAGTTCCTCATTTTCCCTTCCCTCCCCATTACCCCTCCCTCATGAACCCTTGATAATTTATAAATTATTATTTAGTCATATCTTGCCCTGTCAAACGTCTCCCTTCACGTCTTTTTCTGTTGTCTGTCCCCCAGGAAGGAGATTATATGTAGATCCATGTAATTGGTTCCCCCTTTCCAACCTACCCTCCCAGTATCACCACTCACATCATTGGTCCTGAAGGGATCATCACCCTGGATTCCCTGTGTTTCCAGTTCCTATCTGCACCAGTGTACATCCTCTGGTCTAGCCAGACTTGCAAGGTAGAATTGGGATCATGATATTGGGGTGGGGGAAGCATTTAGGAACTAGAGGAAAGTTGTATTTTTCATCGTTGCTACATCGCACCCTGACTGGCTCATCTCTCTGATACCCTTCTGTAAGGGGATGTCCAGTGGCCTACAAATGGGCTTTGGGTCTCTACCCCGCACTCCCCGCCTCATTCACTATGATATAATTTTTTGTTCTGATGATGCCTGATACCTGATCCCTTCGACACCTCATGATTGCACAGGTTAGTGTACTTCTTTCATGTGGGCTTCGTTGCTTCTGAGCTAGATGGCTGCTTGTTTACCTTCAAGCCTAAAAGACCCCAGATGCGATATATTTTGATAGCCAGGCACCATCAGCTTTCTTTACGACCTTTGCTTATTCACCTGCTTTGTCTTCAGCGGTTGTGTTAGGAGGAAGGTGAGCATCATAGAATGCCAATTTAATAGAAGAAAGTATTCTTGCTTTGAGGGAGTACTTGAGTGGAGGCCCAATGTCCTTCTACTACCTTAATACTAAACCTATAAATATAGGCACATAGATCTATTTCCCCATCCTCATATATAAATATATTTGCATACATACATGCCTTTTTAAATGCCCTTTGCCTTCCAGCTCTTTCCTCTATTTCCTTTGACTTTCCTCCTGTCCCGCTATCATGCTCAGACCCCAGCTGGGTTTCATCAATTCCTCTTGGTTATCTTACCCTGGATCATGCCCTACCAGGCTTCCCACGCCCTCCTCACCACCAATTTGGATCACTCGTTGATCCCTTGTCCCTGAGTTTGTTGACACCACTACCTACCTTTCCCCTCACCACCCCCTCTCCCATGTCCCTCCAGAACTCTCAGCCCAGGTGTTTTCTCCTCCAGATTGTTCATCCAGCCTATCTTACTTAGACAGGCCTGCGGAGATAATAACATGCACAAAAACAAGACAGCAAAACCAAGCAAAAATATACAACATGACAAAAACAAAACAAAACACAACAAGAAAGAAAAGCTTCAAGGATCGTTTGTTGGCCATTAGGAGTGTTTTCCAGTCCAGTCTGTTGGGGCACCATGCCCTGGCCTCAAAGTCCACCTTCAGCATTCACTGGGGACCTCGCCGCTCCGTTCCCTTGCTGTTCTGTTGCACCCCCTTAGTGTTTTGCCTCGGTGTGGTGGGATCAGATCGGGTGCAATTCCCACACCGTGTCTCCGGGGTTGTCCCCTGTAGGGGTATGGGTCAGTGAAGGGTGTCATGTCTCGTAGTGGGGCCGGCCATGTGGTCCTCTCTGTGCACTGGCTGCTCTAATTGGGAACATCGTCCTCACAGCCTGGTGGGCCAGGATGTACTCCACTCTCTCCTCCTCCCCCTTCATCTGCTCCGATGAGATATATTCCTCTCCCGGAGCTGCAGATTCAATGCCATCCTTTGAAATAAATTCTTTTGGGGGGAGAGGCAGGTGTCCATGTAGTAGTTGGGCTTGGGGCTGGCACCCAGTCCTCTCCACTGGTTCCCTGCTCCACGCCGGCATGTTGCATTCACATCTTGGAGCACGGGGTTGAAATCTGGTCCCTCTTTCCCTGTGGAGATTTAAACAATACCCACCCCTTGGGTGGGTTAGTGCCCTGGGCCCCCACTACCCATTTCTTTTTTATTATTTTTTTCCTTTCCCCACCTCCTTTTTTAATTGTGTACCATGTGTATCCCTGTATTTGGTCTGGTCTCTGCCATATTACCTGGTCCTCACCCCAGGAATGTTTATATGCAGTAGATTTTTCCCTATGCCCCTTTAGCATATTTTTTTTAAAGCTTACCTCAGAGGACTCGTGTTGTACTTGTCCTTTTGTGCTTGACTTACTTCGCTTAGCATAATTTCCTCCAGTTCTTCCATTGCAGCTATGTGCTTCATACATTCATCACTGCTTTGTAGCGATGCGTAGTACTCCATTATATGTATATTCCACAGCTTTTTAATCCAGTCGTCAGTTGATGGAAATTGGGGTTGTTTCCACCTCCTTGCAGTTGTGAAGTGTGCCTCAATGAACACTGGAGCACAGATGTTTATGAGTTAGTTTTGAGGGAACCTGGCATGAGCATCCTTTCCGAGAACGGCTTGCAGGAAGGCAGGCGGTGGGCTTCCTGGAGCAGCCGCTATCATTTGCTAAAGCAGGCAGTCTCCCACTCACTCTCACCGCTGCTGAGTCAATGCTGACGCATAGCGAACGCATAGCGACCCCTGTGGGTTTTCGAGACTCAGTGTTTATGGGAGTTGAAAGGCCAGTCTTTTTCCCTCCGCGCTGCTGGTGGTTTTGAACTGCCAACCAAGGGTATTGCAGCCCAATGCTTAGCCACTACACTAGCCATGGGTAAAAAGCAGAAATAAGGCCAATAGAGTCCAAAGTGAAATGAAGTCCACTCCGGACATCTGAAGTCCAGACATCTGAAATGGCACCTGTGTGAAATATTACAAGATTGTAGCCGTGAGAAAGGAATTAAACTTTAAAACAAAGTAGCGTTGGCCTATGTTAAAAGAGGCCCGGTGGCGCATCAGGTTAAGCACTGGGCTGCGAAGCACAAGGTTGGTGCTTCAAGCTACCAGCTGCTCAACGAGAGAGCTAAGGCTGTCTGCTCCTGTAGAGACTTACCGTCTCAGAAACGCTGCATCACGTTGCTATGAGATTCAGAATCAGCTTAATGATTTGGGTTTGGCTTGGACCTGTTAAAAATATGGAAAAGTCCTGGAGAAATTAAAGAACAGGTCACACAATCCCACCACCCAAAAGAGTCAAAAGCAGGGACCTAAGCTAAGCCATCTCCACACGTGTTCATAGCAGCGCTGTTCACAATAGCAGAGCATGGACGTGCACACACATCCTTCAGTAGTGGGGCTAGTGGGGTTGAGTGAAGGTTCATGCCCGGACGAGGCAGAAAACAGTTGGCAAGTGGAACTTCTTTTTACACGGCGTTCCCCAGTACCTGGGGCACTCTCTTGCTCAGTGTTCACTCTCCAAAATAAGTCTGGATTCACAGATTTAGGTGCATGCCATGAGCTCCAAACTTCTTTCTTTTGTGTGCTATCCCTCCCTTAGGATGTCTCTTCTCCCCTTCCTTTTGGATTGGCAAAGAAGGCACTAGAGAGGGTCAGAAGTGCCAGCTGCTGGAGAGAGGGGGGGCGGGGCGGGGAGGACCTTGCTCCACCAGCCTGGGGTGCAGGGTCTCTAAAGTTCTCAAGTGGGAGGGGGTGGGAGGCTCCTGGCCAGACGCAGACTGACTGAGGTCCAGACCTGCTCTGGACTTGCTTCAAACAAGCTGGGCTCCAAGGCAGCGTGTGAGGGAATGAGAGCCCGACAGGAAGGTTAGCGTGCTGTCTCAGGGCTGGTGTATAAGCAAATTCACATTGGATTATTATATAAATTACACATACAATGGTAAACCTGCCAAAGATGATAGAATTTATGTAATCGTAGGGATAGGCAAAGGGATTTCTTAAATATAACACCAAAGGAAGAAATCATACAGGAAAAAAAGGACAAATCTGACCAATAAAAATGTAAATTAGCTGTCTGAAAATACCATAGGAAAATGAAAGGGCAACAAGGAAGATTTGCTACATACATAATAGTCAAACCGCCAGCTTCAGCTATAAATCCCTTAAGGATCAATGAGACAAAGACTTTTAAAGGAACGCACAGACAATTCAGAAAGCAAGAACTCTGAGCCCATAAACATGCAGATGTTGAACGTGCTAGTTGGTGAGATCAGGACACCCTGGCTGTGGTGCTGCCGCCCGTGGGCACTCAGGCCCTGAGCGTGCTCGCTGGACTGGGAGACTGTGGATACCCTCCAAGGTCCTCTTGGCAGAACATGCCCGGAGTCTCAGAAAACGGCCGTGTGCCCGTTTCTTCGGGTCAGAGTTTTGCCCGAGGACAGGATGAGGCTGGTGGCCACATGCTCACTGGAACACGGAGGTAGAAGCACATTAAATATCTACCAGCTTGTATCTAAGGAAGTGGTAGTACTTCTTTGTGGGCTCCTGTGCCAGGCCCTGTCCGAGGCTCTGAGGACCACAACAGAGGCAGATGGACAGATGTCAGGTGGTGGGGAGGTTAAAGGGCTCGGTGACTCCCGGGGAAGGAGACATTGGAGGAGGGATCTGAAGCAGGTGAGAGAGCGAGCGGTGACTGGGTGCAACCCTCCCCCAAGCAGAGACTATGGTGCGTTCAGTCATGGCGATGCCAGAGCCTGCTGGGTGCTTCCAGGCTGGTGGCTGACTGACAGACTCCAGCCAAGTGAGGAGCAGCGTGGCTGCTGACGGTGAGAACCAGGCCAGGGTTCCCAGGAGTCCCGCGCTCTGACTTAGCGGGGGCCAGGTCCCTGTGGCATGTGTCCTGTAAGGGCCCGGGGACAAGAGAAGGTGCTGGACTGCACCCGGGCGGACCCAGCGCTGTGAGGGCAAGTGGTCGGTCAGGTGCTGGGCAGGGTGGCAGTGTTTTCAATCACACTAGTATGGGGATGTGTCTAACTGAGGAGAAAATGTTCTTACAGAAGGAATTGAAAGACGGTCTAAGAAACGGAATCCATTGCTAGAACTACTTGGAAAAGCTGTTTGGCTTTATGTGTCTACTCCGCGTGACCCTGCCCCCATCCTGAGACCCAGCAGAGACGGCGCACCTGCGCCCACAGGCTGTGCCAGCCTGCTCACACGGCGCGATGTGCCGTCGCTGCCGTCGGGAAGGAGCCCTGGCACTGCGCACAGTCAGACTGCGCCTGTAAAGGTTACGGTCTCGGAAACCCGAGGAAGCAGGTCGCATCACTGTGCGTGGGAATTGACCGGGCAGCAGTTGGCTTAGTCTGGAAAGAAGATGCACATCCGCCAGCACAAGAACAGACACGTGCCGCAGGTGTAACTGCCCCGCAGCCACACTGAAGCTGCCGACCCCATGACCCGTGGGCCCTGCCCATGGTGGTGAGCCACCAAAGGATTCCTCTGATTTGCTCCCAGTGGTATTTTTTAAAGTTGAAGAATAGGTAAAACATCTCTCTGTGGTGCTAGACATTCAGATGGTGACTGCGCATGGGGAGGCGGGCATGCGGGGTGCTGGGGGTGCTGAAGGCGGCGCAAGCCCATTGCACTCTGGGGAGCTGGCCTGGTGTATTTCTGCAGAAAGGTAACTTTTGTGTTTATACTTGCAGCGATCCTTTTGAACATCTGTTTTGCACGTTGTTGTTGGGCGAGCCTGGGGACAGAACCAAGCCTGCAGGTCCGTGTCCTCATTACTGCTCCAGGCCGCGCAGCACCGCCCTGAGGGCCTCTTTTTCATAGCCCCTGGCTTTAGCCAGCCCAATGGCCTTCTCCTGGCAATAGGTTCACCCCACTATGGGATGGAGGAGTAATGAGCCTATGGGGAGGGGGCGGGGGAGTTCCTTTGTGTCAGGAATTTCTAAGCTTTCTCCCATTTGGAGATATGGAGCTGAATAGATGCGGGCTTATTAGCAGTGTGGAGCAGGCAAGGTTTGGACAACTCAGAAGGAAAGATGTTTTTTTACCCAGTAACTGATACTGAGGAACTTAGAATTGCAACCTAATCAAGCATATCATGAATAAAGGGGAAGATTTGTTAATTGAATGTCATATTATGTCCTCGGCTATGCTTAATACAAGATAGGCCATTTAGAATTCCCAATTATACAATTAAAATGCTAATTATCTCCTACCTTGATAACAGCAGCTCTTGGAGGGCGGGTGAGCTGCGCTTCTCCTGGCTCCTCATCCTTTTTCAATAGCACCCCCCCACCCCACCGCCCACCTCCGCCATCTTTGCTGCTGCCCGGGCCTCTGGTGGGTGGCTTCTTCTCTTCCCTCTCCTGGGGCACCTGCTGCTGCTTCCCTAGGGCAGCTTGAACGGGCTCCTCTGCCTGCACCCCTCATGGGCCTGGCAGACTCCTTCAGGCTCCGTGCAGGAGCGAGGTCAGGAGCCTGGACATTGTCAGCATCCCCAGCCCCCCGCGCTTACAGCTACTGAGGGGCCCGGGCCTTTTTAAGGCACCAGGGTTAAGGCCACAAGGGTTACTTTACTGTGATGAAATATCTAAAATTTGTCATTTTAACCTTTTTAAAGTTCAGTCACATGAACTATATGCACAGAACTGTGCAACTGTCACAAGTTACTTCTTTTTAGAACTTGATCATCAGCCTAAATCTGAACTTGGGGCTCCTTCCGCCACAGTCCTCCTGTCCAGTAGACTGCCAGGTACCGGAGAGCAAGAACACTAACGAAGGGGGTACACACAGGCTTATATTAGAAGGGGATTCAAGAAGGTCATGGAAAGTTCCAGTTTTGAAAGCTATGTACATTGTCCACACATATGGAGAGAGAGTGATTGATTGATTGATCTCAAGGAAATGGCTCGCTCACTTATAAAGGCTTGCAAGCCCTAAGTCTGCGGCTTTCCGTTGTAGGTTTCTCCTGAGTCTCATAGACTGACAACAGGTCAGGCAGCAGGCTGCTGGCTTGTGGGCTGCGTAGTCTGGCAAATCGCAGAGAGTCAGGTTAGGTATAAGGGTCGTTCATGCCAGCCAGTGTGGTAAATTCCTTCTTTGCCTGTTGGTCA
Organism: Tenrec ecaudatus; assembly: GCF_050624435.1. Taxonomy (NCBI): domain Eukaryota; kingdom Metazoa; phylum Chordata; class Mammalia; order Afrosoricida; family Tenrecidae; genus Tenrec; species Tenrec ecaudatus. Next base: position 28,680,048 of record NC_134547.1, read on the forward strand.
TGAGGAGGCCAAAGAGGCTGGGTGGCATTTCCTAACCTCTAGTTCAAGGGAATCCGTGCGGTGTCTCCAGGTAGAAGCAGCCCCCTCTTCATAACGAAGATGCAGGCCTGCAGAGCATAGATTCACAGTGGCAACTCAGAGCCACTATCCGGCAAACCACACAAAGGCTTTTCCTTTCCCCCAGTGAATAGCCACTCTTAGAAAGCTTCGTAGGAGGCTGGGAGGAAGATTCGGAGTAACTTCTGGCCCTTCATTCAAGAGGCTGTGGAGCTGTAAACTGGCTCAAGTCTGGGAATTGATTGGCACGTCTGTGACACTCTATTCACTCATTAGACCTAGCATTCTTCCGCTTGTAAATATTTAGTGCGTGTCCTATCTTCAAAGGCACTTCAGAAGTCTGGGGGGGTGGGTTGGTGGGCAGATAATTCATTCTATTTGATTCTATTTTTCTACAAACGTTTTGAAGGCAATGGCACGGAGTCATAAGCCCGGACAAGTGAGACTGTGTTCCCCGGGCTCCAGTATCCACTATGGCAGCCCCTACTGAAGTGCCGCTCTCGGCCCCTATCACCTTGGGTCTCAGCAACCCCGCGACAGTTAGGCTTCTTAATTCAGTCATGCACCTTCTCCCTGTCAAATACGACTTACCTCGGGGACTTAGCACAGCAGGCTTTCACGGGCACGGGGCTCCCTTCACAAACCTGATTCTCTCCGTTTCGTGGGCAAAAGGCTGGTGAGGCCACCCTGATAAGCCTACTCTAACATGCCAATTCCCCTAGGTGTCCGGACGCTTTCTTCTGCGGTCTGGAAAGTCGGATCTGGTGCTTCAGTTTGATTTAGTGTAGGCCACTTTGGGATCCATGCTTCAGTGAGCCAACAAGTCAACTGTGGGACCCTTTTCTACCCTCGCAAACCGAAACCCTGCGTGCAGACGCCTCGCTTAGTGGGCTCATGGCCGTTTATACACTCGGAAGCTTCCAACTCTATGTCCCTGGCACCGGTGCCCCGTGCCCTTAGTCACCCCTATACCTGTTCCTCCGCTTTCCGCGTGTGCGTACTGGAAAAGTCCAGCGGTTCTTTTGGGATATAACCTATCTCCTCCCAAGGTCGCACTTTGTACGTACCTTTCTCAGGCTCACCGGGACTGAAATCTAGTTATAAACCTAGAAGTAAAAATAGATACATCTGAGGAATATTCAGCAATGTCTTGGAAGCCACCTACTTCAGTGGTATCTCGTTCAATGACTCACCAGGCACAACTGGGCTAAGCTCATCAGCTAAGGGTAAGAGGGCTGGTTCTGTTGGCAGGAGTGAGCCAACTGAATTTAGGGCCTCGGCGCCCCAGCTTTGTGATGATCTGCCCATACATCCCCGTCTCAAGTTTCCAACTGTTTTCTTCCCAGCCAGCGGCCTCGCATTTAACTTCAGCACCATTAGAGGTTGAGAATCTACCTGCCGTTGTAATTCAGCCACTCTTGTGATACTAGGCTGCGCTGGGTTTTCTGCCGCACCGTATCTCTTACTGCAGGAAGGAAGGTTTCTGGGCACACATGTACATTTTCAGGCACGTGAGCTGTGTCTCTTAAACCCTGAGCTGGAGGGGCATTTTGTCTTGAAGAGCGAGAAAACAATCAGCTTCCCTCTACTTTTCTCTGATGGAATTGTTTTAAAAGGTATCAAATATGGGCACCCAGAGCCTCCCTTCTCACCAATGCTTGTTTAAAATTAATCTCCTAACTGTTGTCTTGAGAGTTGAGTGAAGGTTTACGGAGTAGATCGTTTCCCCACTCACATCATTTCAATCCCCACAACGCACCACCACCTCTCTCATTTCCTCCCTGGGTTCTCTGCTTCGTCTTCCTCTCACCAGTACTTGATCTCGTGTTGGTGATATTTTACATATTAATATACGTATTAATAAGGGGGAAACTCGGGTCTGTGACCCCTGTGCCCCCGCTTGACCCCTCCCCAACAGCATAGCCCCTTAGATGGGAGAGGGTAAGGGAGTGGTGCCCCACCCCCATGCCCCTCCCGAGCTGAGGCAGTAGGGAGAGTGGCCTGGGCATGGAGCGGGGCTCAGGCCATGTGGACTTAGTCCATGCCAGCCCTAGGGGGCCCTGGCACCGATGTCCTGGAAATGCAAATGTGTCCGCATGCAACTGGCCAGGCCTGTAGGAAGTCCTGGGAGGGAAGGGGTCAGGCAGTATCAGTTGGAGCACTGAGACTGGTGGGGGGTGGGAAGAGATTGAGACAACAGAGAGAGTCGCAGTAGACAGAGAATATGTAGACAGTAGACAGTGATGGCAGGCATGGATCGTGTCCTCAGGGTGCCGGGGCCACACAGGCCACAGCATGCCACCAGCCGGCCTTCAGCTAGCCTCCACTTCCCTAGTCGTGCCTTTCTGGCGTTAATGGGAGGTTTGTAACTAGTCCCTTCCCAGCGGCACATTGGGAAGGCTGTGTGCTTAGAGACTGGGTGGTGGCTCTCTGTGTCTTTCCTCACCCCAGGACCTGGTACCCCGTCCTGTCCCTCAGAGGGGCCACTGAGAGCATGCGTTCAAGGAGCCAGGACCCTTGGGGGACTTGGACAGTGCCCTGGGCAGATCCCAGGGGCTGCCCCATGCAGTGACCCCTGGGACGGGAGGGAGGGTTCCTTTGCTAGGACCTTCTGGTGGCCCTGTGCACTGTGCATGCCAAGAGACAGGGGGGACCGTGTCCATCCTGTCCCTGAGAATTCTAGGATCACTGGGCATGTGTCTCAGCTCCATGTGAAAGAAATCCTCCTGCCACCTCCATGGTTGGAAACAGGCCTGGGATTGACCCCGACCTCTGTGATTGCTGCTACTTCCCCTTGCTGCACAGGTCCTGTGGGGCCTCCCTCCTCCAGGCGAGCACCTGGCACCCAGGCCACAGCCCGGGCCTGTGGGCCGAGCTCACTGCGGCCATGTACCAAGTCCTCCACCCGTGCTCAGCCATTTATCCATTACAGCAGCCCCTGAAGGGAGGAACTCCTGGTCCCCCCAACTCTACCACGAAGAAACTAAGGCACGGAGGGGTCACAGCTGTCGGTGGCAGAGCTGGGCTTTGGCTGTGTTGAGCAGCACCCTAGAGGCTGGGTGGGTGGGACAAGCAGCCCCCTTGAGAAAGGGCCTGGAGAGGGACAGCATAGGGCTGAGGGAGAGTAGCAGTCAGAGCCCCCCGTCACTGCCAGGAGAGAGAGTGGAGTGTGAGGAGGCGCGGCTGCACTCGTGCCCAAGGAGCTAGCTCAGAGCTACCCCTGCTCCGCCACGACACCCAACTTGGTTCCCCGCCATCCAGAGTACTCATCCCACCAAACCTTCTGCTCAGCCCACCGATTCCACTTCCCCTGTTTTCCTTCCTGTGGGGGCGTTCCCCGCTGACTGGCCTCCCTTCCACCTTTTGGAACCTGGGGGTCCTTTGAGGCAGGTGAGTAAGGGGGACCTCTTGCAGCGCCCGGTCCCTGTGCTTGCAGTTGGACAGTGGGGTTGACCCTGGCTGCCTGGGGCCGCCCACCACCATGACTTGGGTCAGCTCTTCGGTTTTTGTCCGGCCCTGGCTTATCTCCTGCATGATGACCTCGATGGGGCAGGAGCTGGACAGTGTGTCCATCCATGAGGGAGGCCCAGCTGCGCTGGCCCATGCAAGTGCATGGATATATTGTTCACTTCTGTTTGGTCCTGGTTCAATTCTGCCTGTCCTTTTCTTCAGGTGTACTTTGAAGGTGTTTATTTGCACACATCCACAGTCACCATCTGATAAGTCCTTGGGGTTGCAACGCTGGGGAGCTGTTTTCTTAGGTTTATCACTGGGGTGGTGAGTTCATCTGTGAGTGGGTAAGGAAACCTGTATCCTAACCTCCCTGGACGGGAGCAGCGCCAGGCTGGGCCAAGCATGCTGCCTTAGTTACCTGGTGCTGCCGCAACAGAAAGACCCCGTGGCTCATTTTAACAAACAGACTAGGAATTTAAATTCAGGGCGACGACCCCTGGGGAAGGCTGTCTCCCTCTGTTGGCTCCCTACAGCACGTGTGGCCCAGTGTCCTTTGGAGAGCTCTGTGTTCATCGGCATCAGTCTTCCTCTAGGTCTAGGAGATTCTCAGCACAGGGACCTTGGGTCCACTGCTTCTGATGCTTCTTGCTCAGTGATAGGCAGTCCCACTATCTGCATTAGCCCCCCTTTCCTTATGTCTCTGTGAAGATAAGAGCTGATGCAGGCCACCCCAGGAAACTCTATTTACATGGCGTCCGGGCTGTGGCCTGTTAAGGTTATTGCATTAGCGGGTCCTCTTAAAGCTGATTAGCTGATCCCATCTCATCGGGGTTTGTCCTCTCATAGTTGCAAAATCACTGATGATCATAGTCCAGGCAAGTTGACACATGATTAGGGGATTGGGACGGCAGGGAGGACACAATTAAGCCCATGACAGGGATTTCCTAGTCTGAAACCCACATGGATGCTCAGGGGCTTTTTCAGTTTGACCCGAGCCTGTAAAGCACCTTGCTACCACTTGGAGAGCGGTGGCAGTGTTTTGCAGAGGGTCCAACAACTGCACTGTGCTTGGTGGGGTCTTTCCAGCCCCTCCGTGCACATGGCCAAAGCCTGTTACCTGCCCCACACAACAGGCACCGCCGAGGCTCATGGCTTCCTCCTCCTCCCTGGCCTCAGCATCCCCCTTCCTTGTGAACCGAGCTCCACTTGGTGTCTTGCCTGCATCGCTGAGTGTTGGAGGCAGGAGGGCTCCTGCCTGAGTAACCTACAGTCCTTGTGGATCTTGTTCCAGGGCTGATGGGCAGCCTACAGCTGGACTTGGTCATCGACACTGGGCAGTCAATAGCTAGCCCAAATCCACTGCTTTCCCACATCTTCTGTGTGGCCTCTTTCCACGGAGCGGCCAGTGGGTAGTTTGAACCGCCGACCTCTAGGTCAGCAGCCATGTGCTTTAACCATCCGGGCTCCTCATTCAGAGGCATAACCCCCCAAAGCAAAACATCAAAACAAACTCACTCCTATGATGTTGATGCTGACGCATAGCAACCCTGTAAGACAAAGTAGAACTGCCCCTCGTAGTAGGTTTCCGGTCCTGAAAGGAGGAGAACGCCTCATCTTCTCCCTTGGAGCAGTTGGTGGTTTCAAACCGCTGCCCTTGCAGTTAGCAGCCCATAGTGTGGCCCACTCCGACACCAGGGACCCTTTCTGAGTGTCTGTCTGGGTCTGTGATCCATCAGACAGGACATCCTTCGGGCAGCTGCTCTCGGTTCTTCTGGTTTGGTCCTGGTGGCCCCACTCTGCTCTCTGAGCTCACACCGTGCAGTGCTGGCAAGCTGGGGGCTCCAGTCGGGGGCTCCCACCACCATCATTCCGGCTCACAGCGACCCTGCTCCTTAGGGTTTCCAGGACTCACTCCTCATGGGACCAGTGTGGCTGGTGGTTTGAATGGCAGACCTTACTGCTGACAGCCACGCACTTAGCCCACAGCACCACCAGCCCCCCTCCTTGGCCTTGGAAATGCAAATGTGTCCGCATGCAGCGGTCCAGCAGACTTCTCATCTGACCCAGCGCCCTCTGAGTTGCCCACACTTGGTCGAGGGCCTTGAAAGTGTTTGTGATCGCAGCTTGAGCACATCCGAGCAGGAAAGGTGGGCCCCGCTGCCTGGAGCCACCTGACAGCGCGCCACGCTCATGTCGCATCAGGAGAGCTGATCTGAAACGAAGTGGGCTGTGCACATCCCGTGACCCGGACGTCTGAGCTCTGTTCAGCCAGTATGCCTTCCCCGCACCCTTCCTCGCTCCTCGTTTCCCGCCAAGTCTGCAGCTTAACCAGCAGATGCAAACAGGGCCACTCGTTCCTTAGTCCGGTGCTCTTATGAGCTGGACCTCTGCCTGTCACCTGCCATGGCAGAGCCCGGCTGCCCCTCAAGAGTGGCTGAGCGGGCCAGGGCTGTGCTCCCCCTGCTGTTGAAGTTCCACGGTTTCGTGCCATCTTCCTGGCATCGCTTGTTGAGAGTGGGCTTCCCCAGGAGCAGGGAGTATTCTGATTGTTTGGGCTCTGTGGCATCGTGGTTACATGCTGGGCTGCTAACCACAAAGTCAGCAGTTCAAAGCTACCAGTCGTTTCAGGGGAAAACGTAAGCGTTAGAGTCTCGGAAACCCACCGGAGCAGTTCTAGCCTGTCCTATGGTCTCAGGGAGTCGGCACCGACTTGGCGGCAGGGAGCTGGGTTCTGAGCTCTGTGGGGGTCTGGAGCACAGGAGACGGAGCAGGCTTGTGAGGAGGACTTGCTGGGTGGCACTCTCCCTCCCCCTCTGAAGGCCCTGTTGGCCATAGGTAGCTCTCTGTCGTGGTGTGGGTCTCTGGCCTCTCGGCAGGGCCCCCTGCGGCTGAGGCAGGCATTGGTGCTGGCTGTGTCATGGGGTGGCTGGCAGGGATGCTGTTTGCCTCTCCTCCCCCACCTGGCACCCCTGTGCTCCTCACTACTGAGGACATTCCTTACTCACAGACGCCCAATTACCCTGCAAGGCTCTGAGAGCCGTGCATCCTGCAGAACCAGCCCTGCATGACAATTAGTTAACCCTCAATCAGAACAATTATAGGTAATTGGCAGTTACGGCTGGCTGGGAAGACTAAACTTCCCCAGCACAGAAGGGTGGATGGCCAGGCCATGGGTTCTGGAAAGGTGCCAGCCCCACTCCTTCACGTGCCCTGGGCAGTGTGTGTAGCTCAGAGGAGGGACAGTCACACAGCCCTGGGGCTCTTCTAAGTACCTGCCCATGGGCAGGTGGGCAAGGAGGGTGCACTTGAACCTGCTGCTCAGGGAAAGCCACGCTGGGGCCGAGCCCTGTGGAGGGGGTGAAAACAGCCCTTCCTCAGCTGAGGCTGGCATGTGGAGGGCCTGTGGGACCAGGGCGGGACTTGAGTCCCGTGCTCAGTCTTCTGGGAGCAGAGCCTCATGCAGAGATCCTGGTCATATGGCGGGGGAGGGGTGCAGGTGGTCCTGCAGCAGGCTCGGGAACTGTCCTGAGTGCTGGGGGGCGCTGGGGCATCCATCTTCACCATCCTACGCTGGGATCTTAATCTGGACAGCTCTCCCTTGGCTGCAGAACCATGCTGGCCCCCTGCTGGTAGCTGGGCCCTGCCATAGCTGGCTCCTGCCATGCTGACCTGTCTGGTTCTTCAGCTGACCCCTGGCCCAATCTGGGGCTGCCTCGTACTGCTCCGGACCTGGCCAGAGCACAGCAGGGCTGGGATTTTCATTCGATGGGTGGGAGGGCACGGTGTGTGTGTGCTGCGGGACCCCACCCTGATGAGCCCCTTCCTCCCACAGCCTCTTCGAGCACTACTGCTACTCCCGGGGTGGCATGCGCCACAGCTCCTACACCTGCATCTGTGGCAGGTAAGGGGGCCCCTGGGCTACAGGGACTCGGGGCTGAGCTCATGGGAGGAGGTCTGCTCCACCCTCCCCGGGGGAGACACTCATCCCAGATCCTACCACCCAATCTCACAAGTCGCTCTTCCCTCATAAGGCTTTGCTAGAGGGGCAGGATGGGTTGCGGGGGGGGGGGGGGAGCCTTCCCACTGCAGGGGGTTGGGCAGGAGCCGAGCCCAGTACAGGCTCCTGAAGCCTGGCACTGGAATGCCCCTTCCTTAGCCCCTCCTCTCAGGTACATCCCTAATCCCTGCATGTGGGGCTGAGCTGGGGTTGGTCTTGGGAGAGTGGGGGCTCCCGGCCCCTCCCCTCCAGACCAGCCCAGGCCACAAGCCGGAGGCAGCTCCCTAAGGCTGGGCCTGGGCACGTCCTCACACATGAATAATGCATGCGGACAGCCTGGGCCAGAGATGTTCTTCTCTGGCAGATCGAGAGAAAAATCATTATTTCTACTTTTATGATTCCTGAGACTCCCAAACGAGGCCATAAATATTACACCCAGGTGGTAGTGGTTGTTCCCCCCCTCCTCCTTTCCCCTTTGGACTGCTCTAAAAGTCAGGTTTTTTCCTTAAGGGAAGATCCTTAGGGAAGCTCTCCCAAGTGGAGGTGGCTGTGGCTGGCCCTGACCCCCCTCACCCTGACTCTGGCCCTTCCTTGCTCCTGTCAGCCTCCAGGGAGCAGGGTCCACCCCTGCCTCCACCTCAACTTTGTCCTCCTTCCTCCGTGCGCTGCCCAGCATGTAGGTCTCCTGCCCTCACCTCCCCAGCCCGGGGGCTGCCTGCTGCAGACCACTCTCAGGCCCAGCCCCTGGCCACTGTGCCCCTCGCCCTCAGGCTGGAGGAGGAATGGTGGTGCCAGGTGGAGGTGGGCACTGAGCAGTTTCCCTCCCCCCCCCCCAGCGGTGAGAACTCAGCGGTGCTGCACTATGGACATGCCGGGGCCCCCAACGACCGTACCATCAAGGACGGAGACATGTGGTGAGTGAGCCTGCCCCGCCCTGCCCGCCTCTCCAGCTCCCCTGCCCGGCCTGTTGCAGACAGTCTCAGGGCCCTCCCCTGAGGAGACACCCGCTCTCCTCGGTGCTCAGTGAGCACTGAGGGGGGCCTTCTCCCTGGGGTGGCTCTGTTCTCTTACACACCAACCCCTCTGTGGCACATGACACAAGGGCCAGGCCCTTGGGTCTGCAGCAGAGACATCGAACTCCAGGGGCCACCAGGCTTAGCCATCAGAGCCCTGGCTCCTGCCTCCCTCCCACTGAGCCAGCATGGTGAGGCTTTCCTGAATGGTTACACATGCTCATGGGTCCTTGTGGAAATGGTGACTCAGAAGATGTGGGCAGCCCAGGCCATGCAGGAGACTGCCACAAGTCAGCCAGGCTACTGGGGTATGACCTTCGGCTGTTGGGCTATGGCCGTCAACCAGCAGACAGAGATGCACTGTCCCAATCTGGTCTTTCCTTCCTGGATGCTGGCCGTCCTCCTGGACCTGGTTCCTTCTGAGTGCCGTGTGAAGGCAGAATCCTGGGACGCTTGAATGCTCATGCACAGACCTGCAGATGGGTCACTGGCTGGCCTCAACTGTTGCTGCCAAGTGTGGTGGTTAGGGTTGTGTGCCAGCTCGGCAGGACGACTCTCTGGTTTGGCATTTGTGGTATTGTCATCCCCATAATGAGATCTGATAGAATGTAACCACTTCCATGATGAGATCGGCAAGAGCAGCCAATCAGTGGAGAGGGCGTTTCTTTCCTTGGGGGTGTTTCATGCTTCCAATATATATAAATGCTCTGGCCAAGCTCTCTAGCTCTTTGTCTTATATCGGATGGGCTCTCCTCATCGAATCACTGATTCTCGGGACTTGAGTCAGCCTTGGGATGGGTCAGCCTTTGCAGCCTGTGAGCACCGAGTCCTGGTGGTGTGGTTCCGGGTTGGGTTGCAAACTGCAAGGGCAGCAATTAGAAACCACTAGCTGCTGCTTGGGAGAAAGACAGGGCTTTCTACTCCCATAAAGAGTTACAGGTTCAAGAAACTCACAGGAGCAGTTCTACCCTGTTCTTAGGGTTACTCGGAGTTGCATCAACTTGATGGCAGTAAGGTTGATTTCTCTTGGCAGAAATGAGCCTATGAGCAAGCAGCCCACCAGAAATGGTGGGAGCATACACAGAGTGTCACCAAGAGTGCCGACAGAGGCGGGCATGAGCGCTGCCACTCTGCATTGTCCGACAGCCTGCCCTTCCGTTTCCAGATCTGCTTGATGCCCTAACGCCTCAGCACCCACTGTGCAGTGAGTCACGGCTGTTGTCCCAGCCCTAGGTCTTGGCCTTGCCCAAGGTGGGGAGCTAAGTATCAGAGCACCCTCCTAGAGTGGCTGATGTCCTCCGGGGCGTCAATCCAAGGGCAGATGTGACCTTGATGGGACCCCTGTACTTGGCACCGGGTATGTCCCCTCATGTAAATTTTCTCACCCACTCCTCCCCGTGCCCCATGAGGTGGGTGCTTCCTCCTCAGGTTACAGACCAGGTGGCTGAGGCCCACGGGGGTTGGGGTGGGGGCCCAGGGGAAGCAAGGCTGGTGTGGCCTGCCTTTGGTTGCCTCTCGTGGCTCCCAGTTGCCCCAAGGGAGCTACAGTTGGCAGGAGAGTTCCTGGCTGTGAGACTCTCCTCTGAGCTTGGTACCCCCAGTGAGTGACTGCCTCTCCCCTCTCCTCGTAATCTGCCCCAAAGAGGGTCCCCAACCCTCCAGAAGTGGGTCCCCATTATACTTGTGTGGTGGCCTCCGATGGGGGCTTGCACCTGCCTCCCGGCCACAGCTGCAGAACCTGGAGCAGCGCCAAGAATGGCGACCCAAATGGGTGATTTTATGCCTGTTTTCCTCGTGCTAACTTTGAAATGTAGCCAGTGGAATAATGATGGGTTTGTTATAGTCAATTTATTATGCAGCATTTAGTACAACATGTTTTGTTGATTACCGTGACTGCCAGATCGAGGGTAGCACTTAGAGTCCATTGTTTTATTGAAATTGATCTGCTGAGTGAAGTAAACAACCAATCAGCCTGCATTCCCAGCATGAGCCTCAGCACATCATCAGAAGGCCTGGAGCTACAGGACATGGACGGCACAGATGTCTTCCAAAACCTGAGTGACCCCCAGTGAGTTTGGGTGTCCTAGATGGCCACCACAGGGGACACTCTGGGTCTCTGTCCTTTGACCTGGGAGGAAAATGCCCCTCCCCGTCTCTCATCCCCGCACAGGGAATCTGATAACAAGCACAGAAGCCCGAGTCTAGTGCCAGCCTTCTATGTACCTCAGTTTCTCCCTCAGTCACTGGGGGTTCTGGTGGGCAGCCCCTCACTCTGGAGAGGATTCAGTGATGACCAGTGCTAGAACCTGGGACAGCCAGGCCCTCCCTGGCCAGCCCCCAAAGCCCCTCCTTTGCAAGTGCCTGGCTCGTCCTACAGACCCTTGGTGTCTCTGGACTAGAGGTTAGAGCCATAGACTGAGCCTGAGCCGGACCTGGTCATGGATGTATTAGTTCAACTTGTCCAGAGAAACAAAAGCAGTGACCTCAAATATGTGTAAGAAAGAGCTTTATATCAAGAAGTCATTATATGTCAGCCCAGTCCAACTCAAGCCTCGTCCATAGGCCCCTCTTGACTCAGGGAGCCACACGCCATGATGCAGAATGCAGGAAGATCACAGGCCAGTGGGTTTAGAGTCTTGTGGATGCACGGTCAGTGGAAGTCTGGCAAGGCCCAGGCTGCTCCCGGGGTCAGTGGTAGAGTCCCAGGGGGTAGAAAGGCCCAGTAGCAGTGAGAGGAAGGCCCCCAGGGTCCTCCCCATAAGAAGGCCACACCCCCCAATGATGCATCATCAGGGGTGGCATCCAACCTGGTTGCCACAACCCACATCTTCCAGTTGACACGAAATCATCTAACCGCCATAACGGGCCACTCTCCGGTTCTGTGTTCAGCCTCCAAGAGTCCTCTCAGAGTGAGTCGTGATGGGGATTGAAGTTGGCCAAGCCCTGCTCTGTCCTTGAAAGTCCCCATGAACTGAGCCACAGCCGCCGTCATCACCAGCGAGGCCTGTGAGGTGGGCACTTCGGTTCTTGCCACACAAGAACTGTAAAGGGCATTTTGAGGGCCATTGTGCCCACCCTAAGCCAAGCCATGGTATTACTGTCAGTCACCCGGTGGCCGATGAATAAAAGAGCCTTCAGAAGAGTGGATGCACCTGAATCGTGGTGGAGGAGGATGTTCACAGTACCAGAAGAACCAACAATTCTGTCTTGAAAACATAGCTCCTTGAAGCGAGGCTGGTGAGACTTCATCTCGCATACTTCGGACATGTTATCAGGAGAGACCAGTCCCTGGAGAAGGGCACCGTGCTGGGCAATGAACAAGGAAGGCTTTTGACGAGGTGACTGACACAGTGGCTGAGGCTGGTGCAGAGCCAGGCAGCTCTCATTGTGCTGTTGTGCTGTTGCTGGGTCAGAGGCAGTTCAGTGGCACTGAACCTCTGGGTCTCGTCTGCTTTCTCTGGGTTAGATCTCGAGGATGGAGCTATGGGTCCTTCCCTCTGGACCCTGCCCTTTCCTGCTGCCTCCCTTCGTCCTCAGAGCCCATCACCAAGTCAGAATCCTAGAGGAATCACCAGCTGCCTCTTGGATTTGTTCTTAAAGCAGCTGGGCCAAACGCAAACCACACTGTCGTCATCTGACTCGGGGAGCCTAGAGGGCCTCTCGATCAACTCCTGGGGGTTACTGGGACCTTACATCTTTACGGAGTTGACAGCCTTATCTTTCTCCTAGAGTAGCTGTGGGGTTTGAACCGAAGACCTTCGGTTTCCAGCCCAACACCTAAGTCCATAGTGCCAGCAGGGCTGGCCTCCTAAAGCAGAGTTAGAAAGTGTGGCCCCTGCACATCTATCTTTCAATGAGCACACACAGAGGACAGCAGCTGAGGTTAGCTGGAGCCCTGTTTATGGGTGAGGCCCCAGAAACCCCTTCCCAGTGTGTTAGGTTCTCTAGAGAAACAGAACCAGAATGCTAATAATTATATATATATTTACACAGCTAGATAGATGTATAACATAATAAATAGTTAATTAAATTATAAAGCAGTACAAATGGCTCAGTGCAACTCCCTCCTGTGAGACAGTTGTGAGACACTTCAAGTCTTGAGGGCCTCCAAGTAGTCCTCTGTAGAGCAATTCAGGCCATCCCGGAACAGGCAGCAAACAGCAAGGCAGGTCACCAACTGTCAGCCAGATGACAGGGTCCGACATTCCCCAGCTCAAGAGATGGAAATTCCAGTGGTGTGGCAAAGCTGGTCTTGAAGGAACCTCAAATTACAGCGACACAGTCCACGAGTTAGGTGTACCACAGGTAATGTAGTTTGCAAATTGAGGCAAAGAACAAGCAAGGCAGCCGCACACTGGTCCGATGATCAAAGAGCAAGAGATAAAGGCAAGACTCGCCGAGCCACCTATCTCTCCATCCTTCAATTAATCCCACGTGTTTAATAGCTAGGTTGGCACAATAAACTACCTCACCCAGCAAAGTCAGTCCCAATGGGTGCACAAGGGTAGCCTTGCTTGCCCTGAGCATCACTTGCATGCCTTCCCGCTGAAGCTCCATCTTCAGAAGTGGCTGGAGGCAGAGTGCCGGCAAGCTGCGCATGGGCCACTAGGGGGTGCCATCGTCCGTGTTTAGATCCGCTGGGTGGCTGTGTTCAGGGGTCTGCTCTCATCCTGCACTCCTGGGTCCAGCCTGTCTTTCTGTACTCTCTGCCTCCCCAGGGCCCAGGATGTGGAAAACAGCTGGGGCACCCTCCTCGCCTGTGTGGAGCTGCTTCGCGGGGGGTGTTGTGACCTCTCAGGACTCCCTTCAGCCTGGCTCCACGGGTGGCCCAGGGCTGGCTTGCCCTTCAGCCCTTAGGGTATGGCTAGTGGACTGCGAGCTGGGCCTTCCACCACTGGCCGGAGGAAGGAAGTGTTCTCAGGACATGTGACTTGGTCCCTGTCTCTTCCAGGCAGTTATCTTCCATGTCCTAAGGGTAGACGGCAACAGCATTGTCCCCAGCTATGACCCTGGGCCGCAGGTACAAGCAGGCAGCACAACTAGAGGAGAGGCTTGTCCCAACCTATCCCCACAGCTCACCAGCACCACCCAGCCCCACCTCTCCTGGAGGTCCGCTCAGGCTTGCTGGCCCGGCTGCTCACCGAAGCCTGACTCAGTTTTGTGCAGAGAAGTAAGGGCTGCTGGCTTCACCCTGGGGAGCCCTGAAGACCCTTTGATGGACCTCCAGGTGGCCCTCTTGTCCCCCTCAACACAGTGGACAGACCTGCCCCTGAAGATGTAGATACTGGGGTGCTTGAGGGGGCATGGCCAAGGCAAAGTCCCTCCCCAACCTGACACTCCTTAGTTCCAGACGCACACAGCTTAGGTCAGTTCCCTGTGGCGTCCGCAGACGTGCTGTGACCCAGACAGGAGTGTAAACTACCATCTCACCTCCTGCCCCCGGGCCTCTGGCCATGAGCTGTTCCTCTAGCCTCACCCCTGTGAGTTTTGGGGTTCCACTGCTGCCCCAGACCTCAGCAGCCCCAGTCAGGCTGAGGTCAGCAGAGGGGCAGGGCTAAGAGTGCCCCGTCTCCCCACTGAGGGCCCAGTGGGCTCTGGGGTCATGGAATAGAGTGCCACCCCCATGCTCTGCCAGGCCCGGCATGGCTGGTGTCCTCAGGGGGACACTTGGCCCCCACCAGACTAGGTCATCCTGAGGAATGACGTGGTGGTGCAGACATGGTTAGACCTCAGGCTCAGAGGCCCCGCTCAGCCGACTGTGTAGACTGACAGGCTTCAGCCTTCCCTTGCAGTCAGGGTGCCCTTGGGCCGCAGCCAGCTCTCCTTCACAGTTCCATCTGTCCCCCGCCACCCACGCCACGGGTTCTCCATGGGTGCTACGTGACCACACCCCTCTCAGCTGACTGTGTGACCCACGGCTTGAAAGACGCAGTGCAGACAGCCCGGGTGCCAGCAGGCATCACGGGACATTGGCGGGGAGTGTGTACACCTCCCCATCCCAGGCTGCTGACCCTGCACCAGCCAGGGTTGCTTTGCTCTGCTTGTGGGCCGCGTGCACACTGTGGGGCTGGCGATGGGCATGCAGCTTGGGGCTCTACCTCCTGTCACGCTGTCTGTACTGGGCTCGGAACCCTGGTTGCATGGTGACTGCTGGGCTGCGGTCTGCATGGTCAGCAGGACGAAGCCACCAGCAGCTCCACGAGAGAAAGACGGGGCTTTCTACTCCTGTCAACGGTTACAGTGTCGGTAGGCGTCAGTATTGAGTTTGTCTGTGCTGGAGGGCTGACGACCCCAGGCCGGGCTGCTCCTGGCACTGAGGGAGCGCAGGGCCTGCCACCGTAGTGGGCCAGGGCTCTTCCTGTCCTGGGTGCCCTCAGCAGCCATTGCAGCAGCCCAGTGGCGGGGAAGGAGCTGGGTCAGCCTGAGCAGCCCGCCCTTTGCCCGTTATGCTGGGGCCTGAAGGGAAGCCTGAGTTCCCTGCTGGCCTGATCCCAGCCTGCATGGGCTGCGCAGAGGCCCACTCCTTGCCACAGGCCTCGCACAGAGCCTCCCTGGCTTGGAGTGCAGGGTCTCCCAACCTGCCCCAAGCCTGCGCAAGCCTCTGTTGTGCCCCTTGGCAGGCTGGTCCATGCAGTGGGCCGAGGGAGTTGAGGGAGCCTGCAGAGGGGCTGGGTGGGCCAGCGGTGGCAGGGGGCCCAGGACCGTGAAGAACCAGCCAGAAACGGACTCCGACGAGCACACGGGAGGCCCCAGAGGCCAGCAGAGGGCTTGGCGCCGTGTGCTCTCTCCCCAGATGTCTCAGATTATCACACCAAGTCACCGGCCAAAGATGCTAACGTCCCCAGTGGGTGTCCCCAGTCCGCTGCTGCTGCTGCTGCTGCTGCTCCAGCGAGCCAAAGCATGACAAAACCCTCCATGCCCGCCAGCACTCGGGGAGGGCGAGGGACACCACGGAGTTGGAAGGAGCTGACTTAGAGAAGTGATGGCTCACGTCCTCGGGTCCTGGAAGGGCTTCAGTCTGAATTAACTTCCACAACTCTGGGGAGGACTTTGAAACAAAACCAGAAAAAGAAAAAACAAAAAACCGAGAGAGGAAGACAGAAAACGATGGGGAACTGAGAGCACAAAAATAGGGCAGCCTGCGCCTGAGTGTCAGCAGGTCACTGGCCAGCGGCCGGGCGGCCACTTCCGCCTCCAGAAAGCAGCGACTCCGCGATGTCAGCTGAGCCGAAGCCTCCAGAGTCAGAGAGACACAGGCAGTCTGGCCCAGGACGGGGGCCCGGCCCCAGCCTCAGTCCCAGGCTCTCCTCGTTGTCGTCCCTGGCTTCCTTGAAGTTTGGCTTTGCCTTCCCCAGTGCCTCCTGCTTCCCTGGATACCTTCTGGGGCATCTTCATTTTGAAAAGAGTCTATTCCTCTTTTGCTCTCAGAAAGGCACAGTCTATTTGGGCTCTCTGCCTGCCCTGGCGTGCTGTGGCGGCCTGCCCTCTGTCCCGGCTCTCTCGGCTTAGACCATTCCTGGATGTTCAAAACTGAAAAACCACAGCCCCCTGGCTCTGCTCTGTTGACTGCAGGGACCCCACCTGAAAATGCTCTGTTTTTCTGGGTGACGTGGGGCCTTGGCCCCTGCAGGTCCACACACACACACACACACACACACACGTGCGCGAGGGCATCTGTGTGCTGGCCCACCACCCAGCGAGTCAGGCATGCTGCACATGAAGGAGTGGGCCTCTGCATAGCCCATGCAGGGCAGGCTGGGGTCATCTTTTAAAGATGGACAATCCAAGCCCAGGACTGCTGAATGCCTGAGCGTGGCTGGCTCCCCTTGTTCTTTGTCTCAGGGCCTACATGTGCCCCTGTGTCCTGGGCCGCTCCAGCCTCGGACACGACAGGGCCTTTGGAGCCTCCCGGGAGGCGCCCGGATACGTCCTTCCTTCCTGGTCCCTATCTTGCACACAGGGCTCGGGTAGGCCAGCCCCTGGTAAGACCCGCGTGTCCCTGTTGGCTGCCCCTGTCCTCGGGGTCCAGCAGGTGCTGCGACCCCCTGGGGTGTGATCTGGTACTTGCCACCTGCTGGTGGTGTCCTGCAATCAAGTCGGTGGCAGGAGGTGGGTAGGCTGGGGACTTGGATTCCTGCATAGCTTGCACTTTCCCTTTAAGAATCTGTTTCTGAGGGGCCTAGGGCCCGCACTCCTCTCTGTCCCACAGGGTGTGGGCACCAAGGCAGGCCCGCAGGAAGCTTCCAGAACGCCTGGCTGTTTGCCCAAGGTTGAACTAGGGAAGGCAGCGTGTGCAAGGCCACCAGTTTGAATTTTCCAGACTCTGTGCCCCTGCAGGTTGACTTCTTATCGGTGGGAAGATGTAACCAGTCCATCTGCGGAGGACAGCCCCGGCTCCTCTGCGCCCCTGGGGCTGTGGTCACCTGGGACTGGACTGATGTTCCTCGACCTGTCTGGTCGCTGTCAGTCTCACGTCTCAACTGGGACCCCAGCTGGGTGGGCCTGTCCCCTCTCACCCGTGCCCACCTTGTCCACTTGGTAGACAGGGGCCGAGTCTGTGGGGGTCCTGGAGCCCAGTCTCAACCTAGTAGTCGTTGTACCATTGACCCTGAGGACAAACAAGGGGTTTTCTTATCTGCCTGGATCCAAGGGGCCCCAGGCACCAGGCAGTGCCAGGTTGGGCAGGAAGGTCACAGGGTGGGGCTCCCCCTCCTTCTAGGGGCCCTTATCACGGGACATACAGGGGAAGCCTTGGCTGGGCCCATCCCCCTGACTCAGCCAACCTGCCTGTCTACTACCTGCCTCTGCTGTACATGGCTCCCAGCAGGGCCTACCATTCACACCGTTCATCAACGACCTGCAGGCCTGTCCTGTCTGCTGGCTCTGCCCTGAGAAAGCCCCATTCCAAACCTCTCAGCTCCTGGCAGCTCCAGTTCCCCCCACCCCAGGTGTGAGGGACCATGTTAGACACTTGCTCTGGCCAAGGGGACCCAGAGCTGGTGAGGGCCAGTGTCCCTGGCCTTCTGCTCCCCAGACACTGAGGCCCATGCAAAATGGGAAACGCATTCTCTGTGCAGCCAGTGGAGCCATTGTGAGGCCACTGTTTGGCTTCTGCCTCCCACAAGCGTGACCTCCAGGGCTGGGCTGGCCTGGGTGCCAGGAAGGGTCTGGCAGGTCACTTGTCTGGAGTTGGGTGCTGAGCAGAGCCTAGTTCTCCAAGTGAATCCCAAGCCAGGCAGGGTCAGCTGATGCTGAGAAGGACAGATCATCTGTGGAGAGTCAGTCAGCTCTGCCCTCCTCAGCTTTCCGCACTCAGACCCAGGCCCTCTGGGGGTCTCTGGAGTGATCCGGAGTTCCATGAAGCTCGGACACCTGTGGAGAGACTCCAGGGTACCAGGCCCCAAACTGCTGCCCTGGCTGACAGCCCCCACCCCACCCCCCAAGATGGCAGTCCCTGTGTTCAAAGCACTGCCCAGAGCCCCTTCCTGTGGCTGCGAGGCCCCACACATGCCCCTCCTCTTCCCCAGCCTCTTCGACATGGGTGGCGAGTATTACTGCTTCGCTTCCGACATCACCTGCACCTTTCCAGCCAATGGCAAGTTCACCTCGGACCAAAAGGCCATCTATGAGGCGGTGCTGCGCAGCTGCCGTTCGGTCATGGGTGCCATGAAGCCAGGTGAGGGCCTTGCCATGTTGGAATCCACCCCCACCTCCTCCTGCGAGCTGGGCCAAGCAGAGCTGGGTGGTGGCAGCTCCGGGACCCACCCCAGGCCTCCACTAGGGAAGTAGCTGGAGGAGAGGCACTCAGCGCCGGGGTCTCCTTCCACTTGCACACCCGCCTGCACTGGCCGCTGGCCCAGCCGTGTGGCTCTGCTGAGTCATGTCTGACCATGGCCTCTGACTGGCATAGAGCGGATGCCAGTCTGATCTGCTGCTCACTGGTCTGCTGTCCTCCTTGAGTGGCTCTGCTTCTTTGGGATGTAGGGGAGCAGTGCCCCCCTCAGCTGCCTGTAGGAGGGCATTGAGTACCCAGCACTACCCTGATGAGTGGGTGCTCCATCCTGGGCCCTGGGCTCAGCCATTCCCTCTCCTAGCAGCCACCCCAGTGGTTGTGTCTGGCCCTGGCCCACTCTTCCATCCACTCCCACCTCAAAGGCTGCAGCAGTCTGTCCCTTGGCTGTGTGCCACATCTACTGAGTTCAGGGGACATGGAGAGCCCACTCACCAGAGACAGACATCTGGGTGGCACCTCCTGCTGTCCCTGCCCCTGTGTTGTTGGCCTCATTCCTCCCTGGGGAGCCCCTGACCTCCCCTCCTCGGCTCAGGCCAGCCGAGTCAGCACATGCAGCAGTTACTGGCTCTGGTAGGGGTTCCCTGACCCCTACAGCTGTAGGACCTTCCCAGCACCCTGGTTTCCAGGGAAGGACCTGCTCAGGCTCCTGCTTCCAGCCTTCCAGGCTCTCAGGGAAGGCCCACCTGAGGCCGAGGAAGTTCTCAGCACTGAGCAGCCTCCCCATGCGCTCTCCACCCACGCCCCGGTCACGTGAGTCTTGGTGACAGTTGGCCACGAGTTAATGGTCCACTGGTCAGCTGCCTGGCTCCCTGTGGGCTCCCACTTGGGCTTCCCTGCCTCCAACACCATCTTGGTCAGTGACTCACCGAGCATCCTAGCTGCCATGGCGTGCAGCCCATGGCAAGGCCCCCGTGCTCAGGTGGGTTCAGCTCCTTGGTTGTAAACAACAGAAATGGAGCCTAGCCAGGTGAGGTCACTGCATCCGGCCTCCAGGTGGCTCAAGCTGGGCCCTCAGGTTCTCAGAAGTTGCTCACGAGGTTTTTGGAAAGGTAGTCCTCCCCAGAGGCTCTTTGTCCATCTCAGCGCTCACGGCTTCTAGCCCGGGTGACTGCAGGGTGGCCAAGGCCTGGCTGATCCCATCCACCCACCCACAGGAATGCCTACTGGTACTCAGTGGCCCAACTAAGGCATTTCCATTC
This sequence comes from Tenrec ecaudatus, assembly GCF_050624435.1. NCBI lineage: Eukaryota > Metazoa > Chordata > Mammalia > Afrosoricida > Tenrecidae > Tenrec > Tenrec ecaudatus. Next base: position 28,699,560 of record NC_134547.1, read on the forward strand.
CATGTACAAAGTAGCCACTCACAAGCAAGACCCTGGCATCTCACGTTTCACAAGGAAGGGCTTATAGCTTGTCACCTGGCACCCTGACGCTGTGGGGGTTCCTGGCAGAGGCCTCAAGACTGGTCAGGCAGCTGGAGACTAGGCTGGGTCCCTTGAACACTTCCCTACTTTTGTTAGATTCAGACCTGATCAGGGTCTTGAGGTCCCTTGTGAGGGTGGGGGTGGAACAGAGCCCTCAGTAGTACCCCGCCTCCAACCCCCACAGCCCTACCACATGTACATTGAGGTTTTGGAATGCTGACAGTCCCCAAGGTAGGACTTCATTCTACCACAGTGACACATAGTGCAGGCCTGGAGGGTCAGGACGGGTCATGGGGGAGGGTCACCTCATAGCTGTGAAAAGCTGTGGCCAGGCTAGCCCCATGCCTGTCCTAGCGGAAATACCCCTGGTTTGTGGGTACAGTTCCTGGGCCAAGGCAAACATCCCACAGAGACTGTGGCCCTGAGGCCCCAGCCCTGGCGTTGGAGGATGTAGGCCTGGTCCGGCTTGTGGCCAGGGTGAGCTGTCCTCACTGTCCCAGCTACAGGAAAAGCAGGGCCAAGGGAATGCTGGGAGTCAGAGGTCGAGTGAGAGTGCAAGGCAGCTTGTCACTGCAGCAACGGGGACAGTGCCACCCACTCTGGGCTGGTCCTGGGAGAGGCCACCAAGAAATCTCCAATCTGGAAAGAGGCTTCTAGCTGGGGAATCCAAGTCCTCACAGTCTCCATGACAGGGCAGACGAGGCCTCTCCTGCACAGACCCCATCTCCCAGGGGTCTGTGAACGCTTTGTCTTGAAGGGACCATGAGGGCAGAGCACTCGGGGCCCTCAGAGCCCCCATGCTGTCACCCTCTGGCAGGAGGCCTTGGGCTGTGATAGATGCTCCCGGGCCCAGCACTCAGGCCTGTCAGGGGAAGGTTCTGGGGGCTTTGGTTGGGTACAGAACACTAGCCTGTGGTCTGGGCCTGGTCCCAGGGGGGTGTTTCTCTGAGGCAGATGGTGGGATGCTACCCCAGAGGTGACTGAGAGCGTGCCCAAGTACACAGAGGAATGAGCAGGGAACAAGCCCAAACCCTGGGCCCATGAGGTCCTGGTGCAAAAGAGAGCTTCCACAAATGAGACAGGGCACGTGGTCATCGAGCTAACCACCACAGTGGTCTTGGGGCTGCAGAGGAAGGGCAATCAGGGAGGACTTCCTGGAGGAAGTGTACCTGCAGAGCCCCTCACGAGGAATGGAAGCTCATCTCAGGGAGGAGGGGAACCATAGTGAATGGGAGGCAGCAAGCCCAGGGCGGGTGAGAGATGAGGCTGCAGCCAAAGAGGCTTTGTTCTCCAGGCAGGAGGGCCCAGTGGGGACTTCCTGCAGAGGGGACCATCTGGGGCTGGCCCACATTCTGAAAGATGACCCCGCTGGCTGCCAGAGGAAGCAGGGGGAATGAGAAGCATTGGCAGTGGCCCAGAGGAAGCTGGCCAAAGGTCCAGCCAGAAGGGGCCAGGTTCAAGAACCATTTGTGGGGAGTGAGTAGGGCCAGGATTCAGCAATGACTGGAGGAACAGGATTAGGGCGGCCAGGCCTGCAGTGTGCGGCCTGAGATGGGCTAGCACCAGGGGTCCCTCAGTTGTGTCCACCTCAGCCTCATCCAGCCCCGCACACACTTCACACACTGCAGCCCCCACCCCCAGCTGTGTTGTAACCACCACCCAGGCCAAGTGATGAGGCCAAGTTGCTGGAGGTTTAATCACTGTCCCAGCTCTAACCACACACAGGCAGAAACAGCCGCTCACGGCCAAGAGGGCTATGTGCAAGGCCTTCCCTGAGGGCGCCCAGGCGCCGCCTGGCCTGCACCTCTGGGCAGGCGCCCGGCCTCCATGAGGGACCACGAGGACAGGAGAGGAGCCAGGCTGCCACCTCCTAGCATGATTTATACCTGACAAACAGACACACACACACACCATTCCCACCCCCTCCCGGCCCGGGCCTACCAAGGCCTCAACCCTGCACAGCCATTAGCTCTGTTTCCTGGGCCCCCTTTTGGCCTCGGGAAATACAAGGGCGGGGGCATGGCTGGGGTCAGCCCCACATTGGACGTCAGCCAGGCTGATGACAGGTCGAGGCTGCAGGGCTCTGGGAGGGCTCGAATGTGAGTGTGGAGCAGACCTTCAGGAGGTGGGCTGTGGGCTGTGCTTTGGACCAGGCATGGGGGGGCAGCAGAGAGGCAGGGTTGGGGGTACCCTTGGAAACTTCCATTCTGTGGGCAAACAAGTTTCAGGCTTGAAGGGTGCTATGAGGGAGGGAGGCAATAGGACAGTGATTGGGGACTGTCTCTGAGGAAATGACCACTTCATGCCAAGACATCTCCAGATGAGGAATTGAAGGCCAAGGGCAGGGTCTCTAGGGACAGGCCTCCATATTGCTAGAAGAGGCCTAGCTGCTGGAGGAGATGGGGATGAGGCCTGCCCATGGGGCCTGGTCTCACTGGTGAACCCATACCTAGCTTGTCAGAGATAGACAGGAGTGGCTCATGGCCCCATATAAGGGCTGCTGTCCCCGGTGATGTCAGTGGCCCTGCAGCCAGCTTTCTATGCCAACATGGTAGTGACACAGGAGGGACTCACAAGCTCTGGGGAGAAGGTGCTTCCCCAGGTCACTGTGCAGCAGAGCTGCAGGACCAAGGTGGCCATCACCCAGGCCTGGCTTCAAGGACGCCATAACCTCCTCCCAAAGACCTCCACCCTGGCCCCACCTTAGAGGCGCTATGTGGCCAGGTCTGCTCTGGACGCTAGCTAGCAGTAGTCAGAGGCTTACCAGACCTGCCCAGGTTCCCCAGTACCTCCATAGGGGGTCAGGGAGAACAAGCTGGAGTTGGGAGCTGAGGCAGGATGGCAGTAAGTGGCCCCTGGACTCTTAACAGAAAGGAGGTTCTCTGTGTGGATGAGACTGGGTAGCTTCCCATATTCTGCCTCACCAAGGGTCTGGGCAGGCTACAGCCCCACCTACATGCTCACAACTTAGATCTTGGGGGCCCAGGAGGGAAAACCAGACCTTTGACAGGGGTCCTGCCCTTCTCCCAGTGTGGGGTTCTGCTGATCACCAGCCCTTCATCTGCTGCAGAGGTACAGGGCTCTGGGCCCAGCAAGGTGCCTCCCTGCCGGCTCCCCAGAGCCCCAGAAGCAGTGGTCCTGGGAGAAGTGGGTTGAGGAGGTTGGGCTCTAGCTCTGAACCAGAGCAGGGGGGGTGGGGGTGTGCACCCTGGGGAGCAATGCCATGATATGGACCGCCCCCACCCCCCTGAGGGACCAGGAAGCGTTGTTGTTGGAAGTCTTAGTTGGCCCAGGGGTGGGGGTGGACCCCATGGGATCCCACAGCCCAGTGAGCAGGGTGTGGGAAGCTGGGTAGTAGCCAAGATTCTTAGATGGTAGCTCCCCACGGCATTCTAGGCAGCAGCCTGTGGGCCTTGGGGCTGGCTGTGTGTGGCCCAGGGACTCTGGGTGAGGAAGGGCTCCACTGTAGCCTTTGCCCCAGGAAGATGGGGCAGAGATGACTGATTAGCAGCTTGGGAGGCCTTGGAGAGCGTCACCGCCTGGTGCTGTCAGCAGGTGGGGCCACCGACCCCTGCCAGCCGGCCAACCTCGGGGACTGTGCCAGCTACACCTTCACCCAGGAAACCTTTGCTCCGTACTGCCACCCCGGCATGATTCAGTGCACTCCAGGGGGTACAGTCTGCCCCTGCCCCGAGGCAGCCAAACCCAGGTCTGGGACTCTTGAGGCATCATGGGGGCCTAAGCCTTCAGCATACTGCTGCCGGGTCAGCTACCCAGGCACCTCGCTGGTCCCCCGGTGCTGACATGTGTGCGTGCCCTTTGGGACCCAGGCCTTGGCATGTCTCTGGCTCAAGTGTCCAGGATACCTCATCAGCACCCTTGCCTGCAGGCTCCCTCGCTTGGCTAGGTCTGGGGTGGTGTCTTCTCCAACCCTCGCCTGGCCTCCACTGCTCACCACCTTTCTCTGAGCCACAGGCGTCTGGTGGCCCGACATGCACCGCCTGGCTGATCGTGTGCACCTGGAGGAGCTGGTCCGCATTGGCATGCTGAGTGGCAGTGTGGACGCCATGTTGCAGGCCCACCTGGGATCCGTGTTCATGCCCCACGGGCTGGGCCACTTCCTGGGCATTGATGTGCACGACGTGGGAGGCTACCCAGAGGTCAGTGTGTACACCAGCCCTGCCTGCAGGCTCAGCCGACCTGGCCCAGCGCCCTGCAGGGATAGAGCTCCTTGCCCCTCCTCTGCCTGTGCCCACCGGCAATTCTGGCTCCCCTGAGAGGAGGGGTCGCTGCTGTGCATCTTGAGGTTGAGGAATACTGCACCCCTCGTGCCCTCCCACACTGGGTTTCCTTCAGGTGAGGAGCCCTGGCCATTTGGGAGCTGAGCCCAGCCACCCTGTGGCAGGTTCCTCTGTTGTCCCCTCTGACGACCTCTCCAGGGGCTTTGGGGTCCCATGCAGGGGACAGAGGGAGGCTCCCTCTCACTCCTGGTAGCTGGTCCACCAAAGGACCACCCGCAGGGCACCAGAGGGCATCAGGAGGCCTGCTGGGCAGGCACTGCAGCCCGTGGGCTCTCAAGGGTGGGATAGCTGTCCTTTCGCTGGCCTGACGCCCATGGTGCAGGGGTCTGGGCAAGAGTGTAATCAGTGCCCTCCCCATGCCCCCCGGGGCCCCTTCAGCCAGTTCGCCAAGACCAGGCCTGGCCTGCTGGCTGCGGAATATTTTGAAAGCATGAGGAGTGATTTTTAAAGGGGAGGAGGGGGTAAGAGAATTGCTCAAGAGAAACATTATGATTCAATTTTCTTTTTTCTTCAAGTGTAAACAGTTAAATTTGGAGAAACAAACTCAGTTTTAATTTCCTAATTTCTGCCCGCCACGTTGTGTGCCGGGAGCCAGAGCAGGCCCTTCCAGACATTGTTAACGGAGCTCATTATTCATTAGTTGCCAGAGTGGTTTTGTTTGGAGGGTTTTTTCCAGTCGAGAAAATTGGCAGCAAAGTGTTCTCATCCTTTCCGGTGAGTAGCCCTTTGTGCTCGGTCTATCCTGACAGATAAACGCTGTGGAAAATGAGGCTTTCCTATAAAAGCCTTTGTTGTTCTTCAAGCCTGCGGACACATCTGGGCTCCCTTTGCTCAGAGCCCAGGAACAGTGGGGGCCTCCAGCCCTGCTCTGTCCAGGCAGAGCCAGCAGGGGCACACATGGGCAAGCCCCCACCCTCTCATCCAGGGCTGCAGGTCCCGGGCCAAGGGCTCCAGGCAAGGCCTGTCCCCTTCGTGGTGCCACCACTCACTCTGGCCTTCCCCCCGACTCTGCCTTGGCCACCATGGACTGGCCTCCCAGACACAGCCGGCCAGGCCCCATACTCCGGGGCCCCTTGAAGCTTGAGAGGGGAGCCCCAGCTACTCCTTCCATTCTCCCCATTGTGCTGAGTTTCAATGGTGGTCCCTGACATTTCTAGGCGGTCTTTACCTGCCCCTCCCCCTACACATGCCAGGGAGAGGCGAGGGATGACGAGGTCCTTGCATACCCAGGCCCCTGGCTTTGGCAACCAGAGTGGAGGGAAGAAGACAGCAGCACACATACCCGGGGGCGGGGGGGGGGGGCAGTATTTGAGGGAGAGGGGCAGGAGCAGGAAAGTTTCCGGAGCAGAGCCCTAATCTAGTCTCTCAGCTCTAGCTGGCCCAGCCTATCCCCAGAGGCACACCCAGTCACTGCTGCCCAGCCCTCCAGGCATGAGGTGCCAGGTTCCCCTCCAAGCAGGCATCTGTGAGCAAGACGGGCAGGGACACGGTGCCTTGGTGTCCCCTTGTTGCCGCTCCCGGGCCTGGCCCTCAGCAGGCTGGGCCTGGTCTTCCAACCCACTGGTGTGCCCATCACTTCACATGAACTGTTAATTGAAGTCTGCTGTCCTGGCCCCCAGTCAGTCAGAGATGACAGCTCTGCCCCCAGCAGCCTGTTTCCTGGGGGAGTGGTGGGGTGGACCCTGCCCGCATCTGGGTCAGAAGCCTTGCTTGCTGCCCATGGGCTCAGAGACCCTGGCCACAGGAAAGCAGGATGGCCCTTGGAAAGGCTGGGATGCCTGCTAGTCCCAGGGTGGCCCTGTGTGAGTAGATGGGGCAGGCTTCCTGCAGCCCCCCTCCCAAACCAGGCTGGGGCTGATTTTGGGGGCAGCCAGAGTGGCCTACACCCCCCCACACACACCCACACACACCACCCCCACCCCCACCACCCCATGAGGAGCATCTGGGAGCCGCCTGGGGCCGAGCACAGTGTGAGTGTGTGTGCAGGCAAGTCTGTCCCCATGACACCCCTTCCCCAGGACTGCTGGGAACAAGACCTGTCTGGGGGAGCCAGTGGGCTGGCACTCCTGGGCTGCTTACCACTTGAACCGCTTGCTCGGTAGGAAAGTTGTAGTTTAGCAGCCTCTGTGTAAACTTTTTTGGCTTCGCTGCCTCTGCTTAGCCTGCTCCCCAGCCAGAAGAGGGGGCCTGGGGAAGGGCCCGTGCACCCTGCTCCCTACCTATGGGCACCTCTGGACCTCCTGGAAGCAGCTCTGAAGAAAGGGGCAGAGACATTTGAGATCAGGGGGGAACTGTGGGGTGGGAGGGGCTTGGCTGGTGGGTGGGAGCTGACTCGCTGGGCCTCCCCGTGCCACCCCTGCAGGGTGTGGAGCGCATCGACGAGCCGGGCTTGAAGAGCCTGCGCACCGCGCGGCACCTGGAGCCAGGCATGGTGCTGACCGTGGAGCCGGGCATCTACTTCATCGACCACCTCCTGGATGAGGCCCTGGCCGACCCAGCACGCGCCTGTTTCTTTAACCGCGATGTCCTACAGCGCTTCCGAGGGTTTGGTGGGGTGAGTGTACTGGTGGTCATGCCCAGTGCTCTGGAGGGAGCCCCAGTGGGAGGAGGGACAGCCCTGACTTCCTCCCTAAGGAGTCCCCCTTGCGGCCTTGCCCCTTCTTGGGGTTTCTCAGGAAGATGGGGATGCCACAGAACCCTGCCACTTTGAAGGCTCTAACACCTGGCCAGATGCCAGGGCCAGGACAGGGTGGGTAGGTTACAGGAGAAGGCCACCCACTGAGGCCAACCCCTTCTGTCACTGGGGGTTCTGGCTACTCCTTGGGAAAGTTGTGAGGAGCCCGAGGGTAGCTAACAACAAGGTAGGCAGTTCAAAACCAACAGCTCTGCAGCAACATGAGGGTGTCTGCTCCCCAAAAGGCTTCGAGTCGGCACAGCCTGGGGCACTGCAGCTCCACCCTGCCCCGTGGGGTGACTGAGCCAGCACCCACTGACGGCAGCAGGCGTGGGTGGACAAAAGGGCTTTTCCTACTCAGCAGGAAGGGCTAGGTGGTAGCTGTGAAACCAGACCCTGCAGCACGAGGCTCAGGAATGATGTCTGTCCGTCTGTGGGTCTGCCACAGGTCCGCATCGAGGAGGACGTGGTGGTGACTGAGAGCGGCATGGAGCTGCTGACCTGTGTGCCGCGCACAGTGGAGGAAATCGAAGCCTGCATGGCTGGCCACGACAAGGCCTCCAGTCCCAAGGAGAGCTGACCTGGCAGGCCCAAGGACGGAGCTCTCGCAGGCGGGGCCCTCCAGGAGCAAGAGATGGTGCTCAGACACCGGCACTTGATCGTGTCAAAGAGCGGTTTTCTGGGAAGAGTCTTTTTATTAATCTTCATGTAGATCACATCCTTAGTCTGTCAGGCACTTTGCTTAAACGTAGGTTGAAAATACCATTCTTTCATTAACAGCCAAACCTGTCCTGCCGCCATGTGTATTCCTTTTCTCAGGAAAAGATGCATTTCTGAATCAATAATGTAATAAACATTTCCTAAAATAAGCCTTGGTGGACAGCTTCCTCTTTCTCATTGGTCCTTTGCAGATGAGCGCTGTTGTGTCTTGGGACCCAGCAAGGCCAGCTTTCCGGCAGCACGGGCTCGGGACCTCAGACTGGCCTGCAGAGCTGTTCTCAGCAGCCAGGCTCCCAGGACCATGTCACAGCTTCCCTGGTGTAACAGGCACCAGAACCCCAGGGGCCCTTGGTACCAGCATGTCCGAGCTGAGTCAGGGCAGGGGCGATGCCCAGGAAGTGTTTCTCACTGGATGCTACTGATGCTCTGGCCTGAGAACTGCCCGTAGAGAGGTGGCGAGAAAGCTCTGCCACTTCAGGGCCATGCAGCCCGAGGACAGACCCTAGTGAGCCAAGGCATCCAGGCCAGGGTGTTGGCTGGCTTAGCCCACACCCAATCTTTTCATATACTGTAGATACTCAAGCAGAAGCCGAGTTTTTTCAGCACATTTTTATGCTTTTGTGGTAAAATTGGGTGCCTCGGCTGATATTCAGGTTGGCGTATACTTGAATATATGTGGTAGTAAAGTAAACCAGTGAAGGAAGCCATTTTTTAGTTATGGTTACTACCCTCAAAGCTAGATTCCAGAAGGGAGGCTGACTTAGGGGAGCAAATCCTAAAAGTATTGCTAGGAAGGCCTCACGTCCTAACTGTACACATTCCTTCTACCCAACATGTGTGTACATGTCTCTGCCGTCAGTGGATGGCTACAGACAACTCCTCCCAAGCAAGTAATGCACTTGTCTTTGTCTCCTTAGGGTGCTTTCCCCCCAAAAAAGGTCCAAAGGGATCTGCCTGGGCTAGTTACATTCAAGGCAGAGAGAAACTGCTTTTTGAGATTCCAAAAGGTCATTCTTGATAGGTTTTCTTGAAGGACACTGGAAATTTCAGGGGGCATATTAAGAGATTCTTTAAAAACTGCACTGGGGAGAAGAAGACCAGGGTCTGGTCATTCTTTGAGGGTGGCAAGAGCTTCCTATAAGAACTTCACTGAGAAACCTTCCTCTGTGGCACCCTACAAACCTGATCTTGCCCTTGGAGGCTTTATTGTTCCCCAAACTCAAAGAACATTTCAAAGGGGCCTACTGGTAATTAGAGTACCACCTAGATTTGAAGAAAAGTACCGTTGTGACTTATCAATCACAACGTGCAGAATTCTTTAGGGGAAGGGGACTAGAGAGAAGAAAACACCACCTTTAGAAGTGTACAGACCTAGATGGAGGATGGGTAAGAAAAAACAGCTTCCCTTTTGGTGGTCTAATTCTAAGGCATCACACATTTCATTACAATACGTCATCTTCTAGAGCCAGTCTTTGAAATCTGTTCAGCTCTTTTACTTCATCCTTTCCCCTCCACACATTCACTTTAGCTACCCTACATCCAGGAGCAAGTTTGTCTCTGCTGACATCCATCTTGGTCTTTTCGCTCTTTTCCGCTTCGTGGCCTTTGATCCTTCTTCAGTTAGTATTTTGCCCATAGAGTCCTTCAGTATTGCAGCCGGAGGCTTGCTTGAGAAATGCTGGTGCCTTGCACATGTGCCCACAACTCATCTGATTTCTGGTCAACACAGCAAATCTATTCTTGAGATGGTCTCCAAATTCAAGTAGGATATACTCCAGGCCTTCATTGACTCTCACGGACATGTTTTAAACAATCCTTGTTCTGAGGTGCTCCATCATCATCTCTTTTCAGTTTGTCAACTTGATTCCTGTGTATTCCATCTGAGGGCCACATATCCAGTTGCTACTTATGTTATTGAAAGGGGTATTTATAATATTACAAAATTCTCCTATATAATCTCTCCAGCACTGTTTCTAATCATGAAGGCCACATTTTCCAGCTACCAATCATTCTTTATTTCCAACTTTAGCATTCCAGCCACTAGCTGGAATTATTTTGATTGCATGCTTGATTCATTTCAGACTACAGCAACTGGTTATAATCTTCAGTTTCCTTCAGCATATGGTTGGTGCATAAATGTGATGAAGAGTCTGCCTCCAAGGCACATCGGTGTTATCCTCGCTGGCAGTGCGGTCCTTCAGGGTAGAACTTAACATTTCTTTTTGGCAATGACTGTCATAGTACTCTTCAAGTTGTCATTCTCAGCACAGATCAGATGACTGTGTAGAACAAAATGGCCACTACCAGCCCTTTCCTGCTCACTGAAGTACTATGGACATATTGTCAGAAGAGACCAGTCACTAGAGAAGGACATCATGCTTGGCAAAGGGGCAGTGAAGAAGACCCTCATGTGATAGGCTGACAAGTGGCTGCAACAATGGGGTCAAACATCAGCACAATTGCGAGGATGACACAGAACCAGGAAGTATTTCATTCTGTTGTACACAGGGTCACTATGAGTCAGAGCCGACTCAAGGACACCTTCACCACCCCAGCAACAGTGGCCTGCCTGTGGCTGAGCTAGTTCCAATACCAGCAGGGTCATCCCAGAGCTTCCAGAGGAAGGGGAAACTAGGAAGAACCTTGCCATCTAAATGACTGGCCAGTGAAAAGTTGCTAAGAGTTGGAATCGACACAATGGCAATGGATGTGGTTTTTGTTTGGAAAGCCAGGGAACAGAAGACAGGTTTTTTAAGTTAAAAGCAGGAGGGGATAGGGCAGGAGTTGCCCCTAAAAGGCCTTAGAATAAAAAAGGAACTGCTCCATGTTTCTTAGCTGCACTTGGTATAAAAGCCATTCAGATGCAGTGCCACCCGCTAGGCCCAAGCCACCAACCCTTAGGTTAGGAGTGACGTACCAACTATTTATGCCACTAGGGACCTTAGAAAGGGGTTAACCAACCAAACCGAACTCACTGAGCTTCTGAGACTCCACTGAAGCAAGCAGACTTGTCTTTCTCCTACCAAACAGCTGGTGACTTCAAACTGCTGGCCCGGCAGTTACAATCATCTACTACAGCATCAGAGCTCCTTAAGGGAGGGGTCCCAACTCTCTGCCATCAAGTCAATGCCAACTCATTCACCCTGTATGATAGGGCAGAGCTACTCCTGAGAGCAGCTGGTGGTTTGTAAATGCTGACTTTGCGGAAAACACCCCCAACACTTAACTACGCCACCAGGGATCCTTAGACGGTAAGATTAGGGCAGTTAAAACAAGCTCTATAAATAGATTTGGGGGCTAGAATTGGAAGGTGGTGATCTGGGTATAATACTGCCTTGAAGGAAGTGGCAAGGGCGCCAAATAGCTGCTTCGTCGATGGCTCCATTTCCAATCCCCGCCCTCACTGTCTCCAGATACCCTGCATCTCTTTCAGGCCCAGGGCTCTGAGAAACGGGGATGTTACTGTAAAAGACGATCTAGGGGTTGTTTGAACCCTTCAAGTACAGAGGTAGTAAAAGAGCAGCTCTAAAATAATTTTATTAAAAAAACAAAAGGTGGTACCTTAACAAAGAAATAATCCCTATATATGTAAAAACCCCAAGTTACTTGGTTTTAAACTAGAATTCATGAAACAGGACATACTACCCACAGAAGGAAATGTATTACGCGTTTCATTAAGACGCAACAAGTAGAAATCTATTTCTCAAGCCACAAAAATATTTGAAGCACCACAAAAAGGCTCTAAATGGCATCTTCTCTTCAAACTCTCTACGTATGAATTCAACAAATTTACCTCTCCAGATGCTCCAGGGCTCTGGGCACACCACAGTTGTATTGTGGGAGAGGCCTTCCTACCTTTACATTCTTGGTTGTCTACCTCAAAGCATAGCTTTTAGTGGAAATGTGTCGACGCGGATACAGAGACACTGGGTGTCTAAGAGGGAGGATCACTGCTCGCTCTCTGTTCTAGTGCACGTGACTGAATCCCGCCTTCGGAGAAAAGAGGTTTCCTCTCACATTGGGCAAAAGCACCTCTGCTGGTGCCCCGACTGGGGCTGGAAAGTGAAAGACTATAAGAGAGCCTGCCCTCCAGAGCTGCTTCAACATTTAAGACTGCTGTTTTTGTATCTAAGTGTAAAGAAACCCACAATGAAATACAGTCATTATTACCAAAGTTGTTTTTTTATTTCAAATTCATTGAAAAAAATAAAATTATATTTTAAAAAATAGAGGAATCTCACAAACTGAGGAAAAAGTCGGGAACAAAAAAGAACAAGTCACTTTTTTTTCCCCCTGAGAGACAAGATCTAATAGCACAAGAAAGGATTCTCTCCTTAGCTTTTGTCAAACAGAAAAGAATTTCTCCTGTTTCTTTTTTTCCTTAAAAAAATTTTTTTTTCTTCCTGTTTCTAAGGCAACAAAAAGCACTTGGAGTGTTCAATGGCTTGTCCAGGTACAAGCTTCAGGCTCTCTAGTGGGGTTAAGACATCCAAAGCAACCAGTGTGTTTCCTTTTACCCACGAAAAGTAAACTGACTATCCTTCAACTTCTGGTCATAGTAAAAACCACACTAATTCTTGGTTAAGAATGTCCAAAGTGGTTGTGTCCACATCCCCCAAATATCAAGGCAGAGCTGCTCTGGGCCCCCACTCTTGCAGCCATAACTTGTTCACCACCAACAACCCCAGGAGAGTCTCGGACACAGTTCGAAGCTTACACGACAGCTTGCTTCCTAGAACACTGAACCCACCAGCAGATTGGACCCCGGAGGGTCCCAGGTAATACACAGCACAAGATGTACACAAGCCAACTGTCAATTCGCAAAGTCGTCTAAACTTACTTGTCCTGCACACAGGGCTTCCTCGGTTTTATTTACACTGGTGAGTGTACCAAACTAAAGCCCTTCATCCCCTCCCAGGTCAGTAAGACAGTCAAGATGCACAGCTCCTGGCTTATGCGGAAGTGTTTGTGGCATAGTTGATAGGGTAGCTTGAATAGGTTTTACCAGTTCCCACCTTCTGTTCTGACAGACTGTTTCCTGAAAGCTTAAGTTTCAGGACAGCTCGGGGCACAGCATTTGGTAACCGGAAGGTCCATGGGGACACCATTTCTGGAAGATGTTTCTCCTAGTAAGACATGAAAACCTAACTTTTCATAGGTGCTGAAAAGCATCAAGCAACCTAAGTGCCTCTCCAATTAGGTTAATTACTCACCATCAATGAGCTATTAAACATTCAGCAGGATTTTGCGGTGTGTCCTAGTCAGTTCCAAACATTTATCAATCTCTACAAGTGGACTGATGCCCCACTGACAGTAAACTGGGACTTGGCCCTAACAGAAATCTCTACTGTGTCCTGACTCCTGAGACGACATCTCCTGACACAACTCTAGGTGCTGGTGGCTAACATTCCAAAGAAGCTTCCAGTCCTGACCATGGCTTGGCTGCATCACAGGTGCTGTGACAGGGTGCAGCTTCTGGCTGGAAGGCTATAAGAAGCCTTTTTTACAAGCCCACAGGTGCAACTTGAGCTTTAGTGAATTATATTGTGGTTAGTTCCTTGTATGAACAGGAGTGTGGCCTAAAATCACCATATTCATGAAATGCCTGATAAAAACATTTTAATCAGATGTGATTCGGTCTCTCATTACTAGTCCCAGCATTAAAAACAACAACAAAAAATGTGAGCTAGAATCGTGCTAACAAGAACAAAACAAAACAATTCACAAGGACAAGCAATGTTACCAGACGCCAGAGAATCCCAACGTGAGTGATGGGCCATTTGTTCGTCTCAACAAAAACATCAATATCCTGAGTTTTACCTATTTTCAATCTAAAATAATTTATGGAACATAAAACCACGCAACAATAAACAGAGCAGTGGTACGAAATCTGGAGAAACAGCTCTCTAACCAGAAAAAGGTCACAGAAATAAAAAGATGAAATAAATTAGAGGCTAAAAACCTACTTACACTTTCAAGTTTTGTTTTGTTATTTTTCAAAGCATTTTGGGAGATGGCATGAAGTTGATGACACGTTTTTCTAACAATCTACCTGCTGAATTCCCATTCCACACCTTCAATCAGTAGCTTGTGTGACTAAACTATTCAGGTCATTTGTGAACTAACTTGGCTGCCAAAATGGTACCCCCTCACCCACCCCAAATGTTTACTTTGGCATCTGCAGGGTCTAAAAAACTTGGTATGCAGGCCTCTCTACATTGCTGCAATTTTCTTTTAATTTTTGGGTAGCAAAACCCATGCTAATCCAATAACCCAAAGCTGCTATCTCGAGACCCTAGTACTAATGTGCTTCACTTTCCCCACCCCTTCATCTACTTACTTCCTAAACATTAACTATGTTTAAATCAACTGGCCTTCAAAATGTTACAGGATTTACTTTAGTTAACCTGGAATCACTAGTCAAAAAAAAACAAACCTAGCACTTGTTGGGGAAAATACAGTACTAATGATATGAAAATGGGGTTTCTGATGTATGTAAAATCACTCCAAATTACAAAGTGATTAGTGTCTGTAGCTCTAAGGATTTTTAATACATAGTTTAGAAAAACAAAATCACAAACATATTAACATGGGTGGCAATTCAACCTTTCTTCAGCTAATGAACCATATTCATTCAAACCATGGCCTGCAGCTCGCCCATCCCTTTTGTCCATTTCAAGATTTATCAAAAACAACAAGGTCCAGGGTAGTCTGGTGTGGGTGTTTGTTTTGTTTCGCCCCCCTACCATCCACCACACAAAAAAATTATTTTGTTCCCCCACAAAACTCCATTTCATTTACGACCACATATTCAAATGACAGAGCTAACATGTTTAGTAACCGACCCTGGGGAGCTAATCCTAGAGCACAGCAGTGTCCGGCCAGTCTGCAGCCACTGTTCTGTGGTCGCACCTTTCGCTTCTTCAAGCCACCAGTGGTGAAGTCTACTGGCCGGTGCTACCGGCGTTCATTGGTGGAGTGGGCGGCATGGCTGTGCTGTCAGTGCTGATGGGCTGCACATTGTCGGCAAGGTTATGCGCATGCTCCAGGAACAGGTCTTTCAATACACTCAATTCCTTAGTCAGCAGTTTAATTTTGGCTTCCAACCGTTCGTTCTCTTCTTTGAGCTGGTTCACTCTCTGTAGGGTATCCTGGGCCTTCTGCTTGCTTTTCAGCCGGCTCTTTTTTACGGCCATGTTGTTCCTCTCGCGGCGCTGGCGGTACTCGTCGCTGTTGCGATCCATGGGTGAGCTCTTTTTGCTCTGCTTGCTGGGCGCCACCGCTTTGCCGCCGCCTCCAGGGCCAGCGGGCACCAGCTGTGGGACCTGCTGCAAGCCACTGGCATGGGGCTGGGGATGAATAACGCTTATTCCATTGACTCCGGCGGTGCTGTTCGGCTGCAAAATCTTGCTCATTTGGGCACGCTCCCTGGCCAGCACAGGTGAAAACGGGGACAAGGTGAGCAGCGGTTTCCAGGTTAAACTGCCAAGGAACCTTCACATGTACCTGGTGTAAAAGACAAATTGCATTAAACTACGTGAATTGAGGGGATCAAATGAGACTAATGGATCAGGCCCCGAGTGGCAGGCCAATAGTCACCGATTATACTGAGAAAAGGCCAACTCTTGATGGTTTCTAAAGTCTACACCATTTCCCTGAGATGTGAGAGTGAGGATAGGCGCCCTTCCGGCCAAATTTTGCCCACCTGATTCCCTGAGGGCACTGCCCACCTTGGCTAGAGAGGGAAAACAGGGGAATACCACTAAGGAACTAGCAGGACCGGACGACTTGCC
The DNA here is from genome assembly GCF_050624435.1 of Tenrec ecaudatus. Lineage (NCBI taxonomy): Eukaryota > Metazoa > Chordata > Mammalia > Afrosoricida > Tenrecidae > Tenrec > Tenrec ecaudatus. The sequence continues at coordinate 28,715,129 of NC_134547.1, forward strand.
AGGGAAATGGCTGAGATGTTGGAGTGAAACACAGAAAACTGAGTTCAACCCTAGAAATCATAGGGGAAAAGAGACTAGTGTCAAAATTAAAAACCTCAAACTCAGTGCCATCAATTCTGACTCACAGTGCCCCATTTGGGACAGAGCAGACCTGTCCTTTTAGCTTTCCAAGACTTAGTATCTTTACGAGTGCAGACAGCAGCATCTTTCTTCCTCGGAGTGAGTTTGAACCGCTGACTTTGCAGTTAAGTAGCTCACTGGGTATAGTTTTCTGTAGAACCAGGCCTCCTCAGGTGGGCCAGTGGCTAAGATCAATCAAGACTGGGCTGTGCAGACTGCAGGGTCCCTGTGCCATTCCACAGGGGGCGAGTCAGGCAGGACTTGCATTTCTCCCCAGAGCATACCAGATATCTTGAAAGTGGGTGTTCGATTTTACTTATTTAAGAGCTTCAAATGACAGTCATCCACGGAGATTTATGGAGTGCCTTTCTTGGATCATAAATTGGATGCCCTCAAACACCCCCGCTGGCTTGCTCCCGACACGTCTGCAATTCTAACTTTTCTTTCTTCTTGATCTAACCCAGCGGTTCTCAACATGTGGGTTACGACCCCTTTGGGGGATCGAACCACCCTTTCACAGGGTCACCTGATTCATAACAGTAACAAAATTACAGTTAATTAGTAGCAACGAAAATAATTTTATGGTTGGTGGGGGGGGGGGGTCACCACAACATGAGGAACTATATTAAAGGGTCACGGCATTAGGAAGGTTGAGAACCATTGATCTAACTGATGAAACACCTGCATGAAACCACAAAAACAAAAGGAAAAGCTCTAAAGATATAGTCAAGGCAGAACAAGCAGCCCGAGCTAGGGTGGACACAAGGATGGGCAGACACAGCGTCTGCGCCCCTGCCCCTTGCTGAGTGAGCTCAAGGGAAATTAGTTACATGGACCACTACGAAACTAAGTCAGTGTCCAAAAGCCTACCTCCTGTTGTCATGAAGCCAGTTCCAAACAAACTGAGTTGTGCCAAGCATTCTCACCAGCTAGCACAGTCCACCTGGAAATGTCGAATACAAGGGATCCTAAAGCTCGCCTGTTCCCTTTCTCCCAAAACCACAGCGGCCCACTTAGCACACGGCCATCTATCCCGACTCCAGCCCTGACTCCAGCCCCAGAGCTGCTTTCCAAGACATGATGATGGCTCTCGAGTCCAATCTATCTTCAACACTGGGTATCTCAAGTCTCCTGGATACTTTATTACGTTGCCTGATTCCTCTCTCAGTTTAAAAAAAAAAAAAAAAAAAGACCGTTTCTTATAAAGCCACACATTATGGCCATCATGTAAACGTAAGGAAGACCAAAATCCTCACAACCGGACCAACAGTACCATCACGATAAATGGAGGAAATGTTGCAATTCTAAGGATTTTGTCTTGCTTGGATCCACAATCAATGCTCATAGAAGCAGCAGTCGATCACTTCTCAGCCTTTTGGCTGAGATCAAGTGTAGCAGCAGCAGTGAAGAGCTTCAAACACTGCCTTGCATTAGGTAAATCTGCTGCACAAGACTCTATATAGAGCACTGACCAGCAAGAATGGTGCTTTGAGGGCTAAGGATGCCTGATCCAAGCCACGGTATTTTCAACTGCCTCATACGCATGTGAAAGCTGCACACTGAATGAGAAGACCACAGAAGAACTGACGCACGTGAATTGTGGTGCTGGTCAAGAGTACTGCAAACACCATGGACTGTTCAAAAGCACACCGGTATGTCTGGGAAGAAGTCTGGCCAGAGCGCTCCTCGGAGGCAAGACTTGCGCTTACGTACTTTGAACACTTGTTAGGAAAGAATCTTGCGTGGCACAGTGGAGGGGTAGTGAAAAAGAGGAAGGCCCTCAACATGTACTGACAATGAGCTCAGTCAGGCACAGGAACAACTGTGAGGCTGGCACAGGACTGTGCAGTGTTTCATTCTGCTGAGCAGAGGCTCACGGTGGGTCGGAATGGACAAGCACATCTAACAATGGTCAACTAACCCTATTGCTTATCTCCTAGTATGAGGTCAATACAAGTGTTTTATTCTATTTTTAATAACTTGTTTAACACCTCTTCTGGAGTCATCTAAATAATCACAGTAGTGTTCATTTTTCAAACACCCATTATAACTTTAAGGTGCTCTGGTGGTGGTGTGGGCTAGGCACTGAGCTGCTAATCTCAAGGCCAGCTGTTCAAGCCCACCAGTCGTCCCATGGGAGAAAGGTGAGGCTGTCTACTCCTCTGAAGACAACAATTTCAGAGAACCTAAAGGGCCAATGTGAGTCGACTCGATTGCAGTGGGCTTGGTTTAGGGTTTGATCGAGAACTTTTGTCCCTGTTGCCAAACTTGGAAACTGCTAGGATCCAATAGTACAGCTTGGCACCAGGTCATCCGCCTTGGCTTTGGCCCTTTTTCATTCTGGGCCTACCTCTACCTTTCCATGGACCTGTTTCTTCATCTACAAATGAGGGATGTGTAATGGGTGGGATGCCTTCCAGCTTTGACAATATGAGGTACTTCAAAGAATTCATGGAAGAAAAAAAAAATCACTATTTTTTGGAGGGTGGGGGAGCTGATAGCACTGATGATTGTATAACCCCACCCAATGGGATTGAACTGAATTATATGTGAATGGATGTATTGGAATATGTAAGATATGTCAATAAAAATTTTAAAGTTCTGTAAGACAAATAAAGCAATTTCTGAGTTTAAAAAAAAAATCAGTACTTTTCATTCCCACTTGTCCATGAATTTTTTGATGCCCCTGTCCATAGCCTATGAACCTTGATGACTGAAATTTATTAATCCCAGGCTCCAAACTTGGTGATGCTAGAGTGAGTTTTTGACCCCAGAGCTTCCAAGCATTTTCCCTGTTTTCCTTACTTACATGTAACTGCATGTACATAATCTGGTGTCAACTTGAGACTATTAAGAATGAAGGCAGAGTTTATTGAGCCTGTCAATCAGGTCGCAGCTTGATGACATCATTTGGAGGCACTAAAGAGATAAATAGCTGACTTGAGGCCAGACTCACTCTCTCTGCTACACCTTCCTGTTGACAAGTCACATGGACCTAAACTGATGGAGCCAGAGCCCTGGAGCTGAAGAAGGAGCCACACGGGTCTCCACGCCAGCACAGAGATGCTTCCACTGCCACTGGATCCACAAGACCTTCACCCACTGGCCTGTGATCTTCCTGCATTTGGCATTATTGCATGTGTTGCATGAGTCTGAAGAGGAATTTACAGACTGGTATCAGACATATGGGCTAGTATCGTACTGAGGGACTTGATCTGGACAAGGAAAGGCTGTTTTCTCAATATAATTTTCTTTCACAGAAGCTGGATAAATCCAACAAAGCCCAACCCACTGCCATGATACTGTAACCCTGGAGGAAGGACGAAGGAGAACTGCCTGGAGGGCTTACGGAAGCAGGAGGCCACATCTTTCTCCCACAGTGGCTGATAAGGCCCAACTGCCGCCCCCTGGGATGGCAGCCACGAGATGAATTGCTGCGCCACTAGGGAGCATGCCTATCTACTCCAAGAGGACAAATGCTCAGGTTCCAGGAAGCAGGGTGGCATCCGGTCTCCTAAATGTGAATCATTGAGGGGGAAGCGAGAAAAATGCTGGAGAGAGTTGCTCCTAAGCGGAGTCCCTGGGCCAGCAGCATTGGGGACCTGTTAGAAACATGACTTCACAGGCTGACCCAGCGCTAGGAGCCAAGGGCCAAGCAGGTCCCCCTAGAACTGAGCTTCCAAGTGATACTGATGACACTGGGAGGTGAGTGCCAACCGCTGCCCATTACTAAGGGTTCTTACAGTGTCTTTTATCCAGATTTCTTCAATTTGACTAATGTTCGTGCATATAACTGCCACAGCCCCCTTTTTATCACCTTCAAGACTGAAGGAGCTAATCAAATGTTTTCCAAGTTTCATTTAGGTAACTAAAACCTGTCAAGTATTCTCCTTGTGCTTTAGTCCCCACACCTACTTTTTTTCATGTACCTAGAAGAACCAGCTAGCTATCCTTTTTTCCTTCCCCCCATTAAATTTGTCACTCCACTTCCTCAGTGAAGGTTGAATCTCTCACTTCCAAAATTAATTATTTCTACCCAGTTTTCCCAGAAAGTCTGAAATAGTGACCGATGTTTCTCCATGGCCCCACACCACTGGGTTCAACAAATCTCTCTTAAAAAAAAAAAAATCCCGGGGGGAGCGGGGAGGGAGGGGAAAAAAAAAAGAGGACCTGATGCAGAGGGCTTAAGTGGAGAGCAAATGCTTTGAGTGATGAGGGCAAAGAATGTACAGATATGCTTTATACAACTGATGTATGTATATGTGTGGATTGTGATAAGAGTTGTATGAGCCCCTAATAAAATGTTTTTTTTTAAAAATCCCATCTCCATTGTTCCTCTCCAATCCCAATGCCACAGAAATTACCAATTGCCTCAGCTGACATCACCTCTCGGGGGCGCTACAGCCTCCCTGGTAGAGCAGCCAGCAGAGTGGTCTTGAGTGTTCAAGCCAAAGCAGGTCACATTTTCCCACTGACAACTCTTCTGTGTCTCAAACCATGGCCTGACCCCCTGTTCAGCTCCCCCAAACTTCATACCTCAACTACCTGTGCTTGCTTATCATGGCCATTTCCTGGTCAAGCCCTGTGCATCATCTACAGTTCATCTCTTTGAAGAACAAGCTCAAGGCAAGGTTGTGTCATTTTACCATCACACGCCTAGCAACCAAACCAGACCTAACTAGCAACTAACTGTCATCTAATCAATTACAATTCATGGCAACCCCATGTGTCAGAGTGGAACAGTGCTCCTTGAGCTTCTATATTCCATAGGTCAGTGTCTGGGATGGTATGAGAGCTTTGTTTTTCAGGGGGAATTGTAGAGCCCAATGACTTTCAGAAGTCATTGTCAAGCATTTACTCCAAGGTGCCACCAAATAGGTTCCAACCTCCAACCTTTCAGTTGGTGGTGTTCGGTGCTCTCAAGTCGGCTCCGACTCAGAGTGACTCAGCACCAGAAAGGGTAACACAGCCTGGTCCTGCACCATTCCCACAACTGCTCCTCTGTTGAAGCCCATGGTTGCAGCTGCAGGGTCAATCCATCGCGTAGACCACTCTTTCCAGCTGTATTTTGAGTGCCTCCCGGAAGGCTGCCATGAGGCAGAATAGTCAGAATTGACTTGACGGCACTGAGTTTGGTCTTTGAGTTTCCCACCTGTGGGGATCATCTGCTGGCACTATATTAGCGTCTGTAGCCATTCATAAAATTTTCAGGGGTGAAGTTATCACAAGTGGGCTGCTTTAGCCTGGAAACTCCACTGAAACCTGTCCACCATGAGTCACCATACAGGAACTGGAGGTACCAGTAGCATGGCTTCCAGTACCATACAAGGCACCGTAGCACGACAAACTGATAGAGGACTGTGGCCCAAGCACTGCATTTTAGTGCAGGGCTTGGCATATAGCACCCAGCAGGCATTGCTAAAAAGTCAATTTCCCACTCACAGCAACAAGTCAGCACAGGGTTTTTGATGTTCATGCTTGTTGAACAGACACAAAGGCTGAGTGAGCACACTCATTTTCTGAGTCTCTCACCTACAAATGAGTCTCTCTACAGTTCAGATCTCTTAACCACAATTCAACCGTGTTACTAAGCTTCGACAGTAATCTTATTGCCTAAATTTCCTGATCTTTCTAAGAAACATACAAGAAGATTGAAAATACAGTCCTGTCAGCTACTTCTTGTCACCAGCCCCTAAGTGCACACTGAGCGCCATTCTTTATCTGGTCCTTGCTTTGTTTCCTTTGAAGACCTACTTAGCCCCGTATGTCTGCCCATTACGGTCCTGAAGGCCCTGGCCTTGCACCAAGGTTCAGCAACTCTGGACTTTCATCTCAATGTCATCAAGTTCATGCCGACTCACAGCGACTCTATAGGACAGGAGAGAACTTCCCCTATGGGTTTCAGAGACTGTAACTCTTTATGGGAGTTGAAAACTCTGTGCCTCTTCTGAGGAATACTGATGGTTTCAAGCTGCTGATCTTGCACGTGCCAGCCCGCCACCACCAGGGCTCCCTAACTCTGGAATAGAAGCCAGGGCAGTCAGGAGACACCCAGTGAGGAGGCTTTCTACTGAGTTGCCTCTGCTTGCTTTGGGATGCAAAGCCGGGGTCTAGGAAGGAGGTAGATACCATCAGGAAGTACCTAAGTGATCCCTTGGGGTAAGAATAAAAAAAAGATGTGTCTTCATTATTCTTTCTTAAGTCATCTTTTCTGAACAGAGGAGGGTTGGAATTGACTCAATAGCAATTGAGGGAGATATATCATAAACATCTATCTATTCAGAACGCATATTCATTTTCTTCCCTTTCTTTTTTCCTGATAGGGATGGGAAGCCAGAAGGTACCTACCAGTCAGTATAAGAAACCACGGAAACACTCCTCCCAAGACTACACAGTAAATTAGACTTGAAGTTGTACCTACCTATATCTACCATTCCTGTGACCAGGTGAGGCACCCTTAAGCAGTGAGATCAAACCCAGCCCTCAGGGGTCCTATTTGTCTCCACTAGAGACTTGTGGTGCACTATTTCCATAACACCCCAAGGAGCCCTGGTGGTGAAATGTGTTACACATTGAGCTGCTAACCACATGAACCTTGGTTTGAATCCATCAGCCACTCCAATGGAGATTCGGCTGCCTGCTCCCATGAAGATTTATAACCCCAGGCAGGCACTCTAGTGTTCTCTGAGATCACTGCGGGCCAGAACTGACTCCAAAGCAGTGGGTTTAGTCTGCTTTATTAATTCCCCAGAGCTAATACCACCTCTCCAGGGCCAGAGAGCCTTGCTGACAGTTATGATGTGCTCCCGAGTCTCGGAAATCTATACAGGGGCGCCAATGAGTCAGAGTCCACTCGCTGGCTGCAGGTTCCTCGTTTGGGTTTGGTTTCCTGAAAAATGACATTTCTGTCTCTATTCATTTTTGTTGCTAGGCAAGTAGTAGCAACAAAATCTCCAGCTTACCTAGCACCTTGAAATTCCAACTGGTTTCCAGTAAAAAAATTTCAGGCCACAGAGAATTACCACCCCCACTCCACTGCTACTGGCTGAGTATATCTTAACAATTCCAAGAACTTTTAGATGCAGAATGTCTTCATTCAAATCAATCCACACCTGACAGTATTTTATTTCAAAAAGATGTGCCTTGAGTCACAGAGACCACCTGGATGGGAAAAGAACAAGTATACTCAACGAGTCAAGTCCCTAAAAGCTGGGAAGATTGGGGGGGAAAAACATTTTTGTGTCATACACTATTAAAACCTTTCTAGAATGGGCACATTAGACTACAAGCCTCAATCAGGAGGAAAGCCAAAGACATCTTTTGAAGCCTAGAAACAAACATCCAAGGTCACTGGGAAGAACTCTCCCCTGGCCGCCAATATTCGGGTTCACCCTTTCCTTGTTCCCTTCTTTTCCACACATCTCGTACACAGTGCAGTGCAGGGCATTCAACGTGGAGCTCCAGAACCAACCCAGTCAGTTCTTCTCCAGTTGGTCTTCAAAGACCAGCTGGTGCCCCCACCGCTGAGCAGAACCCACAGTCCGCTCTGGAGTCTTTCCGAGGGGTTGGCAGGAAGAGACCTTCCGCTACTCTGGAAACACCCTGGGTCCCCAAGGGCCCAGCCGAGCCCGGGGGTCCCGACCGCACGCGGCACGACCACGCCGAGCGCCGGGTCTTGGAGGGGCGCGCCCCGTCTTCCGTCCGGCCCGCGGGCGCCCTCAGGCAGCGAAGGGCGCCCGGGGGCCGCGGCGGCACCGCGACGCTGGGCCGCGGCCAGCGATGAGCTCAGCGCCCCCGCCGGGTGTTGCCGGCAGGTTGCATCAGACGCCGCGCGGGGCCGCCGCCCGCACCGTGGGCCGCACGGGGCCTGCCCGGCCGGGAGCCAGGCTGGGGCTGCTCAGGCCGGCCGGTGCCCACGCCCGCCTCCGCCGCGACCTCCCCATCTCCGCTGGGCCCGCCTGCCCGCCTTACCTGCGCCTCCAGCCTGCCCGCCCGTAGGCGGTCTCCACTCCGAGCGGCCCCGCGCGGCCCTACCCGACCCAGGCCTCGCAGCCCGCGAGCCAGCAAGGAGGAGCGACGGTTACGAAACCCGCAGCCTCCGCCCGATCCGCAGCCGCGGCCTCCGGCTTCCCCTCCCATCAGGGACCGCGCGCGCGCGCGCGCGCGCCGCCGCCGCCGCCACAGCCAATGGGAACGCAGGCCTGGGGCGGCCCACCCTCTTCTGGCGACGGGCAGTGGCTTCAGCCAATCGTAGACGGTCTGTCGGCGGGAGGCGGGCGTCCGGCGGAGGCGTTGGCCTCGGAGCCAGCAGTGCGGGATGGCGGGCGTGGCGGGCGGAGACCCCGCGACGGCTGCCGTCGAAGGGCGGGGGCGACCGGGCCGTTCAAGTTGGAGGTGCTGACAAACCGTAACCTGGTAAAGGCGACACCTTTCTTTAGTAGCTTTCACAAACCGGATTTCCTGAGGTGATTTTCTTTGGCAGGCGCTGATTTCTAGTGTCAACACACTCTTGGGGCAGGGGGTGTCCTCTGAGGGCCCCTCGAGAAGACAGACCCAGCCTCCTTGGAGGCCCCATCGCCGACAGTGCCTGTGCCCGTTTGCGGGGCCGGAAGAGAAAACCCATACTTCACGCCAAAGGATGCAAACTTGTTAAAAAGAAAATGATTGAAACAACAGATCCCCAGCGTAAGATTATTACTGCTGTCACAGTCGTGAAAACTGGCAACCATGGCCCGTTTTCACCGAGAAGTGTATAGAATTCCCCCAAATCTGTGTCCTTTTAGTGCCTTGGAGATGAACACGTAGATGAGAATGTAATGAATAGCAATTCAGATCACCAAACTCCCCACGGTGTGGAAATGTTTTTGTTTTCACAACCAGGAAGCAGCTGTGCAGCATTGGGTGGAGGACAACCCACCTGATTGGATTGATTGCTTCCTCTTTAGCAATTCAAAATTGCTTCATACCTCAAGTTATGGAGCCATCTTCGAGGAATCACTAAAAAGATACAAACACGCGTGCCAAAAAAAGTGAACAAAAATATAAAGTATCCTTGACATCAGAGTTTCTTTCACATTGGTCTTCAATGTTCCGAGTTGAAAATTTGGCTTGCATTTTGGGATTTATAAACAGTTCTGACCTCACCTTTTATCCTCTCACTTGCTAACCACTCCCAAGAAGCTCCAGGGTTCTCCTAGTGTGTGTCTAGGCAGGCCTTCTTCCAGCCCAGCAAGTCTAGTCAATGTCAGAAACTAGTCTTATCTTATTACCATCAAGTCCATTCCAATTCATGGGGGAGGGGACTTATGTCTTCAGTTGCTCTCAGGAAGTCCGCCTCCCCTCCACTTATTTTTAAATATGTCTTTAGTGACAACTACACAAGCACAAGATGCTACAAGAGATTATTGAGAAGCAAACCAGATCTGGCCTGATGGGTCAGGGAAGATCTGAAAGGTAAGTAGGATTGGGTTAGGCAGGCAGATGTTCCAGTCAGAGGGTATGACTTGCCCATAAATCCTGTGATTGCTTGTGTAATTTGATTTTCATTTTGTCTTTTTGTGACCTGGAAACATACATCATCTCAACAGTATCTACATGTGCGATTCAGTGGCATTGATTACATTACAATTGTACAATTGATCTCACTCTTTCCAAATCATTCCAGCACTGTTAACATAAATTCAATGCCCCCCCCCCCCAATCCCCAGCCCACCATGCTTTCTCATTGACTACAATGCAGCAGAAGCACAACCTTGAGACGGCAGCACAGAAACTACAAGCTAGATGCCTGGGCCAAGTTCATCACACGATGCTAAGAACACGTTTGAAGAAACATGCCCATACTGTTTCCAGTTGCTGCTATTGGATAACTCCTGAGTGTGCCTCAAGCTGAACCCAAACTGACACCCAAAATACAGAGACTTCCAGTTGAAAAGGAAAAGGTCATACACTCAGTTTTAAAGAAGCAAAAATTATGCAAAGTACAAAGACTCCAAAAGCTGGTTATTTGTAAAACCTGCATCAGAACAGTTAAACAAGGTAAAAAGTAGAAACCTTCTTTCTTCACGGAGGATCAGTGCAACATCTAACCCCGCTCTGAGGACACCAGGGGCCCTGCCTTGATAGTCAGAACACCTACATCTGGACAGTCAACACCCACTTTCTCTTCCTCAAAGAGTACAAGCAAAACAAAGAAATACTTTTCTCAACTAAAAATGTTGCTCAGTCAGCAAGAATCCCACAAGATTCCAAAGATGCATTTTAGAAATTTCTTGTCTTCTCTGTAAAGGATGGATTTTGAAAATAAAAAATGTTTAATGTAATTTCTGAAACAAAAACTAATTAGAAAACCAATACTTTTTGCCTTTTAAAAAGAAAAGCATGAGGGGCTGACCCTAATCCCAACTACATGGACAGCTAGCTGCCCCTCCCTCAGAAGAATTTATTTCAGAGGACAGCTCTGAAACTACAGCTCAGGTCATGTCTGATCAGAGCACACGGGACCAAATGAAGGGGTTAGGAAGAGAGTGGAGCACATCCTGACCCACCAAGCCTTGACGATGATATCCCTGCTCAGAGCAGCCAGTGCACAGAGAGGACCCATGGCCGACCCCACTAGGAGACACAACATCCTTCACAACACTGGAAACATAATGTGGGAGTTGCACTCCATCTGACCCCACCACACTGAGGCAAAACACTAAGGGCGTACAATAGAACAGCAAGGAGAGCAGAGCAAGGAAGTCCCTAGGGAGTACAAAAATAGACTTTTGGGCCAGGGAGTGACACCCTTTCAGATTCGACCGCAAACACTCCTAAAGGTCAACAAACAGACCTTGAACTACTTACAGGCTTCTCCCGGTTTTTTGTTGTTGTTTTGTTGCTTTGTTTTGCTCTGTCTTGTTTTGGTGCATATTATTATCTCTCCAGGTCTATCTAGATAAGATAGGCTGGATAAACAATCTGGAGGAGAAAACCAGAATGGTGGTTGGTGGAGAAACACGGGAAACGCTAAGGTGGGGAGAAGGAAGTGGGTGCTAACAAACCCAGGGATAAGGGAACAAGTGATCAAAAATCAGTGGCGAGGATGGTGTAAGACCCTGGTAGGACTTGATCAAGGGCAATGTAACTGAGAGGAATTACTGAAACCCAAATGAAGGCTGAACATGATAGTGGGACAAGGGAAAGTAAAAGGAAATAGAGGAAAGAAGTACGCAAAGGGCATTTATAGAGGTCTAAATACAGGCATGTACATATGTAAATATATTTATATATGATGGGGAAATAGATCTATGTTCATAGATTTATAAGTTTAATATTAAGAGAGCAGATGGACATTGGGTCTCAAGTACTTCTTCAATTCAAGAACACATCTACTAAACTGGCATTCCATGATGCTCACCTTCTTGACATGATCGCTGAAGACAAATGTGTCCATAAGCTAATATGGTGAAGAAAGCTGATGGTGCCTGGCTATCAAAAGAGCGTCTGGAGTCTTAAAGGCTTAAAGATAAACAAGCGACCGGCCATCTAGCTGAGAAGCAACAGAGCCCACATGGAAGAAGCACATCAGCCTCTGTGATCACAAGGTGTTGATGGGATCAGGTATCAAACATCAAAGAACAAAAAATCATATCATGAATGACGGGAGTGCCAAGTGGGGTCCCAAAGCCCATATGTAGGCAGCTGGACATCCCTTTACAGAAGGGCCGTGGAGAGGAGATGAGCAAGAGTGCAGTATAGCACTTATAAAACATACAACTGTTCTGTAGTTCTTAATGCTTCCTCCCCACCAAAATCGTGATCCCAATTCTACCTTACAAATCCGGCTAGACCAGAGGGTGTACATTGGTACAGATAGGAACTGGAAACACAGGGAATCCAGGACAGATGAAACCCTCAGGACCAGTGGAGAGAGTGGCGATACCGGGAGGGTGGAGATAAGGTGGGGTACAAAGGGGGAACTGATTATAAGGATCTACATATAACCCCTTCCCTGGGGGACAGACAACAGAAAAGTGGGTGAAAGGAGACTTTGAACAGTGTAAGATATGACAAAGTTATTTATAAATTATCAAGGGTTCATGAGGGAGGGGGGCGGAGAGGGAGGGGAAAAAGCTGGTACCTAGGGCTGTTTTGAGGTTGATGGCAACAAATGTATAAATGTGCATGACACAATGGATGGATATATGGATTATGATAAGAGTTGTACAAGTCCCCAATAAAATGGTGTAAAAAAACCAAAACCAGAAACGTTAAAAAAAAAAAAAAGCAAACATGACCGTGAAGTCCAAGAGCAAATTTCCTTGGCATCCCTTGAGAATAGTGGTTCTCAACCTTGCTCATGCCGTGACCCTTTAGTACAGTTCCTCATCTTGTGGCGACCCCCAACCATAAAGTTATTTTCATTGCTACTTCATCACTGTAATTTTGCTACTGTTATGAATGTCATGTAAATATCTGATATGCAGGATGGTTTTTTGAGTTTGTTTGGTTTTTTTTTTTAGCAGCATCTACAAGCTTTTGAAGCTTTCTTCTGGGTATCAATAACCTCAGTGCTAATTCAGAAAAAGGACTAAATGTATGTGTCTTTATGTCCTCACACACATCTGAATAATGAAATCTTTAAAATCTGGACATTATTCCTATTTTGAGTACGAAATAATTTGCCCTGGTGAAGACAATTCTAGGTCTGAAAATTACATCAGCACACTGAGTAATAGCTTCGGTATCTTAATTCTTTTCTAGATCATAGATAAACCTTTTTAAAAATGATAAGCTAAAGTTGTAGTTAACATGTCTTGAAAAGCTCATTAAATAAATGATTTAGATACTTTGTACTATAAATTAAAATAACACAATGCTCCCTCAACAAGTCCACCTTTTCTGCCCTCTTCCTCATCCCCAGGATCTAATAACACTCTTTGGGTTCTATCTATCTGCTTATTTCATTATTTTTCAACTGACCTACTTCCTCAACATGTTCTCAAGGTTCATCCATGTAGTGACATGCACCAGAACTTCACTTCCCTGTCTGGCTAAGTAATATCCTATTGCAAGCATATGCCACAGTTTGCTTATCTGTTCATCCGTTGATTGGAAGTTTTGGTGGTTTCTACCATTTGAATATTATGAAAAGAGAGGTGTAAGTAAAATTGCATCAAGATGCCGTTCACCCATTTAAGAACGGCAATGATAAAAAGTAGGGAAAATGACAGATGTCGCTGGAGCAGGGGAAAAACTAAAGCCTCATTCACTGCCAGTGAGTGTCAGATGGGCTCAATGGCAGTGAGTTTGGCTCAGGAGCTGAAAGGCTAGTCACATTGGAGTTTATTGATAATTTGAACAAATTATTTGGTGAAATGTCTGTTCAAGGTCTTTGCTCCTTTTTAATTGGGCTGTCGGTCTTTTTGTTAGGTACCAGAGTTTATTTCTGAGCACCCTGGTTTGCAGAAGTGACAGCCCCAAATCCAGTTGTAGTGTTCCCACATCGATTAAGACTCCATCGAATTACTTCTGATCATTAACCAAAAATGTTCATAATCTTGCCCTCAGGCAGAGTGCATTGGGAAGTAGATTACCTCCATCCATCTCTAGACAGCCCATGGAAGGGCTGTCTTTTAGGGGGTTACTTGGGTATGTCATGAGTCAAGCATTATCACTCCCACCCTGACAGCCTTGATCTTAGTCCCTGGACTCAGTGTAAGCTCTTCTACTTAACATAATGAATGTGTCCCAATCACGGTCCTATTATCATTTCTGGAGTCTCACCCATAACTATGATAACCATAAATTTGTGACAGTTTCCTTTGTTCCATGTCTTAATTAACTGGTGTCCTGACTCTGAATCCTTGGATGCCAGCCCTCATGCTATTGGCCCCCTCATCAAGATGGTGTGTCTTTTAATACTTAATAAATATTCTCCCTAATTATATTTGAGATTGTGATCTCTTTTGCACCCTAAAACAGTTGTTATAGATGTTTTTAACATCTTGGATATTAGGTCCCTTATCTGATACATCCAAGGAGCTCTGGTGGCCTAATGGTATGTATTAAATTACCAACCTGGAGGTCAGCAGTCGAAACCACAGGCCGCTCTGTAGGAGAAATATGAGGCTTTCTATAGGGGCAGTTCTACCCTCCCCTATAAGGTCACTATCAGTTGGAATTGACGCAAAGGCAATGAGTTTGGGTTTGGTCTTATCTGACACACAGTTCTCAAAATTTTCCTCTAAATCTGTATATTACTTCTTTGTTGAGAAAGTTTTTTTGATGAGTAAAATATATAATTTTTTCAAAACAATTTTATTGGGAGTTTATATATATATGTATGTATATATATATATAATTCCATAGTTCAATCACATCAAGCGGTATTGTACAATTGCTACCACAATCAGTTTCAAAACATTATTTTCCTTCCTGAACTCCTTGAGGTCAATTCCCTTTTACCATCCCTAAAATATGTAATTTTTGTGTAGTCCCATTTATCTAGGGACCCTAGTGAAATGACAGTTAAATGCTCACTTACTAACCCCAAAAGATTGGCTGTGTAAGCCTATCCAGTGGCTCCATGGGAGAAAGACCTATTGATCTTCTCCCATACAGATCACAGCCTAGGACAGCCTATGGGGCAAACTTGCTCTTCCACATAGGGTCAGTCTGAGCTCAAATGGACTTGCCAGCACCTAACCACCACCACATCCCATTTATCTGTGTCAACTTTTGCTTCTTATCCTTTTGTTACTATATCTGATAATTATTAAAAACTAGGCTCCACAGTTGCATTCTATCTTTTATTTGAAGAATTCCTTGGCTTTAGTTTTTACACTTAACTTCTTGACCCATTCTGATTGGTTATGTGTATAGTATGAGGCATGGATCCTAACTCATTCTTCTGTATGTGGAAATCCAATATTCCCAACATTGCTTATTAAAGAAACTCTTCTTTCTCCATTGACTGGACTTAGCACCCTGATCAAAAAGCAGTTGACCATAGATATATAGATTTACTTCTGGACTATTATTATCCCAGTGCCAAGCTGGTTTAATTACTATAGCTTTAGAGTATGTTTTGAAATCAGGAAGTGTGAGTCCTTCTACCTTATTGTTCTTCAAGATTGCTTAAGCTATTCTGGTTCCTTGCCATTCCATATAAATTTGAGCATTGGTTTTTCAATTTCTGTAGAGAAAGCTGTTGTGTGATGAGAAAATTTATAACAAAAGTAGCTAGTGTCCAGTGCTTCAATAGAGACAGGGCATATGGGCTCTAAAAGGAACTGTTTTTAAACCTAAGAGAAATGGCATAAATCATGATGCCAAATCCACTTAATACAGGAAGAAACCATCTCTTCAACAAATGGTGCTGGCAAAATGCATTTCCACAAGCAGCAAAATGAAACAAGATCCATACCTCACACCATACAGTACAAAGGCTAATTCAAAATGGATCAGGGACCTGAATGTTAAATCTAAAACCATAAAATTCTTGGAACAAAATCTAGGAGCAAAGCTTTGAGACATAATTTTTTTCAATGGTAATTATCAGACACAGCAACAAAGACCTAAGTAACAGAAAACAAAATCTATAACTGAGACCTCATAAAGTTTAAATACTTATGTTTTTTAGAAGACTAAAGAGACAATCTACATACTGGGAAGAAAACCTTTGGGAATGATACAAGTAATTAGGGTCTAATACCTAAAATGTGTAGAAACTTCTACAACTTAACAACAAAAAGATAACACATTCAAAAACTGGGCAAATGACACAGATACTTCACTAAAGGGCATATTCAAATGGCCAACAAGACACACTAAAAGATGCTCAAGGTCATTAGCCAACAGAGAAATGCAAATCAAAATCATAATGAGATACATTTTCAACCCCATTAGGGCGGCCAAAGGGATTCCTGGGGGCACTGTTGGTTAAGCACTAGACTAATAACTGGAAGATACATGGTTCTAACCAACCAGCAGCTCTGCCAAAGACAGAGGAGGCAATCTGCTCCCATGCATGTTTCTAGCCCTGAAGTCCTATAGAGGGCCACTATGCGGTAGCTTCAACTAGATGGCAGTAGGAGAATGGCCAAGATTTTTTCCCCTTAATCTAAATTAACAAGTATTGGAATTGATGTGGAGAAAAACATCCAGTGCTGGTAGGAATGCAAAATGGGACCACCTTTGTGGTAAACAGTCTGGCAGTTGCTAAAACAACAACAAGGCTAAGCTACCACACAACCCAAAACCAAACCTACCACCGTTGAGTCGATTCTGACCCAGAGTGACCCTTTGGAGGGTTTCCAAGGCACTAACTCTTTATGCTTTATGGGAGCAGATCGCCTCGTCTACAGTCCTCACAGTATTATTCATAACAACGAAAGGATGCAAACAACCTAGGAATTCATCAACAGATGAATGGATAAGCAAACGAGGGTACATATGCACAAGGGAAAACTATCCAATGTTAATAACATTGAACCCGAGACACATAACATAGATGCACTTGGAGGACAGTATGCTAAGTGAAATCAGTCTGTAATAAAAGAATAAATACTGTATCAGACCACTATTATAAAAAGTCAAGAAAAGGTTACTCACAGCAAGAAACATTATTTGAAGGTTGCAAGGGGAAGGGATGGTAAATCACTAATTAGAGATTAACTTGGGCAATGGGAAAGGGAGTATACAGCAGGGGGAGGTTAGGACAAAAAGATCAAGGCATAGAGGTAGGGTGACAAGAGTTAGAGGCAACCAAGGTAAACATACATACAATCCTGCAGTACCAGTAATAATAATCTGTGAGTTGGTACATACACCCACAAGCTGAACAGGAATGGGAAGGTGAATGGAACAAAACACACGTACATACAGAGATGTGTGTGTGTTTATATTTGATAGATGATATGTTTACTTATGCACAAGGGTAAGTAAAAAAGTATTGCTAGTAAGGTTTCAGTTCACACGTGCACTAGTTTATCACAAACAGCATGTTTAAACATGTCTCTGTTATCGGTGGGTGATCATAGACAGATTCTTTCAGTAATACACTTCTCTTTGTCTCACTAGGGTGACTTAATTTTTTTTTTTTTAAAGCCCAGGCAAAACAGTGGTTTCCTTAGAGATCTACTGAGCCCAGTCAATTCAAGGTAGAGGTCAGCTGATAAGGGTATCCCAACTATTCTCTAGGATTCCCCAGGGGCATCTTAAGAAATAAAAGCATTCAGTTTTTTATTGGGAGAAGTTTGTAGACTGCCAGCTCTACTTTAATTAATACACATTGTGTTTCATCTCATCCACTGCAATTCCCTCAATGTAGCCTCACTTTCCCCACCTCCTCCCTGTGTTTCCTGTTTCCAGCCCTCCTTTCCTAACCCTCTTGAACTTTGTCCTTGGGCCAGTGCTGTTTTTTTGATCATCGGCGGCTGATTCGTCCAAAATGTGCGCACCTCACTGGCATCACTGTTCCAATGGCAGGAGTGTGCAAATGACACCATGGGAGTGAGTTCAGTTCCATACCTGAAGGGTGACTAAGGGTCAGCGTCTTGGAGGTTCCAGTCATCTCTCTTTGGCCAATAAGCCTGGTTTATTTTATAATTTTGAGTTTGGTTCCACAATTATCTTCCACTCTATCTAGGACCTTCTAATGTGATCCTGTTAAATGCAATTAGTAGTGGTAGATGGGCACCATCTAGATCTTTTGTTCTTAGGGTTGTAGAAACTGATATTTGCATGGCCCATTAGTCCATTGGGTTGACTGTTTCCATGTGTCTTTTGATTTTCAGCACTCTGCTCACACTGAGCCAGAAGCAACTCGACAGCACCGAAAACCAACAACTATGATTTTGAAGTATTTTTTACTTACCCTAGAATGTACATGTGTTGCAAATATGCCCATGCACATAGTAGAGTATACAGGGGCTGCAGTAATGAAGACATACGAGCTGTAACCAAACACCTTACAGAAATGAGTGATTGGGACATGGGTTTCCGTGTCATGTCTCCAAGGTCAATTGGCATAACATATCCACAAAGACAAAGTTCTACATTCGACTTAGGTGAGTAGGAACTAGGTACTTAAAAGCTTGTAAGGAAGCAGTATTGGTTTCTCCTCATCCGGAGCAAAGAAGAGTAAAGAAAATCAGACTTATGGAACCAAGTAGTCCAAAGGACTAAAGCATCATGTGAACTACAGACTTTACAGCCCTGACACCAGAGGAACTAGATGGTGCTTGGCTAACACAACCAATGCTTCTGAACGGGATCACAATAGGAGGTCATAAATAGATAGAGTGGGAGAAAAATTAGGAACAGCCCATTCAATAATAATAAAGATCCATTTTACTGGTCTGTAAGAGGGTGATGGAACCCCCAAGAGTATGACCCTTTGTCACCCTTTAACTGTTTAGGCCATCCCTGTGACTTAACTAGAGAAGCCCTGGCAGGATTGTGGGTCGGGTTTTGAGCTGCTAACCACAAGATCAGAGATTCAAACTCACTACCTGCTCCTCAGGAAAAAGATGAGACTTTCTGCTCCCATAAAGATTTATAGTCTCAGAGACCCTATGTTATACCCTGTCCTATTGGTTTATATGAGTTAAATGGACTAGATTGGCAGTGGGTTTGTATTTGGGGGGATTTTTTTGGTGGGTGGTTCATTTTCAACTTTTCTGAGGTGGAAAATATCACGAGGGAAGTACTCACATCTGAGAACAACCAACACAGCAGATCAAAGTGTAGCATTGGCCCAGGGACAAGGCCTAGAAGACAAGATACGGAGGGAAGAAGGAGGCATGGATTGATAGACATGGGGAGGAAGCGGGAAGAGTGCTGTGACAGCCTGGAGGGGCTGGTGGGTTTGAACTGCCCACCTTGCAGTTAGCAGCCCAATATGGAACCCACTATGCCAGCAGCAATTATGTAATCGCCCCTTAAAGAGAAGGGAAAGAACTCCCAGTTTTGGAGGTATGAATGGCACAGAATGGCTTCTGTCCCCAAAACACGGTACGGAAGAGAGCGAACACTACTTCAGCTAGATGATCAAGGTCAACATCAACAGTGGTAAGTCATGTTCACCTGTGTACTTAGTGAGATGATGTAGCACTTGGTGGTCTTCTGCCGAGTCTCATGAATAAAAGCCTAAAGAGAGGTCATGACTAAATGTAATGTGGCAACCTGAGTCGTCTAAGGTACGCTTGACCACAGCCAGCATATTTTCAACTGCCTCATCTGCATGTGAAAGTTGGACATGGGATAAGGAAGACCAAAGAAGAATCATTGTGTTGGATTACAGTGTTGGCAAAGAATATTGAGATACCATGGCCTGCCAAAAGAACAAACCCACCTCTCTTGGAAGAAGTCCAGCCAGAGTGCTCCTTCGAGGCAAGAATGGCAGGACTTCGTCTCACATACATTGGACATGTTGTCAGGAAAGGCCAGTCCTTGGAGAAGGACATTGTGTTTGGGAAAGCAGAAGGCCATCACTAAAGAAGAAGCCCTCAACAAGATGGATTGACACAGTGGCTGCAGCAATGAGCTCACATACAACCATCATTGGGAGGATGGCGCGGAACCAGGCAGCACTTTGTTCTGTTGTACGTGAGCGCAGTGAGTCAGAACTAACGATGGCACCCAACAACACACAGAGTCAGCATGGACTTTCCTGGGGCCATCGAGTTGATTCAGACACAGAGCAACCCAGCAGCCTTGAGTAAAACTGTTGCCACAGAGCTTCCGTGGCTGTAAACTTTACGGGAGTGAACGACCCCATCCTTCTCCTGTGGACCAGCTGGTGGTTGGGGACTGCTGCTTGATGCTGGCCGCCCAATGCACCGGGCCACTCGGATTGCTTTGCCTAAAATAAGTCACTTTAAAAACATTGACAAATCATATTAAGCCCAGATTTTACCCAAATAAAGAAGGTGAAAGTAGTGGGAGAGCCTGGATGCCCCCCACCTTCCACCTTGACCTCACCATGATGGCTGTATTTCCCCAGGCAAATGGAAGACACACCCAAGAAAGGCTACCTGGAGGCGGGGAGAGGAGGAAAGGTGTGAGGGAGGCTACCTGGGGCTACACAGTGACATGGAAGTCCGAGATCCCTCTTTACTCTGGTAGGGAAGCCCCAATCCCAGACCTCGGCTCGTCTAGGCAGCTTCCTTGTTGGGGTGATCCATGTCCTCAGCCCTAAAGAAATCTGTACCCTTTGTTACTGGCCCCTTCTCAGGCCATGCTGCGGCTCTAGGCCACTTGTAATCCTATTGGGCAGGAGGTCGTGGATGGAAGAGAAGTACAGGTAGAATTAGAAGAAAAGAATGCGATTGGTTTCCTACGAGGGATGGTATATAAACCCAAAGAACTTCCAAACATGCAGAATTGGTAGAAGGGGTCAGAGGGGACAGCACGGCTGTGTGTGTAGCCTTCTCTGACATAGCTCTGAAACCAAGAGCCATGGCAACGCTTCACACACTCCAAAAACAAACAAATTAAAACATCAAACCAGGATGTGGAAGGAACCTGAACTGAAGACACACAGTAACCCATGAACCTAACCAAGCTATAAAGAAATGACAAAACCTGCACTGGCAAAATGGTCCACTCCAAGCAGCAAGGCTAAATAACATGCTTCTGTGACTAAATTTGCTTCTCAGGGGAGTATTTGTCATCAGTCTTGAAACTGTGGTATGTTCATGCTGTGAGTGAGCAAACAAGTACATTGAGGGTGGTCCGAGCAGGTTTTCCACAGCAGGAGAAAGCTCTGGAAACAAGGTAGGGGCTGGTGGTTTGAGATTGATCGTAACAGGACATATATGTGGATTCACAACTTGGAATATATACACAGATTGATAAACATAAAAGCCAACATGATGTGTATATGTAGGTGTTTGTGAGAATATATGTATACACATTTTCCAGTTCTGTCATTAAGAAGACCTACAACTAATGATATCTCAGTAACAATGATCGCACCTGGACCCCAAATCCTGGATCCTAACTATCATTTTTTAACAAGGGGAAGTGGCCCGGTCCAGCTTTAGGGTAGAAACAAAGCAATATGGGTGTGGAGCATCATATGGGACCAGGGAGCAAAAGAATGCTCAAAAATTGAAGGCACACCCAGTGGCCAAATCTGGGATGTTTTGAGTCATAAAATGAATAATAATATCAGTGGGTTTTTCCTCTCATATGTTTGAAATGAACTTGTATGTCACTAAAGAATCCATGCCCACTTTAATTTTACTTTTCTTCTTTCTTTTTAGCTACTAAAACTAATATTTAGATCTGAGGGGTCAGAATGCTGGAGGGTTTTTAAGGCTGTGAACCTTCACTCTCTGTTTGTTTAGGTTTTTAAAGAAACATATTCTATAGAGCAGCATAGTCCATCCTGACAAATGAAATCACTAATAATATCCCATCAACCTCCCCGTAAATGTGGCTCTCTCGTCTTTTTACCTCTTCCTACCCTGCTCCCTCCCTCTATAATTTCCTATCCCTCTCCACCCTGTCCTTGACCCTTCCCTGGCATCCTTGTGATCTTCAAAGCTTATCTTTTGGGGTTGAAAAAAAACAAAACACTTTTCCCCTTTGTTTTTCCTTATAATAATGGTGTCATTAAATATTTGTCTTTATAACACTGACTAACTTTGCTAAGCATAATGTTATCTAGTTTTGTCCATGTCTTGAGGTGTTTGGGAGAATCGTTTTTTATTAATATATAATATTCAATTGCATGAATGTACCAGAGTTGTTTTATCCATTCGTCCATCATCAGAGTTTTTGGTTGTTCCATGTTTTTGCTATTGTGGAACTTGCTGCCATAAACATAGGTGTGCACATGTCTGTTCGTGTTGTAGTTTTACTTCTTTAGCATATATACCCAGTAAAGAGATTGTTAGACCATAAGGTAATTGTGTTTAAGGAAGGGCTATATTGATTTTCATAGTTGTACACTTCTTCAGTCCCACCAACAGCGTATGAGCATTCCAATCTCTCTACACCCTGTCCAGCATTTATTCTTTTCTTGTTTTATTGAAGTTCGTAATAGCAGTGGATTGCAGTTCACAGAATCAAACACCTATCCGCAAAACCACAGTGACACAAACAAATGGTTGAATAAGTGAAAGAGGAGAAACATCTCTTCCTTATATAGAATAAGAAACATAGAATGCATAAGTGACAGAGAATTACCATTAGACAAACACCTCAATGATAAATTTTTACAGGCAAGAACCCATGATCCTTTACATGAAAGGGTGGTGAGAAACAAGTAACATCTCAAAGCATCTCCTCACAAGATACCAGTTACCTTGGAGAAAACAATTACTTTATAGCAGAGATACTTAGAAAATATCACCTCGAGCCAAGCAATCATAGTAAATATCATAGGTAAGAAGATGTCATGTACTCCTCTTGGATACAGTATTACTCAGAATATTCTTGTCAAAAACATAATCACAAAAAACCCCAAAACAAAACATAGTCACAAGAAAACTCCGTTGAGTAACTCAAATGGAGGAACATGGTCCACAATAACTGGCCAGTGCTCTTCACAAGAGTCCCCAGTCCTGAGTGTGACAGACAGCACCTGGGACACCATCTCAGATTGGAGGAGACAAAGGCACCCAGGGGAGCTGCTGGTTTGGTCCTGGGCTGCTGACTGCAAGGTCTGGGGCTAAGCACACTAGCTGTTGCGTGTGAGAGATAAGGCTGTCTGCCCGCAAAGAGATTTACACTTTTTTTTTAATTGCACTCTCAGAACTCACTGTGAGTTGGAATGCACTCGGTGGCAGTGGGTGGCACAACTGACGTGATACTGGATTGGAATTGTAGGCCAGCAAAAGGGCATTAGTGGAAGACCTGGAGAAAATGGAATAAGTCGGGAGGTTTTGAAATTATACCATGTCGACGTTCGTGTCCTGGTTTTGATTGTTGAGACGATGTGAGACAAGGCTCTAAGAGCCCTGAAAGGGTTGTGGGCTATGCACTGAGCTTCCAACTACAAGGTCGGTGGCTTGAACTCACCAGTCCCTGTGCGAGAAAGACAAGGCTCTCTAGCCCTGTAAATACTTTGCGTCTCCGAAACCCAGAGACAACTTTACCCTGCCCGATACGGTCCCTGTGAGCGGGCGTTGGACTCGATGGCAGTGAGCTTGGTTTGGCTTTGGGTTATTGTCACAGCCAGAGCTGAGCCAGTGGCCAGCAGCAGGAGCTATACCTCCTGATCAGCACCTGCCCTACAGCCCTGATAGAAGGTAGCAAGTGGTTCCCCTTTTGAACAGGGAGCTGCCACACTGAGGTCACTTAAACTTGACTTCAAAATAAATTTTGAAAAGACAGAGGAAATGGTCGATCAAGTTGATTACATAAATAATTTAAATTTTTTAATATAAAATCATCCCATAAATAAAATCACTAGCAAATAAGAAAGTGGGACATGCGGGCAACATATAGCACACGTGTGGGTCTCTTTCTCATGTGAAAAACTCTGAAAATGTAATGATCCACCAATGAACAGCACAGCGTTAAACAGGGTGAGGGATAAGAATAAGCATTTTGCAAAGAAATACAAATAGTCTGAGACACACAGACACACACACAAATATGATCTTATTATCAAGCAAATATAAGTGAAATCAGTGTGACCCCGTGCTTTGTCTAGCTGATTAGAAATGATCAGAAAGAACGCCAGCACCTGCTGCTAGGGCAAAGGTAAGGGGATTGTCACTTTCACAGAGGACAAGTTGGGGAGTAATTTGGTGAGCCTTTCTGGAAGGCCACTTGGCAGTTTGCCATGTAAACACTGGAAACGGGCATACCCTCTGATGCAGCCATTCCAGCTCAGCCACTCATTCCAAGGAGATCAGCAGGCATGTGTGCGAAGATACAAGGAAGTACATTGTATCGCTGCTTACAATAGCAAGGAAACAGAGCTCCACGTAAATGTCCACTTGAAAGAGCCCCAACCAGTAGTGACCAGTTTCTCCAAACACCCAGAAGGAATGAAGGGGAAGCTTGGAATAAGAGACTTGCCTAAGGTGGGTAAGTGCCTTAAAGTAACAGGATTATGATTGGGTCTATTATTGGATTTTCTGTTTTTTGTTTTTCCTGTCAGCTTTCTCTCTTTTGTCTCCTTATCCCTTGAGGAGCTCGTGAGTGAGTGCTTATGTGTATGGATTACACTGTAATTTGACCATTAGTACATACAATTCTAGCCAGCCCCACCTGATCTCAGGTGTTGATTAGACAAGGTTCTCCTCTGGGCTGTCTGTTGTTTGAACAAAACCCAGGCTAATTGTTGGCATTCCTCCTTTGACAAGAGATGCATTTATAGTGGGGGAAATATACACACAGTGCAGCCTCTCACACAAGAATTTTACACTGCTGAAAAAAATGTTATACTGTTAGTGAAAAATTGCTCTTATAAAGATAGAGTTTATTAGATGCACTCTTCTGTAGAAATGTAGAAAAGGGGAACTAATAACGATGAGGATAGAATGAAGAAAATATTCTAAACTGATTGTGGGGATGATTGTACAACTCCGCTTGAAGTGATTGAACTACTGAATTGTATGATATGTTAATAACGTGCCAATAAACATATTTTAGAGAAGAACAAATTAAGTGAAAAATGTGAAATAAGTTAAATGTTTGGGGTTAGAAAGATAAATAGACAAATTAATTCACCATGTTACCCTCCAAAGTGGATAGAGCATGTAAAGCAATCAGTAAGGAAAAAGAGTCTGATGATCTAATGAATGCACAAAGCCAAGGTTCTCCAATGCCATAGGTTATACAAGGAGCCTTAGTGGTGCCACTGTTAAGCATTCGGCGGCTGAGGAAAGGCTAGCGGTTAGAACCCACCCAACAGCTCCATGGAAGAAAGGTCTGGCCAACTGTTCCCATAAAGGTTTCAGCCTGGAGACCCTCTGGGGCAGATCCAACCTGCCCCCCGGGATCACTAGGAGGAGAAGTGGACTCAGTGGCTCCTGACAAGTCATACATGCACACGCAACCGGTACAATCGTTGCAGCAGCCTAGCCAAAGCCGGTTCTAACAGAGCAAGACATTTAGCTGTCTCTGTGTCTAAAACTGCCCGAGGAAGACGAGGGGCTCTGCTCCTGTAAAGATTTATAACTTCAGAAATCATATAGAGAGGGTCACCCCGAGTCAGAACGGACGCCATAACAGTGGTTTCAATATATTAATAGTAAAATAACATGCCCAACACATACCGAATCCATATTATTCTGAAGCAAATATATAAATTTTACAGAAATTGGCCTCAAAAGCAGGCCCCCCAAATTTCAAGGATTTGATATAACATTCGGATCATCATGAAATTAAGTTAGACACCAACAACAGAAAGATAATCTGAAAAAGACCCTGTATGTTTCTAAATAAATACATTTCTACATAACTTATAGAAGTTTTAAAATATTTAGATGTTAGTGATGAAAAAAATATACATCAAAATTTGAATGATGTCATCAAAGTAGTAACTTTATAAAGGGAATATATATATATATATATACTACATGCATAGCAGGAAATTTAGAAACTTAAACACTTATATTAGGATAAATATTTGTACTGTAAGCCTCCAACCTAAGAGATGTGGTAGAAAAAAACGGAGTGAACCTCAAAACAGTAAATGTTAAGAAGAAGAAGAGAAATAGAAAACAGATGTTGTTGTTAGCTTCTGTTGAGTCCGTTCTGACCCATAGTGACGCTGTGTACCAGAGAACAGAACGCTACCAGGTCCTGCACCATGTGCACAATTGCTGTATGCGCATTGCTGCAGCCGCCGTGTCCGTCAATCTTCAGTTGGTCCTTGAGGGACTTCCTCTTTTTGGCTGCCCCTTCACTTTACTAAGTATAATGTCCTTTTCCTGAAATTTCTCTCTCATGATAACATGTCCAAAGTACCTGACATGAAGTCTCGCCATCCTCAGTATTCTGGCAGTACTTCTAAGACAGATTTGTTTGCCCTGGTGGCATAGCAGGTGATGCATTGCACTTCAAACCACAAGGTCAGCAGTTCAAAGCCACCAGTCACTCTGCAAGAGAAAAATGAGAGTTTTTATTTCCATAAAGAGTTATGGTCTTAGAAATACCCTGGGGGCAGTTCTAGTCTGTCCTATAGGGTCACCGTGAGTCTAGTCTGTCCTATAGGGTCATCATGGGTCTACTCTGTCCTATAGGGTCACCACGGGTCTAGTCTGTTCTTTAGGTTGACCAAGCTTTTCCAGCAAAACTCTTTAAAAGATTATCTACATATGCCTCTAAGTTCTCTCCTCCTGTCTTCTCTTGAATTTGTTCCATTCA
The DNA here is from genome assembly GCF_050624435.1 of Tenrec ecaudatus. Lineage (NCBI taxonomy): Eukaryota > Metazoa > Chordata > Mammalia > Afrosoricida > Tenrecidae > Tenrec > Tenrec ecaudatus. The sequence continues at coordinate 28,741,571 of NC_134547.1, forward strand.
GGGCTTTTGCCTTCACCATCCCAGCCATAGTGCCCTCATCCAGGCCACCAGTTACCACCAGTGTCCGCAGCCCAGTGCTCAGGTCTTTAATCTACCAGAGCATTTGGTCTAGTTGACCATTCAAAATACACCCATCCCTTGGTTTCCAGGACAAGAGTCTCTCTATTCTCCTCACTTTTTACTCCTGGGCGCTTTCCTCTCTGGTTTTTCCTTCATCATTAAATGTGGGATACTCCAAGATTAGATCCTTAATTCCTTTTTCTCCTCAGTCTACTCTCAATGTCTACACTTTTGACTTTGAATATCACTGATGTGCTAATGAGTTCAAATTCATATTTCCACCCCTCTCCCCAGCATTTCAGTTTCATATCCAACTACCTAATCTGCTGTGGGATTTCCAGCGGGCGCTGCAGTGTCCCAACCTGAGCTCCTGGTGGCCGTGTTCTCCCACTGTCTTCCTCATCTCATAAACAGCAGGTCCATCTCTTCTCTTTCTCTTACACACACACACACACACACACACACACACACTTTAAATAGCACTTCTTATGTGCCAAGTTCTCAGAAATAGCAAATTCCAAGTTTGTTTTTTAAATCATCAGGAAGCCATTTAATCCTTATAGAACCCTATGGGGCAGGTACTGCTATTATTTTGACTTTTATTCATGAGGAAACGGGCACAGAAGGTGAGGTAATTTTCCTCAGGTTGCATAATCTGCACACTAGATTATCCACCAAGCAAATCTTATCAGTTTTGATCTCTAAATATAGCCAGAATCTGACCATTTCCATTGTTAGATGCTAGTCCTACCATCTTTCTCTCTCACCTGGATGAGGTAAAAGTCAGCTTCTGGGTTTCTGGTTTTCATCCTTGTCCCGGGAAGTCTGTTCTCAATACAGCACCTGGGAGGATTCTGCTAAAATATAAATCACATCACACCTCTTGTGTGCTCCCGAGGCTCCAGTGATATCCTGCCTCACTGAGAGTAAGAGCCAAAGTCCTTACCATTCCATTAGGCCGCCATGATCTGGCTTCATGCCTCCTCTCCTGCCCTGCCTCCTCTTATCTCTTCTCTCTGCTAACTCCTTTGAAGATTACCTGGCTCCTTGCTGTTCATGGCCCTATCAAGATGCTTCTGTCTTCGCCTTTTCTTGCCCTTTCCATAGCATGTGATGCCATTCTGTGTCTCTAAAGCCCCAAACCCAACCCCTGCCATGGAGCCATTCCATCTCATAGCAGCCCTGCAGGAGTTGAACACCACCTCCCCCCACAACTGTAAATACGAAAACAGGCTGCTACATCTTTCCCTCTACTGAGCAGCCAACCTTTTCCTTAAGAGCTGAGAACTCTAACCAAGGGGTCCTCTGTTTATCTAGTACTATGTAATTATCCCAAAACAAAACAATTGACAACCACCATTGTTTTGCTCCCAGTGTTGTGTGTGAGGCATCTGGGAAGAGCTGGGCAGGTCTCTCAAGAGGTGTCAGTTCAATGGCCACTGGGGTTACAGTTGTCTGCAGGCTGGCCTGGCTTGGACATGCAGATGGCTCACTCATATGGTCCACAGTTGATGCTGGCTGTTGGCTACATGTGATCTAGGCATGTGCCCTATGATGCCTCCCAACATGGCAACCTCAGGGTGGTCAGATTGTTTATGGCAAACCAACGGTCCAAAAGCTAGTGCTGCAGTGGACAAGGCAGAAGTTAGAGAAGCATCATTTCACCTGTGCACTATTGACCAAAGCAGTTACTGGCCTACCCAGATTCACAAAGAGAGCTTACAGACCTCATTCAATGAGTAAAATGTAGAAAAACGTGTGGGCCTCTTTACAAGCAACCACAGATGCTCTTCCCCCAGAGAACAGGTTGCCTCCTCTGTTTGGTCTCTGGAGCCCTGCTGCTATAGTGATTATGAGCTATTTGAACTTCAATCCCCAAGGTCAATAGTTCAATATTGCCTGCCTTTCCCTGGAAGAAAGATAGGGTTTTACTTGACATCCCCTTACAGAAGGGTTTAGGGGAGGAAACAAGCCAGTAAAGGTGAGATGTAGCAACGATGAAAAATACAACTTTCCTCTAGTTCCTAAATGCTTTTCTCCCCTCCCCCCACCACTATCATGATCCCAATTCTACCTTACAATGCTGGCTAAACCAGAGGATGTACACTGGTACAGATAGGAGCTGGAAACACAGGGAATCCAGGGCGGATGATCCCTTCAGGATCAGTGGTGTGAGTGGCGGTACCAGGAGGGTGGAGGGAGTGTAGGTTGGAAAGGGGGAACAGATTACAAGGATCTACATGTGACCTCCTCCCTGGGCGACGGACAACAGAAAAGGGAGTGAAAGGAGACGTCGGACAGGGAAAGATATGACAAAATAATAATTTATCAATTATCAAGGGTTCCTGCGGGAGGGGGGAATGGGAAGGGAGGGGGAAAAAAGACCTGATGCCAAGGGCTTAAGTGGAGAGCAAATGCTTTGAAAATGAAGAGGGCAATGAATGTACAGATGTGCTTTATACAATTGATGTATGTATGGATTGTGATAAGAGCTGTATGAGGCCCTAATAAAATGATTTTTTTTAAAAGACAGGACTTTATATTCCCGTAAATAGTTACAGTCTCAGAAATTCATAAGGGTAGTTCTACCCTGCCATATAGAGTCACTATGAGTTGGCATCAATTTGATGGCAGTGAGTTTGGATTTTTGCTTCGTTTTGTTTTACATCTTCAGTGCCTCGCACATAGTCAATGGGCACTTTAAATATCCATTATTTGCTGCCTGAACAAGTAGTGAGTACACTAGCAAGCCACACAGCAGTGAAAAGGAATGCTTACACACTGGCGAATTCAGGAACATATGTTGAGCAGAAACACCAAATCACCAAAGGTTATGTGGTGTGTGATTCCTCTTCTTAAAATTATAAGCAAAACTAAAAATACTTAATTCCAGAATCCAGATATAGTTTTTAAACTTTGTTTTTTAGTAAAGAAGCTATAAAAACAAAAATTCAGCAGAATGTCTACCAATGGCAATCATAGGAATGAATTAGAGTAGTGAGGGGTAAAATTTATGTGTAAAAATATAGTAAATGCTTATGTTTTCTCTAGGTCTGAAACTCACTGCCACTGAGACAAGGTTGATTCGTAGTGACCCCATAGGAGAGGGTAGAAATGCCCCTGTGCGTTTTCAGCATTATAATTCCTTATGGGAGTAGAAAGCCTTGTTTTTCTCTCCCAGGTCTGGAATTGCTCTGGGCAGAAAGGAGCTTTTGTAGTATGCAGCATCTAGCATCGAAAAACTCCCTCTGAGTTAGTGCACCCAGTGGTATCACCTGGGAAGGTTCTCTCTGGTCTCAGTGAATTTTTCGTGAAAGCAGTTTTGCTGAAACTTCATGTTTTGTGATGGCCGATTTAAGAGAACAGTGCACAGCTGTGAAATTTTGTTTCCTGCTCAGGAAAAATGCTGAAGAAACTTGCTATGATGTTGAACACAACTTACAAGGACAGCGTTGTGGGAAAAACTCAAGTATACAAGTTGTTTTCTGATTTCAAAATGGTGAAATGTCGATTGATGACAAACCTTGTTCTGGATATCTCTCAACTTCCTGGATGGATGAAAACTGGAGTTTGTTCCACCAGGTCAAACTGTTAATCAAGCTTTCCATTTAGATGTTCTGAAAAGATTGCATAACAGTGTGTGACATAAAAGGCCTGATTTGTGGCAGACACAGGACTGGTTTTGCTACCACGACAATGCACCTGCTCATGCAGCCATCTCAGTGTGCCAATTTTTGGCAAAAAACAGCATGCTTTTCTTGTCCCATGCACCTGACTCACCTGACCTTGTTCTTTCTGACTTCTTTTTGTTTCTGTGAATGCAGAGGGACATGCAAGAACAGCAGTTTGACGCTGTAGAAGAGGTGATGAAAAAAACGAGGGAGGCGCCGTCAGCCATCCAAACAGATGGCTTGAAAAACATTTCCAAGAATGGAATCACAGATTTGGCAAATGTATTAAGTGTAATGGAGAGTACTTTGAAGGTGATAAGGTCGTTTTGTAAAAACATTTAAATACATAGCTTTGGGGGGAAAATCCGTTTTTGGCGGGGTATCCCGAGCATGTCAAAATAAAAAGGTAGAAAAAATTAGTGATAAAATTCCTTTTATTAGATTTGATGGGGCATACTCAGATGTTTATATCATTATTTATGTATACCTCCTAATTATTATGTAAATGTTAGTTTGTAGCTGCTCAATATTTAAAAGGACAACATAATAAAAGAAAGCTTTTATGTATCTAGTAATGTAATTAAAATTTATAAAGATAAAAATTGGGGCATAAGTAAGAAATGCACAAAACACATTTTAATGAGATATTTTAATATTAACGACATATTTTAAAATAATCTTAATTCTTTGATAGATAAAAGAAACATTTTTTTTAAAAGAAGTGGACAGGTCTGCTCTCTGTGTGCCTACCTGAGTCCAATTGGTGAGTGGAAGCGTGTGAAGTATAGTAATGAAGAAATGAGTAGTGTTTGGATATGTTCCATTGACATCAGTGACGTTGTCCGTAGATACCAGGGATGAAAGAGAAGAGGATGAGCTGGCTGGTTGAAGTGCAGGGATGTGTGCAGACTCCTAATCTTGCAATTGGTACCAATTCTGACCTAGCTTGGATAGCTAGGTATGAACTGACCAAGGCCTGTCTGAATAAGAAAGACATGAGCTGATGTGAGTTGCTGCAATTTAATGAATTCTCTGGACTGGACTTTGCTTGTGGATACAGATGCCCAATTGGTATAGAAGATTATTCACATCAAGGAAAATGCTTGCCTTCTCGGAGCACTGGTTTAATAGGTGGCAGTACAAATTCTTTCTCTAATCTGCCTTATTTCATCTTCCTAGGAGTCCAAGGAAACACATTTTCCATCTTTATCCCTTAATCTTCCTAATACTTTACAACTTTCTTGAATTCAATTATTTAGCTCAATGTTGTTCAGATTTGTCAGAATGAAGTGAGAAGGAGGAGGAGAATGTGGTTCTTTAGAGAACCACATCTTTCTCCTATGGAGTGGGTGTTGGGTTTCAACTGCCAACCTTTCAGGTAGCAGCCAAGTGCTTTAACCACCATGCTACCAGGGCCCCTTGGAAGTACATGTAAATATCCACATGCAAGGAGCTTCATTCTTGCATTTTTTCGGCCTGGAAGCAAGTAGATGTGGTCATCTGTGGACACTTAGGTCAAACGTGAGTGTGTGTAAAAGTGCTTTGCATTATTCTGCATCATTCTTGATAAAAGAAAAACCACAGGACAGTAGTTTTCCATGTCTACTAGATTTCAGTTGCAGCTGATTTTTAATAAACTGCTATCCGGTTCATTATGACTCATGGCAACCCTACATAACTTTCTAAGGCTGTAAATCTTTATGGGAACAGACAAAATCAAAACCAAATTCAATGCCATTAAATTGATGGCAATTCTTAGTGACCCTATAGGACAGGGTAAAACTGCCCCCGTGAGTTTCTGAGACTGTAACTCTTTTTTTAAAATTTTAACCCATTATGATTTATTCTTTACAACATTTTATTTGAGTTCAATGGTTTGCACTCATATAGCCAAGAGGCAACAAAATGTAATATAAATAATTGGTCTGAAGTCTTTGTATTGAAGGTTCATACAAAGACTCTTGCTTCGGGAAAACAGGAGTGTAAAGAAACAAAATGAACACGTAGCCTCCTTGGCTCCAAATGTCCAGTAGAAAATAACAAGTTGGTGTAATTGTAGATGTTAACATGGAAAACAGACCTTGTGCAAATATTAACGTTAACACCCAGGACTTCTTTTGTATGAATATTATAAACTATATGCAATACTTCAACTACAAACATTTCTTGCTGGAATGTTCTCTAACCTGAGTTTCCTTATTATGAAAAAGAAAAGATGTTAAGTGCCTCACAGTGGAAACAAACTCTGACGATCAAACACATTCCTTTCCATGTAACTGAGCACAAGTTACAGAGCGTAGCCTATATTGTTTGGTTCCCTCAGAGCAGCTGGTGGTTTCCAACTGTAGACCTTGAGGATCACATCCATCTCATAAGCACTAAGTCATCAGACAGCTTCATGTTTTACCCATAGTTTGGGCACTAACCTGGCAGTTTATCTAACCAGAGTTTCTGATACAATTTGTATTTTTTTTGTAGAACATGTAAGGTGTCTTTTAAACAACAGGGCCAACATATTCCATAGACCCCCTTTTATTGCACTTTAAACAGGACAACTACAATTCGATTATCCAAACAAAAAGAGCTGTCAGCACGAGGAAACTGGTGCCTGGTTTTCCTATGTACAATAGTGAACAGAAGACTCATCATAAGGCCATCATTGGTGGCAGGTTCCAATCTTCGAGAAGTAGAGAAAGGACCATGATTTGGATATATACCTAATTGCAGGTTGAAAGCTTACAGGATTGATTCCAGAACTTTGGCCATGTGGTTGCATGGTGGACAGGCTGTGACTCAGGACCACGGACACTGAGTCAGAGTCCCCAGGACCCCAACTTGAAGTTAAATTAGCTAACAGGTAGCTATTTTTGGCAGAGGCCATGCCAGGCCAGTTCTCTGTTCTGTGTGAGCCCATGGGTAAAGTGCACCTCCTTGGGCTTGCCCTGGCGCCTGTCTGAGCATAGCCACCTTGCTGGTGTGATGGTCAGCATGCACTGCGGACACAAAAAGACCTTAAATCACATCTGAACTTTATGTCGGGAGTACACCCTTCCACAAACGAAGTGCCTTGAATGTAAGCTCTAATGCATAACCGTGATTTAGCATGACTGTGATTTAGCAACATATAAAATATATCCAAGCTGTAATGGTCAAAGAACATACATTATATTCAAGTGTCTATGAAAGAGTTACCATAAAACAACACCACTACTCCTGGTGTAGTGGGGGTCGGGAGCTGTTACTTTAGGCAATCACGGAAATGCTAATACAGTCCCACAAGTAGAGCTTCCATTGTCCACAGCACAATGTCCAATGAAAATGCTAGCAATCAACTTGGAAATCAAAAGAAAAAAATAGTCTTTTAGAAATGTTCTCAATTAAAAATATACTAAAAATGGCAAGTTCAGTTCTGTTTACTGAACCCACCAGACCAGGCACTCCCCCATGGAAGCGAGATAAGGCTGTCTGCTCCCAGAAAGTCCAACAGGCTCAGAAAACTGGGAGCAGTCCCCCCTCCTCTGTCCTCTAGGCTTGAGATCTGAGTCAAGATGGGATTGATGGCAGGGGGTTTGGGTTTGGGATCTTACACTTATTGTGGTGTTTGTGCTCTCAGCCATCCACATACCACTCACGGCTTCCCTGTGACTCTGATAAACTTGATGGAATTAAAAAGAAATCTTGGTGTAGTAGATCTTTTTAAAAATCATTTTATTAGGGGCTTATACAACTCTGATCACAATTCATACATATATCCATTGTGTCAAGCACATTTGTACATATGTTGCCATCATCGTTTCAAAACACCTGCTTTCTACTTGAGCCCTTGGTGTCAGCTCCTCATTTCCCTCCTTCTTCCCCCTCCCCCATGAACCCTTGATAATTTATAAATTATTATTATTATTTTGTCATATCTTATACCATCCGACGTCTCCCCTCACCCACTTCTCCACTGTCTGTCCCCCAGGGAGAGATTATATGTAGATCTTGTCATCTGTTCCCCCTTTCTCCCTCACCTTCCCTCCACACTCCCAGTATCGCCACTCTCACCACTGGTCCTGAGCGGTTCATCTGTCCTGGATTCCCAGTAGGTCTTTTTTATAGTAACAACAGGGCCTGGTGCTCAGCCACGTTGGCACGTGGCTCCGCCTGCCGTCCTCCGTCAGTCTAGTGTTGCGTCACCACAGGCGATAAGTAGCTTTTCCAAGAGAGGAGAGTTTTCGGTTTTTATTCTCTTTTATCCAGGGCTTGGTGCAGAGTGGGACCCAGGCCCCTTCCATGATCCATGTTTTCACCTTTGAGTCAGAGTCGGCCACTGGCAGCAACTAAACAACAATGCAATAAAAAAAATAAAGTGACTTTTTAAAAAGAGTAAATGTATACTCGAGTCCTAAACTCAGTACGTACTCTATAATTTATTTTATATATTATGGCAAATTATATGTGAGGGGGCTTCAAACCATTTGTGTAAACATTCCCATTATCTCTTAATCCCATTTTTCTGTATAAAACTTGAAGCACCCTCTTATAACCACACATTTGCCATTTTAATCCATTTTCAGTGTACAATTCAGTACATGAACTGTATTCGTCATCTTCTGTAGTCAGTGGTTTTCATTCTTTCTTTCTTAAAAAATAATCCTCTGAGGATTTTAAACATACATGTATTAAACATATATATTTATATTAAAAAATACAAAGCACATATATTTCAACACACACACATATTTAATGGGTTTTCAGCAACTTCACTTCTCATTTAACACTCTTTACCCAGTGCTCTGGGTGTTGGTGAGGAAATTATCCCTTGCCTTCACCGAGCTCCACAAGCTGGAAAGTCTTACTGTTCTGCACAGTCTTCCTTATTTCCATTCTAGTGGCTTTGCTTTCCCAGCCGTAGGCTCCCCCGCCCCGCCCACCCCCCTCCCAGCTTTGCTTTGGTGGAATGGCTGACGTTTGGGTCTCAAATCCTAGGGTCGTTCATGGAGCCATGCTCTTGGGCCATCTCTTTTACCCCCTGTGCCGATTTATTTCTTCACCGCTGTACCATTCTCTGGGATTGTCCGTCCTTCTTGTTTCAAGCTATGCGATCCTCTAAAACTATTTTATGGTTCCAGAAAAAAAAAAATCTGTTAATGCGATTGGTTAACCTGACTCACGTATTTTTGTTTCAAGGTCCCACCTCAGGATTTTCAATGTTTTACGTCAGATATTTAATATTGGACGCATGACTAAATTGATGAGTCATTAACAAACAAATAAAAGTAGATTTTGGGGGGAGGGGTGGTGTGCCTTGAGTTCGGATAATTCACCTGCCCATGTATTTCCTGTGGCCCTCAAGGGTGTGTGCAATTAATTCCGTGTGGGAGAATCTGAGATGATTAGCTACAATCTCCGTGCTTTGAAGGTGTGACTGTTGAGGGCAGAGCCAGATAATTAATTAGATTGGAACCATCTGTGTGCCCAAGGTCTGTCCTTGACATTAATTGAAGCCCTTCCAAAAAGCATAAGAAAAAAACCAAAAAGGATTACTTATATCCTTTAGAACATGACTCCAAAATTCTTTCAAATGTTTCAATAATTCTTAAAGTGTCAGTAATTGCCTTAGTTCCATGTGCTTAAAGGGATTTATGAAGAGTCATTTTCCCATGACAATTTAAAATGAAGAACTCCGTGTTGAAAAAATGTCACTGAAATAATTGTCTTTTGATGAATTTGAGCTACAGTTCCACACGTTATGAGCTCGTCTGCTGCGAGGAAAGAGGCTGAGGCTTCTCAAGCTCTCCTGGAAGTGGGTCACCCGGAGCTTAACTCCTGTGCCGTTTAGGACCGGGCCCAGTGCTGTGGTTTCAGAGACAGCATCTTGTGCTCTGGGCCCAAGCACAGGAAAACCTCTCCCTTCATCCTCCTACAGAACTGAGCCAGCTGGGTGTCCTCCGGGCTTGTCTTTGTCCTCCTGGGGCCCCATGACAAAGAGATGGGCTTCCTCTCATTCCTGGTGACTCCCGGGTGATTCCCCAGCAAAATGACTCTCGGAAATTCAGGGGCATGAAGAGAGCATGGAGATTTTCCCACTTTTCTTAAGTAAGAGCTACATATTCTGTAAGCCTATAGATAGAGCAGCTGTGAAGGTAAGCTACAATTTTCCAAACTCAGATCTGGCTCGGTTACACTCAGCCCTAGGACTTCCCACGCCCCCCCACCCCCCACCCCCGGTCCCTTTGAGGAACTATATCGACCAACACTGGACTCCAGACAAAACACAAAGGAAAAGGCACACTTTCCCAGGAAAATATGGAAAATAAATGTGTCATTTTCACACTTCACTGTGTAAAGATTGCACCACTTCACTGAGTTTCAGTCATTTATAGAAAATGACCCTGGGTTTGGGGACTCGGCTGGTGGCAGTTCAGTAGTAGAAGGGTCCCTTCCTGTTCAGAGACTTGAGTTCGGCTCCCAGCCCATGGACCGCTTGCACAGCCTCCACTCCTCTGTCAATTCGAGCTTTCAGACTAGGAAGGAAGACTTGTCTATTTGCTTTGGGGAATCAGCCAGTGGATCTTATGGATCATAGCAGTCAGATCTGTAAGCAGCCACAGGGATGGTACAGAACCAGGCCATGCTTGGTTTCATTGTGCATGGGGTCACCGTGAGTCAGGGGCCCATGAAGGCAGCTACGAACAAGAATATCATCACGGCCTTACAGACTTGAAAGAAGCAGGAAAACTGATAATAGTTAAAGTTTATTGTGCCAACTTGGCCGATAAACACATGTGGGGTTAATTGAAGGGTGGAGAAATAAATGACTCAGCCTTTCTGGTTCTCCGGTCTCTTGCTTTGTGCTGGTAGGACCAGGGTGCAATTGCCTTAGCCAGTTCCCTGCTTCAGCTGGCAAGGCTTACTTCCTGCAAGACATACCAAAGGAGAAGCCACATGGACCTACCCCGATGCAGCCCTGGGTGCTGGAGCAGCCGTGTGGAGACCCCTGCCAGCACTGAGATGTTTACACATTCACTGACTCAGCTTTCCTCCTGCAGTCGGCATCATAGTGTGTGTTTTGTGAGATGGAAGAGGACTTTGTGGATTGGTGTTGGACATAGGAGTTAATGTTGAACTTATGGCTTGGGCAGCACTGGGTTGAGATATTTTCTTGATGCGCACTTAACCTTTATATAAAACTCTCTCTTATACATTAGTTTCTGTGGATTTGTTTCTCTAAAGTACCCAGACTAACACAAAGACAGACTTGCCCTCAGGGAGGTTGGCCACTACTGAATACCAAGAATAACAGGAAGAAGATAGAGCTGCCTCAGTTTGGCCTCTGCCTACTGTAATCACTGCTGCCTACAGATGATCTCTCTGTTCTATGTCAGTCATGCAGGATCCAGGATCCTGGCCGTGATCCTACAATTGGCCAAATGTAGGACACTTGCCTCCCCTGACATCTTAGGGTGGACTCTCTAGAGAAGCAAAATCAGTGAAGCTTATAAATGTATAGAGAGAAATATGTATCACAAAAATGGCCCACACAGTTGTATTAGGTGGTAAGTCCAAGTCTAGGCAAATTCCAAGTCTGTGAGTCAGATGTTAGGCTAGAAGCTTCTACTGACCTCATTAGTTGTGGAGGAGGCTGGTGAACCTGGCATCAGCAGGAAGAGGTCAAGCTTGAGACTGCAGAGGCGAATGAATTCAAGGTTGACAGCTCAGCTGACAGGCCACTGACAATACTCAGGGTCAGCAGGCAATATGGCAGGCCATTGGCTCAAGTCCCAAGAGCCAGAGGTCGATGAGTCAGATACAAGATTCAGGTCCAGCAAAAAGCAAATAAGCTTTTCCACAGTGCTCACTTATATTAGAAGCAGGCCCCATCCCCAAAGAAACTGCCTTTCAATTTATTTAATTAGGGCTGTGATCTGAATATAGCTATTGCATACCACCCTATTCTTCCTACAGCTGATTGGCTGCTCATAGCAGATCCCATTATGGAAGTGATTACATTGAGTTCGATCATATCCCGAGGGCTCACTAGGCCTTAACTGCCAAACCACTGAGAACCAGGCCCCAGACAAGTTGATACCAAGCCTACTTATCACACCTGCCAGTTAAGCCTCCCCCAAAGACAAGGTTTACCTCCCTACCTCCTATAGAGGTGGGGGATGGGGAAGACAGAGATCTGAAGTCTCTGTCAAGATGACACCATGAGGGAAAAGTGACATTTCATAAGGAATGAGGTGTCATGTGAGGGCAAACGGAAACCGGGCAGTCAATGATGAACCAGTGACTGCTGCTGAACCAAGAAGGCAAAGAAATTCTCTGTGGCTAAGGTCTAGGAACCCAACCCATGGGGGCAGCTCTTTGGTCACCACTCCAGTCGCATCTGTAATTGTTGTTGTTGTGAGGTGCCTTCGAGTCAGTTCTGACCCATAGTGACTCTCTGGCCCTGCGCCATCCTCACCATTGTGTTTGAGCCACTGCTGTCGCCACCCAATCCATCTCACGGAGGGCCTTCTCCTTCTTCTCTGCCGCTCTGCTTTTCCAAGCAAGAGGTACCTCTCCAGGGACTCACATCTGCTGACAGCATACGCAAGCACGTGGGACCAATCTCACCACCCACGCCTCTACGGAGCCCTCTGGCTGCACTTCTTCCACGACAGACTTGTTCGTTCTTTTGGCAGTCCATGGCGCTTTCAGTGTTCTTCTCTAGCACAATTCAAATGCGGCCGTTCTTCTTCCATCTTCCTTACTCAATGTCCACCATTCACCTGCACATGAGGCAGTTAAAAATACCATGGTTTGGGTCAGGTGCATCCTAGTCCGCAAGGAAACCTCCCTGCTTCTCAGCAGTTTAAAGAGGTCTCTGCTGTGGACTCACCCACTGCAATGAGTTGTTTGATCTCTTGACTGCTGCTTCTGTCGTCAGGCCCACGCATTTGTCACTCACCACATCCAAGCTACTGTCTGTGAATCCCATCCTGCTAGATACTGAGTTCTCCACAGCGATACTTGGGAAGGCCTGCATCATACAATGCACATACAAACTACTCAAGTTGCATGTATTGACAAAGAATATAAAAACAATTACGCACTCAGATGTTCCGTGTTTGCTACCCACAGGGCTTACCGCCTGTTATGGATTGATTGTGCCCACCCCCCAAATATACAGATATGCTGAAATCTGAACCCCCGTTCCTGTGAATATGCCCTTGTTTGGAAATAGAGGCTTTTCTTTTGCTATGAAACCAGCAGTGTCTGAAATAAGCCCTGGAATCAAGCAAACCCACATCCTCCTCTCTTATGGATTAATTTGAATCCTCCCACCAAAGATACTTGTATATGAAAGTTCTGATGCCACCGAATAGGACCTTGTTTGGAAAAATAGTGTCTTTCTTTGAAGATACTATCAATTAAGTCACACAGAGTAAAGTAGACCCTAGTCCTAATACCTTCTGGGTTAAAAAACACAAAAGCAAAACCATTGAGTCAATTCCAACTCATAGTACCCCTGCAGGACAGAATAGAACCGCTCTTTAGGGTTTCTGAAGCTATAAATCTTTACAGGAACAGACAGCCTCATTTTCCTTCCTCGGAGAGACTGATGGCTTTGAACTGTCAACCTTGTGATTAGCTGCCCAATGTTATTATCAGGGGTTCTCATTTTATGAGTCATTTAATAAAAAGGGACAACAGACTGGGGAAAGAGACAGACACAGTGGGAAACTAGTCTTAGAAACCAAGGAATGCCAAGAAATACCTGCGGGTCACACTCTAGAAATTTATAAAGTATTTTCTAAAATGTCTAAAGACATTTCAAAGCCGGGCTCTGTGGCACAATGGATAGCACATTGGACTCTGAACTCTTCAAAGAAATGATTCAAAGACGTTTCAAAACAAGCAGCCAAATTCATTGCCTTTGAGAGTCGATGCCGACTTCTGGTGATCCTATAGGACAGGGTAGAACTCCCCCTGTGAGTTTCTGAGACTGTCACTCTTTACAGGAGTAGAAAGTCTTGTCTTGGTGGTTTCAAACTGCTGACCTTGCAGATCACAACCCAATGTGCAACCATGACACCAAATACATTTCAGTGCCCTTTAAAATCTATTGATGAAAATGTAAGCGTGTAACTTTATTCGATTAGTTGGTCAAAAATCAGCATCTGAAAAGATGGGAAGTTCTTGCTAAATACCCGAGGGATTTAAAACACTAATGGGACTCTCAAACATCTGCCATCGTTGATAAAGCACAGCATTTCTGCCATCATGGGTTAGCATCTTCGTGAGTTATTTCCACTACGGTAGCCCCTAAACTAGCCATCAAAGAAAAAGAACAAAACAAACTTGGAATTAGGCTTTCAAATGGCTTAATCACAGAAGAATAAAGCAAAAATTTCAAATGTAATATGACATAGTCACTCCCATGGAGAGCAAAAAAGATATGTGGTATCTATTGGTAAGTGAAATGTTACCTTATTCTTCAAAAGAACAAGGTAAGTAAGAGCAAACACTGGGGACCCCCAAAAGCTAGAGGACGATGAAGGGTCTTCTGCGAGAGTGGATGACAGCCTCATGGCTCCTGGCATCCAGAACGGTGAGCAAACACCTGCTTGTTCATGAAAGCCACCCACTCTGTGGCAGTTTGCTATGGCTTCCCCACGAAACCAAGACATAACATTTGTCTGTGTGGTCTTGGGCCCATTATTATTCTTCTCTGGGTCTGTTTCCTCATGTATACAATGGTTATGCTTATCTTGAAAGGTTGTTGGAACACTAAAAATAACACAAAGTGTCTGGTACATATTGGCATCTGATTCCCAGTTTCAATAGTTATAATCAGACATGAACCTTTTCATATGCTGTTCCTCCGACAGACACTTTCTGTCATAATTTGAGACAATATGGATTCTTTTAGAGAAGGTTTGACCAATCCCAAATTTGCTTTATATCATAGAGACACATACACATGTATAACTTGATATTAAAAAATTAACCTATTTTGTTTTTGTTTGTTTTTTATCTTAAAGGGTGTTATGAAGAATATGTAACATTACTCTCTTGGGGAACAGCAAAAGAAAATTACCTTCATTTGAAAATATTTTCGTTTGAGTTGCAGCAAAAAGATAGAGGAGTCTTGACATATGGTTAATTAAAGCGCTGCATTTGCAAATAATCAACAAATATTTAATGAGTGCTTGCTGAATGTAAGGCATGGTCTTTAGCACTTGGGATGTACCAGAGACAAAAACAGGAAAATTTCATCCTCTTGGCTTTCAACAAAAGAGCCCTGGTGTATAGTGGTTATGCTAATGACTGCTAATCACAGGGTCAGCAGTTTGAAACCACTAGCCACTTTGTGGGAGAAAGATGAAGCTTTCTCCTCCCATAAAGAGTTCGTCTGGAAAACCCACAAAAGCAGTTCTCCCTGTCCTATAGAGTCTCTACGAGTCAGAGTGAACTCAAAGACAGTGAGTTTAGTTTTGGAATCTTATGTAAGTGGATCCCAGCTGTCTGGCTGGGGTAGATTCAAGCCACCCCAGGTGATTTAGTGGTTACTCATCGGGTCACTAATCGGAAGGTCAGCAGTTCAAAACCACCAGCCGCTCCATGGGAGAAAGACCAGGTTTTCTATTCCCCTCACAAGTTATAGTCTCAGAAACTCATAGGAGCAGATCTATCTTGTCCTATAGGCTCTCTATGAGTGGTTGGAAGAAACTGGAAGGCAATGAGAGAGAGAGAGAGACCTTCAACAGGTGTCAAATTGCTCTGAAACCGGTCAGCTTCTTTCTTTCTCATCTTTCAGGGCATGCTGTTGTAGAAAGCCACAGCCATTCTTTCCGGGCCATGCTTTCCCCCTTCTGGGCAAGGATTAGATATAAAATCTGTAGTCAGTGGCAGCCAGGCTCTTGTAAAGGGGGGCGGGGAGCAGGGCGGGGAACGTTCCTTACTTTCAACAAGAAATTTGTTCCTGTGCGGAGTTTGTTTTCCATTTGAAATTTAAGTAAACCCACCCCCACAATAGATTTAGTGAATAATTTTTTAAAGGGGCCTATCCATTTCAAAACACGTCCACACACGAGCAAATGGGGTATGTCTGTGGAGGAAACTCACACTCTCGTACCTGGCTAAGTAACCACCATGCCTTCTTTCTAAAGCTCCCATGAGATTGCCAGGGCTTTAACTCCTTATCCTAGAAAATAAAAAGTCCTGGCATTGAGCCACTGAAGTACCAGTGAATGGAGAACCCCCACCCTCGATTCTGGAGGTGCTCATGAAACTGAGGATGCCAGGTGAAACAAGAGGCTGTTGGTACAGAATGCTCCCAGAATAGCAGGAGACATGCAGGTGCCAAATCTTCTTAAGAGTTCTGGGAGTAAATCGCCAGTAAATCACACACACACATCTATGTATGTATATATTTACATATATGTATATGTATAATTTTTCTTGCATCAAAACTCAACAAACCAAAGGCACAGCCTTGCCTGCTCAATGCTGCCCCATGGGGATAAGGAAGCGAATGTTGCTTTTGATGTTGCTTTTGATGACCCGCTGCCATGGTACCCAGAATTAGACAGGGGTAGAGGAAGCTTGGGAATGATAGCTGCAAACTGCTCACTGTGGGACACCAAATGCCTAAATCCAGTTAAATAATCAGTTGGGATCAAAGCTACACCCTTGCAGCGATCTGTGCTGAGAATTAGTTTGGGATTCCTCCAGGAGCTGAGCCATGTCTGAGTAAATTGGTTGGGTTCTATTTTTGTCTTGTTTACCCAGGCTGTTTGCTCCTCTGAATCACTTCTTCTTAATTCCATTATTAAATGTAGCCCCTTATGTAGGTTCCTCTTTCTAAGATTAGTCCATTGAGTGTTTCCTAGACTGCAGAAAGTGTCCTCTCAGGGGAGAAATTTTCCTCACTGTGGTTGAGAAGATGGATTACAAAGGCTGCCAGCAGCCTAAAGAGAGTATCACTTATTCAACCTTTTGGTCTTCTGCCTAATGTGGAGGTACAAATGGGACATTTGAGCTGTCCTGACAAATTATGATTTTAAAAATGTATATTTTCAGTCTCAGATTGCTGTCACGGTGGTTTGAGATGATTGATGTTTTTTAATAAAAGATGCAGCAGTTCTACACACACATGAGTCAGAATCAATTCAATAGCAAGTGACAACCCACCACCCACAGCCCACAGCCATGGAGGTGACTCTGACTCATAGGAACCCTACGCGGCAGAATAGTGCTGCTTCTTAGGATTTATGAAACCTCTACTTGAGCTGACGGCCTTGTTTTTCTCCCTTGGCCTGGCTGGTGGATTCGAGCTGTGGACTCTTTGGCTAACAAAACCAACACTTACTGCGCCACACCACCAGAGGCCCTATAACTAAAGACAGCATTTTATGGGAAACACACAAATCTTAAATGCCCAACTCTGAAATTTCACAAGATGAACTTTTAGGTCAAGAGGAGAAGCTTCCTCTATGATGCTCACTCTCCCGACACAACTGCTGAAGCCAAAGTGGGTGAACAAGTAAATGTGGTGAAGAAAGCTGATGGTGCCCGGCTATCAAAAGAGATAGTGTCTGGGGTCTTAAAGGCTTGAAGATAAACAAGCGGTCATCTAGCTCAGAAGCAACAAAGCCCACATGGAAGAACACACCAGCCTGTGTGATCGCATGGTTCCGAAGGGATCAGTTATCAGGCATCAAAGAACAAAAAATCATATCATTGACTGCACACCTCCATGATAGGATCGCTGAAGACAAATGGGTGCATAAGCAAATGTGGCGAAGAAAGCTGATGGTGCCCGGCTATCAAAAGAGATAATGTCTGGGGTCTTAAAGGCTTGAAGGTGAACAAGCGGCCATCTAGCTGAGAAGCAACAGAGCCCACATGGAAGAAGCACACCAGCCTGTGTGATCACGAGGTGCCAAAGGGACCAGGTAAAAGGCACCATGCAAAAAAAATATATATATATACACACACACACCATAGTGAATGAAGGGGGAAGTGCAGAGTGGAGACCCAAGGCCCATTTGTCGGCCACTGGAGATCCCCTCACAGAGGAGTTTAGGAGAGGAGATGGGTCAGTCAAGGTGCGATGTAGTACCGATGAAGAACACAGCTTTCCCCCAGATCCTGGATGCTTCCTCCCCTCAACTACCATGATCCGAATTCTACCTTGCAGGACTGGATAGGGCAGAGGTTGTACACTGGTGCATATGGGAGCTGGAGGCACAGGGAATCCATGGCGGATGATACCTTCAGGACCAGGGGTGTGAGGGACAATACTGGAAGAGTAGAGGGTGAGTTGGTTGGAAAGGGGGAACCGATTACAAGGATCCACATGTGACCTACTCCCTGGGAGACAGATGGCAGAGAAGGGGGGGAAGGGAGACTCCGGATAGGGCAAGATATGACAAAATAACAATCTATAAATTATCAAGGGCTCATGAAGGAGGGGGGAGCAGGGAGGGAGGGGGAAAAAAGAGGACCTGATGCGGAGGGCTTAAGTGGAGAGCAAATGCTTTGAAAATGATTAGGGCAAAGAATGTATGGATGTGCTTTATACAATTGATGTATGTATATGTATGGATTGTGATAAGAGATGTATGAGCCCCTAATTAAAAAATGGGCATAAAAAGCCCCCATCTTAAAAAAAAAAAAAGAGGAGAAGCTTCCTAGTAGTCGATCACACCTAGGCACTAACCTACTTCCCCATCAAAGGAAGGTTCATTTTGCTTGTTTTGAACTTGGTATGAATAGAATTCTATAGATGGTACAGAGTGCACTCTGTCACATCTGGCTTCTTTCTCTCAGCCTATCCGGAGATTGCATCTGTGTTGGGTGTAGTAGCCCTGTTGCTCAGTAACAGTCCTCTGGACTACAGAAGGAAACCACTGCCATGTTGTGCCCTTTGTTGCCGGCACTGTGTCCATTCATTTCCTTATGGGTCTTCTTTGTTCGGGGGGAGTGTCTTTTTTTGCTGGCCAAGCATGATGCCCTTCTCCAGGGACTGCCCCCTCCTGGCAATATGCCTACTGTGCATGAAACAGAGACTTGTCCTTCTTATGTTTAAGGTGCATTCTGGTTGTACTTCTTCCAAGACAGCTTTATTTGCTCTTCCAGCAGTCCAGAATATGATCAGTATTCTTTGCCAACACCATGACTCAAAGACACCAATTCTTCTT
Organism: Tenrec ecaudatus; assembly: GCF_050624435.1. NCBI lineage: Eukaryota > Metazoa > Chordata > Mammalia > Afrosoricida > Tenrecidae > Tenrec > Tenrec ecaudatus. The sequence continues at coordinate 28,760,481 of NC_134547.1, forward strand.
TGGTTTTCCTTATTCATTATTCAATTCACATGCAGATGAGGTGACTAAAAATATCATGGCTTGGGGCAGGCTCACCTTGTGTCTCAAAGTGACATCTTTGTTCTTTAACACTTAAAAAGACCTTTTGCAATATAGCTGCCAGGTGCAATATGTCATTTGATTTTATTGATTGTGGAGCCAAGTAAAATAAAATCCTTGACACTTCAAACTCTTCTCTGTTTATTGTGATGTTACTTATTGGTCCAGTTATGAGAATTTTTGTTCTCTTTGTGTTGAGACAAAATCCATACAATCTGTAGGCTGCAGTCTTTTATCTGCATCAATAACTATTTCAAGTCCTCTTCACTTTCAGTAAGCAAGGTCGTATCACTTGGATGTGACAGGCTGAAGATAGCTTTCTTCCTATCCTGATTCTGTGTTCTTCGTCATGTAGTCCAGCTCCTTGAATTATTTCTTAATAGCCTACAGATTAAATCAATGTGGTGAAATGATACAAGCCTGATGCACACTTCCTGGTTTTAAACCACACAATAGTCTCTTGTTCTAGGTGAAAGACTGCCTCTTGTGTCTGTGTGACACAATTAGGTCCTCTGGAAGCCCCATTCTTGACAACTTTATCTGTAATTTGTTATGATCCACACTGTTGCATACTGCTTTCGCAGAGCCAATAAAACACAGCTCAACACTTTCAGATATTCTCTGTTTTCAGCCAAGATCTATCTAATATCAGGAATGATATCCTTTGTTTCATAATCTCTTCTGAATCAGGTTTGAATTTCTGGCATTTCCATGTGGGTATATTGCTGCAACCGTCTTTGAATTATCTTGTAAGGATATTGTTTGATAATTTCCACATTCTACTGGATCACCTTTCTTTAGATATGGCTCTCTTTCTCTCATTTAGATTTTCCAATTTCTTGACAGACAAATGAGCCTTCCTGTATAACCTCTGATTGTTGAAACATCATGATCAATACTCTATCAGTCTTGGAGCGTGTGTGTGTGTGTGTGTGTGTGTGTGTGTGTGTGTGTGTGTGCCTTCAGTGCAGCCTGAATTTCTTCTTTCAATATCTTTAATTCTTTATCATGAAATGTTTGAATGTCAAACAGTTCTTTTGGGTATAGTGACTGTGTATTCCATCCAGCTTCATTGGATGTTCCTTGTATCATTCAACATTTTGCCCATAGAATCTTTCAGTATTTCAACTTAAGGTTTGAATTTTTCTTCAGCTCTTTAATTTAAGAAATACCAAGCATGTTCTTCCCTTTGGGTTTTTGGTAATCATTTTATTGGGGGCTCGTACAATTCTTATCACAATCCATATACATCCATTGTGTCGAGCACATATGTACATGTGTTGCCATCATCATTCTCAAAACGTGCCTCTACTTGAGCTCTTAATATCAGCTGCCCATTTTCCCCCTCCCTCCCCACCTCCCCACCTCATGAACCCTTCATCATTCATAAATTATTATTATTTTGTCATATTTTACACTGTCCAACGTCTCCTCCCGCCCTCTTCTCTGCTGCCCATCCCCCAGGAAGGAGGCTATACGTAGATTCTTGTAATCAGTTCCCCCCTTTTACCCCACATTTCCTCCACCCTCCAGGCATCGCCACTCTCACCACTGATCCAGCAGGAGTCATCTATCCTGGATTCTCTGTGTTTCCAGTTGCTATCTGTACCAATATACATCCTCTGGTCTAGCCCTATTTGTAAGGTGGAATTGGGATCATGATAGTGGGGGGAGGAAGCATTTAAGAACTAGAGGAAAGTTATATGTTTCATCATTGCTACCTTGCACCCTGACTGGCTCATCTCCTCCCAACAACCCTTCAGTAAGGGGTGTCCGGTTGGCTACCAATGGGCTTTGAGTCTCCACTCTGCACTCACCCACATTTACAATGATATAATTTTTTGTTCCTTGATACCTGATCCCATCGACAGCTCGTGGTCACACAGGCTGGTGTGTTTCTTCCATGTGGGCTTTGTTGCTTCTGAACTAGATCACTTGTTTATCTTCGAGCCTTTGAGACACCAGATGCTAGATCTTTTTATAGCCGGGCACCATTAGCTTTTTTCACCACATTTGCTTATGCACACGTTTGTCTTCAGTGATCGTATCAGGAAGGTGGGCACCAACTGATATGATTTTTAGTTCTTTGCTGTATGATGACTGGTCCCTTCTACTCCTTGTGGTCAGACTTGCTGGTGTGCTCCTTCCATGTGGACTTTGATGCTTCTCAGCTAGATGGCCACTTGTTTATCTTCAAGCCTTTAAGACCCCAGATGCTATATCTTTTGATAGCTAGACACTGTCAGCTTTCTTCACCACATTTGCTTATGCACACATTTTTCTTCAGCAATCATGTCAGGAAGGTGTGCATCCTGGAATGCCAATTTAATAGAACAACGTGTTCTTGCATTGAGTAAGTGCTTGAGTGGAGACCCAATGTCCATCTGCTGCCTTAATACTAAACCTATAAATATATGTACATAGATCTGTTTCCCCATACTCGTATATAAATATATTTACATATGTACATTCCAGTCTTTAGACCTCTATAAATATCCTTTGTCACCTAGTTCTTTCCTCTATTTCTTTTTACTTTCCTCTTGTCCCACTATCATGCTCAGCCTTCAGTTGGGTTTCAGTAATTTCTCTTGGTTACCTTGCCCTTGCTGAATCCCTACCAGGCCTCTCACACCCTCCTTGCCACTGATTTTGGATCACTTGTTGCTCCCCTGTCCCTGGGTTGGTCAGCACCACCTCCTTAACCCCTCCTCACCCTCCCCCGTGTCCCCCCGGAACCATTTGTCCCGTTGTTTTCTCCTCCAGACTATTCATCCAGTCTATCTTATCTAGATAGATCTGTAAAGATAATAATATGCACCAAAAATCAAACCATAGCAAGATAGGCAATGAGTGAGAACACAGCAAGGACAACAAAAAAGGAAACCAATTACCTATAGAAGAACAAGTTAATTAAAAGAAAAAAATTTTAAAAAGAAAGAAAAACCTGTACATAGATCAAGGTCTGATTTTTGATCTCTAGGTGTGTCCTTCAGTCAGGTCCAATGGGGTACCATGCTTTAGCCCCAGAGTCTGTCCTTTGTACTCCCTCAGGGGCTCCCTGCTCTGCTCCCACAGTTGCTCTGCCGCATGCTTTTGCCTCGGTATCACAGGGTCAGTCTGGGCCAGTCTCGACACTGAGTTTCCAGTGGTGTCCCCCTTAGGGTCCTGGGCCATCAAGGGATGGCATTTCTCGTAGTGGGATCAGCCATATTGTCCAGTCTGTCCATTGGCTGTTCAGAGCGGGATATCGTCCTCCAGGCCTGATGGGCCAAGATGTGCTCCACTCTCTCTTCCTCCCCCTTCATTTGCTCCCATTTGCTCTGTTCAGACATGCCCCTCTCCCCTAGCTGCAGCTTCAGTGCTGTCCTCTCAAGTAAATTCTTCTGGGGGGAGGGGCAGTTGTCCAAGTAGCTGGTATGGGGGGGTGGTCCCCTTTGGGTTTTATAACTCCAGATCTTTGCACATTTTACTATAACACTTTCTTTTGTCTCCTCAAGCCACCATTTGAAATCTTCTGTTCAACTCTTTTGTTTAGTTATTTCTTCCTTTTACTTTGGCTTCTCTACATTCAAGAGCAAATTTCAGCCTCTTCTGACACCAATTTTTGTCATTTCTCTTATTAAAGGCCCTTTGCTTTCTTCATGTATGATGTCCTTGGTGTCCTCCCGCAGCCCATCTGGTCCCCAGTCATTAGTGCTCAGTGCACCAAATCTATTCTCGAGGTGGTCTCTGAATTCGGGTGGGATATATTGAAGCTCATACTTTGGCTTTTTTTTTTTTTTTTTTGCTGCCAAGACAGCAGAAGAGATGATTTATTTTGCACATTACATCGAGCCACAACTGAGGGCAGACGAGTCCAGAATGTCATAGGTCCGGGGCAAAGACTCAAAGCCGGACTGCTTAGTGTGAGCAGGGTGACGGGTCTCTCGGCGATCAAATGGTGACGAAGCTGCAGATGCGGAGCCGGTGGGTAGCACGCAGTCAACGGCTTGTAGCAGTGTCCCGGCCTCAGGCACTCCATAGTCCTGCAGCTGTGGCTTCGGAGGGGGCACCGGTTGCTTTACTTGGACCTCTGCCTCATCTTTCTTCTCTGGCGCTTCAGTCTGTGCATTCTCTTCTTCCTCCACTTGGTTCTCATGGCTTGGAGGTTTCTAACAAGATGGTGCTAAAGCCCAGAGAGCTACTTTGGCTCTCATGGATGTGCGGCAGGTGTTTTTGTTTTGTTTTTTTGCAGCTTTGACTTTAATATGCATCCAAGCAACTGGTAGTCTGTTCCACAGTTAGTTCCTGGTCTTGTTCTGAGCAATAATGTTGAGCTTCTCTATTACCTCTATGCACAAAAGTAGTCACTTCGATTTTTGTGTATTTCATCAGGTGAAGTCCATGTGTACAGTTGCTACTTACGTTGTTGTAAACGTTATTGCAATTTGTAAGTCTTTGGCCTTGGAAAAAGTCAATCATGTAATCTCCTATTTCATTTCTATCAACAAAGTCATATTTTCCAGCTGTCATTCTTTCTTCTTTGTTTCTACCTTTTGCATCCTGATCACCAGTAGCACCAATACATCTTGATTAATTTCAGACCAAAGAAGTTGATGAAAATCCTCAATTTCATTATCTTTGGCACTGGTGGTTGGGATGTAAATTTGAATACTAGTCATGCCAACTGGTCCCCCTTGTAGGTCTATGGATATTATTCTGTTATTGACAGCATTGTACTTCAGCCTAGACCTTGAGAGGTTCCTTTTGAAGAAGAATGCGCATCAACTTCCCGCTCCCAGCACAGTAGACCGTATCAAAGTGTCTAGTGCGAGTCCACTTCACCACACTACTACCTAGCTTGTCACTCTTTATGTATTCCATTTTATTTTTCACCACTTTCAATTTTTCTAAAGTCATACTTCAAACATTCCACATTTTGATTACTAATGGATGTTTGCCGCTGTTCTCTTTCATTCTGAGTCATCAGATTAGCAAGTGTAGTTCCTAAAGTCTTTGTTCTAACCATGTCAACAGGTTCACCCTACTCTGAGGAGGCTACTTTTCCCCAGTTGTACTTTGAGTGACTTCCATCCAGAGGGGCTCATTTTCCAGACAATGTTCCCCTGCTTTCACAAGGCTTTTGGTGGCCGGTGTTCTCCAAAGTGGACTGCCATATACTTGACTCTAGTCTGTGTAAGTCTGGAAGGGCACCATGAGTGACCCTGCTGGTATTTGAAGTACTAGTAGCATAGCTTCTACATCAGAGTGGCACGAAAGTATCACAGTATGACAAGCTGACAGACACGTGGTAGAATGTTAGTCTGCATAAAATTCCATTGTCTGAATATGCCAAAATGTATTTATCCCTTTATCCATTGTGGTAATTAGTTTCCAGTTTGGTGCTACTATGAAACATCCGCAAGCATGCTTATCTGGGTCTTTTGATGCACATTTGTATGTTTCTCATACATCTGGAAGTAGAACCTCTGGGTCACAGGATGTGTTGTCTGCTCATCCTTATTAGAAATTGCTCAATTGCTTCCCAAAGCAACTTTATCAATTTACTCACCCAGTGCTTCACATCTTCATCAACATGTAGTATTGTTACTCATATTAATTTTAACATTCTGGTGGGACTATAGTAGTATCTCCTTGTTCTATTGATTTGCATTTACCTGATAACTATGGCATAAAGTGCCTTTTTATGTATCTAACTGCCATTGAGTCCCTTCTGACTCAGAACAGTTCCATAGGACAGGGTATAACTGCCCCTCTGGGTTTCTGAGATTGTAATTTTTCACATAGCCTCATCTCTCTCCCTCTTCTATGTATAAAGGGGTATCCACCAATAAAACAAAACCAGAATCACCCCCAAAGCTATGTATTTAATTTTTTAAACAAAACAACCTTATAAAATTTTCTTGAAAAAACTCACCACCTTCAAAGTACTCTCCATTACGCTTAAAACATTTGTCAAATCTGTGATTCCATTCTTGGAAACATTTTTTCAAACTCATCTGTGTAGGTGGCTGACACTCTCATTTTTGTTGTTGTTGTTCACCTTTTCTACATCATCAAATTGCTGTCCTTTCATGTCCTTCGTCATTTGCAGAAACAAAAGGAAGTTGCATGGAGTATGGTCAGGTGACTGAAATGTGTGGGGCAAGAGAGGCATGCTATTTTTTTTTTTTGCCAAAAACTGGTGCACTGAGCTACCTGTGCTGATTCATTATCGTGGTGGCAAAACCAGTACCCAGTCTGCCACAAATCAGGCCTTTTTGTCATATACTGTTACACTATCTTTTCAGAACCTCTATTAGAAACCTTGATTATTAGTCTGACCTGGTGGAACTAAGTACAAATGCGACATTTTCATCTGTTTGGGAAGTTGACAGATATCCAGAATTAGGTTTATCATCAGTTGCCATTTCACCTTTTTTGAAATGAGAAAACTACTCATATACTTGAGTTTTTCCCATAGCTCTGTCCTGGTAAGCTTTATTCAACACCATAACAGTTTCTGCGGCATTTTTCCAGAGCAGCAAACAAAATTTCATAGCTGCAAGCTGTTCTCTTAAATTGGCCATCACAAAAAACAGACGAGTGAAACTACTTTTACGGTAAAATTCACTGTGACCAGAGAACCTTCCCAGTTGACGCCACTTGGTGCACTAGCTCAGAGCGAGTTGCTTGGTTTGATGCTCATCTAGTGGGAAAGATGAGCAGTAAGAATGCATACTACCAAAGCTCTTCTCTGCCCAGCACAATTCTGGAGAATTTTTTTTGTGGGGAGGGCAGGTACCACCTCGTATAATGACCATTTAGATATCCACATTTGTGAACTGCTATTTATAGTCTTTGCCAATTTCTTTTTCTATTGGGATATCTGCCATTTAAAAATTAATATTTTAGGAATTCTTCAGATATTCTTTTTTTTCAGACTTGAATGTTTTTTATTTTATTTTATGTACAATTAGTTGGCATTGTTTCTTCTTTTGGGTAATGGTGTTGGACTTTCCATCCAAAGATAACTTAGTCCAGCTTGATGAAGCCGATGTCCTTTGCGTACTGACAGAAACTGACGGCACATATTGAGGCCGTATTTCTGGATCAGACCGTGCCGGTTTGAGCACACGTGGCAAAAACGGGAACCCTGGCAGCATTTTTAAGGGTGGCTCCAGTAGAGCTGCTGGTTTCCAGGCTCTCTCCAAGGCAAAAGGCCATATATTCTTTATACAAGTCCTTTGTCCATTATATGTATTTAAATATCCTCTCCCACTCTGCAGCTTGCCTGGTTACTCATTTAGCAGTGTCTTTTAAAAAAAATCTTTGTATTGGAGGCTTGTACAACTCTTATCCCAATCCATAAATACATCCATTGTGTTAAGCACATTTTTATATATGCTGCCATCATCATTCTCAAACATTTTCTACTTGAGCCCTTGGTATCAGCTCTTCATTTTATCCCCTCCTTCCTCGCTCCCCACTCCCTCCCAAACCCTTGATAATTTTTTTTTTCGTGTCTTACACTGACCAATGTCTCCCTTCATCCACTTTTCTGTTGTCCATCCCCCAGGGAGGGGTTGTATGTAGATCATTGTGATAGGTTCCCCCTTCCTCCCCACCTTCCCCTTCCCCTCCTGGTATTGCTACTCTCATTATTGGTCCTGAGGGATTTATCTGTCCTGGATTCCCTGTGTTTCCAACTCTTATCTCTACCAGTGTACATCCTTTGGTCTAGCCAGATTTTTAAGGTGTAATTGGAATCATAATAGTGGGGATGAGGAAGCATTAAATAACTAGAGGAAAATGATGCTCACCTTACTGACACGATCACTGAGGACAAATGGGTGCATAAGTAAACGGGTGCATAAGTGAAGAAAGCTGATGGTGCCTGGCTATCAAAAGATATAGCATCTGGGGTTTTAATGTCTTGAAGGTAAACAAGTGGCCATCTGGCTCAGAAGCAACAAAGCCCACATGGAAGAAGCACACCAGTCTGTGTGATCATGAGGTGTCAATGGGACCAGGTATCAGGCATCAAAGAACAAAAAAAAATCATATCATTGTGAGTGAGGGGGAGGGTGCAGTAGAGACCCAAAGCCCATCTGTAGGCAGCTGGACATCTCCTTACAAAAGGGTCATGGGGAGGAGGCAAGCCAGTCACACTGCAGCATAACACCAATGAAACATACAACTTTCCTCTAGTTCTTAAATGCTCCCCGCCACCCACCTCAACTATCCTGATCCTAATTCTACCTTATAAATCCGGCTAGACTAGAAGATGAACACTGGTACAGATAGGAACTGGAAACACAGGGAATCCAGGACAGATGATCCCTTTCAGGACCAGTGGTGAGAGTGACAATACTGGGAGGGTGGAGGGAAAGTGGGGTAGAAAGGGAAAACTGATGACAAGGATCTACATATAACCTCCTCCCTGGGGGATGGACAACAGAAAAGTGGATGAAGGGAGAAATTGGACAGTGTAACACATGACAAAATAATAATAATTTATAAATTATCAAGGGTTCATTAGGGAGGGGGAGCGAGGAGGGAGGGGCAAAAATGAGCTGGTACCAAGGGCTCAAGTAGAAAGCAAATGTTTTGAGAATGATGATGGCAACAAATGTACAAAAGTGCTTGACACAATGGATAGATGGATTGTGATAAGAGTTGTATCAGCCCCAGTAAAATGATTTAAAAGAAAAAAAAAGAACTAGAGGAAAGTTGTATGTTCATCAGTACTATACTGCACTCTGACTGACTCGTCTCCTCCCTGCGACCCTTCTGTAAGGGGATGTCCAGTTGCCTACAGATGGGCTTTGGGTCTCCACTCCACACTCCCCCTCATTCACAATGATATGATTTTTTGTTTTTTGGTGCCTGATACCTGATCCTATCCATACCTCGTGATCACACAGGCTGGTGTGCTTCTTCCATGTGGGCTTTGTTGCTTCTGAGCTAGATGGCTGCTTGTTTATCTTCAAGCCTTTAAGACCCAAGATGCTATATCTTTTGACAGGGGGGGCACCATCAGCTTTCTTCACCACATTTGCTTATGCACCCATTTGTCTTTAGCGGTTGTGTTGGGAAGGTGAGCATCATTGAATGCCAGTTTAATAGAACAATGTGTTCCTGCATTGAGGAGTACTTGAGTGGAGGCCCAATGTCCTTCTGCTACCTTAAAACTAAACCTATAAATATATGCACAATAAATCTATTTCACCATTGTCTTATATCAATATATTTACATACATACATGCCTGTAGTTAGACCTCTAGAAATGCCCTTTGCCTCCCAGTTCTTTCCTCTATTTCCTTTTAATTTCCTTTTGCTCCACTATCATGCTCAGCCTTCATTTGAGTTTTAGTAATTCCTCTCGGTATCATTGCCCTTGATCAAGCCCTACCAGGCCTCCTACACCATCTTCACCATCGATTTTGGATCACTTGTTGTTCCCTTGTCCCTGGGTTTGTTAACACCCACTTCCTTTCCCCTCGCCTTCCCCTGTCCCGTGCCCCCAGAACCATCAGTCCATTGTTTTCTCCTCCAGATTGTTTATCCCGCCTATCGTATCTAGGTAGACCTGCAGAGATAATAACATGAGCAGTGCCCTTTGATAAACAGAAGTTCCTAATCTTAGCACAATAGAGTTGGTTAATCTTTTTTCTTTAAACGCTGTGCTTTTTTGTTCCTACTTAGGAAAACTTAGGCTATCCACGAGGTTTTATATAGTCTCTTATGTTACTGTGTCTCCTTCACCTTGACCATGGTATTAAGAGGATCATTTCCTGAAAAAGAATACCAGGCTTGGTCAAGTAGGGTAGCATAAAGGAGAAAGACTCCCAGTGAAGTGGATTGGCACAGTGGCTTCAACAATGGGCTCACTCTTAACTACAATTGTCAAGATGGCAAAGGACCCGGCGGTGTCTCCTTGTCTTGTACATAGGGTCACCATGAGTTAGAACCGATTCAATGACACTTAACACCAATAGCCTCTGTTGCTCTAACTTTCACATTTAGATCAATGATCCACCTGGAACTGATCTTTATGTATGATCTGAGATAGGGGTCAATATTCAGTTTTCCTTCCTAGGGATATCTTATGAGCCTTGGTGCTTGGCTGATAGCCGAAAGGTCAGGCCCTCCTCCGGAGAAAGATGAGGCTTTCTACTCCTGTAAAGAGTGATAGTCTCAGAAACCCAGGGGGGCAGCTCTAACCTGCCCTATCGGGTCACATGGGTCAGAATGGACTCTGGCAACGAGGTTAGTTTAGAACTCAAAACCCAGTCACTGATATCAAGTCGCTGCTGACTCCTAGCGACCCTATAGGACAGGGTAGAACTATCCCCTATGCATTTCTGAGACCAGAACTGTTTATGGAAGTAGAAAGCCCTGTCTTTCTCCCAGCGATTTGCCGGTGGTTTAGAACTGCTGACCTTGAGGATCACATTCCAACTGTAGCCACTACACCACCAAGACTCCTAGGTTTGGAAAGTTTTCTTATTTACCCAGTGCCATTTATTAAAAGAATGATTATTTCCCCAATACTATGAACTTTAATAAATTGTCTACATGTGTGTAAGGAATGCTACTTGCACCGTGGTTACGTGCCTGGCTGCTAACCGGGGTTGGTGATGCAAACCCACCAGTAGCTCTGCGGGAAAATGATGGGGCTTTGATAGAGGCTCACGACTCAGAGTGGCCTAGTAAAACAAACTAGAATTGCCCCACAGGGCTTTGTGTATGTGTGGATTTGCTCCCAGATGCTCTGTTCTGTCCTATTGGCCTCTCTAGGCTGTGTTAGCCACTGTGGTGACATGGTAACATTCTAAGAATCCTTTAGGTTCATTCCTTTTCTTCAACACTCTTTATTAGAGTTCAAATATAGTTAGAAATCGTTTTCCAAGTTTTGTTGTGATTTACTCTTTGACTCATTTGATTTTTTAAAACTGTTCCTTAATTTCTAACATTTGGGCATATTTTGGTTGCTCATATTATTGATCTTTAGCTTAATTCCTTTATAGTTAGAGTATTCTGTGGGATTTCACTCCTATTATTTTTGTTAGATATTTTAGACCTACTTTTGTATGTTATAGAGTATATGGTGTATTCTTTCTTTATTAAAGCCAAATAAGTAAAAGCTTGGATATTTAGAACAAGAACTCTTGATTATCTCACAATTCCTATGGGTCATGAATGCACACATTGCTTCGCTCGGTGCCTCTGGTTCAGTGTCTCTTGTACATTTGTAGTCATGTTGTCGGCCAGAATGCAGTCTCTTCTGCAGATTCAAGTGAGGGAAGACCCACATCCAACTGATAGATCCTCATTGCTGTGACATTGAAATCACCCTCAGTTCTTTCCTCAGGAGACGCAATTAGACAGTTTGTATTATTGTAATTGGCTTCCAATGAACTATGTAAGTTAAGAGTTAATGGAGAGGATACTCAATGTGAAAACCAGAGTCGTTGTGCACAATCTTATTTTTGTAAAAAAACATCCATATTGTTTGAATAGTTGTTAATCAATCATTCTTTCTGCTGTCAAATAGTTTATTGAGAAATTACCATAATATATTTATCTGTTCCCCTGTTGATAGGCATTTGGTAGTTTCCAGTTTCATGCGATTAGAAGAATGCTCTTAGGGGATATTTCTGGTCCTTGTGTTTCAGTGAATATCCATATGCAATTTATTACGAAAGTGTCACATGCTTACTGAAAGAGCAATACAGACATTGTAAAGCAAACAGAGAAAGCTCAGTGCTGCATCCACATCTGTATCCCGATTTCTCCTTTCCATTCCACAGGAGTAACTACTGAACCAATATTTTAAAATGAATTTTGCTTGTGTGTTGCACATGTATGTTTTAATTTTTAAAATGTGAACATGTTTTCTATTTTCCTGTTATTAACATGACATCAAAGGCATAATTTCTGTCCCAATATATTGATCTACCTCATTACTTTTGACAACTTAACACAGGGTCTGTGGTAAAGGAGGTATCATAACTTCTTTAGGACAGTTATTGATGAAGATTTGTTGTTTCCAATATTTTAATTTTTTCCTCCAATATTTTTCTTTTTTTTTTTGTCAGAAAGCCAGTCTTTTAATTTCAAAAAAGCTGTGCCACACATTTCTACCGGGTGCCGATGGTCACCTGCCATACTCGCACGAGGTTATCTGTGTAACCTGCAAACAGAGTCTGGCCATCAGCAGACCAGGCCAGAGAGGTGCACTGGGGCGGTTCGGCCTTGCTGCTGGTGCTGATCACTTCTTGCTTCAGCTCATCAACAATGATCTTGCCCTCCAAGTCCCAGATCTTGATGCTGGGGCCAGTGGCAGCACAGAGCCAGTAGCAGTTGGGACTGAAGCACAGGGCGTTGATAATGTCTCCTCCATCGAGGGTATAAAGGTGCTTGCCTTCATTGAGATCCCACAGCATGGCCTGGCCATCCTTGCCTCCAGAAGCACAGAGGGATCCATCCGGAGAGACCGTCACAGTGTTCAGGTAGCCTGTGTGACCGATGTGGTTCGTTTTCAGTTTGCCATTAGCCAAGTTCCACACCTTGACCAACTTGTCCCAGCCACACGAGACGATGATGGGGTTGCGGCTGTTGGGCGAAAAGCGCACACAGGACACCCATTCAGAGTGGCTCTCGTCCTGTACGGTGTACTTGCAAACTCCCAGAGTATTCCACAGCTTGATGGTCTTATCTCGGGAACCAGAGACAATCTGCCGGTTGTCAGAGGAGAAGGCCACACTCAGCAAGTCCTTGGTATGGCCTACAAAGCGGCGGGTGGTGGTGTCCGTTGTAAGATCCCAGAGACGTAGTGTTCCATCCCAGGAGCCTGAGAGCGCAAACTGGCCGTCAGAAGAGATGACCACATCGCTCACAAAGTGAGAGTGACCACGCAGAGCACGTTGGGGAATGCCATAGTTGGTCTCATCCCTCGTGAGCTTCCACATGATGATGGTCTAATCTCGCGAGGCAGACAGAATCATGTCGGGGAACTGTGGCGCGGTAGCGATCTGCGTTACCCAGCCGTTGTGGCCCTTGAGGGTGCCACGAAGGGTCATTTGCTCAGTCATGGCGGCGGCGGGTGCGGGGGTCGCCGCAGCGACAAGGATGGCACTGGATAGCTCCGACACACCAGCTCCTGCTGCTGTTCAGCGGAGAAAAAGCCCAATATTTTTCTTTTACAAACAATGTTGCAATGAATATCCTTGGATATATACAATTGCTCACTTCTATATTTCAGTAAAATACATGCTTAGTGATAGGTATATAAAATACATGCCTAGTGACAGAGAGTGCATATTTCAAAATTGGGTAAGAAACGGCCAATATGCCCTTTAAGCTCACAGTGTAAGCGTATATCTATTGATTAAGATGGAAGGCTTGCAGACTCTTTTGCTCCACACCTTCATCAGCAAATGGCGTCATCTTCCGTTTTCTTTTAACTTTGCTATTAATCCTGAGATGACATGATATCTCATTCTTGTTTTGCTTTGCACCTCTCTAATGGTCACTGATCTTGAGCATTTCTTCATGTGTTTATTGGCCACCTGAATGTTTTCTTTAGTGAAGTACCTGTTCGTAGCTTCTACCCATTTTCAATGAGAGTATTTGTCTTTTTTGGGGGGTGCTTACTCACTGCCATCGAGTGGATGCTGACTCACAGCAACCAACCAAGAGGGTAACTTTTCACGGGAGTAGAAAGTCACACCTTTCTCCCAAGGAGCCACTGGTGGTTTCGAAGTGCTGACCATGAGGATCGCAGTCCAGTGTGTAACCACTACGACACCAGGTCGCAAAAGTGTCTGTCTTTAGAGATTTCTCCCTCGTCTGATATAGTATTGCCAAGGTTCTTTCTTAGTCAGTAGATTCCCTTTTTATTCATTTGGTGAAAATTGTTGATTTTAAGAAATTCAGTTGTCTAGTTTGTCTTCCACTGTTGGTGTGTTTACGATTGTTTTTTATGGTATTTCAAGTCATTTATTAGGGACTTTAAGTTTCAGAATATTTTGAAACTTTGAGTTTGCCTCTATTTTTTCATTACTAACCTTTATACTCTTACATTTTATATTTAGGTCTTTGAGCCATCTTTCCATCTTGAGTTTGTATTTACATGTGATGTGAAGTATGTATGGGCTATGTTTCATTTTTCTACAAATAGATATCCTGTTTTTCCTGTACAGTTTGTTCAAGAGACTATCTCTTTAACAATTTAATTTAATTATTGGGCCTTTTGGCAACAATCAGCTTCCCATGTGGATGTAGGTTTTTCTGGGTTCTCAATGCTCTTCCATTGGTCAATATGTCTGTCATTGTATGAGCCGCTGTGATTATTGTGGCTGTGTAGTAGATGTTGAGATCAGGAAGCGTGAAGCCACTGATTTGATTATTTTTCTCTAGTAGCGCTTTGTGTAGTCAGGTTCTCTTTCCTGTCATATAAACCGGTGGCGAGTTTTTCCATCTCTTCAAATGATAATGGAAGCTTGATCCCAATGGCTTTATATTTATAGACCACTTTGGGTAGTAGTGACACTTTCACAGTGTTAAGTGAAAATCTGTCTATGACATGGCATATTCCACCACTCATCTCTTTGGTTTCTTGTTGGAGCGCTTTTTACTTTTCTTTGTATAGGTCTTTCGTATTTCTGATTAAATTTTCTCAAAAGTAGTTTATCTGTTAGGTGACTATTCTATATTACCCTGATTCCCTGAAAATAAGACAGTGTCTTATATTAATTTTTGCTCTAAAAAATGCACTAGGTCTTATTTTCAGGGGATATCTTATTTTTCCATGAAGAAGAATACAGTACACATTTATTGTTTTATTAAAAGAGACCTCGCACTTCCTGTCTGCTCTGGCTGTGCTGTGACCAACAGTGAGCTGTGCGGAGGTGCCGGCCGCTACGGTCCAGAGTCCAGAGTTACCGTAGCTTCAGGGGCCCTTATTTTCAGGGAGGTCTTATTTTCGGGGGGGTGCCTTATATGTCAGCAAGAGGCAAAACTGTATGTAGGTCTTATTTTAGGGGGTGTTTTACTTTGGGGAAACCTGGTGAAAACTAGATGGAAGACCATCAACCAGGCAGAGTGCCCCAATGGCTTCAGCAGTGAGCCCAACAATTGTGAGGATGAGGCAGGACGAGGCAGTTTTGTTGGTTTTCATTTATTAATCATTTTATTGGGGGGCTCTTACAAACCTTATAACAATCCATCATTCAGCTGTATTAAGCACACTTGTACATGTGTTGTCCATCAACATTGCCAAAACATTTTCTTTCCACTTGAGCCTTTGGTATCAGCTCCTCTCTTTTCCCTCCCTCCCTCCCCGCTCCCAGGCAGTGTTTTGTCCTGTTGTTCACATAGGGTTAGAACTGACTCAGAGGACCTCACAACAGCGACCTTGTAAATTAGTTCCTTTCCAGAGCTCTCTTTGTGTAAAGGGATTTTGTGGGAAGCCGCAGCTCTCGCCGCCATTACAAGATGGCGCCGGGCAGTCAGGGCGGTGGCCCAGTTAAGTGGTAAACAACCACTTAGAGCATGCGCACTGCTTAGATGACATAGTCATAACTCCACCCTGGAGTATGCTAATAAGGGTTCTGGCGAACGCACCAATCAATGCACAGCACGTCCCCATAGAGCGCATATAAGCAGCAGTAGTTTGGGGTTTCGGGGTCTTTTTCCGCATCTGAAAATCGAACCCGCATTAAACGCCTGTGGAAGAATCCTGTTGTGGCGCGTCCTTCTTGCTGGCGAGACTGAGCACGCGACAGAATTTGATTTTCATAAGGTTATATTTAAATTTTACCACTTCGCTGAATCTTCTAATAAT
The DNA here is from genome assembly GCF_050624435.1 of Tenrec ecaudatus. Classification (NCBI taxonomy): domain Eukaryota; kingdom Metazoa; phylum Chordata; class Mammalia; order Afrosoricida; family Tenrecidae; genus Tenrec; species Tenrec ecaudatus. Next base: position 28,776,391 of record NC_134547.1, read on the forward strand.
TCCAGGAATATTCTTGTTAGGTTTTTTGGGATTTTCTATGTTAGATCATATAAATCTGCAAATAGACAGAGTTTTACTTCTTCTTTACTAATTTTTGATGCCTTTTAATTCTCTTTATTGTATGATAGCTCTAGGTAAGACTTCTAGCACAATATTGCAGAAAATAGTGATCCAGGGTGTCCTTGCCTGGCTCCTGTTTGTAAAGGGAGTGCATTCAGTCTTTTCCCATTGAGATTATGAGTATATGCCCTTAAGGATGTTGGCATTCTGTTGGGCACTATTTAAAAAAATCATTTTATTGGGGGATCATACAACTCTTATCACAATCCATACATACATCCATTGTGTAAAGCACATTTGTACATTCGTTACCCTTATCAGTCTCAAAACATTTGCTCTCCACTTAAGCCCCTGGCATCAGCTCCTCATTTTTTCTCTCCCTCCCCACTCCCCCATCCCTCGTGAACCTTTGATACTTTATAAATTATTATTTTGTTATATCTTACCCTGTCCAACGTCTCCCTTCGCCCACTTTTCTGTTGTCCGTCCCCCAGGGAGGAGGTTATATGTAGATCCCTGTAATCGGTTCCCCCTTTCTGCCCCACCTTCCCTCTACCCTCCCGGTATCGCCACTCTCACCACTGGTCCTGAAGGGATCATCCGTCCTGGATTCCCTGTGTTTCCATTTCCTATTTGTACCAGTGTCCATCCTCTGGTCTAGCCAGATTTTAAGGTAGAATTGGGATCATGATAGTGAGGTAGGAGGAAGCATTAAAGAACTAGAGGAAAGTTGTATGTCTCATCGTTGCTACACTGCACCCTGACTGGCTCGTCTCCTCTCTGAAACCCTGCTGTAAGGGTGTTCAGTTGCTGTTGGGCACTTTTATCAAGAATGGGTGATAGATTTTGCCAAATGCCCTTTCTGTGTCAATTTATATAATTATGTGATCCTTTTCCTTTGTTTCATTAATGTTGATTATTTTTAAAATGTTGAACCATCTTTGCACATCTGATATGAATCCAACTTGGTCATGATGTGTTATTATTTTTCTGTTTTGGTGGATTTTATTGGTTAGGACTTGGTTAAGACTTTTGAGTCTATGTTCACGAGGGATGATGATCTATAGCTTCCTTTGACATCTTTGCCGAGTGTTGGTATTAAGATTATGCTCTACGTAACTTGCATTTAGGAGTATCCCTTCTTTTTCCATAGTGTAGAATAGTTTAGATAGACGTTCTATCAACCCTTCCACGAATATTTGAGAGAATTTTCCAGTGAAGCCACATGGACCTAGACTCGTTGTGGTTGGTGGTGGTGGGAAGGTTTGGGGCAGAGGGCTCAGAGTTTGATGACCTGATTGGCCTCTCTTGTTATGAGTCACTTCAAATTTTGATCTCAGTCAGTGTTAGTTTAGTGTTTTTCTAGAATTGTGTCAATTTGGTCTGGATTTTCAAATGTATTGGAGTATAGTTCTTCATAGTCTCTGGCTATTATCCTTTTAATTTCAGTATGTTCTGTTGTGATATCACCCATATCATTTTGTATTCATGTTGTTTGCTTCTATTCAATTGTTAGATTTGCCAGTAGTTTATTTTACTAATCCTGTCAAAGAACCAAGTTTTGGTTTTATCGATTCTATTATTTTTTGTTTATTTCTGCTCTACTTTTTATTATTTATTGTGACTGTAAGTTTATTTTACTGCTCTTTTTCTAATTATTGGAGATGTTGGGTTAGAATGTTAATGTGGGGTCTTTATTTTTGATGTGTGCATTTATTGTTATTAAAATGCCCTCTGAACACTGCTTTTGCTGTGATGAAAGGTTTAGTTAAGTTGTATTTTCATTTTAATTCCAAGTATTTTTCCTTTTATTAAAAATTTTTCTTCTGTTACCCAGTAGTTTTTAAGCAGGGTGTTATTCAATTTTCATGTCTTTGATTTTTTTGTTTAATTTTCCTATTATTGATTTCTAAGTTTATAGCATTGTGATCTGAGAAGATGCTTTGCAATGTTTCAATGTTTTAACATTTATTGAGGCTTCCTTAATATTTGGTTGATTCAGGAGGATATTCCATTTGAGTTGGCAAAGGATATATATTGTGCTGAGTGAAGTGTTCTGTATCTGTCTATTAGGTCAAGTTACTTGATTGTGTTTTTAGTTTTTCTGTGTCTTTTCCGGAGGAGCACTGGTGGTGTAGGGGTTATGAGTTGGGCTGAGATCTGAAAGGTCATTGACTCAAAACCACCAGTATCTCAAAGGGAGACAGATGGAGATCTCTACTCTCTTAAACAGTTACCATCTCAGAAACTCACAAGGGCAATTCTGCCCTGTCATACAGGGTCACTATGAGTCAGTGTTGACTTGATGGCAGTGAGTGTCTTTGCTGAGCTTCTGGCTGTTTTATCTTTCATCAAATGTGGTACATTGAAGTCTCCTATTAATGTAAGGTTCCTTCTCTATTTCATTAAGATTTTATTTTGAGATTCTTTCATTGGGTGCACAGATATTCATTATGGCTATGTACTCTTGTTGAATTGACCCTTTAAACATCATGGAATGTCCTTCTTTATCTGTTATGCTGGCTTATTCCATAAAGTCTGTTTTATCAGAAATTATTAATATTGTCACCCCTGTTCTTTTTGACTGCCATTATCTGGATATATTTTCCATCCTTTGTGTTTTAGTCTATTTTTGTGTGTAGGATGTGTCTTTTAGAGTCAACATATTAATAGGTCCTGATTTTTTATTCATCTTCCACTCTCTGTCTCTTGATTGGTATGTTTAGTTCATTTACATTGACTATAAGTAGGTGTGATTTTTTTGCTGTCATTTTGCTGTGCATCAATGTTGTTTGTTTAGCAGTGCTGCTGATTTGTTTCACATGACTTTTGGTGTTGAGTTCATTTTGTGTGTGGCTATTCTTAACATTTTCTTCCTGCTGTTGTCAGGTGCCACGGAGTTGGTTCTAACTCAGAAAACTTGTGTGCTACAGAACAAAATACTGGACCATTCTCACAATTGTTCATATGTTGAGACCCTGGTTTCAATGACTGTGTCAATGTATCTCTACTTTACCATGCATGGTGCCCTTCTCTGGGGACTGGTCTCTCCTGGAAATGTGTCCAAAGTGTGTCAGATGAAGTATTGCCATCTTTGCCCCTAAGGAGCAAGCTGACTGGACTTTTTCCAAGACAGATTTGTTTGTTCTCTTGATAGTCCGTGGTACTTTGAATATTTGTTGCTAACACTAAAATTTAAATGCTTCAATTCGTCTTCAGTCTTCTTTATTCAATGTCCAACTTCCACACACATATAAGGTGATTGAAAACACCATGCTTTGGGTCAGGTACACCTTAGTCCTCAAAGTAACATCTGTGCTCTTTCCTTTTTATTTTGATGTGCAGGTTTATTAATTTCCTTAGAGATTAGCTTATAATTTATTATTTTACTCTAAGTTTAAAACAGTCTGTTCTGTCTTCACATTGTCTTGACTTCCTCTCCATTTGGGAGTTCTGTACCTGTCCTAATTGCCCCCTCTTTTACTGTGTAGTTGCCTTTGTTTATAAATTAATATTTCTGATTCCTTACTTACAGTCTCGTAGGTTTGTTTTACTTATATCTGTGTTGACTTCTGGGTAGTGGTATCATGTATGTGAATTTAAGATTGTTGCCTACTGTTAGTTGTCTGTCAAAAGAACTTCTCTTAGTTTTTTTTTTTTTCTATTTTACACCAGTAGGTTTCCCTCTTCATTTATATTCATGAACCTCCTGGCGTAAATTTTGAATCTCACATAAGTGAAAGTGCTTGAAGCACCACTGAACTGATGTAAAAGCATTTCCTATTGGAAAAGGTGTGGTGAAACCCCTGACTTCATCCTTAAATTGTTTTAAATGAAGTCAAGTATCCTCACCTGGCAATGTTGTGGGTAGGGAAAAATGTGGATGTCAAGGAAGTAAAAATGCCTATAGATATGAGTGAAGGGAGGCTCACTCAGCTACGGGAATGTATTATTCTGTGAACTTTAGACAAATAAATCCACAGACACACGTGTGTAAAAGAGAGTTGTAATTAAATGTTAAGTGCACATCAAGAAAATTTCCCTACCAGAGCTGCTCAAACTCATTAGCCCAACATTATCCCATATGCCCCTCCCGAATCCACAAAGTCTTCCACTGTCTCACAAAATTTATGGAACGAGGCTGACTGCTGGGAAAAGCCAAGTCCGTGAAAGGGAAATAATCTCAGATTTGGTGCGCATTTCCATACAGCTGTCGAGCACCCAAAGCTGTATCACGGTCAGACATTGTGGCTTCTGCTCAGAGATGTCTTGGTGTACGTGAACCTTGGAAGCAATAGCAGTTAACTGGCTAAGGCATCTTCACCCTGGACTGACTTTCAAAAAGCAAGATACCCGAGAACCTGAAAAGCAAAGCTGACAAAGACTTGCATCCTTCCGCCCTTCAATTAACACCACCTGTGCTTATTGGCCATTTGGGATGATAAGCTAACAATATCAATGAGCATAACCTGTTGTGAAAAACAGGAAGATACATAAAGCTCCATTGTTTAATGTAATTATTACGTACAGGAACCTGCAGGATTCAAAGTTTCCCAAAACCTACTGACTATTGGAAATGATAATGCTTGTTGACCAAAGAAAAAACAGTTGCTGGGGGCACTCTAGAAATGACAAACGTAACTCTGGGTGAGGCAACACAGAAGGGGAGCCTGTGAAATGCAGGAATTTATGTTTTCCTTCACATCCAAGAAGTTGAAAAGCTAAGGGTCGAGGGGAGAATAGTAAAACTGATTGAGGCTACATTTACTAGAGGCAGGCAAAGCCCCAGAAGAATTGCCTCTTCCTTTATATTCCTGAATTGAGATGTGATATGTGAAACTGTTTGAATTACAATAGTACGGAAGTAAATGCAATTTCTCATGGAAAGTTGTGGTGAAACGGCTACTCTTGCCAGTAAAGCGTTTCAACGCATGTCAAGTAACCTCCTCTGGCAATAATGAGGCTCGAGGTAAATGTGGGGGTCAAGGAAGGAATATAGGTGACGACATGAGTGAAGGGAGGTTCGCACAGCTCCATGAGTGTGATAGCGTGGGAACTTCAGAGAAACAAATCCACAGAAATTCGTTTATGAAGAAAACTTTAATTAAATGTTCAGTGCGCATCAAGAAAACCTACCTCCCCAGAGCTGCCAAAGCTCACAGCTCCAACATTATACTGTGCGCACCAACAGTCCAAAAATCTTCCACCATCTCACAAAAGAGACGAAGTGGGACCCAAAGTAGAGCAAAAGCCAAGTCAGTGAAGGGGAAATCATCTCCAGAATGGTGGGGGTCTCCACATGGCTTCCGGCCAAAAGTGCCGAATCATGATAAGGTCCGGACGGTAACCGGAACTTACCAGGGGAACGGGAGGACGTCTCCCACCCTGAACCCGACCAGTGACCGCGCGGGTGCTTCCGCCTCGGTCGGATTCTGGTCCCCATTAACGGCGCCACCCACAGACGTGTCCGGACAGAATTTTAGAAAAGAAAAAAAAATTCCTACCTCAAGGTCGTCCAAATGTCCGCGGCAGGGCCCTTGCTCTCCATCCCCAATCCCGGACGAGTCCCCAAATATTAGATTCGGGGAAGGAAGGCGAGCTCACCTTGGGCGCACACAATAATCACGACCAGTTGAGATGCAAAAGCGGCAATCGGAGTTTATTAGCCAGCTCGAGCGAGCTAGGGCTTCCTCCCTCCGCTGCCCGGCGTCCAAAGGGAATCGGCCTCTTAGTATTTTTTACAAGACGGTCTGGGTTTTAGAAAGTCCTTTAATTTCTGTTTAACTGAAATGTCCTAATTCCATCATTGCATTTTACTTGGTATATAATTTTTTGTGAAAGATATTTTTCTATCAACTATATATATATAATCACTATAGTGTCTTCTTGCCTGCATGGCTTTCTGCTGAGCAATCAGAGGTTCTCCTTTGCAGGTAACTTTTCATTTTCAGCCTGAGCTGCTTTAAGGATCCTTGCCTTGGGTTTAGGAAAGTTTGATTATATCCTGTCTTGGTGATCTTCCTTTGGGATTTATTCTATTCAAGGTCCCTCGAGCTTCTTGAATGCATGTCTGATGTTTTGTCTCCTTGGTAGTAGGGAAGTGCTCCTCCAACAAATCACTGACAATTGTCTCTTTTTATAAATGTCTCTTTCTTCCTGATCTGAAATCAGATCATGTCTGCCTTATTTCTCTTGATGGTGTCCTACATAGTATTGATCAGTGTGTTTAGTTAAGTATTGGGGTTGTCTTCATTCCACCACCCTCCCTTTTTTTATTGATTCTCTAGGGCAGGGGTTGGCAAACTGCAGCTTGTGAGCCCTATGCAGCTCTTTCTTTACAAACATGTGGCTCTGAAGCAAACTAGAAAACATTTAAAAGAATATTCAAAATAGTGGTGATTTAATTTGTAAAGTGTATTTATGTCTAATAACTTTTAAATTATGAGGGACAGGATTGGCTCTTCCTTCTCAAAAGGTTGCTCACTCTGCTCTAGGGGATTAGTATTGGGAGGTTTATCTTTAATCTTGCTACTCCTGTCTTCTATTGACTCAATTATACTCCTTTGCACTTTCACTGCAGTATCTAGTCTGAAGTTTTAGTATTAACTTCTGGATGTCTATTGGCTGTTTTTGCACAGGCTCTAATTTTCCATTCCACCCCCCCCCCCCCTTCTTCTTTAGTGATTTTCTGAATTTCTTTAGAGTTTTTGCCTTGATTTTTGTTTGTAGTTTCCTCATTTTTCTCTCAGTCCATTAAAAGAACCTAGACATTATTCTTTAATATTCTTCCATAGTCTAAGATTCACTTAATATGATTCTTATCAGATGACATCACTGACTTTGTTCCCTGACTTTTGTTCTGGCTTTGCATTTTGGTTAATTGTTTGAGCCAGTCTTGTTTCTTGATGTGAACTGAGGTTGTCCGTTGTCTCTGACACTTTGTGATGCTATTGTATTGGTATTTCATCAGTGGTGCTGTTGGTGTGCTTTTATACACTAATCATCTCTCTGCTGATGTGTGTGATAGACGATGGGGGTGTGGCTTTCAGCTCTCTATGCACTGAGGTTAGAGTGGTTGGGCGGGTGTTGGTTCTGTCTATCAGTTACTAGGTGGTGCAGGAGAAGGTGGTGACCTTAACTCAGTGGGTGGAGCTGTAGGACGTGTGAGTGTGGGTGTGGTTGGGCAGTGTAGGCACAAATGCTTTCTGGTTGCCAGCCCCGTATGTGGGCGTGTGTGCTCTCCTGGACAAGTAAAGCTAAATATCAGGTCATTGTCCCAATCAAATACTGCTTGCAAAAGTTCCAAATTGCCACACTTGCTGAAAATGTACCCATTTCCTCTGCCCTCTTGTTCTTTGCTCCTGTTTAGCTTCTTTTCCTGGCCAACATCTGATCCACTTCTCTGCCATTTCAGTTGAAACTCAGAGTTCCAGGATAATCATCAGTATCTCTTTTACTTGGTCCCTCATGTTTTTATTGTAGAGGGTTTGGATCATGTGTCTCGCAGTCTGCCATCTTTCAAGAAGCTAGACACTTGATGTATTTTAAGGTCTTAAATATTTTTTATTATATTGAAGTTCAATAACCTAGTAGGAAAAAAATAGAAAAGGCACTCGAATGCACATTTTTCCAAAGAAGATAAAAACATGAAAAGACGAGAACTATTAGCAATCACTAAAACGCAAATCACAGCCATTAAATCAACTCTGACTCATAGAAACCGTTTAGGATAGAACAGAACTGCCTCTGTAAGTTTCTGAGACTGTGAATTTTATGGGAGTAGAAAGTGTCATCTTTCTCCCACAGAGTTGGTGTTTTCGAACTGCTGACCTTGTGGTTAGCAGCCCAACGCATAGCCCATTATGCAACCAGGGATTCTCATTACTCACTAGGGAAAATACAAATCAAAACCATATCAAAGTACCATTTTATTAAGAAGACATTAGGAAGGCAACAGCTTACCAAAAGAAGGAAAGAATATCCTGCGTTGGCAAGATGTGAAGAAACTGGGATCTCTTACCTTGTTGATGGGAATGGTAGACGGCATAGCCAGTGTGGAAAACAGCTTGGCAGCTCCTCCGAAGAGAAATATGGAGCAGATAATCTACATATAAAATCCATCTAGTGATTCTACTACTAGGGATGTAACCAACCGAATCGAACAGATTCTCAACAAATGTGTGTGCAGGCATGCTTATTGCAGCATTAATCGTAATGACCCCAAATTGGCAGCAACTCAAATATACATCCATTGATGAAAAATAAACAAAATGTGGTATTTACCTGTAATGTAATATTGCTTGACAATAAATAACGATGTACAGATGAATGCTACAACACTGATGAACCTCTGAAGCATTATGCTCAGTGAAAGAAGCCAGACACGAGGTCACATATCCTATTATTCCATGTATAGGAAATATACAGGCAGAACTTAAACGGTGGTTCCCAAGCGCTGGAGAGCGGAATAAGGAGTGGGTGCAGGTTTCACTTTAGGACAGGATGGAAATATTGTGGACAAAACAGAGGTGGTGGAGCACAGACTCGTTCATTTTTAAATGCTTAACTTTGTGTCAACTTTACCCTGATTAAAAAAATTATGAAGCACAAGTATTTTTAATTAGAATATGAGGAGAATGCTTCACTTTATAGAACATCTCCTTATAGAGTGTTATGATTAAATGATGCCCCCCAAATGTGGGTTGTAAATTCTAACCTCTGTACTTGAAGTGAGAATCTGGAGGAGAAAAGGAGGTGGTCTTTGTTACATTAATGAGACAGGGTTAGTGGGGTTGGGGGTGGTGGTGCCTGGAACAATCTCTCTTTTGTTGTTGTTTTTCAATTGTTTTATTAGGGTCTCATACAACTCTTATCACAATCCATACATACTTCAATTGTGTAAAGCACATTTGTTCATTCATTGCCCTCATCATTCTCAAAACATTTGCTCTCCATCTAAGCCCCTGGTATCAGCTCCTCATTTCCCCCTCCCTCCCCGCTCCTCCCTCCCTCATGAACCCTTGATAATTGATAAATTATTATTTTGTCATATCTTAACCTGTCTGACATCTCCCTTCACCCACTTTTCTGTTGTCCACCCCACAGGGAGGAGGTCACATGTAAATCCTTAAAATCGGTTTCCCCTTTCCAACCCACCCTCCTTCTACCCTCCCAGTATCACCACTCACACCAGTAGTCCTGAAGGGATCATCCGCCATATATTCCCTGTGTTTCCAGTTCCTGTCTGTACAACCTTTGGGCTAGCCAGATTTGTAAGGTAGAATTGGGATCATGATAGTTGGGGGAGAGGAAGCATTTAAGACCTAGAGGAAAGTTGTATGTTTCATCGTTGCTATATCACAACCTGACTGGCTCGTCTCTTCCCCGAGACTCTTCTGTAAAGGGATGTCCAGTGGCCTACAAATGGGCTTTGGATCTCCACCCCGCACTCCCTCTCATTCATAATGATATGATTTTTTGTTCTGATGATGCCTGATACCTGATCCCTTCGATACCTCGTGATCGCACAGGCTGGTGTGCTTCTTCCATGTGGACTTTGCTACTTCTCAGCTAGATGGCCTTTTGTTTACCTTCAAGTCTTTAAGACCTCAGACACTATATCTTTTGATAGCTGGGCACCATCAGCTTTCTTCACCACATTTGCTTATGCACCCGCTTTGTCTTCAGCGATTGTGTTGGGAAGATGAGCATCACAGAAGGCCAGTTTAATAGAATCAAGTATTCTTGCATTAAGGGAATACTTGAGTGGAGACCCAATGTCCATCTGCTACCTTAGTACTAAACCTATAAATATATGCACATAGATCTATTTCCACATCCTCATATGTAAATATATTTACATATGTACATGCCTGTATTTATACCTCTATAAATGCCCTTTACCTCCTAGCTCTTTACTCTATTTCCTTTTACTTTCCTCTTGTCCCACTATCATGCTCAACCTTCATTTGGGTTACAGTAATTCCTCTCGGCTACATTACCCTTGGTCACGCCCTAGCAGGCTAGTCCTGGGGAACTTTGGCAAGAAGCACAAGAAAGGCCAGCAGACAGTGCAGGCTAACAATGCCCAGACATGAGTGCTCATACTGAGGCTATCAAAGCTCTTGTAAAGTCCAAGGAGATCCAGCTCAAGATCCCAATGGGTATTAATAGCAAGCTCAGTCAACTGGCCTGAATTGTCCATCCCAAGCCTAGAAAGCAGGGTCAGGTATCTATTGGCAAGGCTCTGAGGTTCTGCCAGCCAAAGTACTACGTCAAGGCTCAAGGTAAGGCTGATGCTCCAGCCACGGCCTGGATGCAAGCTCAAGCTCCCCAAGGTGCCCAGGCTCCAGGTCCTGTTCCTAAAGGCGCACAAACTCCAAAAGTCACTGCCATCAAGTAGATACTGATTCATAGTGACCCTATACCAGGACAGGGCAGAACTGCCCCCTGTGAGTTTCTGATATTGTAGCTTTTTATGGGAGCAGAAAGCCCTGTCTTCCTCTCGAGGAGCAGCTGCTGGTTTTTAACTGTTGTCTTTGCAGTTAGAAGTCCAATGCATAACCACTAAGCCAAGGTGCCCAGGCTCCCCAAAAGGCTCCACAGTATTCTCTCTAAAGACAAGAGGGCCTGGTGAGAGCCTTGAGCTGTCATTTGCTTGGAACTGGTGACCTCCTGTGCTATTTGTACAAATAAACCTGAGGCAGCACCCCCTTCCCCCCGCCAAAAACATTCCCACATTGAGTAGTTTTTTAACAGCACATCACTTAACTCAGAAAGGAGACCATTGCCAAAAATGGGGGTGGTAAAACTTTGATAAGTAAGCTAATAGGGGAATAGAACTTGACTTACCAAAAACCAAACAGACAAAAAAAACTTACTTGCATATCAAGTCCAGACAATTATGGAAAGTGGTTTAAAGTGTAATTGGAGTTAAAATGGAAGGGGGGAGGGATGACTCTTCTGAACACTGTCAATTCTCCTAAAGGCCTGGGTAAGCAGGGAGAAGATATGAAAGAAGCAACTATATTTGAGGAGTCAGTTAAAAATTACTTAACATTACAAACAAAACAAAGCAACTAAAGCCATATCTAAGGTTATATACACCAAATTAAGTTCCCAAGACACCAAGCTGGAAGGTGTTGCCAACCAGAAGTGTTCATCGGTCTAAGTAGATTCTAAATTTTTTTCTCCACCAAAACTAGAATGAAAGAAAACTTTTAAGAAGGCCAATGGGCATTCATAGCGATCGGCATGTTTCAACATACAGATGGATGTGCCACTCATCCACTCTGAGATTTGGAAGATAACGACCTGGCCAACCTACTGGAAGAGGCCCATATGAATGCCCGTTCCAAAGAATGGGCGACCCAACAGAATATAAAATGTATTGGACAATAGCATTGATGCAATAATTGAGTAAAACTCAAAAAACAGTTGTACACCGACAGGGAATGGTCCGAAATTTAGGCCAGAATCAGAAGAATATTGAATATACCATGAACTGCCAGAAAAGTAAATAAATCTGTTCTAGGGCACTCAATCATAAATAGGCAAAGAAGACAAATGGAGAGAGGCAAATCAAATGGATTTACCAGTATTCCTCTGGGCAGTTAGGAGTGGGGGTGTGATAGGGAGAGGTGGCACTTCTGAATGTACATAGAGGAACCCACTGATAAACATCATGGGTTGGGGAATAAGACCTCCAAGTGACATGTTCTGGCAACAGTGAGTGACAAGCAAACCGCCATGCAAGGAGCACTGGTCTGCGATCTTCGCGACTTTGGAAGCCAGGCAGCTTGCTGTGAGAACAGGCCCTGTCATCAAACCCTCTGGATTTGGATGCCGTCTCTACTATTTTAGATACCGAACAGTGAGGACGTTCTTAACTGACCTGTGCCCGAGTTGCTTCGCCTGCCACGTGCCCACTGCATAAGGCTAACATGAGGATTGGTATCATTCCTGCTGTGTGCCATCAAGCTGATTGCTGTGTGTTGCAACCCTATCCGACATGAGGACTCTAGGAGATAGATCTGAGGCTCCTAAAACTATGCTTGAGGGATGATAAGTGTACTGTAAATTGACGCTCTGGCAGCAGTGTTCTTCTCTACCATCACCCTCCACATAAATGCTGAGTGGTTATTTAACTCATACCAGTTTGGAGGGCAATCAGAGCCACCAGTGTAAAGCATACCGATCACATGATCTGATCTGTAATCCACCATGGTGACTGAGTGAGACTGGTCAGTGTATTGTTCCGTGCACGGGACCACCATGAGCACTTACTGGAAAGTAGCGACCAACACTAGGCAGTTCATGTAAGTGGAATCATACAGTACTTCTGTTGCATCTGGCTCCGTCCATTAGCATAACTTTTTATAGCTTCATCTGTGTTGTAGCATGTACCACTATATTATTCCTTTTATGGATGAATAATACTTCCTTGAATAAATATGCAACCCATTTATCCACATAGGTGTTGATAAACATTTGGGTTGTTTCTACCATTTGGCCATGAACACTCATGAACAAGTTTTGGGTTATATGCCTTGCCAAGTCTTCCGGAGAAGAATTGTTGGGCAACTTGGTGATTGTGTGTAACCTTCTGAGGAACTCCCAAACTGATTTTCACACTGGCTACACCATTTTACATTTCTGTGAGCCCCAAATAAGGGTTCCCATTGTCCCACATCCTCCCCAACACTTGGTGTTTTTCTTTTATTACCGTTCTTTTTATCATCAGGGGAAGCTTGAATGTTTCCGTGTTTATATTTGATTTTCAAATTGTAACTCTATAACTGGTAAGAGAAGATACTGGAAGCATCCATGGCTGATAAATTCAACAAGGAGGCCATGTAGGAGACCGTGGACAAGTCAGTGATGGAGACCTCGGAGCAACCAGCGAGAGGCAAGTCGTCCCAATGAAGGAAGTGCGAAGGGGGCCACACCCAGAAAGCATGCTCAGCTAGGGGCTGCTTTCCACCACAAATATGTAGAGAAAAGGCTGGTGAGGTTCAAAGAGGAACCAAGTTATTAAAAGAATGGATGGATTGGTCTAGAAGGAGATTCTAACTCCACTGGGTAGTTTGGGTCATCATAAACTCAACAAGTCAACCTTTCACAAACCCGTGCCAGGCAAAACCAGCCAGAAAATCTGTTTAATGCAAAGAGGTAGTTTAACTAGGAATGTCGCAAAGACATTTTAGAGCGTCTCTTTATATGTTCACGAGAAGCTAGACAAAATGAGGAATCATTTTACCAGAGAGTGAGGAAGTGCTATTTTTGGAACACCCTTTGCCAAAAGTAGTTTGTCTTACTGGAGGAAAAATTTCAAATTTTCTACATAACGATCAAGTCACTGGAGAATGTTCAGTCTCTGGGTTTCTTTTACTTTGTCATTCAACATGAGTATCTCCCCACTCATAATTGATTACAGAAAACCTTCAAACTCAAATGCAGCATGTCTACAAACAAACACACTCTCCTCCCCTCCCCATGCCACGTTACTGAAACAACCCCCTGAGCACCATGGTTTCCTGGTACTGATGAGGGCCATCGCCATGGCTCATCTCCTGCCCTGTTGAATAACCTCTACTTCCTTCTCCTCTTTACCTCCCCAGCTGGGTGGTTTCTCCTTCCCTTAAACTCAAAATCAAGCTGGCCAGTAAGTCGACTAACTCAGCGACCCTATAGGACAGGGTAGAACTGCCTCTGTGAGTTTCTGAGACTCCGTTTACGGGAGTGGGACATTCTGTCCAAAGAAAGCAAAAGGTCCTCGGAAAGAAAGAGAAAACCAAAGTAGATGTCAAAAGAGACTCAGAGAATTATTCTTGAATGTATACAAGTTAAAGGGATGGGAAGAAATGATGACATAAAAGAGCTGAACAGAAGATTTCAAAGGATCTCCAGAAATCTGAAAAATAGACTGATATATGCAGAGACCTGGAGGGAGAAAAGCACAAGGGAGGAAGCCACTTGTCACGTCTGAAGCTGGAATCCCTGAGGAAAACGCCGAGCCTTGAGCGGCATTCCTGAAGGCAAAATGCCGAGCGCAACAAGGGCAGTGTCGAAGAAGAGAGAAGGAATGTAGAAAGTCACCGTGCTCAAAGACTTGGTTGACACACACCATTTCAGGAGGTAGGGTGTGATCAAGAACCAAAGAAACGGAAAGAAGGACATTCAAGTGACAAGCGCCAATTAAAATATTAACTGAGATAGTTCCACAAACAGGTGCCAGGCTGGAGGCACTCACTGGTCTAGGCCAAAAAATTTGAAAGACAGCTGTCTTGCTGACTGCCTGGAAGAGATACATGTTTGTGCCCATTTCAAAGAAAGATGATCCGAGGAAATAAAGAAATAATCTACTAATATTATTAATATCACACACGAGTAAAATTGTGTTGAAGGCAATTCAAGGATGGTTGCAGCCACACATCAACAGAAAACTTTTTCTGTTGAAAAATTTTGCCAGATTCAAAAGAGAATGTGAAAGTAGAGATATAATTGTTGATGTATAGATGGATCTTGACTGAAAGCAGAGAGTAACACTGCTTTTATTTAATGGTATTTTATTGAACATGCAAAGATATCTAACTGTATGGATCATAACAAATTATGGGTAAGATTGCAAAGAACTGAAATTCCAGAAGATTTCATTGTGTGCCTGTGGAACTTGTACATGCTCCTACAGGTATTGATTTAAACAGAACTGGATCATGTGTGGTTTAAAATCAGGAAATATGTGCATTGGCGTTGTATCCTATCAGATTTCTTCAACCTTTTTTGCTGAGCAAATAAACCAAGAAGCTAGACTATGTGAAGAAGAACGTGGCATCAAGATGGGAGGAAGGCTAATTAACTGCGATGTGCGGACAACACAACCGTGCGTGCCAGCAGTAGAAGGATTTGAAGCACGCATTGAAGAAGTACGAAGCCTTTAATAGGGATTATACTTTAATGTAAAGAAAACACAAATTCTCACAAGTGAATCAATAAGCAACATTCTGACACATGGAGAAATGATTGAAATTGCCAAAGACTTAATGTTGCTCAGATCCCCAGTCCATATTCATGGAAGCAGCCACGAAGATGTCAAACGGTGTATGCATTGGACCGATCTGTTGCCCCAGAGCTCTTGAAAGTGTGGAAGAGCAAGAATGGTACTCTGATGACTAAGGGTTGCCTGACTCCAGCCATTGCATTTTCTTTTTTCTTTTTTTCTTTTTACCCTAACCCAACCCCTAACCCTAAAGCTAATGTATTTTCAATCACCTCATATGCATGTCCAAGTAGGACAATACATAAAACAGAGGAAGGGTGGATGCATTTGGATTATAATGTTCAGAACGATATTGAAAGTACCTTGAACTCCAAGAAAGGCAAACAAATCTGTCTGGGAAGAAGCAGAGCCAGAATGTTCCTTAGGAGGAAGGACTGTGAGACTGTCTCACAGACTTAGGACATATCGGGAATGACAGGTCCCTGCAAAAGGACATTATGCTTGGTAGAGTAGGCGGTCAGCGGAAAAAGAGATCGCTCTCCTTCCCAGAGACAGAGGGGCCAGGTCTATCCCACCCCATACATGTCTTAGCACTACATCATGCAGCTCACCCCCACCCCACCTGGCCCCCGTGGCTCCCTCATCTGCTCCTCTCTCCTGTTGACCAAGGCAGAAACCGTCTTGCAGCACAATGGCAGTGAGGCTCTCTGCCGGGGGTGGGGGGCAGGGAGGCGTAACCACGCTGGTGAAATCACTGCCTTCGCAGCCTCATCCCTGCCCCCCCTCCCCCCCCCCGTTACATCAGCCTCCTGACTGCTGCTATGGACCCTGGGGTCATATTAGTGTCGTCCCCACTAACAGTGACTTTTGAATTCCAGCAATTCAGAAAGTAAATACTTGAGCAAGGTCTACCTATGAAATGTTAAAAAATAGTCACAAGTAAAGCAATCAGGGTGGGGAATTTATACAATTAAGTCTGGATAATTGCTGACTATGTGAGGGCAGGGTCAGGGCGCAGCCTGAAACTAAGCTCAGGTAAACATAAGAGCTGTTGGGGAGAGAGGGGAGGAGGGAGCAATAACCCACCAAGTCCTTTGTTCAGAAGAGGAAGTGGATCTTGAAATGCATGTTAACAAAGTAACCATGATATGAGGAGAACCAAACCCAAACCCCAAGCCCCAAACTCCCCACCAGAAAGTTGATTCTGACTCAGAGTGACCCTACAGAACAGAGTACAACGGCCTTTGTAACTCTTTATGAGAGCATAAAGCCTCAACTTTCTCCCAAGGTGTGGGCGGTGGGTTCAAACTGCTGATCTTGTGGTTAGCAGCTCAACACTGCTACACCACTGGGGCTCCCTGAGAAGAGACGATGTATAGATTCTATATGTTTCAAAAGCCTAGATAAAAAGAATGGGACAAAGAAAGTAAAGGAAAGAAAGAAAAAAGGAGTACTTCCCTTGAGGAAAAGAAAGAGCACATCGCCATCAAACTGAATCTGGTAGTAAATCTTCACAGCAGAGTTTCTCTCGGAGTTTAAACTGCGCACCTTGCTGTGACCAGCGCAGCCTCTCGCATAAAGTGCCACCAGGCTTCCTTCCAAGTAGAAATCACACTCCTAAGCATACCGCACTGCCTTCAAAGCCATTCGACGCACGGGGGCCCTTTAAGACAGGACGGAACTCCCCTTGTGGGTTTCTGAGACTAATTCTTTACAGGAGCAGAAAGCCTGGTCTTTCTCCTATAGAAATAGAAA
Organism: Tenrec ecaudatus; assembly: GCF_050624435.1. Classification (NCBI taxonomy): domain Eukaryota; kingdom Metazoa; phylum Chordata; class Mammalia; order Afrosoricida; family Tenrecidae; genus Tenrec; species Tenrec ecaudatus. The sequence goes on from NC_134547.1 coordinate 28,793,204, forward strand.
TGGACCCCAAGATGAGACAGAATAGAGAATTCCAAGCATAGGTCACTGAGGAGAGTGAGAGTAACGAGTGACACCAAAAAAAAAATTCTGGACAGGGTTGTAGTCGCTTCTTTACCCTAATTAATTCCCCACACCTCCTTCTGCCCCCCACCCCACTGCCCCCAATTATCACTGCATTGGTTCCCGCTCATAGCGACCCTACAGCACAGGGTAGAACTGCCCTGTGGTTTCCGCGATGGTAAATCTTTACGGGACCAGAAAACCTCATCTTTCTTCCTCAGAGCTGACGAGTCCGTTGCTCTCCCATGGTTCACAGCCCAGGACATAACCCACTACCTACCAGGCTCCTTCAGCACCTCTGGGACGCTCTTGATTAAGAAATATGCTAGTTACTATGGCTACATAACAAATTGCCCCCAAACTTCACGGCAGAAAGCAATTCACTATATTTCTCATGGAGCCTATGGATCCAGAATCTGTGCAGGAGACAGTGGAGTGTCTTGCCTTTGCTGCACGATGTTTGGGGCCTCCCTTGGCTAGAAGACACGAACCCTGGGCTGGAATCCCTCCAGGGCTGATTTACTGGCAGTTGATGCTGACTGTGGACTGGAAGCCTCCTCCCCTTCCCGTGAGGACTGAGTATGGGCCTCCCCATGTGGTCTTGGCCTCTTCACAATGCCGGCTCTGCTCCAAGGGCAAGCCCCCCAAGCAAAAGACAGCCAGGTGGAAGCTGGAAGTCACACGGTGGCACTTGAGCCCCAGTTAGTGAGATGTGAAGGCCGGCTCCCATCCAAGACGAGGGACTCAAACTACTGCTGTAAGAGAGGGCTGAAGAATTTTCAGGCATGTTTTAGAACCTTCATAATAATCAAGTGGAGGTTTTTGGGATAAAACTAAGCACTGAGGGCCAGAGCTTCATGGGGCTGCCTTGGGTTTTCCTGGTCTCCCAGTTTGCTCTGCTCTAGGTTAGTAAACAACATGCATTTCCTTCTCGGATGGGGCTTTGCCTCACAGAGGCTCCAGCTTTCACAGGCTTTACTACATATAAGCAACCTTAAAAACTCAAAGTCTTCAAGAAAACAGGATAAAATACCAAACAAAGATAATATATAAACAGAGATACTAGATAGACCTATTTTAAAAAACTAGGAATGATTTGTCACCAACAAATGGTTACATTTTGCAAGTTTCTTCTCCCCCCCACAAGTCTCAGATCAGTAAATCTTCAAGAAAAACGAGTTATCTGCAATTTACAGAAGACATGGCCCAAACAAAATGAAAAATGAAATTATTGAAAATAAAGCAATGCTAAGAAAATAACCAGTTATCTTAACAAAAGTCATTCTGATTGAAATTCATAAGGGAACTTCATATTGACTAGCTTTATCAGTAATTGGAGGAGTGGTGGCACACTGATTAAGCATTGGCCTGCTAACTGCAAGGTCAGTTAGCAAACCAACCAGCTGCTTCACAGGAGAAAGTCGGGGTGTTTTACTCTCAAGAGTTACAGTCTGAGAAACCCACAGGGCAGTTCTTTCTACCCTGTCCTAAGGGTCACTAAGGGTCAGCATTATCTCCATGGCAGAGGTTTGGTTTGGTTTGGTTTTTGTAGGTCATCAGGAAAATGATGTTAAAATAACAATGAGCTAAGGTTGCTCTTTGGAGGGGGGCTCCACGAGGGCGGGCCTCTCCCCAACAGCATCGGAGGGGATGGGGTTGGGTGGGCAGCTCCTGCTTGGAGATTTGAATGTTCATGAAAGACATCGGATGGTGTAAGACATGATAAAAGAATAATTATTTATAAATTATCAAGGGTTCTGGGGGAGGGGGGAGGGAGGAGAAAATGAGGAGCTGATGCCAGGGGCTCAGGTGGAGAGTGGGTGTTTTGAGAATGATGATGGCAACATAGGTACAAATGTGCTGGACACAAATGATGTATGTACGGATTGTAAAAAGAGTTGTATGAGCCCCTAATAAAATGATTAAAAAAAAAAAAACCATCAGGGCCAGCCAGGTCCTCAGAGGCGCAAAGGGTCATCTATCCAAGCGCCAAGACCTTCCTCACAATGTACAACAAAACAACGCGGCCCTCCGCCTGTGCAAACTTTGACGGCACGGGACTCGGTGAATTCAAACTGGCAAAGAGCTTGTATCCCCAACAAACAGTACTATGCACCCAAACCTGCAACCACCGCTCTGCTCTGCCAGGTCCCAGGTGTCTCCGAGGGCTCTACTTGGAACTGCCATCTTTCTCTAGGTGCCCCGCCTTTCCCGGCATTCTTAGCTTCCAAGTCCAAAGCCAAAACAAGGAAAGGTAACTTTTGCTTTACACAAGACTTGGAGGTGCGGGGAGGTTGTGCCTGAGTTCAGGGGAGATTAAAAAATAAAATAAATAAAACTATGAGCTTTCCAATAAGCGAATTATAAAATTATTGAAAATGTAGGGAAAGCTACATAGTTTTATTATTGCTGGGTGCTAAGATTGTACAGCCTTTTAAAGGACAGTATCTGGTAAATGTTAAGCTCTGTAAGGTTTGACGAAACATACATCTATATTGACTAAACATACTATGCAGTATTTTAAAGGAAGAAAGAAGACCATATGTAATGACAGGGGAGGGATTCCCAAAAGACAAGCCTTCCCTGTAAGAAACCAAGCAGCAGGCCAATATGTGCAGCTTGAGGCTTTTATTTTTGTAGGTTACAGGACCGGACATGTTTCTCCATTTTTGTCTCTGTTCCTACATATAAAAGAAAACTAGAAGAAGATTTGCACTGAACGGAGTATTAGTGGTTTCCTTGCAAGATGAGTAGAATTTGAAGTTGGTGACTAGAGGGTAATTTTTCCATTTTCTTTTTTTTTAAATTCCATGCTATATTTTGAACTTCTAGAAAAAGAAAAAAGCATACAATTTAATATCACTACACTTTACACTTAAAACCAATTAGCATGGCAATATTTTGTTATATATATTGGACCCTAATAAAATTATTATTACTATTTTAATGAGCAAAGGATCTGGCCAGACGTTTCTCCAGAGCACAGGAGAATCTGCTCAAGGCCATCTGTCCTCAAAGAAACAGAACACAACCCCCTCCCCCAGAGTGCTGCTTCACACACCTTGGTGAGTTTGGTGGGGAAGAAGGTTTGTAATTTAAAAGAAGAGGTAAAAATAGCTTACCAAAGGATAAAAATAACCCATAAACTACTGAGTAGATAAACAAAATATAGTATACTCACACAAATAATAGTATTTGTCTCTAAAAAGAATGGAATATTGACGTGCTATAATATAAATGAACTCTGAAAACACAATGTTATGTGAAAGAAGTTGCTTATAAACCAACCAACATGTATTATGTGATCCTGTTGGAATGAAATGGCCAGAACAAGCAAACCAATAGACACAAAAAGTAGAGTAGAGGTTACCTAGGGTTGTGTCCTAGTGGCTAATGAGTTGAGATATTAACCCCAAGGTCAGCAATTTGGATCCACTCTGAGTGGGACAGATGAGACTTTCTACTCCTGTAAAGAGTTCTTAAAAAAACAAACCCTACTGCTACTGCATGGATTCTGACTCCTAGTGTCTCTGTAGGACAAGACAGAACTGCCCCTGTGGGTTTCCAAGATGGTAACTTTTTATGGGAGAGAAAAAAACATCCTTTTCTGAAGGAGCGGCTGGTAGTTTTGAACTGATGACCTGGAGGTTAACAGCCCAATAGTAATCAGAAACCCACAGGTGTTGTTCTATTCTATCCTTTAGGATTGGTATAGGGTCACTATGAGTTGGAATTGACTCAGTGCCAGTGGGTTGGGTTTTTAAAAAATGTCTAGAGGGCTTCTTTTTGGAGGTGAAGAAATTGTGATTGTGGTTGTACAACTTTGTGAATATATTAAAAACCATTGAATTGTACACTTTAAATCAGTGGATTGTATTCTTTGGGAATTATATCTCAATGATGCTGTTATCAAAAGAAGAAATTACAGAACAAAAAAATTTCACATTTAATTTAAAATAATGTAGCTAATAACTCAGCACCACTGTTGACAATTATATTCTTTGCCCACCAAATGGTCTTGAGACCTTTCAAAAGTCAATTGGCCATTGACATAAGGGTGAAGGTAAAATGTTATGTGGGGTGGCTCTGGCCTCTGACTTGCCAAAGGGGAAGGTAAAGGATCACCATCATCAACATCAGCTGCTCAAGGGCACTTCTTCTGAGACTGAAGGAAGAGAAGTCTCCACCATCCAATCTTCTTACCAGTTCCACATCAGTGGGCCCTCCCACAGAACCCTGCTTTGGCCTCCCTGCCAAACGGCCCTTGGGCTCTGCCCTGCTCAGACAATGTTACAAAGCTCCTTACAAGGTCTGCCAATAAAAGCCCCAAAGGCATACCACTCCACCATACACCTTGTCTGGAGGCACTCAGCTCTCTCTCTTGTGGATTAGCAAATCCCCAATTAAGTGCCTGGAAGCACACCATTCCCCAAGCCAGACTCCCATCTGAAGGCATTCAGTTGTACTTGCTCTGTGGGCTGGGAGGTCCACAGCTTTGTCCAATTTTCTGGCTCTTAGTTCTGCTGCCACTCCCTTGGTGTCACAGCTGTCTCCTGGATCAAGGAAGTTCAGTGCACACGTTCTCAGGTGATGTGCTCCACTCCTGACTCTTTTCTCTTGCAAGCAGTAAAATCCTCGCTTCCTGCTTCTAATTCATTTCATACCCACAAACATGGCACTCACAGTAAACCCTGTTAACACTCACTCCCTGCTGAATCTTTAATCCTACACTACCTTCCCTTCATTGTTCCCTTACCCAGGCCCACTAGGGAAACGTCATTTGGTGGGCATTACAAAGATAGAGTCATAGTTGATAATTCACTGCGCTTCAGTAATCTAAAAGTATTGCTCCAACATCATAGAACCCTTTGTCAAACCAACAACAAGATATATAGCTGAAGCTACTGTCTCTTGACATATCCTCCATTTAGGTCTATACACTTCAGAAAGCCGTGCTTCCAGCTCCCTGACCCTCCCTCAGAGAATTCTGGGCTTCTTACTCTACACCACATCGCATGGCAGTTGGGCATTCGGGTGGGGGAACTCAAGAGGAACGCCAGTGGTGCTGCTGGTTAAGTGTTCAACTGCTAACCCAAAGCCTGGCAATGCAAACCCACCAGCCACACAGTGGGAGAAAGATGAGGATGTCTGCTCCCATAAAGATGAACAGTCTCAGGGCCTTGCTTGATGCTGCCCTCATGAAGAGATCACTGAAGCCATGTGTGATACAGCAAAGTGTGGTGAAAAAACAGATGGTGCCAGCTATCAGAAAAAATAGTGTCTGGGGTCTTAAAGTTTTATTTTCAAACAAGCAACCAATCTAAGTGAGGCGTCAACTAAATCTACATGGAAGAAGCACACCAGCCTGTGTGATCCAAGGATGACAGATAATAAAATCCAAATCCCACCCAATAAAATTATCATATATATATATACATTAAAATAAATTTCAATGTAAAAAATCAAAATCCAAAGGAGAAAATAGTATCAGAGCTTAAATTGTGAACATTTGATCTACAGAAGACAATGGGTGACAGTGAGAACCCAAAACCCATTTTCAAGAGCCCCTGCATAGATTAAGCCACTGACGAATCCCCATGGCTGAGGAATGTGAATAGTCTAGCTATTAGACGGAGAATATCAGTAACGCTGTCTGGGCGGTGTAATTAGCTTAAAATGTGATACCTGGTTACCTGATCTCCCTTTTGACCCATTTTAAATATATTCTAGTTTTTAATACTCCATGCTTTGTCTTCAGTTGGGTTTTTGGGGATTTTTTTGTTTATTCTGTTATTACAATTGTTTTTTAAATATGTTTTCCAGTATATGAAGACAAGGATAGGTGAAGTTCTAGAGACAGTAACTGGATTAGAGGCTTAGTGGGGGCAAGAGGGAGGGGTTGGAGGTAAATGGGGAGCTAATAACGACACTAGAGAAAAGAAACTGTTCTGGAACCGATTGTAGAGATGCTTGTACAACTCCTTTTAATATGACTGAACTATAAAAGTATATGCGATGTGGACCATACTGTCAACAAAGCCATATTAAAAAATAAACAGCAATTGGAAAGAATCTGAGACCCCGAAAAACCCTAAAACTCTGGAGTGCAGTAGAAATAAACATTCTCCAGGAAGCAACAACAACAACAACAAAGGCAATAGTTTGCAATAGCTCCCCAAAGGACAGCATACCAAAGACGCAAACTGAAAAGTTTTCTGTCAACTGGGCAGGGTCAGCAGTCTCAGTGGTCTGGCAGTTGAAGTCTCGCCCATGATGTGATCTAACATAATGCAATCAACTCCAGACTGTTTATCGTACTGTGGCTTGTGTGCTGCTGGACTGTCACTGGAGTGATTTTTCTTTATTATTTTGTTTGTTTGTTTGACATGAACTTGTTTGTCACTAAAGACTCCAAGTCCATTTCAATTTTACTTTTAAAAAATTATTTTATTTTATAGAATTTTATTGACATATCTTATTCAGTCCAGTATATCCCTTCCTTTCTTTTTAAAATCATTTTATTAGGGGCTCGTACAACTCTCATCACAATCCATACATGCATCAATTGTGTCAAGCACATATGTTGCCGTCATCATTCTCAAAACACCTGCTTTCTACTTGAGCCCTTGGTATCAGCTCCTCAATTATCAAGGTTCAGGGGAAAATACCCCACTGCCCCCCTGAACCCTTGATAATTTATAAATTATTATTATTTTGTCATATCTTACACCATCCGACATCTCCCTGACCCACTTCTCCGCTGTCCGTCCCCCAGAGAGGAGGTTCTACCGTAAATACTCAAATATAAGCTGACCTGAGTATAAGCCGAGGTACCTAATTATTACCTGGGAAACCAGAAAAACTGATTGACTCGAGTATAAGCGGAGGGTGGAAAATGCAGAAGCTATTGGTGAGTTTCAATAATTAAAACAAATGAAAACAAAATTACTAAAAATTGAGACATCCATGGGGTAATGTATTTAAATATTTATTTTAAATAAAAAACATAAATAAAGCGACAACAAATCATTTAACATTAGTAAGCCAGCACAGTAAGTGGAAAATAGGTTCAACAAAAACAATAAGGTATCAACAATGATACTTTAAGAGTACTATTCCCTGAGCTCAATCAGCAACCAAGCTAAAATGTAAAGAGTTAAAATCCTTCAAAACTGGATTCCTCATTGTCATCCGTATCCCAATGCAGAGCTTCAGCTGGTGTGAGGTCATCATAGACGCTGTCCTCACTGAGATCGCCGTCATCACCATCACTGCTGTCATTTTCATACAAAGCGCAGTCTTCACTGCCATCCATAGCATTACGAATACTACATTTCTGGAAGGCACGTTGTACTGTCTTCTGGAATGTCTTCCCATGCATCTCGAACCCACTTTGCCATTAACTCTATGTCAGGCTTCATGAGATTTCCTCCTTTAGTTAGTCGGGCTTGACCAGATGACATCCATTCATGTCACATCCTTCGCACACGGTCTTTAAAAGGCTTATTCAAAGATACACGTCATAGGGCAGCTCTGATTGGTTAGATGTGAGTTAACAAACATTCAAAGCCCTGCAGTGTCAGCGGGGCTTAGAATGAACAGTGGAGAAATGGCAATCACCCGCGAGATAATGGGCACTGGTCCCGTTACCTGGTGGTCAGGGGTGGGGGGCAGCGAGATGTTACACCCCGCTGGGGTACCACTAACCCGTATATAAGCCGAACCCCGGTTTTTCAGCACATTTTCTGTGCTGAAAAACTCGGCGTATACATGAGTATATACGGTATATAGACCTTGTAATCTGTTCCCCTTCTCCCTCACCTTCCCCCCACCCTCCCGAATTTGCCACTCTCACCACTGGTATGGAGCTGTTCATCCGCCCTGGATTCCCTGTATTTCCGGTTCCTATCTGTGCCAGTGTACACCCTCTGGTCCAGCCAGATATGTAAGGAAGAATTGTATCCCTTCCTTTCCCATGCAGTTCTGTTGTTCATTCCCATTGTGTGGGGCTAGACAAGCATCGACTCCCCTCTCCCTTTCTTTCTCTCTTTTAAAAGCCACTCAGGCCACTATTTAGTTTAAGGGATAAGAAATCTGGAGGGAGTTTTGTTTGCTCTGTTTTTTAAAGAAACATACTATATATATTTAGACAGCCCATCTCAAGAAATAAAGTCAACAACAATATCCTGTTAAACTCCCCATATATATGTTTCTTCCCTCCCACCCCATCACTCTTCCCTCCCCTGTCAACAACCCATCCCCTCCCCTTCCTGTTCCCAGCCCCCTCCCTGCCTTCCTTAGTCCTCAAAGTCTTATCTGTTGGTGTATAAACCATGTTTCTTCTTTGTTTTTCCTTATAACAATGGTCTTAATAAATATTTTTCTTTGCAATATTGACTGAGTTGGCTAAGCATGGTGTTCTCCAGCTTTGTCCGTGTCTGGCGGCATTTAAGAGGGCTGTCATTGTTTTTACTGAGGCATGGTCTTCCACAGTGTGGATGGGCCAGAGCTGGTTTATCCATTCCTCTAGAGCTGGATTTTTGGTTTATTTCTGTGTTTTTTCTCTTGTGGAACTGGCTTCAAGAAACATAGGTGTGCATTTGTAAAGTAACAGTTTCAGAAACTCGACGTGGAGTCACGACGAGTCTGAATCAACTCAGTGGCACTGAATTGGTTGGTTGGTTGGTTGGTTGGTTGGTGAGTGGGTGGGTTGGTTGGTGGGTTGTTAGTTGGTGGGTTAGTTGGTTGATTGGTTGGTTGGTGGGTGAGTGGGTGGATGGGTGGGTTGGTGGGTTGGTTGGTTGGTTGGTTGGTGGGTGAGTAGGTGGGTGGGTTGGTTGGTTGGTTTCAGGAGTTCAAGTAGTGGTCCTTTTCAATGTTCGTTGAAGAAGGCAGAAGGGGCAAGATCAGGGTTGTAGGGTGGATGGGTAAGGTTTCCCAGTGAACTTCCCGCGAGGCAGCCCTGACAACTCTGTAAGAATGAGCAGGTGCGTTGTCCTGATGGGAAAATATTCCTTCGTGTAACTTTCCTGGTCTTTTTCACCATCATTGTGCCAATTTTATATAAAAGAAGACTTCTTCCTAACAAGTCCCCTAACTATCCCAAATCTTCCAAGAACATTTATGAAGATGACCCCTTGGGAATCCCCCCTAAAACAGTTGCCATAATCTTCTGTGTTGGCCTTTCTGTCTTGAGTTTAACTGGTCCAACGGATCCCCTCAGAAGCCATTGTTTCTATTGGGCTGTTTCCGGAAAAGATTCTAATAATAAGATAAGTACATTATTGGCAGGACTTGTCTTTAGCCATACACTGACACAGAGAGATGTTTAAATACATTTTGTTTGGGATAAACCTATGAATGTAGCAATGCTTTTTGACTAGTCCTTGTCTATGGGCTTATTTCTGAAGCCTCGAGTCTAGGCTATTGAGCTCGATGTCTAGTCTTATGCCAGAGTCGCCCTATCTTGATTACTCTTGCTTTGTAGTAAGTTTTGCGACTAGGAAGTCAAAGTTTCCCAATGTTGTTCTTTTTCAAGATTATTTTGACTACTGTTGCCCCCTTGGATTTTCATCCATTTTAGGATCAGCTTATTGCTTTGTGGGAGAAAGATGCGACTTTCTAGTCCTATAAAGAGTTACAGTGTCGAACACCCATAGGGGCGGTTCTACTCTGTCCTATAGTCACTATGAGTTGGAATCGGCTCACTGGTGATGGGTTTGGTTGTTTGTTTTTTGTCAATTTCTACAAAGTAGTCCAATGGATTCCAATAGGGATTGCATTGGAGAAGATGGAGTTTTAAAATCGTGAATTCACTGCCAACGAGTTGATGCCTTCTCATAGTAACCCTGAGTTTCTGAAACTAATGATTAACCCAAGTAGAAAGTCTTGTCTTTCTCCCGAGGAGATGCTGGTGGTTTTGAACTGCTGACTTTGCAGATTGTAGCCCAATCTGTAACCACGACAACACCAGGGCTCCTATTATTGCCCAGAATAGAAGTGGGAATAGAAGAGGTTTCAAGACACTTCATTATCAGTAAGAGTTGTCACTTTATGTCTAATTCTCAATCATTATTTTGCCTCGTTTTGTCTTTTTAAATCGTACTCCCTTTTCCACCAATGCTCAGCTATTTTGACCAGGTGCCCAGAATTTCTACCCTACACCACTGACTCCTTCGCCAGTAGTCACTCTCCCTTCGTCTCGGTTTCCCGCAAAGTGTAAACCATCCTGGAGTCAGAAGTCGAATCAGCACTCTGAAAGCCAAACTAGTTTTCAAACTCCCTTTGAAAAGCGCTTCAGTGATTATCTACGACTCTCAAGATAAAGTTCCAATTTCTGCGTTTTCCCCACCGGCTGCTCGTTTCTTCTCTCTCCTCAGCCATTCTAACTCAAGCCTAGATGTAGACATGCCAAACAGACAACATTCCCAAGACAACATCTGGCACTTTCATGTCTTTGCACACTCATGGCCTTTGCCTCCCTCCCATCTCTCTGGTAACAAAAGTTCAAACAACGTTTCTACTCATTTTGTGCTCATGGTTGTGATGATGACAATGATTATGATAATTATGATGTGAGAACATGCATTTGGCATCAAAATTTAAATCATTAGACGTATAAAATTGACACTTAAAAAATCTGTGATCCTCTACCTTCAGCCAGAGGTTCTGTCAATTTCTACATATGCATTTTGAAACCCTACAATTAGGTGCATAAAAAAAACCCCAACAAAACTCACGGTCATCAAATCAATGCCAACTCATAGTGAGCCTATAGCCTGGGTAGACCTGTCCCCTGTGGGTTTCTGAGACAGTAACTGTTGACAGGAATCGAAAGTCCTGTCTTTTTGCCTCGGATGGCTGGTGGTTTCCAATGACTGACCTTGCCATTAGCAGCCCAAGAAATATTCACTGAGCCGCAAGGTGCAAACACACTTAGAATGAGAATGTCTCTATGAGGTATTGATCTTTTCGTCATGGTGAAGTCAGTGCCCGTCTTAATTTTGGGTAATATTCCTTATCTTGGAGCCTACCAATATCATTATAGCCACTCGAGTCTTCTTATGTTTATTGTCTGCATATCTTTTCAGGTCCATTGATTGTCAAACTATTTGTATTCTTCATATTTAAAGTAGGTTTCTTCTAGACAGCCTAGAGTTGGGCCTTCATTTTTATCCATTCTGACAACCTGTCTTTTAATTATTATATGCACTAGTCCTTTTTATGTAATGTAGGTATTGATATGGTTCGATTGAGGCTTACAGTTTTACTTTTGTTTTCTGATTGTATTTTCTGGTTCTATTGTTTTTCTGCTTCTTTTTTCTTTCCTTTGGATTACTGAATATCTTTTAGATTTTCATGTTAACTTTGTAGGCTTACCTCCTAACATTATTTTTTCAATTATTATTCTAGGACTGTAATTTACATGCTTAATTTTTCACAGTCTGCTTAGAATTAATATTGTACCAGTTTATCACCTGGAGAAACCTTGCAACCATGTAAGTTAATTTACATCCCCATCCTTTCTGCTCTAGTTATCATAATTATTCCACCTACACATGCTATACACACCCCATTACAGTGCTGTAAATATTGCTTTCAGTGATTATTTGTATTTTGAGGAGACTGAAGGGTAAAATGGTCTTTCATATTCATCTAGGCATTTATCACTCTGGATGAGCTTCCTTCCATTCTGTGGATCTGAGCCCCCTCTGGTTCTATTTCCCCACCATTTGAAGAATTCCCCTTAGTATGTCTCATAGGGCAGGTCTACTGCCAACAAATTCCCTACGGTGGTTGTGGTTGTTTTAATCTAAAAAATCTCAATTTCACCTTTGTAAAATTAAATTTTAAAAAGTTACCTTCCTGAGACTAGAAAGGCAGTAGACCATGATTGACAGCTCTACCTGCCTTCGTGGACTCTTGAAAAACCAAACTCGTTGCCATCAAGTCAATTCTTAGGTGTTCGAACCCTGGTGGGTTATCTGGGAGATTTTATATATGCATATACATATATATGCCATTTCAATATTTCGTTTTCCTGATAAGTAGTTCTTGCTGATGTCAGACATGTAGACTCATGGGTAGGACTCAGAAACACGGGGTGAAAAATGGTGGTTTTCCTGATTCGTTTGTCGTGCTCTGAAATAAAGGGGGAGTATGAAGCAGCCATCAAACCAGCAAGACTGCATTTGTACAGCCATCGTTTTCAGGAGTGTGGGGAACCTGGGCATATTTCCCCCAAATCACCTTGCTTTTTTGTGTCACCAAGCCCAGTGCGCTCACATGCATGTCAGTGATGGTATCTTCGGTAACAGCCAACATTGTATACAGTGGGAGGGGGGCATTCTTTACACCAAGGACTGGTAAGCAAAAGGTGGCTTCAAGTACAGGGTGGGTAACATACACCTTCTTGAAACGTAAGCCCACTGACTTGATGAATCATTCAGATTTTGGTGGTTTCCATGTAAAGCCATCCCCCAAAAGCAGAATTTAGTAACTATCCTTGTCCGCGTCTTCTTTTTTCTCTTCTGTTTGAATAACCCTTGGTACTGGACACGGACGTAGGGCGGAGGGACTTCCCGTTTCCCTCCTTTCTCTTTTCATTTTTGTTTCGTCATCTTGGAAAGCTCTTCAGCTCAGGAATGTTCCTCTCTGTCCAGCAGATAGGCAGGCTCTGCTCTGTGTGGCGTCTTCTCATGATTCCTTTGTTTGGCGTTTCTCTGTTCTTGCATCTTGATAGTCTTTTTTATTTGCATGTTCTCAGGTAGATGCTGTTTATGGTATCACTTGGCTTTCAGACCAAGTGCCTTTTTTGCCTTCTTTCAACACGGATGGGCCTCTTGACCCTCCTTTCTTTTTCTCATGGTAACCCAAAGGTGCCTGTAGCGCTTACTGCGTAGCTTGATGTGGTTCCCTTGGTAGCACGCTGAAGCTCCCTAGGCTGTAAATCTTTTAGCAACAGAAGCTTCATCTTTCTTCTGTGGAGCCGCTCCTGGATTTGAATGGCCAGCCTTGCCATTAGCAGCCCAACTGCGTAACTCTCTATACCACCAGCAGGGCCTTTGCATGACGTCGGCAAGTGCTGCTCCTCTGGTGAAGCCGGAGCAGTAGACGATGCTGATGTGACAGCAGATGGCAACCGTCAAGATTCGGAAGTGAAATCCTCTTGCTGTTTATTAAAAGGAAAATGTCATTTTCCTGCGCCCGCATGCCCAGAACGGTTGCTACGTACGCCCTGGACATAGACTGTTCATTTGCTTAAGTCTACTACCTTGTATGCTTAGAGAACTCAAATTGTGGTTTAGTCTTGATTTTTAAAATTCTTTCTTTGGCAACAGTAAAGGGGGGGATTTCATCGATATTAATGCCATTGACATTAAAATTTTACAATCTCCAAGCCCATGGCTGTTCAGTCAATTTTGGTGACCCCATGGCACAGGGTGGATGGTTTCCAGGGCTGTGCGTCTCATGGAAGCAGTGCTACATTCACTTCCCATGGAGCCGCTGGTTGGTTCCTTTCGGTTACAGCAGCTCAGCACTTAACCACCACACCACCAGGGCTCCTTCGGTGAACATATTGGAGTGGAGGAATTAAATTGCCTATCTATAGGAAAGCAATAATAGCATTTTTATATGACTAGAATAAATGACTCTTTAGCTTGGAAACAAATTCACTGATTCACAATGACCCTATCTGGCCGAATAGACCGGCCTCTGTGGCTTTCTGAGGCTGTAACTTCTTCCAGGAGTAGAAAGCCTCATCTTTCTCACACAGAGCAGCTGGTGATTTCAAACTGCTGGCCTTGCTATGAGCAGGCCAGCATGTTGCAGTCCTGGAAACCCACAGAGGCTGCCATACCGGGTAGCTATGAGTCAGAATTGATTCGATGGCGGTGCCGCGTTTTACCTTGGAAACCACTTTATGGCAACATGTCCAGGGAGAATGGCTAGCCTTGCTGTGTAAGATTTAGAAAAGCTTATAGAAAAAAGGCAGCTGAAGGAGAAGTGGCCAGGAGAAACATTTGGGGGAACTGGCCTTCTATTCCACTCATCTCTACAGAAGCGGCAGTTGGTGTCTCGTGCAAGGTACAGGCAGTCGTGGGGGTGGAGATGAGAAGACGCCAGAGGAGGACCAATGACTTGGGGTCCACAGCACGAACCCGCCTGTGAATTTTAGAACAGCCAAGGTTTTCTAGTCACATGCTCTGGAAAAGAAATCTCTCCCATAGCGTCCCAATCACGAGTCTGTGGAAAACCTGCTTGGACGCCCCCCAGGGCTGGGCGCTCTCGACTCTGGAAATTGCATGTTCTGCAAGAGCAGAGTCCGCCGAACACCCGGATCACCACAGAGTGTTTTGAATGTGCGTCCTCTGCCGGAGAGGGTCCACAGGCCTCAGCCTCGGCACGCTCTCTCCCCTTTTCCTAGCAAGCGCTTCCTTCCGTGTGCAGCCTGCCAGACTCCTCCTCGGAAATCCTTCCCTGAGGATCAAGGCTGAGGGCAACCTCCTCCCCGACCAGTCAAGGACCCTGTGTACTGCGCAAGCTCTAAGTCATGCTCATTATGTGCTGCCACAGCTGGCTCCCCACAGCCTCTGGTGGGGCAGGAGCAGGCACGGCAACAAGCTCCAAGTTGGGATCTCCCATGCGTTTTTCCAGCAAGCCACGGGAAGGACTTTTCAAAGTGGTAGTGACTTTTGGCAGAAATGTCATAGTACTGAAGGTTCTTTCCGTGGAAGACAATGGATTTTGCCTTAATTTTCCTGTCCTTAATGTCCACTTTGTTGTCACACGGCATGATGGGTATGTTTTCACATACTTGAACCAGATCCCTGTGCCAGTTAGGCACACCCTTTTTATTTTAATCGTTTTATTAGGGGCTCATACAACTCTTATCATAATCCATACATACATCAATTGTGTAAAGCACATTTGTTCATTCATTGCCCTCATCATTTTCAACATTTGCTCTCCACGTAAGTCCCTGGCATCAGCTCCTCATTTTCCCCTCCCTCCCCGCTTCCCCCTCCCTCATGAACCTTTGATAATTCATAAATTATTATTTTGTCATATCTTGCCCTGTCCGACGTCTCCTTTCACCTACTTTTCTGGTGTCCGTCCCCCAGGGAGGAAGTCACATGTAGATCCTTGTAATTGGTTCCCCCTTTCCAACCCACCCTCCCTCTGCCCTCCCAGTATCGCCACTCACACCACTGGTTCTGAAGGGATCATCCGCCCTGGATTCCCTATGTCTCCAGTTCCTATCTGTGCCAGTGAACATCCTCTGGTCTAGCCATACCCATAAGGTAGAATTGGGATCAAGTTAGGCACATTCTTGTAGGTAACCCTTGAGGTTACGTCAAACATTATAATGGCACACTGGGCTTGAATATGATAGCCATCTCTCAGTCCTCCACAGTTCTCTTGACCAGCCGTGTCCCACACATTGAATTTCATATGTCCTCTGTTGGTATGGACCACAAGGGGATGGATCTCAACTCCTAAGGCAGCTACATACTTCTCAAATTTACCAGTCAGGTGACGTTTCACAATGTCGTTTTTCCAGTACCACCATCACCCACTAGTATGAGTTTGAACTGGACGTGGGGTTCTCCTTAGATGGTATAGTAGTCTGGGTTGTGCTAACCTGGCCAATAAACACATGTGGGGTTAATTGGAGGGCGGAGGAATAAATGGCTCGGCGAGCCTTGCCTTTCTTGTCTCTTGCTCTTTGATTATCAGACCAGTGTGCAGCTGCCTTGTTTGTTCTGGCCTCAATTTGCACACTACACTACCTGTGGGACACCTAACCCGTGGACTGTGTCGCTGTAATTTGAGGCTCCTTCAAGACCAGCTTTGCCACACAATTGGAATTTCCATCTCTTGAGCTGGGGACTGTCAGACCCTGTCGTCTGGCTGACTGTTGGTGACCTGCCTTGCTGCTTGCTGCCTGTGCTCCTCAGGCCTGGAGGTCCTGGTCCCGAAGGAAGGAACTCTCCCACCTGGAAACACAGCACAGATTCCACTGAACTGCAGCTGAGAGTGCCCCCTGGACACTTTGGGCTTCTCATGCCTTTGGATGAACAGGTCAGGAAGGGTGTCACTGTACTGAGTGGTGTGATTGATCCTGATTGCCAAGGAGAAATTGGACTGATGTTACATAATGGAGGTAAAGAAGAATATGTCTGGAATCCAGGACATCCCATAGCTACCACACCCTGTGATTAAAGTAAATGGTAAATTACAGAAACCCAATCCTGACAGGACATCTAATGACCCAGACCCCTCAGGAATGAAGGTCTGGGTCAGCCCACCAGGCAAACAACCACAGCCAGCTGAGGTGCTTGCTGAGGGCAAAGGTAACACAGAATGGGTAGTAGAAGAAGTATCAGTTACAACCACGTGATCAATTGCAAAAGTGAGGTTTGTAATTGTCAGTGTATTTTCTTTTTATGTGCTTATTGCATATATTTCCTTTGTTTATGTATGATATATCAGATACAATTGGACTCAGTGTGTTTTCATTTCTATATATGATAGATGATTGATGATAAGTATAAGTGTGATTTCATCAATGTCCAGAAGTTATATAATTACATATGGCTAAAGAAACAAATCCACAGAAACTCATATATAAGAGAAAGTTTTACATAAAGGTTAAATGTGCATCAAGAAAACATCACAACCCAGTGCTGCCCAAGCCCACAAGTCCAACATTAACCCATTAACCCATATGTACATCACCAATCCACAAAGTCCTCCTCCATCTCACAAAACAGACACAATGATACTGACTGCAGGAGGAAAGCCGAGTCAGTGAATGTGTAAGCATCTCAGCACTGGCAGGGGTCTCCACACAACTGCTCCAGCGCCCAGGGCTGGATCAGGGTAGGTCCATGTGGCTTCTCCTCAGGGATGTCCTACAGGAAGTGAGCCTTGCCAGCTGAAGCAGGGACCTGGCTACAGAGGACAACACCAGAGACACAGTGTGGGAATTGCGCCTGATCTTATCCCACCACACAGATGCAAAACACTAAGGGGGTGCAACAGAACAGCAGGGAATGGAGCGGCGGGGTCCCCAGGGAATGCCAAAGGTGCACTTTGGGGCCAGGATGTGGTGCCCCAACAGACTGGACTGGAAAACACTCCTAAAGGCCAACAAATAATCCTTGAATTAACTACAAGTTTTTCTTTCTTGTATTCTGTTTTTTTTTGTCATTGGTATGTTGTTGTTGTTTTGCTGTATATTGTTGCTTGGTTTTGCTCTGTCTTGTTTTTGTGCATGTTATTATCTCCGCAGGTCTGTCTAAATAAGATAGGCTGGATGAACAATCTGGAGGAGAAAACAACGGGACCGACAGTTCCGGGGGGACATGGGAGAAGGGGAAGTGGGGTGAAAGGAAGTGGTGTTAACAAACCCAGGGACAAGGGAACAAGTGATCCAAATCGGTGTGGGAGGCCTGGTAGGGCATGATCAAGGATAATGTAACCAAGAGGAATTTCTGAAACCCTGGTGGGGACTGAGCATGATAGTGGGACAAGAGGAAAGTCAAGGGAAATAGAGGAAAGAATTGGGAGGCAAAGGGTATTTATAGAGGTCTAGATAAAGACATGTACATATATGCAAATACATTAATAGATGAGGTTTGCCAGATCTTTATCCAAATGCATGGATTCTTTGGCAGTCTTCCTTACTCAGCATGCACATGCATATGAGGCCACTGGGAACAGAAGCATGGTCTCTCCACGTTCTGGTGAGTGTGCGCGTCACTGTTTCAGAATGTGTATTGCCACGTGGCCTTCAGCTTGTCCTTTTCTTTTTGTAACAGAGACACAGGAGTTACTACCCAGCCTTCCCATGGTGTCTTACAGTCTTCTATTGAAGAATAAACTCTAACTAGCTGCCCCGGAGTCCTTTCCCTCTCACTGCAACCCAGTAGGACAGAGTCGAGCTGCCCCTGGGGGTTCCCCAGACGAACTCCCTTCAAGAATAGAAAGCATGGTCTTTCTCAGCAGCCTTCTGTTAGTACACAGATGAATGGCTGTTTCCTGTCTTTTGACATTGTTGTGGTCAATTTACTTGAAGATTTCTGTGGGCCCATCTGTGAGTAC
The DNA here is from genome assembly GCF_050624435.1 of Tenrec ecaudatus. Classification (NCBI taxonomy): domain Eukaryota; kingdom Metazoa; phylum Chordata; class Mammalia; order Afrosoricida; family Tenrecidae; genus Tenrec; species Tenrec ecaudatus. The sequence goes on from NC_134547.1 coordinate 28,811,375, forward strand.
CTGGAATAAATTCCTAGAGGTGTAATTCCTAAGTGAAAGGCGAATGCTAACGTAAACTGAGAACAATATTGATAAACTGTTCACCAAAGAGCTGGTATCAACACAGACTCCTTCCTATTCACCCAGCCAGACAATACAGCACCTAAAAGATTTTATTAAATGCTACCCCATATTTTATTTATTTTCACGAGCCTGGGTGGTGGTTTGAATGTGTGTGTCTGTGATTCGGAGTATTGAGTACTCTTAAAATATAGTATGCCCTCTATGTAACTTCTTTTGAGTTGTGATTTCTTTTCATGTGAGTTCTTTATAGAGAAAGAAATGAATCCTTGTCATTTTAAAGAACTATAATGTGGAACTAAATGTGACTTAGCATCAATGACTTTGTGTGGCTCTCCATATGAATGGTCACAAGTCCACAAACAATGCAGTCTTTTGTCTTTCTAACTTTTTACTGTGAATTGGGTGAGGGTTTACAGAGTGAATCAGCTTTGTATTCAAACATTCACACACATTGTGTTTCATTTCACTGGATTGTGATCCCCGCAACAGAACTAACATTCACTTACTGCACTCCCTGCCTGTTTTCCTGTTTGCATTCTTCCCTCTCAGAAACCTTCTGTACGGTTTCCCTTGGGTAAATGCTGCCCTTTTGATCTCAACCGGTTGCTGATTCTAAGGTGTGCCTACCTCCCCAGTGTTGTTCCCCACGCAGCCATGGAGGGGACTTTATTCACAGGGCTGAAGGGTGTCCACAGGCCAGAGGCTCAGGGGATCCGCTGAATCTAGTCAACCACTTAGCCTGATCTTTAAAAAAATCCATTCTGGAAGCACATTTCCAGAGTATTCTTATTTAGAAAACATGCTCCTTAAGAAGCATCTTAAAGTTGTTGGCAAAACACGCAGTCCGTACGGTGTTATACATTTGCAAGGTGAGGTGACTTAAAACAATTTGTAGTTAGAAAACTAAAAAAAAGATTAAAATTGTTTACAAGGATCCACATGTGACCTCTTCCCTGGGAGAGGGATGGCAGAGAAGGGGGGAAGGGAGACTCCGGATAGGGCAAGATATGACAAAATAACGATGTATACATTACCAAGGGCACATAAGGGAGGGGAGAAAGGGGAGGGAGAGGGAAAAAAAAGAGAACCTGATGCAAAGGGCTTAAGTGGAGAGCAAATGCTTTGAGAATGATTGGGGCAGGGAATGTATGGATGTGCTTTATACAATTGATGTATGTATATGTATGGATTGTGATAAGAGTTGTATGAGCCCCTAATAAAACGTTTAAAAAAACAAAAAATTGTTATTTATACCTATCTCCATTGTTATAAAACTATAAAATGAAGACGACAAATCTTTCATCATTCATAAAATTATAAGATAACATAGATGCGTTCATTTACAAGCCCTGGTGGCAGAGTGGTTACACGTTGGGCTGCTAACCACACAGTCGGCGGTTGGAAACCGCCAGCCTCTCCGGGAGAGAAACACAAGGCTTTCTCCTCCTGTCAGTAGCCCCAGTCTCGGAAGCCCACAGGGCTGCTATGGCTGAGAATGGACTCAATGGCAGTGAGCCGGTTTTGGTTTTGGGTATGAAGTACAAGTTGTTCCCCTTCCTACAACTGTTACCAGTTTGGTGGGTTTGGGCCTAACTTCATTCTATACTCAAATATTTAGAGATTCTTTTTTTATTTGTTAACCAAGAAGTGAAAACTACATGCTATTCTGTAACATGTCCCGGCCCCCCAGTTACAAGTTCACATGGAGGTCAAGAATGGTAACCTTTGTGATTTGGTTTTCTAACCCTCTAAGCCTACTACACAGCACTTCACACCACAGAGGCCACTACCTGGCAGAACCGGTCCAGCCCTTGGAAAGGGGTGCAGTAGCATGCAGAGTACAGCCAGCTGGTTTCTCCAGGCAGCTTTGACGTCATCATGTTTGGGGTGCTTTTTAAAAAAATTATCATAGCATTTTCTTTTATTTATTTTTTACGGAAGTAGGTTTTATAAAATCACTTTCTTGGGGCTCATACAGCTCTTATCACAATCCATACATCCATCCATCGTGTCAAGCATGTTTGTTGCCATCATCAGGTTCAAAACATTTGCTTTCTACTTGAGCCCTTGGTATCAGCTCCTCATTTTTCCCCTCCATCCCCCACCCTCCCTCCCACATGAACCCTTAATAAAATGACAGTAGCAATACCAGGAGGGTAAGGGGAAGATGGTGGAGAAAGGGGAAACTGATCACAATGATCTACATATAACACCCCTTCCCTCCCCAAGTGGGGCCGGACAATAGAAAAATGGGTGTAGGGAGACATCAGTCAGTGTAAGACATGAAAAGAAATTGAATCCTCAAGGGTTTGGGGTGCTTTTACATGGAGTATTGGGGGTCTTAGACTTGAGAAAGTTGAGTATGGCTCACAGGGCAAGAAAGGTAGAGTGGGGGCCTCTGCAGCTAGCACCTAAAACCTCATGTCTTCATCCCCAAAGGAGATAGAGCTCACCATCTTATTGAAGTGTGTGGTTGCTTTGTTTGCTCGACTTGCTTTGATGTTTAAGATGCACTGTGAGCCATTAGCCCTCACAGCTCAGTGCAAGAAGGAATGGGGCCAGCTGGAGGGCAACAGAGCTCCAGTCAAGCGGCTGAGCAGTGAGGTCTGGAAGAGTCCCTCCTGCTTATACCGCCTGTGTGTCAGTCTGGGTGCTTTAGAGAAACCAATCCACAGAAACTCATGTATAAGAGAGAGTTTTATATAAAGGTTAAATGCGCATCAAGAAAACATCCCAACCCAGTGCTGCCCAAGCCCACAGGTCCAACATTAACCCATTAACCCTTATGTCCAACACCAATCCACAAAGTCCTCCTCCATCTCACAAAACAGATGCAATGATGCCGACTGCAGGAGGAAAGCCGAGTCCGTGAACGTGTAAGCATCTCAGTGCTGGCAGGGGCCTCCACACGACTGCTCCAGCACCCAGGGCTGCATTGGGGTAGATCCATGTGGCTTCTCCTCAGGGTTGTCTTGCAGGAAACTGGCTAAGGCAACTGCACCCTGGTCTGACCATCAGAAAGCAAGAGACCCGAGAACTCCAAAGGTGAGGCTCACTGAGCTATTTATCCCTCCGCCCTTCAATTAACCGCACATGTGTTTATCAGCCAGGTTGGCACAATAAACTAACTCAGCCTGCTTACAGGTAAGCACACTTCCCCCAGAGAAAGGGCGCTTTTCCTTCCACTGGAGTCATGACCAAAAGATCAGACGAGCTGTGGGATGACATCAAGGGCATCATCATACATGAAGAAAGCAAGAGGACATTAAAGAAACAGGAAAGAAATTAAAGATCAAAATGGATGGGAGAAGAGACTCTGGAACTGGCTTTTGAACGTAGAGGAGCCAAAGCAATGGAAGAAATGCTGAAGTAAGAGAGCTGAACAGGAGATGTCAACGAGCAGCGCAAACGGACAAAGGAAAGTATTGTAATGTAGTGTGCAGAGCCCTGGAGTTAGAACACGCTTCACATTTTTCAAGATGGAAGAGAAAACTCAAGCCCCCAGATGCAATAATGAAGGACACTGAAGGAAAAACACTGAATATGCAGGAAACGGAAAAATATGGAAGGAATACCCAGAGTCACTGTGCCAAAAAGACTTGGTCGATGATCCATCATTTCTGGAGGAAGTACACGATCAAAAATTGGTGGACTTAAAGGAAGAAATCTAAGCTGCACCGCACTGGTGAAAACAGAAGGCTCTTGGAATTGACAAAATATCCATCGAGAATGCGTTTTCTTGTCTACGCCAAGGACTTTGGAAATCTTGCCAATCAATTGAAAGCGATCTACATTTGTGCCCATTTCATAGGAAGGAGCACAAAGCGGATGTGAAATATGGAACACTATCACTAGGGTCACACGCAGTGAAATTTTTCTGAAGGTAATTGCAAAAACAGTTGCAGGAGCACTGCAAGCAGTCCAAAGCAGGATGAGAAGAGAACGTGCAAGGATGTCAGATGCATCGTGACTCAAAGCAAAGAATGCTAGAAACAAGGTTTGCCTGTGTGCTGTTGGCTCTGCAGAGGCATTTGTCTGTGTGTATCACAGCAAAGCATGGATCAGTGGTGAAGAATGGGAATCTGAGAACACTTCATTGTGCTTTTGCAGAGCCTGTACAGAGATCAGCAAAGTGGAACTGCATGGTCTAAAATCAGAAAATGGTTGTATCCTTTTACACTCCTTATCTGCCCTCTCTGATGAGCAAACAATCTGCGAAGCTGGATTGTATAAAGCAGGCCCATCAGGCCTGGAGGGTGCGCATGAGACAGCCTTGCTTGCTGAAAGCAAAGAGGACTTGAACCACGGACGAAGGTGAAAGACGAGAGCCTTGAGTAAGGATTGCATCTCAATGCAGAAAAAGCAAAATCCTCACAACTAGCCCAATGAGCAGCATGAGGATAAACAGAGAAAAGGCGGAAGTTGTCGAGGATTTCATTTGACTTGAATCTACAACCAACACCATGGAAGTAGCAGTCACGAAATCAAAGGATGATGCATCTATCTGACAAGAATCGAAAACTCCAGATAGGTAAAAATTTCAACAACTTAACAACAAAAAGGCAAATAGCCAAATCATAAAATGGGCAAAGGCCTTGACTAAACATTTCGAGGAGGAGGATATTCGAATGGTCATCAGAAGGTCATGAGAGGGGCAGCATCATTGGCCATGTCAGTTATTACCACCAACATTTGCCCTTTTGTGAAACCAGCGTCAGATACTTCACACATTCAGAATGAAACATATAAATTCTTCAAAATGATTGAAAGAGTATTGTTGCATGCAGATAATCCTACCTTTGGGTGTGCCTCTGTAGATGATTAAAGCAGACGATTCCATTTACTTTCTTTCAAATGCTCTGTGACGTTTCAAGGGGAAAAAAAGGAACGCTAATTGGATCGACTAACTTGGGTTGTAAGCTGATCAGTGATCTTGGTCATCTGGGTCCTAAAGGGACGGTCTGGCCACAGATTGCTGCAGATGAATCACTCAGACCTTCCCAGCTCCTTTCTTACTCCGCCTAGAATAATCGCAGTGATCTTCATAATTCCTGGTGCAGCTTCAAGAAGAGAAGCGATTGTTTATTGTGCATTTACCATATAGATGTCACTTAAGTAACAAAACCTTTATTGTCTTAAAACAAGAAAGATTTTAACCTTTAAAAAAAAAAGCTCGTGAGCTATCATTCCACTTCCACTTGGATGACGCTGATATAAAAACAAAACCTAACCAAACAAAAAAGACGTGTTGATGAGAACGTGGGAAAACTGGAACCCTTACCCATCGTGTGTGAGAGGACCAAGAGGTACAGCCACGTGGAAAGCAGTGCCATGGTTCCTCCTAAAGCGAAACACAGAGTGACCATAGGAGGCAGCAATGTCACTCCTGGGCTACACTCAGAAGACTGGAAATCAGAAACACAACGAGACTTGTCCACTGATGTTCAAAGCAGCACTCTTCACGACTGTCTAAAGGCGGAAACAGTCTAAATGCTCATCCCTAGATGAGTGCGTAACCCAAGTGTGGCAGATGGAATACTACTCAGCCGTGTAGGAGAAACGAAATCTTGATATTTGCTCCCAGGTGCGTGGAGCTTGAATCCACTATGTTGAGTCGATCACAAAAGGACAAATGTTGTATGACCTCACTTATACAAAAAGACAAGAAAAGACCTATGTGCATGTATTCGTTGATTAGTAGTTAGGTGGGGTAGGAGGAAGAGAGACAGTGAGGGTTAACAGTGAAGAAAAGAATAACATTGAACAATGACCGCACAGCTAACTGTTGATGCCAATAGCCATACACCTGGAAACTGTTGATGCCAATAGCCATACACCTGGAAACTGTTGATGCCAATAGCCATACACCTGGAAACTGTTGATGCCAATAGCCATACACCTGGAAACTGTTGATGCCAATAGCCATACACCTGGAAACTGTTGATGCCAATAGCCATACACCTGGAAACTGTTGATGCCAATAGCCATACACCTGGAAACTGTTGATGCCAATAGCCATACACCTGGAAACTGTTGATGTCAATAGCCATACACCTGGAAACTGTTGATGCCAATAGCCATACACCTGGAAACTGTTGATGCCAATAGCCATACACCTGGAAACTATTGATGTCAATAGCCATACACCTGGAAACTGTTGATGCCAATAGCCATACACCTGGAAACTGTTGATGCCAATAGCCATACACCTGGAAACTGTTGATGCCAATAGCCATACACCTGGAAACTGTTGATGCCAATAGCCATACACCTGGAAACTGTTGATGCCAATAGCCATACACCTGGAAACTGTTGATGCCAATAGCCATACACCTGGAAACTGTTGATGCCAATAGCCATACACCTGGAAACTGTTGATGCCAATAGCCATACACCTGGAAACTGTTGATGCCAATAGCCATACACCTGGAAACTGTTGATGCCAATAGCCATACACCTGGAAACTGTTGATGCCAATAGCCATACACCTGGAAACTGTTGATGCCAATAGCCATACACCTGGAAACTGTTGATGCCAATAGCCATACACCTGGAAACTGTTGATGCCAATAGCCATACACCTGGAAACTGTTGATGCCAATAGCCATACACCTGGAAACTGTTGATGCCAATAGCCATACACCTGGAAACTGTTGATGCCAATAGCCATACACCTGGAAACTGTTGATGCCAATAGCCATACACCTGGAAACTGTTGATGCCAATAGCCATACACCTGTAAAATGTTGATGCCAATAAGCCATACACCTGGAAACTGTTGATGCCAATAGCCATACACCTGGAAACTGTTGATGCCAATAAGCCATACACCTGTAAACTGTTGATGCCAATAAGCCATACATCTGTAAACTGTTGATGTCAATAGCCATACACCTGTAAACTATTGATGCCAATAAGCCATACACCTGGAAACTGTTGATGCCAATAAGCCATACACCTGTAAACTGTTGATGTCAATAGCCATACACCTGTAAACTATTGATGTCAATAAGCCATACACCTGTAAACTGTTGATACCAATAAGCCATACACCTGTAAACTGTTGATGCCAATAAGCCATACACCTGTAAACTATTGATTCCAATAAGCCATACACCTGTAAACTGTTGATGCCAATAAGCCATACACCTGTAAACTGTTGATGCCAATAGCCATACACCTGGAAACTGTTGATGCCAATAAGCCATACACCTGTAAACTGTTCATGCCAATAAGCCATACACCTGTAAACTGTTGATGCCAATAGCCATACACCTGGAAACTGTTGATGCCAATAAGCCATACACCTGTAAACTGTTGATGCCAATAAGCCATACACCTGGAAACTGTTGATGCCAATAAGCCATACACCTGTAAACTATTGATGTCAATAAGCCATACACCTGTAAACTGTTGATGCCAATAAGCCATACACCTGTAAACTGTTGATGCAAATAAGTCATACACCTGTAAACTGTTGATGCCAATAGCCATACACCTGTAAACTGTTGATGCCAATAAGTCATACACCTGGAAACTGTTGATGTCAATAGCCATACACCTGTAAACTATTGATGCCAATAAGTCATACACCTGTAAACTGTTGATGCCAATAAGTCATACACCTGTAAACTATTGATGTCAATAGCCATACACCTGTAAACTATTGATGTCAATAAGCCATACACCTGTAAACTATTGATGTCAATAAGCCATACATAAAATTTAAATCGGCAAAATTGTGTGATCAAAATGATGACTTTGTGTATGTGTGTGTGTGTGTGTGCGTATTTGCAACAATGCAAAAAGAAAAAGGAACAGCCCCAGAGGTTGTTTATGTGCAACTAAACATGGGATTTGGTTCCTGGGTTTGGAGGTTTAGTGTTGTCGTTTCTGGGACATCCCAGTTAATTGCTCGAACACTGTGTTTCCCTCTGTTCTACTACTTAGATCACTGCATGGTGCCGGGGGTCGTCAACGATTACAGCTGCCCAACAGTTGGTCTTGACTTCTCTGGAGTAACAGAGGAGGGAGAGAGTCAGGAATGCAAACAATATAGAACGTGTAGCCAATTGCTTCTGGGACCAGCTGCCCTCTGCTAGGAGACCTGAAGCATTGGATGGTGCCCACCCACTGTTCTTGAACACTTTTTTTATCAAAGATTCCATAGGAGAATCCTGATCAAAAGTGCAAATGTGCAGAATAGGATTTCACAGTCTCATGCCTGGAGACAATCTTTAAACCAAAATATCCCCTGAAATGTTCTTCAAACTAAACAATAACTTAGCTTAACTGGAAAAAAAAAAAGTTCTGTCTTGAGCAGCTCTTTGAAGAAGTGTCTGTACAGATCCAACGGGCCAAACAGTCGCTAGGAAAACGCTCGGGGGAAAGTGGGTTTCTGGTACGAGGGGTAACTGAAAAGGAAGGTGGGAAAGGATGCACAGCGCAGAGAATTAATGTCACTAAATTCTACTTGTAGCAACTGTCGGACTGGCAAATGTTTGTTGTATGTATTCTCAACAAAATTGGTGGGATTCAGTTTTCAATCTGCTGCAAACAACTTCTTCACAGTTTTAAAAGCACCGATGTCCCTTTGAGGGCAATGGCACACCACACCAAGATACCTTCCCCGGCCTCAGCTGCACGTGACAGGACAGCCGGCCGCGCAGAAGGGAGACGGAGGAGAGGTGCTTGCATTTCAATCGCGGGGTTGGCAAGGAGCATTCCGTTTACCGTGGGGGCAAAGGACAAATCAATTTGTCTTAGGACAAGAATACTCCTCAGAAGGGAGGATGGTGAGACAGGAGCCAGTGGCATGTCATCAGAAGGGACCGGACTGGCACAGGCTGCGACAGGGGGCCAGACAGCACTGACGATGCAGACAGTGTAGGACTGGGCCGTGGGTCCTGCTGTGCGTAGGATACTATGAGTTGGAACCACGACGAAGGCACCACACACACACACAGAGAGAGAGAGAGAGAGAGAGAGAGAGAGAGAGAGAGAGAGAGAGAGAGAATAGGCCTTTTCTAGCTGGTCCAGGAGCAGTGCGCAGCAGACACTCAAGATCCCCCTGGCAAGCCTGCGTCTACCCTGAGATGCTGTGGTCTTCCCAACTCCCTTTAGGGCCGCCGTCCTCATCTTGGGAACAAACTGAACCTGGGGGGCGGGGGGGGGGGGGCGGTGACTCTTCAGTAGTTTTCTGCAATAGGATCTATTCCAAGTTCATTCAACAAATATTTGCTCCTTGCCATGTGCCAAGGCCTGTTCTTATTCTGGAAATACACGGAACAGGACAGACAAGGTCTCTGCTTTGGTGAAGCTGACGTTCCAGTGGGGGAAGCCAGATAAAGACCAAGTGAAGTAAGTAAACAAGGTCATTTCAGAGAGTGCTAGGAAACAAAGAAGACGCCCCAGTGCCTGCAGAGTGAGGAGGGAGGGGTCGCTAGTACAGCTGGACCTTGAGAGAAAGCAATCTCTCTCTCTCACTCTCTCTGTGTGTCTGTCTGTCTGCCTCGTGAGCGCGTGCGCCTGGAGAAGGCAACACTCAAATGACAGAAACGAGCAAGCCGTGCCCACATCTGGGAAGAACATTCCAGAGAACAAGAACAGCAAAGTGCAGCACCCTGAGGCGAGCTGATGAATGGCCTCTTGGAGGATCCACCAGGTGCTGGCGTGAGGGGCGCACAGGGGAGAGTGAGGAGTGAGGTGAGGCTTTGTTCCGGGCAGAATCAGTGGACTCTCTTGCCCCGCAGTGGTTGTTCATTGGAGTTTTATGTTGGAGAGGGGCATGGCCTGTGTGTGTGCTTAAGGACAGCTAGGCTGCCTAGAGGAGAGAGTTCTGGGGAAAGGGACGGCAGCAAGGAGTCCAGCTAGAGGGAAGTGGGCAGGGTGGTGGAATGAGCTGGAATGAAGGGACTGAGGACAAGTGCTTTGGAAGTATTGGTGACTGCGATCACCCCAACAGAAGCAGGCTAGGGACCTTCAGGGCGAGTCTGGGGGCAGTGGGTAAGGGGTGGCTATAGGCAAGGCACCGGGCCCCAGACAAGGAACCCCCATCACACCCTTAGACACGGGCATGCCTGCCCTGAGTGCCCAGGCTAGAGGACCCCACTCAGGACTTCCTGTGGCTGCTCCCTCCCCTCGGGGTGCAGAGTCCATGGCTAAGGACTCCCAGGCCCAAACAGCCCCGAGCAGCTGGCTGGGCCTCTTCACTAGCGTGCCTGTCAGCAAGGTCCCCTGACACTCCGAGTGTAGTCGCTGGGGTGACAATTTACAGGGCGTATGGGCAGAGCTTGAGTTTGGGACTAGGATTATAATCAGCCTGACCAAAGATCCTGATGGTGGGAAAGGGATGCTTGGTTCTCTCCAGACCACCTTGCCCCAGAGCCCAATTCGAAGTTAAACCCGACCTTCTGAGGCAGCTTGACGATACAGTTGTCAAAGCCTGAAGCTAGAACATATTTTGTTCAACAGTTTCTTAGTTTGATTGGTAACTTTCGACCTAAAACAGGTGGCATGTGGGCTACCATTGGTGTTCTCTGTCCCAGGTCTGACACTGGTGCAGGCAGGCTGCTGGCCCACCTTCTCTGCTTATGCCCTAGACAGGCAGTCCTGGGGCCCATCATCTCACAAAAGGACTTTCTCGCCCAAACAGAATAAAAAACTTTTCAGAATTTGCTGCACCAAGTTGCGATATTGGAAAGAGCTGTCTAAAATTTAAATCTTCACTCAGCTTTCTTTTTCTAGAATCTTTGATGTCTGCTGCGGCTTATCTGTGAGCAGGTTCGAGTGGATAGAGAAGCAAGAACAAAAGAATGCACCCCACGTCCCTCTCACCCCCATGCCCCATAACCAAGCAACAAATCCACTGGCATCGAGTTGATTCCAACTCCAAGCGACCCTCTATACTATAGGGTTTCTGAAGCTACACATTTCTACAGGAGCAGAGAGCCTTATCTTTTCCCCAAAAAGTGGCTGATGGGTTTGAACTGCCAACTTTGAGGTAATCAGTCCAGGGCTTAGCTGACAGTGCCGCATACCCCATAGTAGAGGAATTAAAAAACAAACAAACCTGGAACTAGCTGGTTCTCGTGAATTTGGCAGTGTAGACTTTTATGGACCGGCGAATTTAAGCTTGAGATTTTTACAGGGTGTACCTACAATATTTCTTCATAGTGAAACTTTTTCTAGCTCTTGAGGGTAGGATGAATGATCCTTCCAGATGTGCCACAAGGAGCACTGTCATTTCCTGGTGCTTTACCCTAGAACAAGCTGACAGGTGCTGATGTGAGCTGTGAGAAATTAGTATTCCAAGTGCCTAAGAAAGATATGGCATTAAGGGTGGGCTTCCAGAATGAGAAGGAAGCTCTCGCTTGACAAGCAAGTGCCTACAGCATGCCAGGAACTGGCCTCAGCACACCGACTCTCCTTGATCCTTCCAATGACCCTCGAGTGCAGTTACTGTCCCTGATTTACAGAAAAGAAAACAGGCCCAGAGAAACCCAGCACCGCACCCAAGGCCATGCAGCTAGCCAGCAACGCCTCAAACAGGACTTTGAGCCTGAAGAATCCTCTCACCACTGGGTCTCCTGGTGAGCTAGGATTTGTCATCAAATCCACCATAAGGATGGTTTCTCCAAGAGCAGGATGTCTGGGTGTTTGCTGACAGTCCCTTGGGTCCAAATGCTTCGGCCATCAATACCTAAAGCATATAATGAATTGGTATAAAATGCAAAGGCATCTTTAATAAAAGGTAACTAGTTCTTTTGTTCAGAGCCCTGGTGTCATAGTGGATACGTGTTGGGCTGCTAATTGCAAGGGCAGTCATTCAAACCCGCTCCTCTGGAGAAAAATGAGGGTTTCTACTTCCATGAAGAATGAGTCTCAGAAACCCATAAGGGCCGTTCAACCCTGTTCCATGGGGTTGCTCTGAGTCAGCATCAACTCCGTGGCAGTGAAAGATTTTTGTTCCCTCCACTCTAGAGTAATTTTATTGAAATTGTATTAAATATAAGATTCTCTCTCTCTCTCTCTCTCTCTCTCTCTCTCTCACACACACACACACACACACACACACACACACACACCACAAAACAGAAAATCCTAGCTCTTGGCTTTTATCTGAATGAGTCCTGCTTCTGAGTGACCAAGCTCATGCCCACACTTTAAAGATAAGATTAGACAATTAGAAGAGCTAACGAGAGACGTAGCTCTGTTTTGCGCTCTTCCGAATATGACTGATTGTCAAACTTAGGTTAGAATGCGCTTGTGTGCCCGGTGGGCCTCAGACAGATTGAATCAGGGTACAACAAAGCTTCCCCAGGCCGGGATTGGCTCTGCAAAAGGTTAGCATTGGGACTGACTCTGGGACACAAAGAACACAGGATGGCCCTTCGCGGAGCGCGCTTGGCTCGCTACTGGCCTGCCCCTCCCCAGCTCCGCAGCCGCCTCCTCGGACCTGTCTGGAGCCCCCCTCCTGTCTGTTACTGATTGTCTCCTTTGTACAAGGTAAAGCCTGGCGGGATGATACCTTCAGAACCAGGAGTGTGAGGGGCGATACTGGGAGGGTAGAGGGTGAGTGGTTTGGAAAGGGGGAACCGATTACAAGGATCCACATGTGACCTCCTCCCTGGGGGACGGACAACAGAAAAGGGGTGAAGGGAGACGCCAGATAGGGCAAGATATGACAAAATAATTTATAAATTATCAAGGCCTCATGAGGGAGGGGGGAACGTGGAGGGAGGGGAAAAAAGAGGACTTGGTGCAAAGGGTTTAAGTGGAGAGCAAATGTTTTGAAAATGATTAGGGCAAAGAATGTACAGATGTGCTTTATACAATTGATGTATGTATATGTATGGATTGTGATAAGAGTTGTATGAGTCCCTAATAAAATGTTAAAAAATTTAAAAAAAGGTAAAGCCTGAGACCGGAGTGGTTGGGGACCTTCCATGTGGCCCACTTTCTCTCCCTAGCTTCTGCTGAGCTGACAGCCCGTCCCCAGCTCTGGCCTCGCTCAACACATTGCCTCTGAGTGTCCTCTCTGAGACCTCCACGTTGCCATCAAAATGTACAGATGTGCTTTACACAATTGATGTATGTGTATGAATGGATTGTGATGAGTTGTATGAGCCCCTAATAAAATGTTATAAAAAAAAAGAAGCGTCTTAAATGATCACAGGCTCTGCCTCCCCTGAGCCCGAGACAAAGAATCCCACTGACTGTTTCTCCAGCCTTGTGCTGACTGCCTGTGTCTCAGCAAGCGACCCACTGCCCACACACTCCTGCCTCCACCAGCCTGAAGTTCACCCAGTTTCTTTAGCCAATTCCTGTTTCCGGGGCGTGGGGCACTCCTCCGGATGCCTTAGCCAAGTGCTCCCTCAGTCTGCCCACCCAGGGACCACTCACTACTTGCCCTGACACTTCTTCCTCCAGGAGGTAGCCTGTCGGGTCTCCCAGGAAAAGCCAGAATAAGGTAAGTGGGTCTGACTGACAGCTGCTTCTACGTCAGGCACCTCAGGCTGGTGCCCTGAGGACAGGTAATCATCCCCTCCCTTTCCCACGTTTCTCCCTAACGTGGCTGGAATCCAACCCTGCTTTAGTCCCCGCCCTGGGAGCTGCACTTAGGCCCCCCTTGGTGCTCTCTCCCCTCACCACCCCTGCCAGCGTGGCCTTCTTTTCTGGAAGCCAAACAACCCCCCCCCCCACCTCCACACCCTCGGGCAGAGCTCCCCAGGCTAAGGCCTGCCACAGAAGGTACAAATTCCTTCCCCCTAGCCCTGTCATCCCAGGCCCTCCAGCCACCCAGCCTTATCTAGGCCCCTCCTCCGAGGCACCCACGGTCCAGCCAAACGGGCTTGTTCTTTGTTACTACTACAAGCCAAGCCGAGCCCGCTAGCAGCTCCGCCACCTTTGCACCTCCGGGTCCCTCCTCCTAGCCAGCCTTGCTTTCTGATCTTTCTGGCAACCGCCTGCTGGTCCTTCAAGGTGCAGTTCAAAGGTCCCACTCCTGCACGAACCCGCTCTGGGGCTGCTTCCCCCCAGGTTGGACGTCCTTGAACAAAAGCACACCTGTCAGCACCCCATGTCTCCTGCAGACTGTTGAAGAAACAGGAGGAAGGGCACTTGCCACCACCTCTGAGAAGCCCCCCCCCCCCCCCCCCCCCCCCCGCTTGCAGTGAAGCCCCATCAGTCTCCAAGGAGGGGCCACTCTTCGGTTATTTCAGACACAAGAGGAGGACTCCCCGCTGCCTGGAAAGGAAGCTGGCAGCTCTGTGGACATGCGGAGGTGTCGCCTTCCTCCCACAGCCCTGTGTGCCGGGAAGGGGACACTTTCATTCGTGTTTTCTTTATTCTTGAGAGAAGCCATCGTTTTGAACCCCAAAGGGGAAAAAGGTAACTCAGATTGCAGGTTTTCCGAATCCCCCCAGGTCTAGCCCGCCCACCCGCAGGTGGAAACGGCCTGACCTCCGACGTGAGAGCAGGGCCTCAGTGCACAACATATATTCTCCAACATATCTGTGTTTTATTCCGTCAATTTGCGAGAATCGAGCTAAAATATTTTGTTCATAATCTCTGGACCAAATGGAAGCCGCCGAGCCATTCATCACTGGGAACTGTCGACTAGAACGTCGATGAAAGCTCACCGTGTGCTCCCCAAAGTCTCTCCTTTACTGTAACCGCAGTGGACAATCGCCCGCCCGCCGCCAGGCCTTTTTAGCGCTGCACCCAGAGAGGGCCATGGCGCCTGAGAAGACATAAAACGCCAGAACGTGGGAGGGGGCTTTGACAGGCGCGGCAAGGTGATCAGAAGCAGGCGCACCCAAGCCAAATGCCCGAAGGAGCTGGGCACGCTGCTGGGCAGACGCGGAACACGGGGGACACTCGTCCTCTACGCCGCCCCAGGAGGCCCGGGATCGAGCCCGTGGGGCGCCACGTGGCTGGGGAGACCAGCAGCCCCGAACCCCTTTCCTGTCAGCTATGAGCTCGTAGGCTGAGAGGAGGCCAAGAGGCACCGGGCCCTGTCCGCTGCGCGCCTCCACTACCCCCACTCCAGCTCCCCGGACCCAGCGCCTGCACCGTAAAGTCCGCCCGGTAGGGGTCTCCCAGTGAGAGCTCAGACTTGGGGGCACGGGCACGGGGACTCCGGGCGCCAGCGTCCTCGACGCCCCCGCGCCCGCCGCCGTCGGCGCCCACCCGAGTGGGAAGTGGGAGTGGAAAACCCTGGCTGCGCACGCCGCCCACCCTCGGCTCTGCGGGGCGCCGGTCCACCTTCCCTTGCTCCACCTGGAGACGGCCGTCTCGGAGCCCCGTTCGCAGCCCAGCAGGGTCTGCCGGGGCCACTGCCAGCCCGGCTCGCAGGAAACCAATGGCAGCACAGCTGGCCAACCCTCGCGCAGGGCCTGGAAAAGGGGATGCGCGAGAAAAACGTTTCCAGCCCAGGCGGATCTACAGACCCGACCTCCCAGCGTCCCGGCGGCGGCCGCCCCCGCTTCCCTCCCCTCCGCTCGCCCTGCGGGGTCCTAGTGCCCAGTGCTGAGGACGTTGGGACCCTGGCGTCCGCCGAGGGGTGCAGCGGGCCGCGGGGATCCCACGCGGAATCGGTGGGCTCCGAGGTCCAAGAGCGAAGGCGCACCCGCCGCTCCCTGGCCCACTTCCTCCGGCCTCCCCGCCGCTAGCTAAGCCGGGCGGCGCGTCCCCATCAGTCCCCCTGCCCACACCCGGCTCCGTGCCACCTCCTCCCAGGGCGCTCTGGCGCCACGGTAGCCCAGAGACCGATCGTCACCCTCCACTATTCCCCCCCATCACGACCCAACCGCGCGCGGCCTCTGGGTGCTCCCAGGCTCTCGGGCCGTTGGCTGGAAGTGAGTGCCTTGGAGAGGCGAACAGAGGGGGCGCCCGCTACCAACCACGTGTGCGCGGGGGTGGGTGACAGCAGGGTCCGGAGTCCGGCACAGCGCGGCCCGCAACGGTTTGGCTGCGGGCCCGGGGGCGGTGGGCGTTGCATGGCAACCTTTCCTCCCCAGCGCGGCGTTCAGGCCCCGCTCGCCGCCCGCCGCCCTCCGCGCTCCGGCGCTAAGACCCAGGAGGCGCCGCGCTCGCCTCCTAGAGGGCGACTGCCGCCTGGGTATAAATGCGGGCCTCGCACGGGCCGGGCCATTCGCGATCTGGAGAAGCGCGGGCGCGAGCGAGCGACCAGGGCTCCGGGTGGGCGGCTGCGGTAGCGGCGCCCCGCGCAGGCTGGAGGCCGCAGAGGCTCGCCATGCCAGGAGGCCTCTAGCTCCCCGATGGAGTCAGCCGACTTCTACGAGGCGGAGCCGCGGCCCCCGATGAGCAGCCACCTCCCCAGTGCCCCGCGCGCGCCCAGCCTTGCCGCCTTCGGCTTTCCGCGGGGCGCGGGCCACGCGCAGCCCCTCGCCCCACCTGCCGCCCCGGAGCCGCTGGGCGGCATCTGCGAGCACGAGACGTCGATCGACATCAGCGCCTACATTGACCCGGCCGCCTTCAACGACGAGTTCCTGGCCGACCTGTTCCAGCACAGCCGGCAGCAGGAGAAGGCCAAGGCGGCCGCGGGCGGCGGCGGCGACTTCGACTACTCGGGTGCGTCCGCGGGCTCCGGCGGCGCCGCCATGCCCGGCGGGGCGCACGGTCCCCCTCCGGGCTACGGCTGCGCGGCGGCCGGCTACCTGGACGGCAGGCTGGAGCCGCTGTACGAGCGCGTCGGGGCTCCGGCGCTGCGGCCGCTGGTGATCAAGCAGGAGCCCCGCGAAGAGGACGAGGCCAAGCAGCTGGCGTTGGCCGGCCTCTTCCCTTACCAGTCACCGCCGCCGCCGCCGCCGCACCAGCACCCGTCGTCCGCGCACCTGGCCGCCCCACACCTGCAGTTCCAGATCGCGCACTGCGGGCAGACCACCATGCACCTGCAACCCGGCCACCCCACGCCGCCGCCCACGCCCGTGCCCAGCCCGCACCCAGCGCCCGCGCTCGGGGCCGCCGGCCTGTCGGGCCCCGGCAGCGCGCTCAAAGGGCTGGCGACCGCTCACCCAGACCTCCGCGGGGGAAGCGGCGGCGCGGGCAAGGCCAAGAAGTCGGTGGACAAGAACAGCAACGAATATCGGGTGCGGCGGGAGCGCAACAACATCGCGGTGCGCAAGAGCCGCGACAAAGCCAAGCAGCGCAACGTGGAGACGCAGCAGAAGGTGCTGGAGCTGACCAGTGACAATGACCGCCTGCGCAAGCGGGTGGAACAGCTGAGCCGCGAACTGGACACGCTGCGAGGCATCTTCCGCCAGCTACCCGAAAGCTCTCTGGTCAAGGCCATGGGCAACTGCGCATGAGGCTCTGCGGCGGGATTGCCCTGGGCCGGCCTCTGGAGGGGCCCCGGGAAGTGGTTTCGGGTCGCCGAATTTTGAAAGCCTGGCGGTTCCTTCCCCCACCCCCACCCCACCCTCGGCGCACCACCTCCCTTCCTCGGAGCTGGACTTGGTGCCTCTGAGATAAAGGGTCAGGCAGCGGGTCTCTGGGCCAGGGGAGCAAGCGGCATGAGGGCTCGACCTGGGAGCTCAGAGATTCTAGTATTAAGGAGTAACCTTGTGCCTTGGAAATGCAAACTCCTGCTCCACTTCCTACCAAGTAGGGGGAGCAAATTTGTGCCTTGCCATTTTATTTAGAAGGCTCCTGCCTCCTTCCCCCAGGTTGCAGCAGGCCTCCTGGAGCGAAGGAGGGTTGGAGAACTACCCAGGAGGAAAGTTTAGGTAGCTGAGCCCACCAGGCCGGTTCCTCAGCCCTCCTCCTTTCAGGGAAAGAGACTTCAGGACTTGGGCTTTGAACCCTGGGGGCCCTCCCCTGTGCATCCAGGAAGAAGAGCCCATCCAATTCCTTGTCTGTGTAGCCAAACCTGCCACAGACGGGGCCTCCCTTATCAGACTCACTTGGGGGTCACTAAGTGGTAACTAGAAGCAGGCCCCCACCCCCAAGTCAGACCAGAAAGCCTGGTGGCAGGTTATCCGTAAGGAAGCATGCCTTGGAAGAACGGAAGCAGAGGCCTTGCCCGAGGCTGGGGGAGCTAGCCTCGTCTGTACTGTATGCCACCAGCTTGCAACCGAACACGAAGCCCAATCACTTCATCCCTGAGGGACCGGAGCTATGAGAACATTTCCAGATATTTTTGCTTTATCAGCTGAGATCAACACTTGTATCTGGCTTCACCAAGTCCCAGCAGTGCCTTGTGCTGTGTGAATGTGTATGCCTCCACCGAACCACCATTGTTTTTGTTGTATTTTGTTTTCTTTTGAGGTTTTGCTCAGATACTTGCCAAAATGAGACTCTTCATCAGCACTGTGGGTGAGAGGCTGGTGCCCTATTTCCTCTCGGTTTGGGATTGCTTTCACTCCCGAGGGACCAAGGAAGTGAGGAGGCTTCCCCTGCTGCATCCCCTTTAGCGGTGGTGGGCCGGGGTCCCCTCCGGCCCAGGCTGCCAACAGGCATGGCCCCCAGAGGCCCTCATCTGGAAAGGAAGAGGCTTCCAGCCACCAGGCAGCGGGGAACTCGAGTGGGCAAAACAGTTTGAGTCTTTTCTTGTTGGGAGATGACAGAGTTTCGTGCTAAGGGTTTTATGTATTATATCTATAATATAAGCATATCAAAGTGATTGCTGGTGTCTTTAAAAAGAAAAAAGAGAGATTGAAGCTACTCTCATGGTTTGTGGTGAGCCTGGTCGCAGTTGAGTGTTCTCAAAGCATCTGTTCTGGGGGAGGGCCTGGCTTCTGTCAGCTCTCCTCCCCATCTGGAGCTCCTTTCCACCTTAGAGATGGATTTTCCCAAAAGGCAGGTGGATGGCAGGAGGAAGGCAAGGCTCCAAGCTGAGAATGCCCAGAACCCCAGAGAGTTAGTCTTTTGGGGGTATGTGACTGGGTGGGTGGACCCTTGGTGTGACTTCTCATCTGCCCCTAGGAAAAGAGGGGCTGCCCGAGACTTCCATGGCTACTGGGGGACTCAGCAGGCCTGGCCCAAGAAGCTCCAGGACTGCTTGGTCACACTTGCTTCCAAGTCACTTCCAGTTCCGCTGAATAGCACTGCCTTTCCCTCCAACAGGATGCAAGGCAGGGAGGGAGGGAAAGGTGGGACCCTCTCCACTTTCCCTGGGCCCTGGGCCTCCAGAATCACCTCTCTACCCTACCTCCACACCTGCTCCACTCCGCCCACCCTAGGAATGGGGCGCCTCCAGAATGGCCACCCCTAGAACCTTGACCCCTGTTCCCAGCTGGAACCAAGCAGGAGACATACCTGATGCTACCTCACCTCTGGTGGAGACAGGTAGAGCCCTACACTACCACCCCACTTCCACCCCCGTCACCACCACCACCCCATCCTCTCTCAGAGGGAAAAAGCCCCTCCCTTTTTGTTTTCATCACGGGGTTTGTGGGCCATGTCAATGTGCACGGAAACCTTTTCAAGAAATCTTCAAGAAATTACAGATTCTTTGTCAGTTCCACTGACCTGCTTTGTGTGATTAACAGGGGCCACCTGACCCCCACTCCTCCTCCCCTCACTAGCCTCCTCCCCACCTCCTCACCCAAGGCTGCCCTTGGCAGAGGACAGGCTCAGTGAGGAGGCGGCAGCCTGCCCTCCCGCCCTGGGAACCAAGGCAGCCAGGGGCAGGCCACAGCTTGCTAGGCGCCCAGCAAACCCTCTCTGAGTTCAGCATCAATTCCAGTTTTTCTTGTTTGAGGGGGCTGATCCTCCAGCTTCCCCCTAGAACAAGTCCCAGGATGGGTGGAGGAGGGGCTGCCTCCCTTCTCCGCCTCCCTCTTCAGGGGGCTCCTCCTTGTCTGCAGATCTGGAGGTCCAGGTGATACAACTTCATCCAGCCCTAGGAGAGGGTGTGTGTGTGCGTGGTGGGGGGTGTCCTTCGGTGTGTGTGTGGGGGGCGGGGTTTGGACAGACTTGCCTGTGGGGTCTGGGGGGGGAGGACTTTGTGTAGCTGTGGGTCAAACGTGCCAGGGCACGAGGGGTGTCCAGGAAAAGCCTTCTCTCCCTTGAAACCACCAGTCTCCTGACTGCAGTCTTAGAGGAAACCATCCCAAGAGCACCCCAAGTATTCACTGCATGCCCAGAGTGTGTCCAGGCCTGTGCCAACGATGGCTCACCCCTCGAACACCACCAAGGCTCAGGCCTGCTCACCGAGCGCCTGCCCCCTGTGGGCCGAAGATGCAGTGAGAGTGTGGCCTGCGTGGTAAGGGAAAGCGCCATGTATGAGCAGGTGCCACCAGGGAAGGCTTCCTGGAGGCTGCAGCATTGACTCGACCCAGGGAGACTGGTCCCTCCCGAATTTACCCCTGCCAAGAGGCTTTGGCATGGCACAAGAGGTAGCCCCTGAGAGAAGCGTCCACACTTCTCTCCTGGGTCATCCCAAGCCAAGGCACTCCAGTATGACTACTCAGGGAAGCGAGTGAGGCAGCTCCATGTAGCCTGCCGCCTCCTTATGCTCCCCACCTGTCACAGATGTCATCCTTATCTCCCAGATCTCCTGGGAATCCACGAGCTTGGGGTTTGGCCCTGACACCTGTGATGAGCCACCCGAGATGGGGAGGAGTGTCCACCCCACCCAGGTCTCCCGCCCTCTCCTTCCCTGGAACCTGCCAGACTTCCTTCATGGGTGGCAGCCGAGGTCAAGGAGGAATTGAAATCCTGACCTTGCTCCATCACGGGGGTCCTTCCTGGCAGAGAACACCCAAGCCTTCCACAGAAGCAGGGCGGGAAGGTCTCACTTGCTTCCCTGTGCCAGCAGATGCTGCAGGGTGGGGGCAGAGGAACTGGGTGGGGTGGGGGCGCCAACTTTGCTTTGCTTTTCTTTCACTCGCACCTTTGGTGCCAACTCAGTCCCTTTCCTCATCTCTCTGTGCCACCCCACCAGTCATTCCACCACCCAACGCCCCACATGAATGGCATAGGGAAGATACAAAACCCACTATCAAAGCCTCCTAGCCCCACCCAACCCAGAGCAGTTTAAAAGCCAGATGGAATCTCTGGGAAAGAGCATTAATAGCTCAATCTGTGAAGGCTGGCAGGGCCAAGGAACCTGGGACCTGGGTGTACAGGGCTTGGGGTGCCTAAGCATGGCTCTGAGGACTGTCTGGGGACTCTCCTCTCTGCCCGTGTCCCTGAAGGAAGTGTGGAGGCCCACCTAAGATGGACTAAAGATACAAAGATGTTTCTCTTACTGTCATCAATTCCAAGTCCAGGCTGGGAACTGATATGTTGAACAAGCATCTGCTGTGATTCTTGCTGCATTTCACCTTTGCTCTCTTGTTGTCCCCACTTCCATCTTCACCCCATGCTCCCCACCCACTCAGGTGTCTACCTGATCCTGGAGCCAAATGAAAGGAGATTGCTTCATGTCTTGTGTATCTTGGCCTTCAGCTGAACTTGGCCCCGACGAAACCCTAGGATAGACCAGGGATGGCTTACCCAATAAGCAAGACGAGCATGTGCTTGGAGCATTAGCAAAACAGGAACCCCAGTTATCAGAAACAAAGACCCATAGATGCCAAGCAGGCAGGACACAGAGAATTGAAGCACTGCAGTGGAAGAGAGGGAACTGATGGGCCGCTAAATGAAGCTGACACCAGCTCTAGTACGTGACAATGTGCCAGCCAGAACCAACGTTTACACCGGATCACAAAAGCTCCCTTCAACGTCACTTTGTGGACAACACTCTCCATGCCTCATTCCCCCCCCCCCCTTCCTCATAATTGGAGTTCCTTATTTCAGTAGATCTCTTGGGAGAATGCTATTTCTTTCTAGTAAACAAGAAGTGGGGTGGGTAATACTGTCTAACACTACCTAAAAATAAAATATAATAATTTGTTGCAGAGGTATATCAACAGAAAACGGCTAGAAATCCAAGCTGGGTTCACAAGAGATGTGGGTTGAGGGCTATTACTGCTGGTGTCAGATATATCTTAACTAAAAGCAGAGAATACCAGAAATCTGTTTGCCTGTGTCTTATTGACCATGCAAAAGCATTCGGTTCTGCAGATGGTAACAGATTCTGGACAACACTGAGAAGAACGGGAAGGGCAGAACACTTGGTTGTGCTCCTGCATATTGTCCAAGAGTCACTCCAACAGGAGGCAAGGACGCGGCATGGTTTAAAAATCAATGGGCGGGAGGGTTAGGGTTGTACCTTTCACCAGACTTATTCAATCTGTAGGCTGAGGAAACAATCCAAGAAGCAGTGTTCTATATGGAGGATTGGCAGAAGGCTCGCTAACAACCAGCACGCTGCCCAGGACCCAACTTTTCTGGCTGAAAGTGAAAAAGACTTGAAGCACTTAATGATGAATATCAAAGATGATGACCTTTCATGTGGATTAGATTTTAATGTAAAGAAAACAAAAGTCCAATTAGCAACAGTTTAGTAAACAGATTTAAAGGTCCAAGCAGTCGAGGATTTTATTTCACGTGGAGCTACAGTCAACACCTATGGAAGCAGCCGTCAAGAAGTCTAATAACATACTTCGTGGGGGAAATCTGCAAAATGCTTCTTTAAGGTGTTAGCAGGTGAAGATGTCGACAGATGAACCCCTCGGGACCAGTGCTGAGAGCGGTGATACCAGGAAGGTGGAGGGAGGGTGGGGTGGAAAGGGGGACCTCCTCCCTGGGGGATGGACAACAGTAAAGTGGGTGAAGGGAGACGTCGGGCAGTGTAAGATATGATGAAATAGTAATAATTTATAAATTATCAAGGGTTCACGAGGGAGGAGGGAGTAGGGATGGAGGGAGAAAAATGAAAAATGAGGAGCTGATTCCAAGAACTCAAGTGAAAAGCAAATGTTTTAAGAATGATGAGGGTAATGAATGTACAAATGTGCTTTACACAGTGGATGGATGTATGGATTGTGATAAGAGTTGTATGATCCCCCAATAAAATTATTAAAAAAATAAAAAGTAAAGATGTCACTTTTAGGCCTAAGGTGCACCTGACACAAGCCATGGTATCTTCAGTCACTTCATATGTATGCGAATAAGAAAGACCAAAGAGGAAGTGATGCATTTGAACTCTGATGCTGGTGAAGAATATTGAAAGAACCACAGACTGCCAAAGGAAGAGACCAATTGGTCTTGGGAGTAGTACAGCCAGAATGCTTCTTAGAACTGAGGATTCCTTCTTGAAGGGTCTCGGGAGGAGATGAGTCAGTCAGGATGCAGTGTAGCAACAATGAGACATACAACTTTCCTCTAGTTCCTAAATGCTTCCTCTCCCCACCCCCACTCCCACTATCATGATCCCAATTCTACCTTGCAAACCCGGCTAGACCAGAGGATGGACACTAGTACAGATAGGAACTGGAAACACAGGGAATCCAGGGCAGATGATACCTTCAGGTCCAGTGGTGTGAGTGGCGATACTGGGAGGGCGGAGGGAGGGTGGGTTGGAAAGGAGGAACCTATTACAAGGATCTATATGTGACCTCCTCCCTGGGGGACGGACAACAGAAAAGTGGGTGAAGGGAGACGTCAGACAGGGCAAGATATTACAAAATAATAATTTAGAAATTATCAAAGGTTCATGAGGGAGAGGGGAGCGGGGAGGGAGGGGGAAAATGAACTGATGCCAGGGACTTAAGTGGAGAGCAAAGGTTTTGAGAATGCTGAGGGTAACAAATGTACAAATGTGCTTTGCTCAATGAATGTATGTATGCATTGTGATAAGAGTTGTATGAGCCCCCAATAAAATGATTTTAAAGAACCAAACAAGAATTCTCGTAGGAGCTGATACCAAGGGCTCAAGCAGAAAGCAAGTGTTTTGAGAATGATGAGGGCAACATATGTACAAATGTGCTTGACACTATGGATGGATGGATGAATTGCAATAAGCCCCCAATAAAATGATTTAAATAAATAAATAAAAGGGACAGAATGTTTATCCAAAAAAGGAGAAGAAAAAGTGAGGATGGTGAGACTTTGGACGTGTTGTCAAGAGAAACCAGTCCCTGGAAAAGGACAGCATGTTTGGTAAAGCAGCAGGGAATTGAAAAAGAGGAAGACTTTTGACAAGACGATTGACACAGTGGCTGCCTCAATGCGCTCGAACACTTGTGAAGATGTCACAGGCCTGGGCAGTGTTTTCCTCTGGGTCACACTGAGTTGAGAGTAACTGAATGGCACCTAACAACAACAATAATAGGAAAGCTGGACAGTGAGTAAGTAAGGTCACCAAAGAATGGATGCCTTTGAAATAGGGGGTTGGCAAAGACCATTGACTAGACCGTGCTTTGCCAGGAGAATGAAAAATCTGTTTTAGAAGAATACAGCCAAAATACTTCTTGGAATCAAGGAAGACAAGACTTCACCTCACGTATTTCAGACCTGTTTTCAGGAGTCCCTGGGGAAGGGTATTGTGCTTGGTAAAGCAGAGGGTGAGCAAAAGAGAAGACTGTCCATGAGATGAATCGAAACAGTGGGTACAGTACTGGGCACAGCAGTGACTGTGGGAACGCTGCAGGACCAGGCAGTGTTTCCTTCCGTCGCACATTGGGTTACTATGAGGTGGACCCTACCCAACAGCCCCTAACAATGTATATTTAAAAAATATTTTTTTCTGGTCATTACAATTTCTTTATGACATCTTTTCATGTGTTTGTTTATAACTATGGCATTGATTATGAAATAGGTATCAAAGTTAAAGTACAAAGGGGGTTCAAAACTCATGGAAAATGGAATTAATAGATAATGGAATTTTCCACAAACTTTTTAAGTCTCTGAAAGTAAAATTGGTGAAAGTCAGTATTTTTTTTTTGTTGTGGGAGTACAACAGAATCTTATATTGAGTGTTGAAACAATTAAGTTCACAAATTCATTTTCCGATTACAGATTATATGGAGTATTCTTTGTGGAGAAAGGGTACTATGTAGTAAAAATCTTAGTACCTCACAGCAACTAAAAATTATATAATCCCATTCATCTTATTTCACTAAAATGGCATATCACACTTTCGCTTTCCATCATTAATATTTCTGCCACATTCAAAAAGAAGTTGCATCACAGATAGCTAACACACACATATGCATACATACATATATTTAACTCATATGAGTGAAGAGAAAAAACAGGAGTGACCAGAAATACATGAGTGAACAGAAGGGAGAACACAGAGATCCGCACATTCAATACTATGTGTTCAAGACTTGCCATGGGAGGCTGTACATTGGTACATGTGAGGGCTGGAGGTACAGGGAGTCCAGGGTGGATGATGCCTTCAGGACCAAGGGTGTGAGGGACGATGCTGGGAGAGTGGAGGTGAGTGGGTTGGGGGGGGGGACTGATTACAAGGATCCACATGTGACCTCTTCCCTGGGAGAGGGACGGCAGAGAAGGGGGGAAGGGAGACTCCGGATAGGGCAAGATATGACAAAATAACGAGGTATAAATTACCAAGGGCACATGAGGGAGGGGGGAAAGGGGAGGGAGGGGAAAAAAAAAAGAGGACCTGATGCAGGGGGCTTGGGTGGAGAGCAAATGCCTTGAGAATGATTGGGGCAGGGAATGTATGGATGTGCTTTATACAAT
The DNA here is from genome assembly GCF_050624435.1 of Tenrec ecaudatus. Classification (NCBI taxonomy): domain Eukaryota; kingdom Metazoa; phylum Chordata; class Mammalia; order Afrosoricida; family Tenrecidae; genus Tenrec; species Tenrec ecaudatus. The sequence continues at coordinate 28,837,007 of NC_134547.1, forward strand.
TGATGTATGTATATGTATGGATGGTGATAAGAGTTGTATGGGTCCCTAATAAAATGTAAAAAAAGAAAAGAGGAGAAAAAAATGATTAGGGCAGGGACTGTACGGATGTGCTTTATACAATTGATGTATGTATAAGTATGAACTGTGATGGGAATTGTATGAGCCCCTAATAAATTGTTAAAATTAAAAAATATAAATCAATCAATTAATTAATTAATTTAAAAAAAAGACTTGCCATGGGCCAGACAAGGGCCATGTTAATGCATCTGAAGGCTCTAACCACTGATTTTCTAACTCATCTCTTTCCTTTTACAAAAGACACTCATGTCAGTGCTATATAAAGTGATCTATAGATTTGTTGCAATCCCAATTAAACTTCCAGCAGCCTTCTTACCAGCAATAGAAAACCCAGTCTCAACTTTGCATGGAAGTGCAAGAGGCCCGAGACAGCAGAGCCGCGGTTCTCAACACAGCATGCAGACTGATGGGTGTATGCAAGAGTCCAGAAATAAAACAGCACAGCTATGGTCAACTGGTTTTTTGGGGTGGTTAACTGATATTTTAAGAGTTTTTTGGCATATAATTCATATACCATACAATTCAAGAGTTCAAACACATTAAGAATAGTTGTACAATCACCACCACAATCAGTTTCAGAATATTTCTTTTTTCTTGTATTCATTGTTGTGAACTCCTCATTTCCCCCCAACCTCCCCTGCCTACTCCCAAGAAACCATTAGTCCAGCCGTTGTTAGTAAACAACTTAAATAAAGGAAAAACAGTACAACAGAAAAACCTTAATAGAAAAGAGAGCAGAACCCTCCAGATTCCTACCCATCAGAACTAAACGCTGTCTGAGTGGCTATAAAAGGAAGAAAAGTAAAATGGTAACTGGCTTCAGTTCTTTTGTGACATACAAGAAGTTTCAAGCAAACAAAAGAGAAATGAAAGCAGAAAACATTAAAAACTAGTACAAATTTCAAATGGGTCAAAAGAGATACCAACGCTAAAGTTAAAATGGGTGCATAAGCAAATGTAGTGAAGAAAGCTGATGGTGCCCAGTTATTAGAAGATAAAGTGTCTGGGGTCTTAAAGGCTTGAAGTTAAACAAGCGGACATCTAGCAGGGGAGCAAGAAAGCCCACAGGGAAGAACACGCCAGCCTGTGTGACCATGAGGTGTTGAGGGGAGCAGGTATCAGGCATCTGAAGACCCAAAGCAAACAATCATGTCAATGCAAACAAGGGGGTCGGGTTGGAGACCCAAAGTCCATCTGTAGACAATTGGACATCCCCTCACAGAAGGGTCACAAGGAAGGGATGATCCAGCCAGGGTGCAGTATAGCACCAACGAAACACACAACACTCTCCTAGTTTTTAATGCTTTCTCCCCCACCCCACCCCCACTATCAACACCCCAGCTCTGCCTTACAAATCTGGCTAGATGGGGCATGTACACTAATGCAGATAAGAGCTCTCAACACACAGAATCCAGGATAGATAACCCCCTCAGGAACAATAATGGGAGTAGCAATACCATGAGAGAGGGGGAAGATGTGGGGAAAAGGGGGATAGAGGGGGAACCATCACAAGGATTGGCATATAACACACACACCGCCAAGGGAGATGAACAACAGAAACGTGGGTGAAGGGAGACAGTGGACCCTTTCATACAGTTCCTCATGTTGTGGTGACCCCCCAATCATAAAATTATTTTCGTTGTTACTTCATAACTGTAATTTTGCTACTGTTAGGAAGCAAATGCAAACATCTGATATGCAGGATGTATTTTCATTGTTACAAATTGAACATAATTAAAGTATAGTGATTAATCACAAAAACAATATATAATTATATATTGTGAAATATCTATTTCTAATTATAAATAAATGAAATTTTGTCTTGAAGCATGGTGTAGCATGGGAAACAGTCTTCACGCCGGGTGCTAATATGTGGGCATATCTGCATGTGAGCGGACCCGACTGGAGACAGATAGAGGAGCCGTGTCTCGGTTCCTAAGACCATCGGGAAATTTTCTGATGGTCTTAGGCAACCTGTGAAAGAGTCATTCTATGCCCAAAAGGTCGCGGCTTACAGGTTGAGAACCACTGGTGTAAGATATGAAAATAATTATAATTTATCAAGGGGTCACAAGGGTGGGAAGGCGGTGGGGAGGGGAGAGAAAAAAGAGGAGCGATAATAAGGGTTCAAGTGGAAAGAAAATGTTTTGAAAATAATGATGCAGCATATGTACAAATGTGCTTGATACAATTGATGTATGGTATGGATCATTATAAGAGCTGTAAGAGTCCCCAATAAAATGATTTATTTTTTTTAAAGGAGAGGAAATGATAAGGTTGGTCAACTGATTTTTGACAAATTTATTCAATGGGGAAGGGAGAATTAATGGTGCTGGGAAGATTAATGGTGCTTGGAAGATTGGATTTCCACATGCAGAAAAATGAAACAGGATCCTTGCCTTAAGTTATCCATAAAACCACATTCAAAGTGGATTCAGGATCTAAATGTACAACCTAACAGTCCCGATTTTTAACAGTTTGTCCCGCATCCCATGGCGTTTTTAAAGAGTCCCGAGTTTTGGAAATAATGCTCTGCAAGCTCGGGAACGGCCGGAGAACGGGAAGGGAATATACGGTTTCAGCTGCCATGTGGGTATTTCGCCAGGATGAGTTTTATATTATTTTTGTTAATTTTATAATGTTAAACTTTAATAATAGATAATTGTTGAGAACTGATGATCGAGAACTACTTATCAAAGTTCACATTGTTGATCAGTTGTTAGAATTCGACCACCATTGTTTGGACTTAATGAACAATGGCATTTTTTGGCATTGGCAACGACGAAAACATTTTGTAACTGTCTCTCAGATGATACACATCGTACTGCGTGCTACTGCGAGTTAAACAAGTGATGTCCACAAATCAACTATTCTGCTCATGCTAATTTCTTTTCTTCATCTCCTTAAGCTGTTTTGGAGGAAGATGCAGCAGTATTTAAATATCTTTTATGTTTCTGTGTCTCCAAGTGCTTTGAAATATCATTCTTCCCGCTGTGCAAAACTCATTCAATCATATTACTCAAAATGTCCCATCTAGTAATATTTCCAAAAATGATCTTTTTAATATATATTGATAAGGAAAAGGTTAAATCTTGGGCATCAGCAAAAATCACAATAGAGAAAAAAAGGTTAGAAATATTTCATCATTTTGAAACAAATCACGTTCCATACAATAATGCACTAAAACCTGTGGACTACGCACTGTCCTTACCAGGAACTACTGCTGCGACTGAACGCGTTTTTTCTACGGTAAATAAAGTGTGGACATCAGAAAAATCACAATTAAGTGTTGAGACCCATTTTATGTGTGAAATATAATTTAACAAATTCTTGTGAAAATTTTCATGACCTTTTAAACAATGACAGCAATCTACTAAAAACATTCACTGAAATGAGAAATATGCCAAAGAATAAAATATTACTATTCATAATTTTAATGTATTATATTTTAAAATTGTACCTATGTTGAAATTTTTTAAAGTATATTACAATACTATTTTTGTGTTCTATGAAAATGTTTGTTGCCCCATATAGACCAAAGTTTTAATCAAGAACCCCGCCCCACACACCCGGTCAATGGTGTCCCGATTTACCAATGTTAAAATCTGGTCACTTTAACCTAAAACCGTGAAATTTTAAAATTAAAAAGCAATGACTACATTGGCCGGACTGACTTTTCTCAGTGGATTATCTCATTAACTGCAAAAGCACCATAGCAAAAGGCAAAATCAATGGAGAGGGCCTCATAGAGATGAAAACCTTACCAAAAGATATTACCACAGAAATGAAAGGCAAACTACTAATAGGGAGGATACTTTTAAAAAAATCATTTTATTAGGGACTCATACAACTCTTATCACAATGCGTACATACATCATTTGTGTGAAGCACATTTGTACATTCATTGCCCTCATCATTCTCAAAACATTTGCTCTCCACCTAAGCCCCTGGCATCAGCTCCTAGTTATTTACCCCTTCCTCTCTGCTCCTCCCTCATGAACCCTTGATAATTTATAAATTATTATTTTGTCATATCTTAGACTGTCCGACGTCTCCCTTCACCCACTTTTCTCTTGCCCGTCTCCCAGGGAGGAGGTTATATGCAGATCCCTGTCATCAGTTCACAGGGAGGATATTTTCCACAAGAGTCTAGGCACCAACACGTCCACAATTTAGAAACAACGTGACAAGCAACCAATCCTAAAATTTCACCAAAGAGAAAAAATATTCTAATGGCCACCAACCACATGGAAAGATGCTCAATGTCATTAGCGATTGGAGAAGTGTAACTCCAAACCACAATGAGAAAACATTATGCTTCCACTAGGATGGTTGGTTTAAATTAAATAAATAAAATAAAACAGAAAAGAACAAAGGTTGGTGAAGATGGAGGGAAATTGGAACACTCACCCATTGCTGGTGGGACTGCAAATGGGACGGTACAGCTGCTGTGGAAAACAAACCCAAACCCAGCAAACTACCAGCAATTCCACTCCGATGCAGCTACTCAGAAAATTTGAAAGCTGAGACGCAAAGAGACTTGTACACCAATGTGCACTGCAGCACTATGCACAACAGCCCCAACTTGGAAACCATCTAAATGTCCATCACACACACAAAAATGGCTAAACAAAATGTGATCCAGACAGACAAAGGAATACTATTCAGCCAATAGAAGAAGTGAAGTCTTAATGCATGTTACAGTACCGCTAGAGCTTGAAGACATTGTGGTAAGGGAAATAAGTTGATCACAGTGACCTCATTTACATGTAAAGACAAGAAAAGGCCAATAGAGAGAGACTAAGGTTTATTAATGGTTATGAATGGTGGGAGGGAAAGAGACAAGGTGATGGATTACATTGATTAAGGGTTACAACTGGTTATTGGAATTGAACTGGTTATTGCTCAATAAGTTGAATATCTGTAAAAAGAGTAGCTGCTAAGGCTGCTTATAGACAAGCAAACACCTCGTGGGATTTGGTTCTCAGGTTTGGAGGTGTAGAGTCATGGTTTCATCCCAATTAATTGGACTATTGATGTGTTTTGTGCTTCTGTTCTACTCCTCTAAGTTCATTGCATACTGCCTGGGGTCTTAGAAGCTTGCAAGCAGCCATTCAAGGCACAATGATTAGTTTCTATTTACCTGGAACAAGAAAGGAGGGAAATCAGGAACCAAAGGAGGACGTGGAATGTGTGGCTTATGGCCTCTAGCACCAACTGCCTCCTTGGCCATGAGATCAGAAGAACTAGATGGTGCCCATCTAAACATTGCTCAGCATTTTGGTCAGAGAATCCATACAAGGATCCTTGTTAAAAGTTGCAAGATGCGGAACAGCATTCTAGATTCTCGTGAACTTTTTCTGGAACCTAAGAGAGGAGTTAAACCCCTGAAACTATTGCGTGGAGATCTTCTTTAAACTTGAGACAGAAAACATCCTCTCAAGTCTTCTTGAAACCAAACCACAGGTTAGCTTAAGTGCTATCAGCATCCTGCTCTTTTGAGATCTACAAGAGATCAAGTTGACAGCAGCAACTGGGTAGATTAGACAGGAGCTTTAGGGGGGGCAGTGAGTTTATGTTAATGAGAAGGTGACAACTCAGAAAAGGAGGTTCAGAAGAATGCAATCAATGTCATTAAACAGTCTGCGTGGAAGTTGTTGGATTGGTGTGCATGTTTCCTGTGTTTATTTTCCCAGCAACAGTCATAACAATCTTTCTTTACGCTTTCTTCCCCATCCAGGGGTCCACTTATGGGACTGAGGCCTGCCTGCCAACCTGGAGTGTGCAGTCCCAGGGCTCCCCACTGTGGGAAGCAGCAGCACAAGGACACTAGAAGGAAGTCTCGACCATGGAACCTACTCTCCATGAATCGTTGCTTCTCCAAAAATGCCCTTCATATGCACAGATCTTCAGAAGGCCACCCAGCCAGAAACAACTAGCCCTCCACATCCAAGTACAGTAAGCCAGACTTTCAGATAACTCCCACTTGCCCTTTCATGTTATATACATTTGTCCTCACTTGAAAACCAGTGAACCAACCCCTACTGGAAATAACTTCATCACAATCATCTGCATTTGCTGTTTACAAGTCAGAGACAAGGTTTGAGCCTTTTCTTGGGTGAAAGTAAGGCTAAATAAGAACCCTATGCCCCTGTTGTGAAGTAAACACAGATTCCACTTGAATGGCCCTTGTTCAGAACCTGAGGTCTACCTGTAATTACTTTACCTCCAGAATCAAAGACCTAGCCACGCCCATTAGACTCCACAGGAGAGTGGATAGGGAGAAGTATGATTGTTGAGGAGGGAAAGAAAAGGGAGTCCGAAAGAGCTAGGGGGACTGGAGGAGACAGAGTGTGTGATAGTTAGGTTTTGGTCAACTGGGTTGGGCCAGGTACTTAAGATCTAGTAATCCTTCATCATGTGACCTCAAACAACGTGATCACCTGTATAATGGAATCTTCCTTGAGCACTCGATCATTTGTAAGAAGAGTAGGGTGGGAGGCAACATCCTTACTTAGATCACAACCCTGCGTCTAACATAAGTGGAAACTGTGGGAAAGCTTGCCTGCTTTTTGCTGGATCTGAATCTGGATCCTACAAGTGGCTCGATGACCTGCTGGCTCTGAGTCCTACAACTGGCTCATCGACCTCCAACTCGAGGCACTGGCCCACCATATTGCCCATGTGTCCTGGGAGTTGCCAATGGCCTGCCATCTGATCTCCTGAACTTGGATTCATTTGCCTCTGCAGCCACAAGCCTGTCATCTTCCTATAGTTCTTTGGTTCATCAGCCCCCACAAAAATAGGAGCCAGGAGAAGCCTCCATCCTAACATCGGACTCATGGATTTGGACTCAGCTTAGAATCAGTCATCTCTACAACCGTGTGAACCATTTTAAATATATGTACAGATACATACATATATATATAATCTTGATCTACATCTATAAGCTTCACTGATTTTGTTTCTTAAGCGAATCCAGCTTGAGACTATTTGGAGTATCCATATCTGCTGGGGCTATATGAGGCAGGGGCAGCTGAGATCTTGGGCTTCCTGCTTCAAAAGTCCTCCAGGAATTCATTCTGCTGGCTTAGGTCCACTCTGGAAGGGTTTTTATTGAGGAGAGCCAGCCCGATGGTGAGCACATCAGTGGCTAAATGCGATGGCGTAGGGTCCCAGACAAGATCTTCTTCCACCTAAAGATCTGTTTGCCTCTTGGCAGCACAATCCTTCGCCTGAAAGAAAACTGTCCCCGCTCCAGACGGAATTCCGGTCTGTCCCGAGGAATGCCATGCCTGCTGGGGAAATGCAGCACATTGGTGGCACCCTTGCTGGAGTGCGTGTTGGGCAATGGTTCCCCTGCATGGGGCAAGGGCAGGAACTGCAGGGATGAGGGGCTGTGTGGGCCCCTCTGGAGAGAGTCCCTGTGACCCCCCGCATCAGGTTAGGACCCGTCTGAAGTAGCCTCCGTGAGTGACTGACAATTTGCAAACACATTTTATTTGATCCCGAGTTGTGCTGGAGTAATTACAGTGACGAAGCATGACAAATCACTCCTGCCACAGCGTCTGCTCGCTGTGAGCAAATGTGTTTGCTTCACTATTTTGCCTGGTGCGGCAACGTTGCAAAGAGAGACTCATTCACTGCTCTTGGAGGCAATTTGTTCCAAATTTTCCCACTAATTTGATTTTAATCTGATATTTAAGATGCATGTGACCGCATCCCACTGATTTATAGGGCATATGCCCTACCTGGCAGAAGCTTAATGGGCCTTCACCCAGGAGCTCCCAGGACTGAGGGTTTCTCCCAGAACCACTTGAAAGCTCTGGAGTCTGTGACGCTAATCTCTCCATCTAACTCAGCGCCACACAGGCCACGTTCTGGGGCCAGTAACAGTGTGTATGAAGCAGACGGTCTGGTGGCGCCTGGTGGGTCTGCGATTCAGTCTAGCTGCCCTGGCAAGCACAGATTTGGAGGAGGGAAGCAAGATGTCCATGGTGACTGTTTCTTATTTCTCCTCCCCTCCCCCCTCCCCCCCCCCCCCCGTGGTGGAGATGGCCATAGGGCAGATGGCCATGGGGCAGCATCGCCATCAGACCCAATCCTGGCTTGCCTGTTTCTGGAAACATGCCCCTCACCAAGCCTCTTGCTCTCTCTGAGCTTTGGCTTCTGCTGATCTAAAATACATGCAAAACTCATACCTGCGTCATCCAGTTGTGAAAGGTAAACAAGGCGAAGCTTGTGAGACATTTGGCTCAGCTCCACCTGCACTCAAGTGCCAAGTCCTAGGGAGCAGGCCTCTGGTGCGTGAGGACAAGGGTTCTCACTGGGGAGCCAGTCTCCCAGGTCATGAGAGCATCCCTGAGCCCACAGCCCACCCACGCACTCGCTTACACTTAGAAAGAAGAACAACCCTACCTGTCTCGGAAGAAGTACCACCAAAGCCGGGAGGATGAGCCTGCATCGCACAGGAGAGAGTGGTCCCTAGAGGAGGACTTCGTGCTTGGTGAAGTAGAAGGGCAATGCCAAAGAGGAAGACCCTTAAGGTGATCGACTGGCACGGGGACTGCAACGAGGGGCTCAGGCGTCGTGAGGAGGGTGCAGGTCCCTTCTCTTGGTGGTCCCATGAGTCAGAACTGACAAGTCACAGCATTGGGACAGTTGTGACCTTCCTCAGAGGACAGGGAAGCCTTGCTGTCCCCTTGCTGGTGGCAGAGGAGCATATGTGTAGGTTGGTGGGGTACTCTGCCCACCCCTCCCCTTCCCCCCCCCCCCGCCAGCTGCCCACTGGGACACCTCAGCCCTGGCTGGTTCCCATTGACCCATCTAGTTTGGGCTAGGAGTGAGGAGGAAAGTGCCCCATGCTCTTTGAGCATCCCCTAGGGTCGGGGTGCCAAGGAGGGGCACAAAGGCAGGTCTGAGGCCTTGACCCAGCTTCCCCAGATCTTGGGCCACTCACGAACAGGCAAGAGCTATGGAAACCTACCCTGCTCTTGCCTTCCCTGTCAGGAATGCTTCTACAAGATTTAAAAAAACATTCATTCAAGCTCATGAGCAAACACTTCAGGCAAGAAAGGAGGCAGCTCTCAGGCCCCCTACTTCACAGCCCAAGCACAGGAAGCGGTTCGGTGGGACCTGCTGAACTAAGAGAAGGAAGCAGGCGCTCAGTAAGACTAAAAGTCTAATCCGCAGCTTCTCCACAGCCCAATCAGCCAGGCTTGGGCCAGGGCCGCAGAAGGAGCGAGGCAGGATGGCTGGGCGACTCCCTAGGCCCAGGCAGCCCCGGGGAGGGGGGCTGGTGGGTGTGGGCATCCCGTGGCACGCTGGAGCGATGACTTGGTGCTGACTTGGAGGCAAGGCTTGAGGAGCTGGTAGGCCCAGGATGGGGGAGGGTCTCTCCAGAGCACTGCCTCAGTTCATCTAGGCCCCAGCCCCCTGCCTGCGTAGCACTCTCTCATCTGGGAGAGGCATGTGAGTCACTGGCCAGGCTTGCTGAGCTGAGGGAGGCAGGACGGTGGCTCTGAGCCCAAAATGTGTCAGAGGCAAGATGAGCAACTTGAATGACATGGAGTTTATGTAATTATGTGGGCCAGCACTGCCCGGGGTGTGTGTGCACCAAACGAGAAAGGGGAGCGTGGGTCTTTCCTGGCTGGGCTGCGCCTTGGGGTCTCATCAGAGACCTCAGGCCCCAAGGTCAGCCACTCACCTGACAGGCAGGCAGCCTGAAAGGGGCCCCCAGCCAGGTGCCCGGAACTGGGTCTACCAGCGGCTCAGGCTCCCCAGGGCTGGACCAGGACAGAACCAGAACACCTCTCTTGGATGCTGTGTGTCTGGCGAGATAGCTTTACTCTCTCTTGCTCTCGCTCTGGATCTCCACTCACAAGCCACCTCACCCCCTCACACACCAAGGGAGGGGAAAGCTCGTGAATTTCTAACACTCTCATGATTGGCTTTATTTCATGACACCCTCTCCCCACTTTGCCTCCACTCTACATTTCCGAACTTTTCACATTTATTTTCACTTTTAATTTTAAAAATTAAGTCAGCTACATGCCATTTGGGACATCTTGGGGAAATTCAGAAATTGGAAGAATAAGGCAGACATGGCAAAGCCAGGTTTGGGGACGGGGGTGCCAATGACATCGTCAGCTCTCCTCATCAGACATCACGGACGGGCGGCCAGGACCCCGCAGCTGGGGCTAAGCCTGCGAGAGACTGGCACGGTCCAAGGACCATGAGGCACAGCCCAATGTGAACCTGCTCCCTGGAGCCCCCAGACCCCAATGCTGGCTCGAATTGTGTGCCCTGGCCCTGCCACACACCTGCTGTGTGACCAGGCACAGGTCTGGCAGCCTCTCTGTTTGAGCATGTCGGAGAGGTGTGCCAGGAGTCCCAGAGGCAAGATAATGAGTGGCTAGACCCCCCAGAACAGAGCAAGTGAGGGAACCATGTCTCAGAACGCGTTCTGCTGAGGAGAATGGAGACTAGGCCAACTGGCCAGCATGAGGGGAGAGTGAGTCAGAAACACACTACCCACCTGTCCATCAGATCACCTGCTGTCCAAGGCAACTCAGCATTGGGAGCCTGAGACCTGCAGGACCCAGGGTTGAGTAATTCCCGCCTACGTTGAAAGGCTGACTTCTCTAGATCCTTGCCAGCCAGGTCCTAGGTGAGCTGGTGTGCCGGGTGGTGGGGGGACCGGTACTCTTTGGGCTCCCGTGTTGGCACTGGGGCTGGATAAGGTATCTTTCTTCAGATACCACAAAGAGGCTCTCAAGTTCCGCCTCAGCCCTTCCTCTCTTCCAGGCCCTCCCACCTCCATCCGGATGAGTCCATACCCACCAGTTAGTTGCTTCTTCAGTACGTCTCCCTGAGGGACCAGACCAGACCCCACACACAGAACAGGGAGATAGGTCTCAGAATAGAAAGTCGGAACCCATGTAGAAGAGGAAGCAGCGAATCAGGGTGAGGAAGGCCACTCTCTCAGCCTGCCTACCTGGGTCACTAGATCCCAACTGGCTTGGAAGAGAATGATTTCGAAGCCACGTACAGGGACAGGCGAGCCAGGCTTGCTGGAGGATGGAACTGTGGTCAGCAAAGGGCTGTTCAAATAGCTGTTCCGAAAACACGAGTGAATTGCAAAGGCAAGAGGGAGGTGAGAGCGATTTTTCATGCCCTGGCTTGGTTCTGTGTCCTTCGCTACATTTAACTTGGTATTGTACAATGCCATGGCTCTTGGCCAAGGATGGACTGGGTCTAAAACCTTCCACCGATATTTGGAACTTGTCTGAAATAACAGAACTGAACAGAGTCACCAAAGTGCAACTAACCATTAGGAGATGGAAAGTTTCCCTTTCTACATTGCCACATTAGCTCCAGAAAATGCTTCCCCATTCATCTTTAAAATATTGCCTCTGCTCCTTTCTCTCTCCTTTCTGCCCAGGACAATGATTAAACATGGGCTAGACCTTCTCTTCCGCTTTGTCTCAGATCCTCTGCTGTATTTTGTGGGGTTTTCGGTCACTGTGCCCAATGATTGCGATAACTTCTACTTTCTTTTCTAGGTTGTTGATTCTCTCCTCCGCTGTGTTTAACTTGTTGTTACGCCTATCCACTGAGTTCTTCATTTCTGGTGCTTCAGACTTTTCTCTTTTGAGGTCTTATTTTATTCTTTTTCAGATCTGCGATGTCATAGTTTATAGATCCTTACAGTTGTTTTTAAGAAAGTCCTTTACACATAATATGCAGCTACTTTGAAAGTCATTGAGGGCCTATTTCTGCTTTCTGTTGCTTCTTCTACTTTTTACCTACAGTATCTAATGTGTTTGTCATCATGGCAAACGTGCTGGTCATTATGGTGGACAAATTGTTTATCAGAAAAGTTTCAGACTTGAGGTAAAGACTGCAGCTTCTGTCAGGCGGCCTGTGCACCATCCTCCACCACTCTGCACCTCACTGGGGTCCTGTAACACAAACTCGGCCCCTAGTCCCTTCAGAGGGTGACAATTGCTACTAAGGCAAGTCTCATTTCTCTCTGTCAAACATCCGGGAATGCTCTCGAGTGGAGAAATGCCTTAATCAAATCGTAAGGCTTGAGATTCTCTATCCCACCCAAAAGAGGAGGCCTGGTTTACTTCTGGCCCACCCTTCTCCTTTGGGGTGAAGTCCTTTGGGGGAATTCGACATCATTGCAGGATGAGTGTCTATTATATACTCCATCTTGTGTGAGGCTTGGGATTTCATTTCTGCCTCTCTCTTTCCATACGGTTGTCAAAATAAAATTCAGATTTATGAGGATCAGAAAATGCCTGAGGGCAAACAGGCTTCTCTGATTGTTTACCTATCTGAATTCCCTTTTCCATCCAATTTGGTCCAGTGAGGGCTTTTTGTGCGGTCAGTTGTTCAGTACCTTTAACACACACACACACACACACACACACACACACACACACACACTCTTAAATGTTTTTAATCCATCAGTGTAGTTGTTTCCAGTAAGAAATTTGGCCCACCTAAGTAATCTAGTGTGGCCTCCGTGGGAACCAAACGGCCTTCCCTTACTCATTCACATGGATTCGTGGAGTGCCTACTGTGTACCTGTGCTCGGGGCACAGAAGTAAAGCAGACAGACAGACCAGATTCTCATGGGGCACACCGTCTTTGCGGGGAGACAGACAATAAACAGAGAGCTAGACAATTGATTAGTTAATTACAGTTATGACACATGTTGTGAAGTCAGGATGTTCAGGCATGGCGAGAGTTCCTGCCTGGGAAGCTCCCCTGCTTTGTGGGTTCAGAGAAGTCATTCTTAGGGATGTGGTTTTGAAGCTGAAAATGGAGGGACCAGTGGGATTTGTACCACTGGGGTTGAATTGGGGGATCCTGTCGAGGGGAAGCGCATATGCAATATGGTAAAGTGGGAAGGAACATGACATTCTAGGTGCTCAAAAGTTCCCAACATGGCCAACATGTACAGAGCACAGTGGGGGTGGGGCACAGGCTAGGACCAGAGTCAGCCGGGTCAGACTATGGTGCTCTAAGAAGCAATGGTGCAGGACTTGGTCACTGTCCCAAGAGCAACAGGAGTTTCAAAGGGCAGATTGTTGTCAAGAGTCGTAAAGCCCAGATTGACTTATTGCAGAGACCACCCTGGGGGGCTGTGTGGAGGAGAGCCCAGGATGGGCCAGCGGGCATTGTGAGGAGGCTCGGTGACATAGAAGTGAGGTGGACACACTCAATGGATATTTAGGAGATAAGAAGGCCAACCAACAAGACAGGCCCTGGAATTATCAAGAATGTTCCAGAATGCCTGGCCTGATCATGTTGATTACTTACGCTCCATTTGCCCTCTGGACCCAGTCTGGGAATCTGGCTTGTGTGGATGCATTGAGGGCCCCGGACGTCTGGCTACCAGCTGGGTCTGGCCAATGGGCGGCACCAGCAGGAGGCCAGAGGGAGAAAGAGGAGAGCGGCTGGGCATTTCCCCAGCTGTTGTGTGGTTCCCACAGCTCATCTTCACCTCCAAGACCACAGCTTCTGCCCGTGACCTGTGCGCCCTCCTCCAGGGCTCCAGACCTCACTGGGCTCAGTAACACGACATCTTGCTCTGATCCTTTCAGAGGGTGAAAATTGCTATTATGGTTAGTCTTGGGGGCCTCGACATTCCCTTATCCCTGTCACAGCTCCACAGAGGGTCCCTTTGTCCATAGTCCCTGATTGGAGCCATCAGAGGGGAATTTGACTTTCTGCCAGGACCCGAGTGATTACCAATAGTCAGGATTTGTTTGTGTTTCGTTTGGGTTTTTTTTTTTCTGCTTTGATTTCAAGAATCCCAAGAAGCAAATCTGTCTGGAAATTCTGGAGGGGGTCCAGTGCCTGATGGCAGACAAAGGGTGGGGCCGGGCCACATGAAGGCCCTGCTACGTCTCCACCCTGCAAATAAACCCCTCGGGCCAGGGCAGCAAGCTACAGCTGAAGGACAGACATGGCTGTGACAATATTATGGAGTCCCAGGATCAGAGAGGGACAGAAGCAATTAGGGAAATTATAAATGTATCTGATGTCTTCCGTCTGGCTATGTAATCGGTGTGTGTTTGTGTCTGGAGGCATTGCTGGCTTGTAGGGCTTTGTTTCTGCAAAGTCAGGCTCTAAACACTTCTTAAGAGACGTGTCTGAGTTATTGATTAAGGTCAAAGTGCAAATCTTATTTCTCAGATGGGCGTGCAGGCCCCTCCAGGTAGAGAAACAAACAGACAGTGACTGATAGCCATCTTCAGGCAGGGTTAAATCCGGCAGCCAAAATGACGTCACCATCAGCCCCTCTCACTCCAACTCTTGGTCATCATGGCTGGATGAGGAAGAGGGACGGGATGTAAATGAGGTTGGAGGGGAGGGCAGAGACCAGATCATTGGGTTTCCTACGTGGGCGACCATATACCCCAGTTAACTGGAACAGCCATGGTTTCCTCCCACTGCCCCGAGGTGACTGTCCCTCTCGCTCCAGAATGCGTCTGTTTGCTCAGTGAAGCACCTCGGTAAGCTAACAACTGGCAGAGAACAAAAAACACTGGAGGTGCCGTGGAATTCCAGAAGAGACAGATCTGTCTTGGTGGTAGTACAGCCAGGATGCTCCTTCGAAGCAAAGATGTGAAACTATGTCTCATGTGCGTAGGACATTTTATCAGGAGAGACCAGTGCCTGAAAATGGACCTCGTGGCTTGGGAAAGGGTCAGCAAAAAGAGGAAGGACCTCGGAGAGATGGACTGACTGCACCAATGGGCTCCGACAACCATTGGGGAGGGTGGCTCGGGGACAGGTGATGTCTCTTTCTGTGATACGTATCATCGCTGTGAGCTGGAGCGGGCTAGACGGCACCGAACGACGACAATCACATGTACGTGGCTAAGCAGCCCGGTGGTGGAGAGGCTTATGCGCTGGGCTTGTTAGCTGGCAGTTTGGCAATTTGAACCCCACAGCCATTCTATAGGAGAAAAACGAGGCTTTCTGCTCCTGTAAAATTACATAGACTCGGCAACCCCAGGGAGCCATGTCCTCTGCCCCGCGGGGTCGCTGTGAGTGGAGACCAACTCAGCTACTGCTAAGACAGACCAAGAAGCCCAGGCTCTGTCTTCCCAGCAGTGGGGAGTTACTGGAAGCTTCTGAGCAGGGGAGTGGCAGACTCTTGGCCTTTTCATCCAGTCATCATCGTGCATGGACTGGGTGCTTGGGGGTCCCAGGGACTGAGATTCCGCCATGAGCCACTCTTGCCAAAATGCTTGCCCCTATGGAACTGATCCTCCCGTGTCAGAAATGCCGACTTCTAACAAGGTCACTTATGGTGCCGGCAAGCACCACAGGCCGCCAGAAGAACCAACACATCTGGCTTGGAAGAAGTGCAGCCAGAACGCTCCACAGCGGCAGGGATGGCGAGACTGGGCCTCACGCACTCTGGACATGTTATCAGGAGAGACCGGTCCCTGGAGAAGGACAACACGCTTGGTAAAGTAGAGGGGCAGCGGAAACGAGGAAGGCCCCCAACAAGATACCTTGACACAGTGGCTGCAACAATGGGCTCCATCCAGCCTGTGAGGGGGCGCAGGACTGGGCGGTGTTTCATTCTGTTGAACCGACTCCAGAGCGTCTCCAGAGACCTACCCCAACTCCTAGGGCTCCGGGCAAGCCACGAGGCCGGTGGACAGACGGAAAGACACAGGCCATTCTCCACTTCTGTGCGTCAGTTTAATCATCAGCAGACACTTGCCCTGACGTCTGTCCTCAGATTCACTCAGATTCACTCCCATACACACCCACTCCAGGGGAGGATTTTGCTGGGTTGTCCCTGCCTCCCACTTCACTCGCATATCCAGGCGGCTGGGCCCGTCCCTCTGTCCGGTCTCCGCTGCAGCCTATTGGCTTTCAAGTGCTCGCAGGTATTCAAGTGAGTGGCCTAAGCAAAAGGGGGACTGTGCTACTTCATGTCACTAAAATCCCCAGGGACCTGCGTCCCCAGGCACAGGGGTTCCAACTCCTCACCAGGAGCTCTTCTCTCTCATGCTGTCTCCTGGGTTGGGCATCATCTGTTCTGGTCTCAGCCTTCTGTTGGGGGTTCCCAGTCACTCGGGGTCTCCAAGCAGACACCCATCAACCCAGCAAAAGAGCTTCTCTTTCTGGAGAGTTCCATCCAAAGTCCCGGGACCAGGTTCCTTTGGACCATTGGCTCATCTCTGAATGAAGCAGCCCCAGTAGCCTGAGAGTTGGAAGACACTGGTTGGCCAGTCCTAAGTCACAGGCCCTCCTCCTCCCTCTTGCAGGCAACCCCACCCAAACTGCCTGGGCAGAGAGTGGGGGTGGAGCCGTCGTCCTCCCAGGAGAAGCGGGCTGCGGTTGGATGGCTGGAAGACTGAAGCCAAGGCAGGCAGAACAGCCCACGTTCCCTGGGGCTGCCCTTCAACCTGGGAGGTGCGGAGCTCCAGCTGGTCCCCTCTCCAAGGCTCCAGGACAAGGAACATGCGCCCAGCCTTGGCCGAGGAGGAGCGGGCACGAAACTAAGGTGGCTCGGGTCTCAGATCCACTCCTGCCTCAGGCTGCTCAGGCTGGCTCCTCACAAGCCCCAGGCCCTTCTCGGGGTCTGAGAGGGCGGGACTCCCGGGGACTCCAATGGCCAGCAGCCCCTCGCAGGCTGGCATGGCAGGAGAGACTTCAGAGGGCTCAAGTGGGCCCTCCCCAGGGATTAGCCTCGACACCACTGCTTGTCCGGTCTGAGGGCCTCGGTCGTGCCGGGCTGAATCCGTGTGTGCGTGTGTGTGTGTGTGTGTGTGTGTGTGTGTGTGTGTGGTGGGGGGTGTTCTGCTTCCAGTTCCCTGGGACAGAGCTGGGGAAGGGGGCTGTGCAGGGAAAGGGGTCCTGGCTACAGGAGAGGTTGAGGAGGGGCAGGAGGCTCCTGCCCTTCGAGGCCTGAGGAAGGATCCCCAGAGGGGCAGTTTGTCCTCACTGACCACCCCCACACTACACCCCTTCACTGTGCTCCCCAGCCCCCAGACATGGGGAGCAGTTTCTCTCATTTACCCCTGTCAGCCCCTCCAGGAGGTGGTCCCACCATCAGCCTGCCCATCTGATGATGACCAGGAGGCGCCCTGGACTTTCGAGCTGTAAAGTGTGAAGCCAGGACTTGAACTCAGACCTCTGCCTCCAATCCCAACCCCACCATGGACTTGGCCTAAAAGAGTGGGGGGAGGGGGGAGGAGTGCAGGGCGAAGTCAAGGAGGGAGAGGAGAGATGGCAGGAGTCGAGGAGCAAGGCTTTCAGAGGCAGCCGCAGGCTCCTCTGTTCTGAGAAGACAACATCCCAGGCGCAGGCAGGGAGGAAGTCACGGTGGGATGGCTGAGCCCCACAGAGCTGGGAGCCCACCAGGGACCAGGAGGAGGGCTTCCTCACAGCGTCTTCATGCCACAAGATGTAAAATAATCCCCTCGGCTCAGAAAAACACATTTTATGGCCGTCTGACTCATTTCCCACAAAGCTCAGTTCCTCCCCTCTCAAGTTCGAGAGCTTTTGTTTGGAAGAAAATGCAAAAATATGTTGAAAATTTCAAGATGACTTTTAGACATAAATCACTCACTTCCGCACCCTCATCCCAGGCCCCCCTCACCTAATTTCTCAAACCCTGGCTGCCAGTGTCTCAGGAGAACTCAGGCCAAGTGGGTGTGTGATCACTTGGGGGCCCAGGGGCTGGTGACAGATGCCTGCTGGGCATTGGGGTGGGCAGGGGGAGCCCCAGGGAGTGGGCAGGTCGCCCACTGGGCCTGCTGGCATCTAGGGCTGTACCAAGTCTTCTGACGCCAACCCCGAAGGGCTCCCAGCTCGCTGCAGTCTCTCCAGACCCAGGCCCCTCTCCATAGCTTTCATTGCACCCACCACTCCGGCTAAGGGAGTTCTGCAAGGTAGCCTCAGACACTGAGCCTGTATGTGTCCTGGTGCTCTGGCCCAGGACAGCATAGCACAGCTCAGAGCCTTGCCACCAGGAGCCCTGCAAATGGAGAATGGGGGTGCTTCTATCTCCCAGCACATCTGGGTGCTCAGTGAGCCCTTCCTCCCCACCACACCCTGAGATTCACCCTCTCAGTCTCGTCAGACACACTCATTCCTTCAATTTCCCCAGCCTCCCAGCCCAGGGTTCTGACGGACAGCTGAGATGAAGGGCTGGACTCAGCGGGCATCAACACACCTGTGGACAACCACAGCTACCCACTGGGGCCCAGGAGCAGAGCAGGACCAGCATACTCCTGTCAGCATCCTCTAGACCCTCACCTTGAGCTGCCTGGCTCAAGGGAATCATGGAGCTCTTACCAGCCAGGGTCTTGGTTCCTGGCATCTATGGTGTGCCGTTTCACCCAGGCTGTGGAGACAGAAGCACAGGACTCTGTCCTTAAGGGGCATCTGTCAGGAAAGATTCCCAGACAAGCTAGGGGCAGTGGGCAGTGCACAGCCCTTGGAAAGTGCAGGCCGCTGTATCTGTCCCCCTCCTGCTCTGCTCTGTCCCAGCTCGGGAGAACCCTGGTTCGCGGTTCCCCAGGACTCTGGAATCCCAGCTGGGAGCAGCTTGCTGGGCAAGAAGAACCCAAAGAGGTGCCAAAGTGTCAAGGGTTCTTCTGGGAAAACCAAGGCTGGGGTCCCCTGGGCTGGCCGGGCCCTGGGCATCGGGGAAGGTCCAGAGGTGGCCTCGACTTCCTTAGTCTCAAGAAGATGACTCAGCTAAATTAAAGATTTCAGTTTCAGCAGAATGTCTTTTTTTTTTTTTCTGCTATGCTAAGACCTTTCCAACCACAGACTCCAGAAGAGCTGGGTACCCCAGAGAGGGCTCTGGGGAGTTTCAGTTTGAATCGTCCATGCCAATTCTTAATCATTAGTTTGAAAAGGCAGCTCTTGGTTTTCCAGCAGGTGGCTGGGTCCCAGGAAGCCAGACCAGATGTGAGCGCGCACGCGCGTGTCTGTGCGCTCTCGTGTTTGTGACTTGAGGATGCTAGGTGCCTCCACCTTCGGCCTGATGACAGGCCTTGCTCAGGTCTTCAGAAGTTACCCCAGAGTAGGGCCCTGCATCCTCATGTCCAGGGAGAAAATTGAGCACTCTTCCTCATTGGGCCTTGGAGGTGAGCACCTTCCCCAAACCATAGCTAAGGCAAAAAAAAAAAAAAAAAGAAAGAAAAAGACTAAGGTACCAGTTGGCTACTTGGCCAGAGTACAGACTCAGCACTTGGCCACCCCCCACCCCCCACTCCCCACCAGCCCCTTGACCTCTGCCTCAGCCTGCCCATCTTTCTGCCCCTGAGCCATCCTGACCCCACCAGGGTCATTGGTCACAGGCCCAGCTGGGAGCTTCTTCCCGGAGCTCTTCAAACACCAGCCCATTGCCAGCCAGAAGCTGGGTCTCATCCTGGATTCAGGGCAGTGACATTGGGGTGTCTCCACTGACATCCTGGGTTCCACCAGCAGGCAGGCTGGGTGGCAGGTGGGACTGGGGTCTTCCAAGATGAGGGGTCTGCCCATTCCCCAAGGCTCTGACGAGTGCACTGTGGACAATGACGCTAGCTGGAGAAGAAAGCTGGGGCTCTGGCTACTTTCTTCTGATGCAAGCCAGGTAGGCTTTCTGGAGGTGGGTCCCAGCAGGCTCTGGCCTGCATGACACCACTGAGTCTGGATGACAATGAAGGCCATGGGGTTGGCCTCTGAGACATTGACTTCTGACAGAAAGGTGCCCCCCTGATGGAGGCTGCTGTGCCCATTTCCTGCCTGTGCAGATGACCCCTGCTCCTCCAGGAGTGTGGGAGGAGGCTGGATGGGTCCTTCTCCCAGGTCCCTGCACAACACTAAGGTCCAGGTGGCCTGACCTCAGCTGTTGGGGGGCCCTCCACACGCTGTCCACGCTGACCTGCTCTATGTGGTGGTGCCCAGGAATCAGGAGCTGTCTGACAGAGGAGACTTTGCCTGGGTCTCCAGGGTCTTCGGGGGACAGCGGTGGGACTGTTAGGGACACTGACTCCAGAGGCTTGCCTCTGTGGTGTGCAGCCAGGGTGAGGATTCTGCCTGGAACTGGGACATGCGCCCTGGCTTAGTGGCCTTTTCACTGCCCAGACCTCTGGCCAGACTCTGGGGGGAGGGGCAGGGACTACAGAGGCCCGATGGGGGAGGAGAGGCCAGTCGCCCCTGGGGTGCTGGCAACTCTAGGGCAAAGAGCAGGCTGGCAAGGAAGCAGGGCAGGAGCAAGGAAGCAGGGCAGGGGACAGAGTGAGGATGGGAGTGGGGCAAGTGGCCGAGGGGCCTGCACCCCAAGTCCTGGACTTTGCCCCTTTCCTGGGCTTTCCCTCCAGGAGGCAGAAAGTAGGGGCAATGGAGAGAGGTAGATGCTGAGGGTCAGAGTGAGGAGAGGGCTGAGACAGGCTAAGGCCAGGCCTGGGAGAGGAAGAAGCACAGAATGAGACAGCCTGGAGACGCTGGGCTCGGCGACCGGCCCTGCTGGCCATGCTGGGAGAGCCTTTCCCCAGGCAGACCCCAGGGTGAGCACCAAACTGGGTTTGGACCTGTCCCTAGAAGCTGTGAGCTGCCTCTGGTTCCTCCTGACTCCTTGCCCCAACTCCCCGCCCACATGTCAGCCCCTTCCTTCCTCAGCCCAGGACCCCACGAGACTACCAGACTACCGGGTCTGTGAGTTTGCTATCTCCGTGGTGTGTCTGCTAGTAGGTGTGTCTGAAGCCGACTACATCCACGACCAGGCTCCCCGGAGTTGTCAGGGCAGCCTGAGCTACAGCACCTGCTTCTTCCCGAGTCCAGTCCCTGTGCTAGCTATCCCTGGAGTCTGGTCTGGCCTCTTCTGACCCCATAAGACAGGGGAACCCTGCTCCTTGAGTTACGCCCACCTGGCTTTTGGTGCTGCCAGGAAGCATGCAGTCCCAAGACAGGACAAAGGCCTGACGGACTGGAGGCCTCAGAGCAGCTCCAGGCCTGTGCAGTGGGCACGGACTCAGGGTGCCCGGTACACGTGTGCAATCACTCTTATTCCTGCCTGTGTCATGTTAATGAGCTGACAGCTCCACCCACTGTTTGTGTATGAGCCCCTCATCCATGGCCTCCAGTGGACCTGAGACCCAAATGCCAAGCCAAGTTCTCTGCCAGCCACTGCCTGGCCTAACCTTTCCCCCAGGGTCACTGCAGCCTGCCTGGCTTGCTCTCTGGCCCACGGCCTCTATGCACATTTTTGGTGTGGATGTTCAGTAGTGCATCTGCCTATGGCTCCCTCACTGGGCTGTTGGCCTGTCATCTTGTGATGGCTTTGTGTTGCCGCCATGCTGGAAACTCTACCACCAGGGTTTCAAACCCCACCCAAGGGGAACTCATTTCAGGGGAGCTTCCCGACTAAGACAGACTAGGAAAAGGGGCAGTCTGGTCAATTCTGAGAAAGTCAACCACTCCGGGACATCCTGGTCCCCGGAGCAGTCCTTTGTGCTTGGTGAATCCATCGCTCAATGCGATGGATTGACACGGGCGCTGCAACAATGGCCTTAAACACACCAGCCGTGGTGAGGGTGCAGGGACCGGGCGGTGTTTGGTTCTGTGGAATGTAGGGTCGCCAGGAGTGGGAACCGACTTGGTGGCACCTAACAACAACAACGTACACCTCATGAAGACCCATCCATTGTCCGCACATCCACTTGTGGCACCTGCCTGTGCACAGGGGAAGGGTGGGAGGTTGGACCGTGAGGATCTGGGACTCGGGCAAAGAGCGCTGCCTGGATTATGCAGGAAGCAAAGCGCTTTGACAACTCTGGTGCAAAGCCCTAGACCAGGTGGACTGACACGGTGGCTGCACGATAGGCTGAGGCAGAGGAGCACACATTAGGCTGGCCCAGGACTGGGCAGCGTTTCCTTCCCTTGTACATAGGGTCGCTATGGGCCAGGGCCCCTCAATGCCACTGCCAAGCGCAGCAGTGGGAAGCAAAGGGCTTGCCATTGCTTCGCCTGCAGGCAGGGGCCCAGCAAGGCAGCTGCCAGGTCCCCATTCTCCCATTTTGAAAACTATGGAGAAGAAGACTCCTCGTTTTTGGATTTTTTTCCCCCAGAATGGCCCGCAAGTGCTGACCAGACCCTGAGCGCATGACCCCCCTCTGTGGTCTAAGAGACGGGAGCACCAGTTCCCCAAAGGCTCGCCAGGGACTGTCCCAGGACAGGAAGTGGGTGCTGAGCAGGCAGGAGCACAGAGGCCTCTCAGGTGACTAAGTGGGATTCCACAAGCGGGACAGGGACTTGCGGGCGTTGCCCGGGTCTCCTTCCAGAATCCCGGAACTGGAATCCCCTCGGATTCCTGCCCGTCTCGCGGCAGGGCACAGAGCACTGGCGCAGGGTGGTATGCTGCTC
Source organism: Tenrec ecaudatus (assembly GCF_050624435.1). Classification (NCBI taxonomy): domain Eukaryota; kingdom Metazoa; phylum Chordata; class Mammalia; order Afrosoricida; family Tenrecidae; genus Tenrec; species Tenrec ecaudatus. Next base: position 28,859,489 of record NC_134547.1, read on the forward strand.
TCCGGGTCCCCTGCCTTTCAGCCCCAGGGTCTACTGTGGAGCCCGCACTGCATAGACCCGAAATGTCATTGTCCCCAAGAATCATGCTGACCCCTGATGGGTGGGGGTCCCTTTGACACCCCTATCAGCAGACCCCGCCCGAGGAGGAGGACTGGCCTCCCAAATGTCAGGGAGAGGGGGAGGTTGATAGGAGCCTAGAAGCTGAGCCCAGGGTGTGGGACCACTGACTACAACTCCTGTAGCCGAGAAGGGGGAGGAAGGTCTGGACCACAGGGGCCGCAGAGGTCAAGGAGCAAAGAGGCCCAGCAGGCCCCCGCAGGCGGGGGACACTTGGCGCAAGAGGCCTGTTTACTCAGAGGTCGACCGGGTCAAGGCCCGGACTAGGGGTTAATTATTAACAGCTGCCTGGCCCGTGTCTGCCTGATGAGGTGCTGGCCAGAGACCAGAGCCTGGGCACTGACCCCCACAGCCACTGGGCATGGGTATGTCTGGGGAGCCCCTCCCACCCGCAACACCCTCAGCTTCAGAAGATCCTGGCTTTGTGATCTCCCCAAGGACTCTAATATCTTCCTTCCTAGCTTGGGGCAGGCATCTGCCAGGGTCTTGGGGTCACCAAGGCAGGCCAAAGGGGAGCCAGGCTCCCAGAGGAAGCTGGGTTTGCTGCAGGGTGAGGATGGGTGGATGTGACCATGAGACTGTACAGGAGGAGATGGGACAGGGGGCAGGGGGCGGCTGCTGCCTGCTTTCCTGGCGGGGGCCAGGTTTGGTGGCAGGATGCACAGGTGTATGGTGGGTTGAGGAGCAGGAGGAATGTCAGGCAGGTGGCTGTGGGAAGCAGATGAGCTCCCAACAGCCTGACTGAGCTAAAGGTTCCCCAGGGACCCCAAAGGAGGCCGCTGTTTCCACTGAGCCTCTGCAGGGACACCGGCTACGGCCCTGGGAGCTAGTGCTGATGGGAAAGCTCTGGGGCTGTGAATATCCCCTTGGTCCTACAGAGTTCCCCGATGCCCCTCAGCTGGACCCCGTATTTCTGAGCCTTCCCTGCCCGCCTCCCCCACTGCCCTGCCAAGAGGTCAGTGCTCCTGAGCCGCTTATTCTAGACCGCCCCCACTGGGCAGAGCGCTATAGGGTTTTTCATTCAATGTTTGATTAGGCCATTGAGTTAAAAGAATTTCCCTTTTAGTGGCTGAGGCTTTAGGAGAAGGGCTAGCAGAGAGGCAGAGCCATCTTGGGGGACCCTGTGGGGTCTAAGGGCAGCCAATTCCCAGGATGTCCACTGCACCCGGCAGCAAATGCCTTCCCTGCCTCCTCAGCCCTGAGGGGTCCAGCCGGCCCGCCTGAGCCCTGGTGGAGAGGGTGTGAAGGCCCGTGCATGGGCCTGCTCCGAGCAGACTCTTCAGCAACCACTTCAGGACACAATTGTTCCTTTTCCAAATAACTACTTCTGCCCCAAGCGGGAAATCCTGAGCCTGGCAGTCCGTCCCTCCCTGAGTCATACCTCCCTGGAGCACGGGCCACAAGCCCTAGTGCTGGCCAGCAAGGGCTATTCTCTCTCTCTCTCTCTCTCTCTCTCTCTCTCTCTCTCTCTCTCTCTCTCACACACACACACACGTGTTCACACCCTCCCAGTCACACACAGCCACGTCCCGGCACTCATGCACACTCCGACACACCAAGCCTCCCAGCCTGCACAGAGCCCACCCCCAGCACACTTACTCCGAGGGCCCACCCATGACTCTCCCGAGCTTGGTGCCCACCTGCCCATCTGTGGGCACCAGCCACATCAGTGCCCAGGAGTCCCCCCGAGGAGAGCCCCTCCCAACCAGGAGGCCTGAGACCAGGACTGAGCACTGGATATCACATCAGCTTCTGCCTTTAGGGACAAACACTGCCCGGGGCGACAGCTCTGGTGGATGGGTGGAAAGCCTCATCTCAAGGCCTCAGGTCTGGCCCCAGACCAGGCACAGGCCCTGGGCAGGACCTATGGCCAGCACACGGGCACTGAGGGGCAGGGAGGCGTGCTCCATCCTCCAGGCTAGCTTTAGGGCAGTGGTTTCATACAGCTCCTCATGCTATGGTGACCCCAACCATAAAATGATTTTCGTTGCTACTTCATCACTGTCATTTTGCTACTGTTACGAATTGGGCAACCCCTGTGAAAGGGTCGTTCAACCCCAAAGGGGTTGCGACCCACAGGTTGGGAACTGCTGCATTAGGGTGCAGGGAAGCCCCAGCCCCAATCTTCCCAGCTTCGTTCCAGGCTTACTCCCACCCCTCAATGAGAACCAGGCAGTGGGGGCGGACAGGGACCTGCCCACACCCGGCTCTGCTGTAGCCCCACAGTGAGCGGGGCCAAGAGCAGCTGCCTAGGGCCAGCTCAGCACCCTTGTCCTGCCCGGACTTTCTCGTGCGAGAGATCCAGCCTTTGGCTCCCAGCCAATCCTTCCTGACCCCAAGGTCCAGACATGAGTCCCCTCTTGACCACTGCCGCTCCTCTGGAGTCGGGGCTGGGGCTGCACCCAAGAGTGAGCAGGCGCCGGCAGCTCCCAGTCTCTTGGTGGATCTCTCGTGGGTTTTCCTTCACCTCTAGTGGGTCAGGGGCTGACGAGCGGGCTGACCAGGAGTCAGAAAGATGGCGGTTGGAGAGATCAGGCAGAGGACAGTGGGCTGGCCAGGTGGCAGTGCCCGGAGTTGGGAAGACAGGGCTTGGTTAGCTGGTCAGTGCATAAGATAGCAGTTCTGTTCGTTGTCCACTTCTTTTCTCCCTTCTCGAGCACACACCGTGGTTTTCAGGTGGGATGGCTCTCTGTAGAGGTTGGAGCCCACTTCCTAGCCCTACCCTTAGGACAACCGATCTGGCTGGCCCCCAGAGAAAGTAGGAGAAGACATCCTTGGGTCCCACCTTAGACCCCGAGTGAGGCACCTCTAGCTGCAGGCCAAATCTGGCCACCAGTTTACACACAACCTGCTGGCGGTGCAAACAGTCCATTGCTGGACTGCGAACTAGAAGGCTTCCCTGGTTTGGAAGAGACGCTTGCTTTGCTCTGACACACGTGAGTCCCACCAGCCGCGAGTGACTGCTGGACATGGGCATTGGTAGGGGAAGTGGCTGGTGAGCTGGGAAGGATTTTCACCTGTTGAAATGGTTGGGGGAAATCATCAGAAGATGATTTCATGCCACTGCCATGGCTGGGCTCGCTAGAGCAGCAAAAGCAGCGACAATCATGTATATCAGGGGTCCTCGAACGACGGCCCATGGGCCACAGGCGGCCCGCCGAGGATACTTACCCAGGTCTCTGGGTGTTTGGGCCCCATTTATATTTACCTTCAAAATAAGATCCGTGCAGTGTGTATAGGAATTTGTTCATAGTTTTTAAAAAAAACAAAAAAAAACTATAGTCTGGCCCTCCAACGGGTCTGAGGGACAGTGAACTGGCCCCTGTTTAAAAAGTTTGAGGACCCCTGATGTATATTGTAGAGTGCGTTCAGTCCAGTCAGGTCCAAGTCTTGGGTCAGGGATAAGCTGGGGGCTGCAAGGCTGATGAACAGGAAGCAGGAAGATGAAGCAGGAGGGCCACAGGCTGGGGGATGTAGCTGAATGAATCCAAGGTCAGTCTAATGGATCCAGGGCCCACAGTCCGCTGGTGCCTCGCCGGGTCGCTGGTGAGAACACAGATGCGGCACTGGCGAGAGCTGGCTAGCCGCCACACACTGTCCATCTATGCTAAGAGTGGGTCACACCCTGGAGGAAACCTCCCTCAGTCACATCAAGGCTGGGACCCAATGAAGGTGGTCAGCCCTGATGGTAGAGTGGTTACACAAGGTCAGCAGTTTGAAACCCCCAGCACTCCCCAAGAGAAAGAGGAGGTTTCCAGTGCCCGTAGAGAAGTACGGCCTCGGGAACCCACAGGGGCGGCGCTGCTCTGTCCTACAGGATCTCTATGGGCTGGAATTGACTTGACACCATGCATTTGTTTTCAGTAAAGAAGACCAAAGGCCTCCCTGCTAGACCAAAATGCCACATCATGATAAACGAGAAAAGGTTGAAGTGGTCAAGGATTTTTGTCTTTCTTACATCCACAATCTATGCTCATGGAAGCAGCTATCAAACAATTGAAAGACATATTGCAGGAGGTAAATCTGGGGCACGAGACCTCGTTAGAGTATTGAAGAAGCAGGAGGTTACTTTGAGGATAAACGCCTGACCCCAGCCATGGCATTTTCCCTGGCCTCATATGCATGTGAAGGTTGGACATTACATAAGAAAGACCGAAGAGGAATCAATAGTCTTTCATTGTGATGCTGACAAAGCATATTGAAAGTACCATGATTGCTAAAAGGACAAAGAGCTCTTTCTTCAAAGTATGGTCACGTTGCTCCTTAGAGGCAAGGATGGGGAGATTTCGTCTTACATTCTTTGAACATGCTGTCAGGAGCGACCAGTCCCGGGGAAGGACATCATGCGTGGTAAAGTAGAGGGGCAGCGAAAAAGAGGAAGGCCATCGACGAGATGGACTGACAGCGTGGCTGCAACAATGGGCTCAAGCCTCGGAACGATTGTGAAGATGGTGCAGGACTGGGCCGTGGCTCAGTCTCTACGGATCGGACTGACTTCATGGCACTAACAACAACAGCAACATTCTCCTCGCAACTGCCTGGCTGCTTCACAGAAGACCCCATCATGGAGCCGGCCACACTCCGCTAGATCAGACCATGGCAGAGCCCTGGCCCAGCCAAGTTAACATAAAACCTATCTCGGGAGAGAATACCATCTCAGTGCCCAGAGATAAGGCCTGTGTTCACACTTCAGCAGCAGGCTGAGCAGCGGACCTAGAGATCGTGTGTCCCGAAGCCTAGAATAATGGTCAGAGGGTCCTTTACAGAAAATATTTACCATCACCACCATTGCTGCTGCCCCACAGACCAGCCAGTGTGGCCAATGAGTCCGCCACTCCGGTGTCTGTGCTCAGACCCTCAAATGGGGTCCTCACAGCCATTCTCCGAGGGGAGATACTGGCCACTGGTCACCCCGCCTCACGTTTTCTTTACTCCCATGCTGCTTTTTGGCCCTTGTCAGGCCAGGTCCAGCAGGTGGGAACGTTGTCCCATCCTGCACTGTCTTTGTGAGAGGTGGCATGCCTGAGGGAGTGATGCCCACGCCAAGTCTTCAAACAGAAGGGGAAGTGTACCAGGGAGGAGCAAGAAATGCCCCCCCAAAGACAGGAATAGCTGTGCAAAGTGCCGAGATGGGAGGAAGGGGAGCAGTGTTAGACATAGGGGAAATCGAGTCAGGTAACAGGGGGCTCAGAGGTCCCCCACCTAGGTTTGGTTCCAGGCTGAAAATGGGGCCCATCAAGGGTCAGATGCCAAGGAGGCCCTGGCAGGAGACGTGGGGCACTAAGGGCAGGAGAGAGAGCACCCACACGATCCCTTTCCTGGGGCAAAGCCGATTGACTTGGGCGAGCCAGGTGGAAGTGGGAGTCTGGGGGCTCAGCTCAGTCGGTTTGGGGGTTTCTGGCCCATCTGGTCTGCCCCCTGGCTCTAGGTGGCCCCCAGAGACTAGGGATGGGGCAAGCTGCCACAGGCAGGGAGCTGGCAACAAAGGCCTATTCTTCAGGGTTTAGAAAAGATTCTTAAAACCTGTCCAACTTTCCTTCATTCACTGCTCCGGGATGTTTCCCCTTTGGAGACTGGAGATAGCAGGCTGATAAGGGCAGAGGGGAAGAGAGCTCATTACAGTCCCAAGATCGGGGTGTTAACAATTGCCGGAGTGTTTGTTTAACCACCCCCTCCGTGCTGATGGGGTACCATGGGCCTGTGCCAGGTGGTAGAGCAGAGTGACCCCATGCTGGGTGGTTCCCATGCTGTCTCCCGGGGCCAGTAGACAAAGGCAGCAAGGCCCAGCATGTCCTCAGTGGCCACAGCCACAGCGACCATGGAGGCCCCTGGGCATGAGAGGGGGACTGGCCCGATCTGGTGTGCTGCTCAGGCTCAGTCCACACGGGACAGCAACGTGGTGGGGTGACAGGGATCTGACCTTAAGGCCAGGCCCCGGCTCCTGGGAAGTGTCCAGGGCCTCAGCTCCATCTGGGCTGGCTGGAAGAGCAGGGAGGTGGGGAAGTAGAAGGTCGCCTCAGGGTGGTGCGGGACGGGTCTGGGAGGACAGAGACAGGCCAGTGTCCACGAGGCTGTGTGTGTGTCACACAGGCCGTGTGTGGTGGGGTACACCCCCACCCTACCTGTGAGCACCTGCCCTATGAGCCAGAACACCTGGAAGGGAGCACAGGGCCAGGCCGGGCGCCCATTGGGCCCTCTGTCTAGGGTCTTGTGGGGGCTGAGGTGAGAACTGGCCTTGCCCTTTCTTAGCAGGTGCTCACACCAAAGTTTTTATTGGGGGCTCCCGCTGGGTACTGTGGGAAGGCCCCAATCCACATGCCAGTATCTCCCCCGCCTGCATGGGCGCAGAGACCCCCTCTCCCTGCTTCTGTGAGGTTTCCCTTGGGCTGGGGTGACCAACCCGCCACTGGACTTCCAGAGGAGACCAGAAGCCATCTTGAACTGTGATGAGAAGAGGAAGTTCCTGCAGCTCTAAAACAGAAACAGGAAGCTGGGAGGGGGGCACATGGATAGGGAACGGGAAGGGGACACAGGCGGATGCACACAGGGCACCCAGCCCTCCCGAACCTGCCCTGGCTATGCCACGTCGGCCCACCTGCCAAGGGTCTCGCAGACACTGACCAGTGGCTGCCTGGAGTCCTGACATGTCTGATTTTGGCCCAGGACTCAGGACTCTGCCTGAGCGCCCATGCCTGGGGACCCACACCCCTCCCCCAGGGAGCTGTCTCCCCCTTGACTGCCCTGTGTTTGGCTGTGAGTGTGTCTGGCACTGGTGTCCCCAGTCCCTGTCCTCGATTGCCAACAGCAACTGGGTCTGTCCAGGCACTGTGATGGGACAGATATAGGAAGCCCGGGTCCTGGCCCAGGCACACCAAGACCCTACACGGGACCTCAGGCAGGATTGCCCTCCCTCTCATGTGGACTATGAGATGAAGAAACGGAAAGGGCCTCACACTGATGGCCTCGTGTGCCCCACTTCTATCCCCAGAACATCAGGGTCCAGAGTCACACGCCAGCCCAAAAGGGGGCATCTTCCAGTCCTACCCCCTGCCATGTTCCTCCCTGACTCCAGCAGACACATTCTGGGGGCATGTGGGCGGGGGTGGGAACTAAGGGGCCAGAGAGACAGATGTCACCAATTTCAGTTCTGCCCTGGCTGGCCAGAGGCGACTTGGGACTTCCCAGAGTGGAAGGCTAGGCTGGGGGCCAGGGCTACTCAGGGACAGCTCTGAGCCTTAAGGACCCCCTCCTTGCTCCAGCTGAGGGCCCCGGGGTTGTCTGGGTGGGGTCGGTGTGTGACTCCCCAGAGCCCCTTCGCTCTCTGCACCCTCAGGGAAGATCCTTCCTGGACTCAGCCCCAGCCCAAGGCACAGCAACTAGAGGTGCCACAGAACAAAGGCCCTGAGGGCTGTCAGCCCCAAAGACTTTGGGATAGGTTGCCAGCCTGGTGGGGGTGGGGGGTGCGAGTAAGTGAATGGCTTCCTCATGCCCGAGGATGAAGCAGAAACCACAGGAGCCCCCAAACAGCTCCTCCTTCTCAGCTCCCTGTGCTCTTCGCCCCAAAGGAGGACAGCAGGCTGCGGGCCATGCAGCCCCCTGCCGGGCCCCGGCCCTCCTTCCTCAGGCAACCAGACAGGCGGTCAGTGCCTGAAACAGCAGGAAAATGGCCCCCGGCCAGGGAGTGCATCTGACTGGACCGTGTTCTTGGGAGATCAGTTGTGAAACCTTCTTCAAACCCCCAAACCACAAAAACGGCCGGTCTTCCCAGCCCTGCCTTGCATTTCTCAGCGAAGCCGAGAAGCCTCCAGTAGTTCGTCCGAGAGGTGTCAGCCTAGCCCAGCCCAGGGAGCAGGACAACTGTGGCCCCAGTGGTCCTCCAGTGAGCCGTCGCGGGATCTGCCGATGGAAGAAACCTGCATGTCCTCCCGTGCCCATTCCCACTGCCATCGAGTTGATCCCGACCCTTAGCCACCCGATAAGGCAGGAAAGACTGCTCCTGTGGGCTTCCAAAACTGTAAAGATGCGTGAATCGAGCCCCTCATCTTTCTGCTGGTTGGTTTGAACTGCTGACCCTGAGGTTAGCAGCCCAAGATGCCGCCACGATGCTACCATGGAACTGGGGGCAGACACTACTAGGATTGTTCTGGAGAACTGGCCCAGCCTTCCAAGGTTCCTGGGTGGTAGCAGGTCTGCAAGCAGGCCACCAAGGAGGCAGCCACCTTTGTGTTTCAGTCTGCTCCGTGCCCAGCGGGAGGGCATGTCCAGCTCGCTCCTGCCCGAGGCTGGTTGTCGCAGGAACTCCGGCTCCCATGGAGACATTGAGGGGCTGCCCACGAGAAAAGCAGGTTTCTCAGCTGAGCAAGTGGTGGGGAGACAGCTACCCCATGGGGACACCTGGGAGGGTCAACCCCCCCACCCCCAGGCCAATTGGCAGACCTCCTGCCTCACCCTTCTTGCTTCCTCTGCCCAGATGCCCCACCCGGCCCCTTCTCTGACACGAAGCCAGGGGAAGGCCTCTGGGCCCAGTTCCTGGACTCAGCCTGGGCCCTGCTCACTGCTGCCTGCAGTCTGCAGCACCCCCAGATGCCCACAGAGGCCTGGCCGAGCCAGGGCTGGCTCTCCCCACATCGCTGCCTGCTTCCAGCTGAATGTCCGGGAGCCGAGGGAAGAAGTGAAGTCATGATTCCAAAGCAAGCTGCTGCTGACAGTGACCCCCAGCAGCAGCGTGGCGTGGACCCTCCCAAGCCTCTCTCTGACCCTCACTGCTCTCTAGTAATGCCCATCAGGTCTTCAGGGGAACAGTGGCCACAGGGAACACTAGCTAAGAGGAGTCCTGGTGGCCTCGTTGGGCTATGAACTACAAGGTCGGCAGTTTGAAACCACCCCTCATTTCATGGGACAAAGGCGAGCAAGGCTTTCTAGTCCCTAAAGAGACTAACCGTTGGCCTGGTGAACGGGTGCGTTCTGGGCAAGAACCATGCTACCGCTCAGGACATCACTTAGCATTCATGTGAGTACAGAGTTTTGTTTGTGTGTTTTTGCCCAAATAAATGTTATTAATTCTATGTCGAAAAACAAAAGTAAGTCTCCAAAACCCACAGGGATGGGTCTGCCCTGTCCTAGAAGGTGCAGCTGGCTTGGTTTCCTTTATAACATGCCTTCGACAGGAAAGCCACTGGCTGCAAGTGGCAACCCTGGGGTCCAAGGATACCTCCTGGGGGCAGGTCTGGAATAGACCCAAAAGTCCAGGTACCCGGGGCCCATGGGAGCATGCAGACTCCCCCTGAGGGCAGGCAAGCTCTCAGGGTGGCAGCCTAATCACCTGGACCTCGATTGCAGCTGGGACTCCCAGAGTCCATGTGTTAGAGACATGTAGACTGAGTGTGTGCGCATGTCAGCGGATGCACGTGTGTTTGTGTGCGCACCTGGTGCCTCTGTGTCTCTGGGTGTGAGAGCATCTCTCATTCACTCACCAAGGGTCCACAGTGAGTGAGGCCCTGGCTGGGTCCTGCCTTTGTCACCCCACAGTCTCCTGGGAGGTGGGCAGTGAGCAAGGGAGGACTCCACTGCTGGTGACCCGAGCAGAGCACAGGGTCAATCTTGTCCACCCCCTAACAAGGACCTGCTGGGGACCAGCACTCGGGGAACCTGGGATCCCTGGGGACCCTGGGGAGGGGTCTGAAAGCCGAGGGAGCTAGGACTGGGGGGCAGGCCAGGCAGATGGTGTGGCAGGGGCAGAAAGAGTGAGACCGGGGCAGGGTAGGAGGGGCTGGACGTGTAGGCTGAGAGGCCCAGGTGACAACCCAGGGCTGAGAACCTGGGAGGGTCTGCTCAGAAAGTGCTTGCACCTGTGGGAGGGAGACTGGGCCACAGGAGGCCTTGGATGGCAAGGGGCAGAGCAGCAGAGGGCATGGGGTGGGCACAAGAAGCAGAACCATGGAGGGCACGGGGTGGGTACCATGGCGGGCATGGATGGCCATGGAGAGACTGTGAGACACAGGTGCATCAGAGCAGTGAGACCCAGGCTTGGTGATGGGTGAGGTCTGTAGAGGGTTGAGGTGACTTCAGGATCCAAGGAAGGGTGTGTGTGCACCTGTGTATACCTGTGTGTGCACCCAGCCTGTGCCTGCATGTGCCAGTGTGTGTAGCTGCATGTGCCTGTATGTATGTGTGAGTGTGCATGTCTGTGTATATGTTAGAGACCCTCTGTATATGCATGTGAGGATGTGCCGCATATGTACCCGTGAGTGTACCTGCATATGCCTGTGTGTATGTGTGAGTGTGCATGTCTGTGTGTATGTTAGAGACCCTCTGTATATGCATGTGAGGATGTGCCTGCATATGTACCTGTGAGTGTGTGTACCTGCATATGCCTGTGTGTACATGCAAGCTTGTGCCTATGCGTGTCCATGTGGGCATGTGTGTGCCCGCATGTGTCTGTGTGTGGGTGTGCATGGTGGGACACACACCTGATGCTGCCCAGCCTCCCCACCACCTCAGGGCAGACATGACAGTGACGGTCAGAGGGGCCGGTGTTGCAACTGCGCTTCCTCTGGGCCCGGGCTGCGGGAGATTAGCTGAGAGCGCGTGGTGCCAGCGATAACACCCCTCCCCCATTTCCTAATCTCTGATTCATTTCCAACTGATAGTGGGACCAGGACCTGCAGGGGCCGTGGGGTCGGAGGCCAGGGAGATGGGCGACTGGGCTGGATGTGGCAAGGGAAGGGGCGGCAACACTGGTGAGACTGAAAGAGACCGAAAGAGAGAGGGAGAGACAGTGAGAGACAGGGGAGTCAGGGAGCCAGGGCGCCAAATCCCTGACAGAGGGACAGGGAGACACAGACACATGGGGTGCAGGGGATGCTGGGGTCCCGGCAGGGAGAGGGGAAGAAAGACCAAGAGGAAACAGAGTGAGACAGACAGACAGAGTGAAGGAGAGCCAGAGTGACAGTGATTCAGGAGGGACGCAGGAGGGCCCAGCCAGCTGGCAGACCTGCCCTGTGACCTGAGGATGAAGTCAGGGCTACCAGTGGCCTGGACCCAACCAGGACTGAGGAGGCAGGAGCGGCCATGGCTCCCCACAACCCCGCCCCGTCCCTGCTGCTGCTCACACACATACTGGGTGGCCCAGGGGGCTGTGACCCTCAGAAGCACAGGCTGGGCTGGGGCATGCCCGTCTGGGAGGGCCAACCGCCCCGCTCAGCTCCCTGTGTCGCCAGGGCAAGCTCTGCTCTGAGCAGAGGACCAAGTGGCCCTCAAGGTAGACTTGCCTCCTGAGGGGCCCTGAGGGAGGGCTGTGGAGGAGCCAGAGGCTGTGCACATTTGGGAGAGGCAGCTCCTGAGGCGGCTAAGGGGCCTGACTAGGGGCCAGGCCAGGCCAGAGGGCAGTGTGGGGCAGAGCTTTGTGATGCTCCCCGTGCCCTGGAGCATGAGCGAAAGGGGTCTGGAAGCTGTGCTGCCCTTGCCCCTCCCTCCCTCCTAGGTCCTGAGCCCAGTCCCATGTCTCCCCCATCCCCACCCCTGCTGGCAGGCACAAGGGCAGCCAGCAGCCTGGGCACTAGAGCTGGCAGGTCCACAGAGCTGCTGGGCCTGGCTTCCTTCTGGGAGGAAGGGGCTTCCCAGAGGGCAGGGGTGGGGGCCTCTGGGGAGGGGGCATGCCCTCGGGCCACAGAGCTGGGCACGAGGGGAAGGAGAAGTTGGGGGTCGGGGATCCCAGAGCCCAGAATCCTCATGGACTTCACTCTGTGGGCAGGCGGGGACCCACAACCCCAATGACTTTCTAGAAAGTCCTTCTAGCCCTCGGAAGCTTGGCCCCAGCCCATGAAGGGTGACAGTACACTGCCAGCCACATCTCTGACCAGCCAGGACCCCAGCCCCAGGCCTGCTGACCAGGGGAGCATGCCTCACCCCTCTCGGGGGCAGGGCAGCGCCCCTCTGATTTGGTGATGCCCGTCTGCACGACCACAGGAAGCTCTGCCCGAGCTCAGAACTTCCCTTTTCTGAAATCTGCCCCCAGCAGCCCCGTGGCGAGGACGGCAGACTTCCCTCTGCCTCCACCCCAGGCTCGGCCCGGCATCACAAATGGCTGGTGCCTGAGCTTACGCGGGCAGAGGTGACCTTCTTGTCCCAACCACAGATCAGTTATTTATCAGAACAGGAAAGATGTCACCAGAGATATGTCCTCACCTCCCCGGGCCAGGAGGGCCTGGCCTCCTCCAACGACCACACGCCTGCTCACCACATCACACGGGCCTGTGTGGCCGGCGCGTGGGGGGCTGCCCTGGGGAGCTTTCAAGGCAGAATGGGAAGTGGGTCCAATGGGATGCCACGTATACACTGGGCCCAGGTTCCAAACCCTCTGCTTCCCCCCAAGGAAGGCTGTGTGTCCTCCAAATCTGATGGAGGTGACCCTTCCCCAGACCCCTCTCCGCCTGTAGCAGCGCATAGGGCTCCTCTGTGGAGGAGCAGGAGCCCTTCTCAATAGTGACACAACTGACATTCTGGGCCAGGTCATTCCAAGTGGCTGGGGTCTGATCTGTGCATGGTAGGGTGTTTAGCTGCATTCCAAGGTACTATCTACTAGATGTCAGTAACACACACACACACACACACACACGCACCCAGTTAAATGATCAAAAATCTTTTCAGGCATTGCCAACCACTACTCCAGGGACATCAGAAGCCCGACTCCTGTGCTCTACAATTCCAAATCCCCACTGGCTGGCTTCGCGGTTTTTTCCTAGAAGGTCACGAATTGAGCAGGCTGTAACTGATCAGAGCCTAGAGTTCTGGGGAAAGGAGGCTGTGCCTGTCTTAAGTGCTTAACCACTGCACCACCAATGCTGCTGTACAGAGACCCAACGGGGCAGGGTAAAACTACCCGTATGCATTTCTGAGATTGTAACTCTTTACAGGAGTACAAAGTCTCGTCTTTCTCCCAAGGAGTGGCCAGTGGTTTCGAACTGCTGACCTTGTGTATAGCAGCCTAATGTATAACCACTTTGCCTCAGGGTTCCTACTGCACCACCAGTGTCAGAGGCCACTGGCTCCGAAGCATGGCCACGCCCTCCTTGCATCTCCCCGTGACCCATTCTGTAAGCTGCATGCAAATTCTGCCTTTGTCAGGTGAGGTCCAGGTGTGCATGCCTCGCTGCGCCGGCTATGCACAGGCTCGCCTCTCCGACTGCGCTTGGGCTGGAGATCCAGAGAGCCAGTGAACCAGGACCACGCTGAGAAGTGTCATCTGAGACAGGGGCCAGAGGGGCTCTCTGGGTCAGCTTGGCCACAGAGAGGAATAGATCAGCTAAGTGCTATGGCCACCACTTCTTATGATGCTCGCCCTGTCTTTCTGGGAAGAGGTGGCAATCTATCATCCCAGGCATCCACGAACTCTCTGCCCGCTACAAAGCCCAGGGAAACTTCCATGAATGGAGCTGACACTGGCCACACAGGGCTAAGAATGGACACCCATTCTGTGCAGACTCAGGGGCTACGTGTAGGTCAGCTGCCTGTGGGTGTGGCCTGTCTCAGGACCACTGCCACTTCTGGCCTCTGTGTCTTCTCAAAACCAAGAAGCCTCTTCCTACCACAGGGCCTTTGCACCTGCCTGCTACCCTCTCCTCCTTCATACTCACTTGGTTGCTCCTTCATGCCTTGACTCCCAGGGATGGGCTGCTGCCTGGACCTTTTAGGTGAGACCCATAGCGTGCTCATCTCTCACCCCAACTCAGGTCCTTGTGTCACTTAGCAAAGGACATTGCTACCCATTTTCCCATGTGTTTGCCGACGTCCCTCACAAGGGTGCCAGCTTCCACAGGGTGGAGGGGAGCCTACCTTGACCCTGCACAAGTGCCGGCACAGAACAGAACACAGAGCATGGGCGTCTGAGACATTTGGGGGGTGAGGAACTATGGAGACTCAGTGGGCTCTGGTGGGCCAGTGCCAGCCTGAGGAGTTCCCAGTGCCAAGCCTCTATCTGACCCTCTCACCAGGACTCCTGGAACCCTCTGACCAGCTGCTCCCTGGAGTAGACTTTGGGCATGGAATAGACCCTGGTGACATAGTAGTTACGCATTGGCTGTGCTACAAAAGGTCAGCAGTTCAAAACCATCTACTGCTCCTCGGCAGAAAGACGGGGCTTTCTAGTCCTGTAAAGAGTTATAGTCTCAGACACTCACAGGGGCAGTTTTGTCCTGTCCTATAGGGTCACTGTGCATCAAGGCCATGACTAGTTGTTGCTGTTTTTCGGTTCCTCACAGTCCAGCCCTGGGTTCAGACAGACCCGAGTTCAAGTCCCAGGTGCTGACTGCCAATTCCTGAGCAGATGGCATTTTCTCCCTGATCCAAGCTCCCTGTCCACAGCACAGGCTTCCTGGGAGAGTTAGCTGGGGCAACCAGTGGATGTCCTCCACACAGGCCTTGGCTCCTAATGAGAAGGCAGAGGGACTGAGGTGTGGAGGCTGCTACAGGCTGTCCTCGGGCCTCAGGCTCCCAGTGGTGGCTATCCTGTGTGTGAAACATGGCTCACCCACAAGGGAATGGAGAGGTGGTGGGGCTGGGAACACACATGTTGGCCCTTGCCTGGCTCAGTGTCCCCATCTGCAGATGGGACACACTTGAGCTGCTAACAGACAGCAGTTCAAACCCACCAGTCACTCCATAGGAGAAAGATGAGGCTCTCTGCCCCTTTAGAGATTTGCAGTCTCAGAGGCCCACAGGGACAGCATTGTTGTGTGTTGAGACTGACTCAATGGCAGTGGGGTTGGGTTGGGACTGGGTGCTCTGCTGAGCCAGCAGCTGTATCCCATGATCCCCTGCCTTGTCTGGGTGCACAGCATCAGGTGGTGGGTGCTACGGGACTGCTGTCTGCACTCCCTGCAGAGTCGAAGGAGGGGAACTCCATGTCCGGGGGAGCTGGGAGCCACAGCCTGAGTTGGGAGAAGAGAGGGTGTTAAGCCCTGGCCTGAGCCCCTGCACCATGCTGTAGGCCCTACTGAGCAATGGCCTTGGACCCCTGCTTTCAGGGCCGTGACTACAGGAAATGGGGTGACCCAGCTGGGCTGGCTGAGGGCCTTTGGATGTCCAACAGAGCTTGGCACACTCCGAGCCTGAACCCAGCCTGCCTCTACCCTCCACAACCAGCCGGTCTTTCTCCTTGCGATCTGGCTTCTCCCTCATGCCAACAGCACCCACTGTTCCCTGCAGCCCCCTCCAAGCCCGGGACACCCCTCTGGAAGCTTTGCCTCCCTCCAGAGTCTAGCCCTGGCAGGTTTCACTGGTCAGATTCCCCATGTGGGGAGCCCGAGTGGCACTGTGGGTTAGGCAGTAGGTCAGTGGTTCAAACCTATTTAGGAAGAAAGATGAGGTTGTCTGTTCCCATCAAGATTAATCGTCTCTGGGACCCTTTGAGTCAGAATCAGCTGGATACCAGTGGGTTTTTTAGGGACTTTATTGGGAGTCTCGAGGGAGAAAGACTCGAGAACTTTCTACTCCTATAAAGGGTTCCGGTCTCGGAAACCCACAGGCATCCCACCCTGTCCTATGGGATCACCCTGACTCAGAATTGACAGGAAAGCAGTGAGTGTGGTCTTGGTTGTTGGGAGTCCTGGGGACACTGGGGGGTTTCATATTGAGCCGCTGAACACAAGGTCAGCAGCTCTCACCAGCAGCCGCTCCCCTGGGGAGAAAATGAGGCTTTGTACTCCCATAACCCTCTTTGGAAACCCTCAGGGGGCCCTGTTTGGGTCCCAGGGGGTGGGACAAAGGGCAGGGCAGGGACCAGGAGAAGGAGACAGTGGTCACAGATGTCTAAAGACTTCCACTGTTTTACTTTGTGCCAGTATGAAGGGTAGCCACTGGATGTTTGAGCCAAGGGGAACACAGGCCTCAGCTTTGAACCCCGCAGCTGGGGGCCCCCACCAAGAGCACAAGGGTAGGTAGAGGTGGCCAGCCTGCCAGGGCTGCATTTCCAGGGTACGGGGAGTCCGGGAACACCAGAGGGGCCAGCCTGCCCTGTCCACGTATTAGTCTAGGTACTTTAGAGAAACAAATCCACAGAAACTCACGTATAAGAGAGAGTTTTATATAAAGGGTAAGTGTACATCAAGAAAACATCCCAAAAAAAAAAAAAAGAAAACATCCCAACCCAGTGCTGCCCAAGGCTACAAGTCCAACATTAACCCATATGTCAGACACCAATCCACAAAGTCCTCCTCCAACTCACAAAACACACTATGACACTGACTGCAGGAGGAAAGCCAAGTCAGTGAATGTGTAAGCATCTCAGTGCTGGCAGGTGTCTCCACATGGCTGCTCCAGCACCCAGGGCTGCATGGGGTAAGTCCATGTGGCTTCTCCTCGGGGATGTCTTGCAGGAAGTGGGCCTTGCCAGCTGGAGCAGGGAACTGGCTAAGGCAGCTGCACCTTGGTCTGACCATCACAAAGCAAGAGACCCGAGAACTAGAAAGGTGAGACTCATTGAGTCATTTAGCTCTCCGCCCTTCAATTAACCCCACATGTGTTTATCAGCCAGGTTGGCACAATAATCTTTAACTATCTCGGGGGTGCTGGCTCTGCTAGCTGCTGCTGGAGGATCCCTGAGGGGCAGTGATGGCAACCTGGGATGTGCTGCACCAACAGGAGCCCGGCGTCCACTCTGCCATCTGCAACGCTGCTACCCTGGCCAAGGAGAGGACTCTGATACTTCAGAATCCCACTGTCCTGACCCTGACCTCTGGGAAGAGTTTGGTAGGACTCTCGACACCAGCTTCCTGGGAACCCCACATAATCAGGCCTCGGCTCTAAGCACCCCACTGCCCTGCAGTGCACCCACAAGTGCCAAGACGCACATTGTCATTCTTAGGCCTTAGGCGCCAGACCACACAGGAAGCAGAAGAACCCAGCCCCAGCGGAGGAGGATCAGGCAGAGGTGGGATCAGGGGTCTTGGGCCTGCTCTTCAAGACAGGACCTCGGCTCCAACCAGTCCAGCATGCAGCTGCTGAGGCCCCAGCTGGCCTGGCCATGGGCTCAGGGGAAGGTTTTCTCCATGTCCCTGGAGTGGAGGCTGGATCCACCCCGGGCCAGGAACCTCCCTTTGGGGCCATGCACACGTTATATGCACAGATATGAGGACCTGCTACCTGGGCTCCAGTGTTCTAAGCCAGGGATTGGCAGAGTGGAGGTTGCAGGTCCGGATCAGCTGTTAAGGGCTACGTGGGAACTCAAAAGCCAGCGACTCCTGTCCTCTCAGCCCTGTAGCAGATGAGGGCCTCCCAGGGCAGTCCAAGGAGGTGACATCCTGAAGGATTTGGGGCGGGGGGGGGGGCAGGCAGTCACCTATCTCCCAAGCCCCTGCTCCCCACCCCGTGAACCCACTCCCAAGAAGTCCCCTTTGAACTCCCTCCTTGTCCTTGAAGTTCCTCTGCTGGTCTACCCGCTATCCCGGGTTCCTGTGTCCAGCAAGTGCAGGCTAGGAACTTCTGGGGCCAGACCCCAGGCTGGGGGTTGGGGGGGAGAGGTGGCCAGGGGCAGGTGACCCTGGGCAGGTTCTGAGTGTCTGAGTGGAAGGCAGGGTTGAACATGTGTAGCATATAGGGGAGGCTCACAGCGTGAGTGTGCGTGCGTGTGTACTTGCAGATGCACCTCAGATTATTTTATGTCTATGTGTGAGGGTACCTATGAGCTGTGTCAGTGTGGCTGGGGTCCCTGGGGCAGCCAACAGGCCCCAGTGTCTGTGGGGCGTGCAGAGCAGGCCCCACCCCAAGGCCCAGCCGTGGAGCTCTCTGTTCTCCCTGCTCTCCCTTCCTTTAGCTGTTGCCCAACAGCCACGCGCCTGGCAGGCCCAGGGAGCATTTCCCCTCTGGTCCATCCCCGCCCCATGCCTGAGCCTTCAAGGTCCACTCAGATAGCAGTGCCTGGCTCTCCTGAGTCTCCTGGGGCCGGGGCTCAAGGCCAGCCCCAGCTCCGGGGTCAGCCATGGGTACCCTCTCCTCGGTTGCAAAGTGGAGATAGGCCTGGGAGGGGTCATCAGAAACAAGGCTGAGCCAGAGGCAAGCCCAAGGGCTGCTCACGGCCTTCTGGGACTGGGACTGTACACCCCCCTTCCTCTCTCCCTGACAGCTCCTCTACTCTGGGCACTCTGGGGCCAGCTTGGCCTGACAGGTCAGGTACCCAACAGAGAAGAAACTCAGGTTCCAGAAGGGGTAGTAAGGCCAGGTGTGGGATGTGGACATGGGGTGATAGTGACCCTGTGAGATCTTCCTGGACTCCCCTCATCCCACCCACTAGCCCTAGGACTCACTGCCCAACCCCCTCCTGGC
This sequence comes from Tenrec ecaudatus, assembly GCF_050624435.1. NCBI lineage: Eukaryota > Metazoa > Chordata > Mammalia > Afrosoricida > Tenrecidae > Tenrec > Tenrec ecaudatus. Next base: position 28,877,924 of record NC_134547.1, read on the forward strand.
CTATTGATCCGCTGGGGCAATGGGCCAGCCCCTTCCACCCTCCTCCCTGGGCCTGGGCACCAGGAAGCTGATGGGAAGCACCTGGGGGTGCTCCAGAAGTGGGTGGGGACTCTCCCCAGGACTGGTGCCAAACAGAGGTCAAGGCTGGTGCCAGGTAAGTGAGGAGTACCATCTCCGCTCCCCCCCAACTCTCTGAGCCCACCGCTTTGCTAGCAAATCCTCTCCACCCCAAACAGCCCTCTACTGGCAGCCGCATTTCAAAGGCCGTCCCTGGTCACCTTTCCTCCCCCTCGCCCCCTCCTCCCTACCTCCCGCCACCCCATCGTCCCCTCCTCTTGTCAGGGGTAGGTCCCCTCGCTAGAGTACTTGGGCTTCTAGTTCTTCTCAGTCACCGGCCCAGATGGACCCAGGAAAAGGCCTGCAGGCTCGCGACCTTCAGCTCAGCCCCTGGGAAAGGTGTTCTCTATTTAGAAGCAAGACCTCCGGTGCAGAAGAAGGCAGCCAGAGAGGGGAAGGTCCTGTGTTCCTGGCTGAGGACCCAGTCCTGAGACTACAGTGTCCCCCGAGAGAACAGGGTGCCACATTGCATCTCAGGTGGTTCCGGTGATGCAGGCCCCAGGGAGTGCAGTGGGACAGAGGGCTTGCCCTGAGCAAGGCAGTCAGCAGGGTCCCGGACCTGTTGGGGCCTCTGAGCAGCCCCTTGCTCTTATCTGGGTGAGGGGTGCAGGACAGTGAGACCTGCATGGAAGGCAGGGGTCTCTGTGTCTGGGAGAGGCTCTGGGCTGAGGCCTGGCTTTGGGGCTGGTGTGGTCAAGAGGCACCCCTCCCATCCAGCAGGTCTTGTGCAGAATGAAGGCTCTGAGTCTGGGGGACTGAGCCTGGGGCAGAGCAGTTCTGTCCGTGTATGTGCGTGTGCATGGGCATGGGTGCGCGCGTGTTGGGCGTGTGCATGTGTGTGCCATGTTGTGTATGTGTGTGCATGTGTGGTGTGAGGTGGGGGCCAGGGGCAGGGGGTCTGTGTCTGCCTAGAACTGGAGATGGAGCCTAGAGGGTAAAACAGGTAATGCCCCCATGGGTAAAGCTCCCAGGGACCCTGAGACTCAGAAGGGCCCCTTCAAGTGCTTCTTTTAGTCTTTGGCCATTTAGTGTATTGGGGCTCTTCTGCGATGGGGAGGGCCCCCAGGGCATGCGTACACCTGCCCAGGGGGACACTCAGCTCTGGCTTCAGCCCTCACACACCCTTCCTCTCACAGCCTGGGCCCCAGCCAGAGAATCACTCCTCCCCCAGCTCAGAGGCCAGGACAAGGAGTGGTGGAACTAGCAAGCAGTCAGAGGTCACAGGTAACAGTGTGTGGTCAGGTCAGGGGTCAAAGACTGATGGACTGATCGTAGCCTTGGGGCTATTGATCCACTGGGGGAGGTGGCAGACCTCTGGCCCCGCTGAGTAGTGCAGCTACGAGTGGGTGATCTGCACGCTGGGCTCAGCAAAGGCCGCCCTCAGGAAATGTATCGGGGTGCTAGGGACGCCAGTTTCCTGGTCAGGTAGGGCACCCGTTGTCACACACCCCAGGTAGTTCTGTCGCCATTCTTGGACCCATGCTTTAGTAGGTATGGACCTGGGGGACAGAGGACAACAGGGACCAGGGGGCCCCTGCTCCAGCCCCCAGAGCTTGCTCAGGGGTGAAATGCCTGGGGCTCAAGGGAGCTGGGAAGTGAGTTGTCAGGGAATCAGTCCCCAAGCAGGGGCCAGGGGCTGGGAAGGAGGGGCTTCAAGGGAGAGTAGGCTGTGCCTCCTTTGGCTTCCTGGGGCAGCAGACCCCTCACTCCACCCTGTACTAGGGAATGACCTCGGGGTCTCTCAGTGCCTGCCAGTGACCGCAGCACCCACAGTCTGCCTGAGGGCCCTGCTTGCCTTGACAGGTCAGGGAGTGGTTCCACTCTTCTGCCCAAAAATCCTCCCACCCTGCCTCTGCTCAGAGCAGCCTCTGGTGTGGCCAGACCCGCCCACTGCCTCCCTCCGTTGCCCGACACCAACACACCCCACCCCAGACTAAGACAAGGCTGAGTCCTCTCTGCCCAGAGAGGGGCTGTCATTATTGTAGTGGGTAGGGAAGGGGATACCTCCCCAACTGGACTCACCCCAGACTGTACCCAAAGATGCTGCTCCAGTTATTGTCTAATTTGCCTGGAAGAAGAGGAGAGAGCATGCATAAATGTATACATGCACACACGTGTGTGTGACTCTGTGTGCTTATAAATGCATGCATGTGTGTGCATGTGCACATGTTTTGTGTGCAAATGTTTGTATTCATGTGAATGTGTCCTTGTGAGCAAGTGTATTCATGTGTGTACTCACACATGTGTGCATTTGCATACATGTGGGCATGCATTGCAAGTGTCCATGCACTTGCATGTGCTCACATGTGTTAACACGGGCCAAAGATAGACTGGCCTTCTTCCAGGTGCTGACTAGAGAGACCCAGCAGCTCACCCTTGGGGTGGCTTGGCCCAGCCTTAACCAGAAACTTTTACCCGTCCCTGTGGCCCAGCCTTGGCAGTTATCCTGGGAGGGCATGTGGTGACCATGGCTCAGAGCAGAGTCAGACTTGAGTTCACTGCTTCTGCAGCCAAGGCACGTGGACCTTTTGAGTCTGGCACTGTCCTTGATGCATGCCTCTTGGGCTGGACTGCAGCCACCCCCTGCGGTGACCCCTACTGGGGACATATGGTACTGCACATTGGCTCTACTAGCCACCACCATGAAAATGGGTCTCCACTGAATTGCAAGGAACCCTCTTGGTATAGTGGGTTAGGAGTGAGGCTGCTTACTGTAAAGTCAGTGGTTCTAACCCACTAACTGCTCCGTGGGGGCAAGGTGAGATTTTGTGTTCTCATAAAGATGTACAGTCCAGGAAACCTGAGAGAGTCATTCTATTCTGAGCTTTGGAGTCACTGTGAATCTGAATTGCCTCACCAGCAGTGGGTTTGGTCTGGCTCCCTGGAAGGCAGCTCCCGCCTGTAGTGAGCAGTAGACTATGCTTCCCCTGTGGCTTTCAAGCTGTGCTCCCAGGGACCCTGGCGTTCCTTCAGACTTCTCTACGGCCACCCAAAAGTTGAGAGTCTCAGCGCCCCACTTCCCTCCTCAACAAGAGCATTGCTCTTACATCTTGAATTTTTGGAGAGATTTCTCTAAAAATGCTTTCAAATGTCTATTCTCTAAGAGATAATGAAGAAGCTCAGTTACATCCATCAGAATAAGGCCAGAGCTCAATTGTAGAAGAACTATCAATGGCTCCTGTGCAAGTTCACGTTGAAGCTATTGACAATGAAAACAAGTCCACAAGAGCTAAAGTACAACACTGAGTAGAGCCCACCTGAATGTAGAAGCCATCTCAAGAATAGATCTGACACACCGAGCAGTAGCGACCAGACAAAGTTGTTGATGACACAGGACCGTTGCACCTGACGAAAGTGAGAGGTCATTAAAAAGGCAGGAAGGCAAGCAAAGACCCAGTGAATGTCTCAACAGTGACTCCAAACTTAATCTTGAACATAGAGCAGCCAGAGAACTCTGCACATTTCATTTTAATATTTTACTTCATCTTCTTGACCCATACTTCATTTTAAGATTTTACTTTGTCGAGTGCCGGAGTTAGAAAACCAAAAGGGAAGGACACACTCAACATTGATGAAATAACAAGAACAATGTAACTACCTGGCTGCAATACTAAAAGTCTATAGACAAAATATTGAGCAACTCAGGAAGTATCAAAAGAAAATGGAAGGGATATACCGAGTTTCCCAAAATGAACTGGTCAGCATTCGACTACTTCAGAAGGCAGCACTTGACCAAGAACAGGTAGTATTGAAGGTAGAAGTCAAGGTGCACCACAGGCAGCGGTGGAAAACACGGCTCCACGGAGCAATGGGATGTCAACCACGATGTTTCCCCGATGGACGCAATGCTAGAAGCAGTCCCTCATCTATGCCAAGAAATCTGGAAGGCAGCTCTCGGGTCTACTAACCAGAAAGGATTTATACTGGGATCAGATTTCAAAGAAAGGTGATCTAGTAGAATGTGGAACTTGATATCACATGCAAGTAAAGTTCGGCTGTAGAAAATGCAAGCAGTGCCGCCACAGTACAGTGACAAAATGGGAATTCCGGAATGCTGAACCGCGCTGCTGTCAAAGCTGGCCAGAGAGCAGGAGGCGGCAGCCAGGCAAATGAGCACGGGGAGACTGCACGGCTTAAACGCAGTCCAGTGGGTGTCAGCGTCGTAGCCCTTCATCCTAACTCACTCAATCTGTAGGCTGAGCACACAGCACCTATGAAAACAAGCGTAGCCTGGAAACGGGAGGAAGACTTGTTAACAACGTGTAATATGCTGAGGATGCAATCTTGCTTGCTGAAAGGGAAGAGGACTCGAAGTGTGTTTGTTGATGGGCATCGAAGACCGCAGCCTTCGGTACAGATCGCATCTCAGCGTAAAGTCAACAAAGTCCGCACAACATCATGGTAAACAGAGAGAAGGTCAAAGTTGTCAAGGATGTTATTTTACTTGGACCCATAATCGATGTTCCTGGAAACGACATTCAAGGGATCAAGTGGCATATTTCATGGAGCAAAGACCTCCTTAAAGATGTCGCTTTGCAAAGTAGGCTACACCCCACCCGCACCGGGTTCTTCTCAGTGGCCTCATGTGCGTGTGAAAGTTGGACAGTGAATAGGGAAATCAATGAATGGATGTACTTCAATCATGTGTCGGTGAGGAACAGTGAACGTACCCAGGACTGCCAGGACTTCCGAAGCCAGGCTAGGGCACTGGACTTGCTCTGGAGAGGGGCTAAATCCTGGAGAAAGAGCGCGCGCTTGGTAGAGGTTCGTGCCTCAGTGAGCTGTTCTGACCCAGTGACTACAGCGGTGGGCTCCCGTGTAGCAGCAATAGTGAGGAGCACACAGGCGCAGGCAACGTCTCATGCTGAGGTCTGTTGGGTTGCAATCACTGGGGACCGGCCCAACAGCACCTAGCAACAATGACACACTCCATTTGGATCTTCGACTCCCAAGAGTCTGTGTCTAAGTTAAGTCCCAGCCCGAGCCTTCAGTTAGAATGGTGACTTGGGCTTGAAAGTGTTGAAAACCCCACCATCTCCTGCCAGGCGCATAATAACATTTTAGGGAACCTAGAGAAATCCAAAGCAAGCAAAGCTCTGGTTGGAGCAGCTCCTGGAAACCAAAAGAGATAATACAGAGAATCAGGGTTCTTGAAGGGGGGTGCCCTGCAATCCTCGGAGGAGGCTAGACTTGGGTTCCTACCCCTGAGTAAAGAGGCATATTTGGAACAGAACCTTGCACGTGGGCCTTGGCATGTAGAGACCCTCATACAGGGCAGACCCACCCAACAGGCCACTGACTCCTCTCCCACAAGGGACAGGACAATGATGACTAGTCTCCTCAGAGCACCCACTCTATCCTACCACGTAGCTTCCTGTGCCCCCACAGCTACACAATGTGGCAAATTCCATGCAGTGCCGTGTCGGACACAAGAAGCGTGGTTGGCTGGTTGTAAAACAGGGCTGCAGCGGCACAAAGCAGAGTTGGCCTGGCCTGGCCACAGCTGTGCCTTCCTGGTTTGAGGCCGGCCGGCCGAGCCTGACTCCAATCAGCCTGAGGAACACCCCCGAGAGGGCCTGCCCAGCTGCACTGTCCTCCCGGGAACGTGACCAGACCCTGGTGGCCAAGCAGGGCTTGGCAAAGTCTGGAGACCTTGGCTCGGGTCTTTGGTGCCGCAGGATGAAGATGGGCAATCGAGCTTGAGCCCTGGCCTTGCGGTGGGCAGAGGAGACCGGGGGCTTGGGGGACAGCCTGGGAGGTCTGCTCCCCCCACTCCCACGCATTCACTCAACAAGCTTGTGTTTCACACTTTCTCAACCTCTTCTAACCCAAAGGCACTTGGAAGCAAGGCCTGGCTGCCCTGAAAGCCCTGCGGCGCAGATGGACTCTGGACAAGCAGGCGGCTAAGAGCCAGAGCCAACTTCACGGCAGCCTGGTTTGTTGGTGTTGTTTGTTTGTTGTGGGGACGGGATTGTTTTTACCATGTTGTTGTCTGCTCAAAAGCACAATGCAAACTCACTGCCAGCCAGTCAATGCTTACATATAAGCGACACTATCGGCCAGGGCAGAGCTGCCCCCTGCGAGTTTCTGTAAGTCTTTACAGGTGTCGCAAACCCTGGCTTTGTCCTACAGAGGGGGAGTCAAACTGCAGGCCTTGGGCTAGCAGCCCACCTCGCCACCAGGGCTCTTGGGTGCACGTCAATACAGGAGTCCATTTGGCTTGTGGCCGGTGGGGGAGATGAGCAATATGAGCAAACAGACTAGTCAGTGTGTAAAGGGGAGAGTGAAACGGTGGCAGTGCTTGAAGAGGCCTGGGCTTCTCCTAGAGGGTGGTTTTCAAAGGAATGGTCAGAGAGGCCCCGGGGGAAGACCAAGTTTGGGCAAGTCCTGCAGGAGGGAGGGAACAAGCCCTGAGGAGGTCGGGGGCAGTGGCGCTGGCTGGCCAGAGGGAAAGGGCGTCTAAAGGCAGAGGCAGCAGTGTACCTGCCTGAGAACAGCGAGGCAGCCAGTGGGGCGGGAGTCAAGCGGGTGACAGGGTGAGCAGTTGAGGGCCCTGGGGCTGCACGTGGAGCCATTGTAAGGTCTTCCGAGCGACTGTGGGGGGTGGGGCGGGGATACACTGCAGGGTGTGGAGGAGTGAGGACAGGGACCCAGCCACCATCTCTCTGCCCCACCCCTCCCAGCCTTGCCCCCTAGCCAAATGCCCTGGTGGATGAGGGTGCCCAGATGCTAGCGGAAACCCCATCGAGGGGCCTGAGGCTGAAAGCAGCCAGCCCTGCCCTGCCGGGGGTTCCTCAGCCAGGGGGACAAAGGACCCTTTGGGGACATGATCTGCCCCTCAAGGACATGATGATTCCGTCCAGTTGGAGCCCTGCTCGATGGTCACAGTCAGCCCTGACAGGACAGATCCCCCAGTCATATCCCCGCATGACCCCTGAGGGGCAATGCGCCCAGGTGTGTCCTTGAAGAGAGGGAAGCCTGATTGACCCACTCCCTCCTACCCTCCAGCCTTGGCCGCTGCTCCGCCGCACCCACCCCTGGTGTTTTTCTTGGCTTCTTCCTGCCTTGGGGCCTTCCCACATGCTGTCTCCAAGACCAACTCATTCACCCCTTCTCCTCACCTGCTCACTGAAGGCAACCCAGCCTTTCCAGCACCCCCTGTGACCCTGACTCCACCACACCCTCCTGCTCACCCACTGGGCATCTCTGACATTCTGTGGTGTCTATCAGGCTCCTGAGGCCAGGGCTCCTTTCTGGATGCTGGTGGGTGCACCCCAGAGTCTGGCATGCAGTACATTCTGACTGAGGACCAGGTGAGACCCCATGGTGGGGAGGGGGAGTGTCCTTGGGGATGCAACCTGCTGGGGGAGAGATACAGAAGCCCAAAGGAGTCTGGGTGGAGCTTGGGGCATTTAGTTGTGAGGGTGAGGGGAGGTGTAAGCAGGAACAGCCCCCCCCTTTTTTTTCTTCTTCATAGAATTAGGCAGAAGCAGGAGGAACAGAGTCAAGTGCTGGTGACAGTGGGGCACTTGGGCTGGAGCAGGAATAGGGGACTGGAGGGTTGTTTCTGACCACCCACAGGGCCCCCTCCTGGACAGGGCAGTGCTCACAGAGGGTTTCAGCCCTGCTCTGGACTCTTGGATGGAGTGGGAGTGGACGTGCCTGGGTTGTAAAGGGTTCTGGGCCCTCCCTCACCTGTGGCCCTTCCTCTCTCCCATGGCCCCTGGCGACACCTAGTGGCCAGGACTTCCTGACACACTGCCTCCAGGGCTCCCCAACAGCCCTCCCCCAAGAATCCTGAGCCCTGGTAACCAGGGATGCCCCCACCTCCTGCCCGTTGGCCAACACAAGCACTCCCTACCCCGGGCCCCCACCCACAGACAGTGCTCATGCCCGGGGCTCTGCACACATGCAGGTTGGCTCCTCACACCCACACGCACTCTCTCACAACTGCCCTCCCACGGTGGCAGAGGCACAGGGCTAGCCTCTCGGGGCTGTCCCTGTCCTTTGGGACAGAGTGTCTTCTCGATGTCCCCCCACACCAGCTCCAGTCTTCCCGTGGTCCCACCAAGCCCCCCAGGTGTGCCCAGCTGGAAGGCTCCTGCTTTGAAACCAATCCCTGGGAAGGTAGGCAGGAGGAGGCAGCCCAGGGGCAGCCATGCTGCCCCCTCAGACTCTCTGCCCATCTCCTCATGTGGAGCCTCACAGCTGCTGCTGAAAGCACAAAGCCTGGCACAACCCAGAGGCCAAGGTCAAGAAACAGCAAGACTCTGGGGAGGCAGGAGGGCCCTGGCTTGGCCATGCATCTAAGAGGAACCAGCTCCTGGGCAGGACCTACCACACAAAAAAGGGCCCATCTCCTGGTGGCCCTGGGGGACACCCAGACTGGGAGCTTGGCCAGGCCCAGGAGCGGGCACGTCCTCGTTGGCCAAGAGCAGCCTCCTGCTGAGCCAGGGCCGGCGCCTGCCTCGCTAAGAGGAGCCTGGGGAACTGGGGGAAAGGCCTGGCAGGCAGTGGTGCCCAAAGCACTGCCAACTGAGGCACAGGACATGCACGGTGGGAGTACAGGGTGCCGCTGGGGCCTGAGACCACGGGTCCACCATGGTATGCCACCAGCCTACCCCTTCAGCAGGAAAGGAGGGCATAATCCGCTGACCAGCTGACCCATGGGGAGCCCTGAGGCCTGGCAGGGCTGATAGGGGTGAGACATGCTGGGCGCTCAGCCTGCTTGGCTGTGAGTGAGCCTGCTGGCCATTGAGACCTCCACCCCTCCATCCTGGAAGGAGCCCGGCCCACACCCCAGGTACGCCCGGCTCTGCCAAGGGGTCCTCGCCACTGTGTATCCCACTGCCCAGAGGAGGGACCCGAGCGGGAGCATCCCCAAACCAGAAAACTCATTGTCTCAAGTTCGTTCGGACCCAGTGAGACCCTGCAGGACAGAGCACCACTGCCCCTAGGGGCGCCAAGGCTGTGACTGTCACACAGCTGACAACCTCACACGAAGCAGCTGTAGGGTCACACCGCCAGCCTTCTCCTGAGCAGACCCCAGGACAGGGTAAAACTGAGCCTGGCAGGACAGGACCACCGCTGCCAAGCGTGGGGGGTGGGGTGGAACACAGGAGCCCTTGCCCTGACAGTCCTAGTCTGCTGGCCTGGCCTGACCCTTGATCAGAAATTGGCAAGCTGGAGGGCAGGGAGGGGGCGGGGCTAGGGTGCCCACCTCCAGGGTGCCCAACACCCCAGGGAGATAAGGAGTTGGAAATTCAAGCTCCAAGATGGATGGACACCCCAGAGTGAGAATGGGGGAGTTAGGGTCCCTCCACCCCTAGCTGTCTTCCTAAGCACCAGCTCTGCCTTAGGAGGGAGCGGATCATTTCTGGCGGGCAGTCGTGGGTCTGTCTGAAGCCTCTTGCTCCCTCCCATGGGACAGAGCATTCCAGAAACTTTGGTAGGGAGTGGAGAGTCCAGGCCACACACAATCCCATGCCTTCCAGGACTGGATGGTCTCGGTCCTGTCCCTCCGATGCACTGCTGCAGTTTTGGGAAGGGGGGCCTGCAGGTCTCAGGAATGAGCATAGAATTGGATCAATTCACAGCTGGAGACTGCACTGACAGACATAGCTTCTTTGAGCCAGACTCCTGTGAGGAGGAGCGCCCTCTAGGCTTGGCAGAGAGAGGGGCAGGTCATGGAAAGCCCGGGTGATGGGTGGGTAGGTGATGCCCCTAGGAGCTGGGTGGCCTGGGAGGGAGGCTGGCCCAGCCCTGAAAGGAAGTGCTCCCCAAGCTCCCCAAAGTGCTGAGATAGGACAGAACCCCCAGCAGGGGGTGGTTGAGACAGGGATTGGTGGAGGCAGGAGAGAGGAGGCTGCCACATGGGAGCCATGGTGGCAATGGGTGCCATGTCTTTGCAGGGGCCTGTGAGGAGCAGCTGTCACCATGGTGACCAGTCTCCGGAAGGGGAGGGAGCTTGCCAGTATCACCACCCTACCCACCCACCCACCAGATTAGAGCATCAGGCAGATCTGAGGCCCTCTGGGGTGCTGCAGAAATCTGAGAAGTTTGTTTGTGTGGTGATGGGGCACCACAGGCTTTGGGGGCTGGGAGGCAAGCGACTGCCTACACTGCAAAGTGTGGTCCACCTCCCACATACTGTCACCCATGCAGCTCCGAGACTCTGCCCGTGTAGCGCTGTCCCACAGAGGACATGTGGAACTAGCTGGGGACAATCATCGTGGAGGTACTGGTGGCATCTAGTGGTAAAAGCCAGGGAGGCTGCCAAACGCCCTACCAATCCAAACCCCCCCCCCCACTGGGCTCCTTGCCACCCTACAGGGCTCCCAAGACTGCCCCATCTTTCTCTCATAGAGTGGCCGGGGGCTTCTGACCACCATCCCTTCCACTAGCAACCAAGTGTTTAGCTGCGGTAGCGCCAGGCCTCCTTCCACAAACAACGCTGCGCTCGTCTTCTGGCACTATGGCCGACAAGGTGCCTCTGCCACTGGCCAGTCTCTCAAAAGCGGTCCTCCTTCCTAATCTGGTCTTCGTCTGGAATCTCTGCTGAAACCTGTCCTCCGTGGGTAACCCCGCTGACGCGTGAAACATTGCTTCCAGCATCCCAACTGCGTGCAAGGCACCACAACACAATGGGGTTGACAGCCCTGTGGGGCTGGGCGGCGTAGGGAAACCCCCAACCGGTCATAATTGGTGTCTGGTTTCTAGGTACACAAGTCCCTGGGGGTGCAATAAGCATGGACATCGAGGGGAGATGGACCTAACTTTGTTACGAAATGTACAGAGAGAGGGCTTTTGACAGTTTGGAAATCTCACTGAGCTGGCATCCAAGAGTCAAAGGCCCTCTTCCCCGTGCCTGCGTCTGCGCCCAGGCTGAGCCCCCCATAATGAGGTCTGAAATGGTGGGCCTTTTATTTCCCCGCTATTTCAAAGTTGGGGCACAGTGTTACATTTTCAATTATATTTGTCGCTGCAGTTGGTAGGTGCCATTGAGTTGGTCCCGGTGTGCAGTGGCCCCACGTACAACTGAACAGAACCACTCCTGGTCCTGCCTCTTCCCCACAGTCTGTGTGAGCCCAGTGGTGAGGCGCTGTGTCCATCCACCTTGCTGAAGTCTTCTTTCCCACGGCCTCTCTAATTGACCAAGCCTGGCGTCCTTCTCCGGGGCCAGGTCCCTCCTGACAGCCTACGGAGAATCACCGCATCTCCAATTCTAAGCTGCACTCTGGTTGAACTTCCGACCCATTTGTTCCCTTGGCAGTCTGTGGGGCCGCTGATGGCCCTGTATAGTGGCTCTGTGGGGCCAAGCAGGGACCCCAAACTCTGAGTAGTGGAACCAGGATGAGTGCAGGGGACACCCCAAGGTGGGCTGGGAGTGGGGAGCCCCAGGACCTAGAGTCTCTGGCCACCTTCACTCCCCACTTGTCAGCTGTGTGGCCTTGGGCTATGCACAAGTGTCTCCATTTTTGTCCTCTTTCAAATGGAGAGTGGACTCAGTGCCAGGTCACCCCCCTCCCCTCCTATGACCTGACCAAGCCAGCATCTCCCTCCTGGCAGGACCCAGCCCTGGCCAGGCTGACCCATCAGGAGCCTGAAGCACCCACTCTTTCACATAGTTCTTCCTCCCCGAGGCGAAGCACGTGGGAGCAGATGTTGGTTAGCATGGTGCTGGGTGCTTAGCATGGTGTTGTTGGCATGGTGCTGGCTCCCAGGTCCCCTGGTGATTCCTATCACTCCCGGGGAGTGGGTTGGGGGTAGCAGGCCCCTCGAAAGGCTCCAGGACCCCATGGACCCTATGTGGTCCCCAGGGAAAGCCCCCCTGAGCCTCCATCCTTCCCAGCCATTCCATGGGAGCTGGGGTGCACTAAGTAGCACACACTCTGACTCACATTTATTTCCTCACAGTGCAGGAGGCTCCAAGTCTGCCTTCAGAGGGGCAGCTGGGGGAGGGGGGCTCTAGAGGAAGGTCCTGCCCTCAACTTCTGAGGTTTCATCTCTTCAATATCTCAACGCAGATCAACTCCAAATACCCCAACACTGACCCTGCCTCATTAACATAACAAAGACAGCTCGTTACTAAAAGGGATTATAACCAAGGGCCTGGTGTCCGTGGAGTTCGATCCATAGCACCCCGTGCTCTGGATTCCCTGTCAACACACTTGCCTGCGGCCTCAAGCGCAGATCTGGCACCACACAGTCCCCGCGGCACCCACGGCAGGACGCTTGATCTCTCCCACAGGAGTGTCCCCAGCCTTTGCGATGTCATATCCAACCCCCCGCCACTCCACCCCCTCCCCCACGCACTTTTCTTGCCCACAAGGTCGCTCGCGTTTTAAAGGTAGACCCCCAGAGGGCCCCTTTGCGTTTCAGCGGCCAGCCGCCGTGCCTTCTCCCATGCAGCTGCCAGCCGCCCGCGCCTTTCCCACGCTGGCGGCGTCCCCGCCTTGAAGTCAGATGGGGACTCGAGCCCACAGCCCACGGGCGGGCCGCAGAGCCCCAGCCCACCGGGCCCAGGGTCCGCCTGTCGCCTGTCGGGGCGGCTCCACGCCCAGCTGGCAGGGCCAAGCCCATCAGATAAGGGCCGGGGCCCTCCCCCGCCAGCGCAGGAGGCGCGGCCCCGCAGGTGCGCAGCGTGGAAAGAATTCGGTGCGCGAGCGCTCGTCTCGGGTTTCACTATGAGTTTCCGACTCGGGCCGCGCCCACGGCCCCAGGACCGCCCTGCGCCTCTCAAACCAGGAGGCAAGTCTCCCCACCGAGGCTGCCGGGCACGAGCGGGGCACACGGCGGGAGGGACTTCCCTGTCTCCCAGCCAACCCCAGTGGGCCCTGAAGAGGCTGGGTTCTGGGTCCAGGAGGTGTTGCCTGCCCTCTCCAGGGCTCCAGGCAAGGGTCCAACTGGGGCCCAAGCTCCTCCACCCCGGGAGGATCCTAGGGGCCTGGGCGCAGAGACTGGCTGAGCCGCTGCCCTCTGGTGGCACCTTGAGGCATGACACAGGTCTTTGAGGGGAGGGGTGGATAGGGTCAAGCGTGAGCTTGCCCTAGTGAGGGAGGCAGGATTCAAGCTGAAATGGTTCCCCTAAAGAGGGATGCAGTTCCAGAGGGAGGGGCCAAGCCCTGACCTTCCGTAGTTGCCAATTGGCTCCTGTCACAGCCCACCACCATCACCTACAGGACTGCCCAGGGGAGGAGGCAAAGTGGAAGGTCCAGCCACCTCAAGGGCATCACCACTCCTGTCACCTCCTCCTCTGGGCCCAGGAAAAATTCAGGCAAACTGACCTCTGCCCTGTGACAGCCGTGGGCACTGAGGAATCATATGCTGACCACCCCCACCCCACCCCCACCTCCCAGAGATCTCCAAAGGTTAAGTCACTCACCCAGTTTGTAAGTCAGACACCAATCCTCCTCAAGGACTTACTGCGTGCTGGGAGCAAGACCAGGTTTCTGACTTTAAGGGGCATCTGACCCAGTGAAGAAGGAGCACTGGTGGTTACGTGGGCTACACATGAGGCTGCAAACCCTAAGATCAGCAGTTCAAACCCACTAGCCATCCTGTGGAAGAAAGATGAGGCTCTCTGCTCCCACGGGAGTTGCGGCATAAAAACCCAAAGGGACAGTTCTACCCTGCCCTCAATGGCAGTCAGTTTGACTTTGGTTTGGACCCAGAAAGGAGAAAAGCAGCCGGGAGGGACAGCAACATGTGCACAGAGTGGACAGCTTGTCCAGCCTGGATACCAGGAGAGCATGCTGGGGAGGTGGTGCCTGGTCTGTCTCAGAAGAGACAGGTGGGCACCAGGGATGAGGAGTGTGCAGGCCAAGGAGAATGCCTGGGCAAGGCAAGAAGGTAGCCAGCAGGCAGAGCAAGTGGGAGACCCATTTACTTTAAGCAGGTGATCACACGTCCCTGTGTGCTTGGGCCCATCCAGGTTTCCTTTTCAAAAGAGTCTGAGGGTAGTTCAAGTCCATCCAGGGTACCTTGGAAGAAAGGCCTGGCAATCTCTTTCTGGAAAAGTCAACCCCTGAAAATCCCTGTGGAGTGCAGCTGACCCACAAGTGGCTGTGAGCGGGGACCATGTTGTTTTCAAATGTGGCCCCACTGGACCATTCGATGGTCTCCTCCAGAAATGTCACCGTGTGGGGGCTGATTTGACACAGCCTGGGGATGGGGGGAGGGGTTGGATTTGCACTTTGGGGCTGACCTGGGGTGGGGACAAGACCGTGGTCACTCTCCAGGAGAGGGTGCATGGGTGAGAACAGTGGGGGTGCATGGAAGGGGCCACGGGTAGGGAGAGGTGAGGGCTTGGGGCTTGAAAGAATGCAGTCAGGGATTGGGATGTGGGTCCCCTTCAGAGGAAGGGGGTTGGGGCTGCATGGTATTTGAAGGCCTGAGGGGAACAGGAACAATGTAATCTTCCTTCCATCATTCTAGAAATAAGACCCGAGCAAGGGGGATCCTGCCATGCCCACCCACCCCCCACTACACCTCCACACACACATGACATGGAGAGCCAGAATGTTACAAGGACCCAAACACAGACATCTGTCTAAACCTCACTCTCCTGAGAACTTTGTAAAGTTTGACAGGTACTTGAAGGTGTGACTTGTAGAAAAGGGGCAGGTTTGATGACAGGGGGGCACAGACTCTGTTCTGAAACCCCAGGGAAAGAGGTGACCCTTCTGTTTAAAGTAGGCCACCCAGATCACTGTAGAGTATTCTGACAGCCCAGATTATCCCATAACTGCAGTCCCTGCTCCGTAAAGATGTTTTGAGAAGGGGTTAAGAATGACCTGGGACCCGTACATATGTAAATATATTTATATATGATGATAGGGAAATAGATGTGTGTGCATATATTTATAGGTTTAGTATTAAGACAGCAGATAGACATTGGGCCTCTACTCAAGTACTCCCTCAATGCAAGAACATTTTGTTCTATTAAACTGGCATTCCATGATGCTCACCTTTCCAACACAATCACTGAAGAAAAAGTGGGTACATAAACAAATGTGGTGAAGAAAGCTGATGGTGCCCACCTATCAAAAGATATAGCATCTGAGATTTTAAAGGCTTGAAGGTAAACAAGTGGGCACCTAGCTCAGAAGCAGCAAAGCCCACATGGAAGAAGCACACCAGCCTGTGTGATCATGAGGTGTCAATGGGTCTATGTATCAGGCATCAAAGAACAAAAAAAAAAATCATATAATTGTGAATGAGTGGGAGTGCAGAGTGGGGACCCAAAGCCCATCTGTAGGCAACTGTACATCCCTTTATGAAAGGGTCATGGGGAGATGAACCAGTCAGGGTGCAGTGTAGCAATGATGAAACATACAACTTTCCTCTACTTCTTTAATGCTTCCTCCCCACCCACTATCATGATCCCAATTCTACCTTACAAATCTGGCTAGAGGGTGTACACTGGTACAGATAGGAACTGGAAACACAGGGAATCCAGGACAGATAAACCCCTCAGGACCAATAATGAGAGTAGTGATACCAAGAGGGTAAGGAGAAGGTGGGGTAGAAAGGGGGAACTGATCACAAGGATCTACCTATAACTCCCTCCCTGGGGGATGGACAACAGAAAAGTGGGTGAAGGGAGACATCGGATACTGTAAGACCTGACAAAATAATAATAATTTATAAATTATCAAGGGTTTGTGCCAGAGGGAGGGGGGAAATGAGGAGCTGATACCAAGGGCTCAAGTAAAAAGAAAATGTTTTGAGAATGACGATGGCAACAAATGTACAAATGTGCTTGACACAATGGATGGATGGATGGATGGATTGTGATAAGATGTGTATGAGCCCACAATAAAATGATTTTTAAAATAAAATGAGGAAAACAAAACAAAACGAATGGCCTGGGAAGGCAGGGTTGGAAAATGATGTGGAGGGAAGGGCGGCCTGGGCAGCGCCACCCCAGGGGTCTTCTCATGCCTAAGATTCTTGGGCACCGTGAGACTGGGCTCGCTAGAGAAGCAAGACCACGGTCGTCACTTGCACGTGTATGTGCACAGAAGAACATTTCTGTTAAGAAATTACACAGAGAAGTGAACAAGTCCATTCCAGTTCAAGCTTGTGCGTCAGACGTCAGCTGGAGGCTTTTCCTGCAGGGGCTGAGGACTAGGAACCAGGCAGGTGAAGCTGGAAGACCACAGGATGCAGAACTGAATGAGTCCCAGGCCGGCAGTCTGCTGAGGGCTCCAGCGATGAGCAGGCAATGTAGCAGGAGGTCCGTGGACCAGATGCAGTATCCAGATTCAGCAGCTGACGTGAGCTGCTTCCACACACTGTCAGTTTATACTCAGAGTAGGCCACATCTTGAACGAAGCCTCCCTCACGCTTATCAAGGCCGTGATAAAAGAGAATGATTCCCCCCACAACCGCCTGGCTGCTTCATTAAAGACCCCATAATGAGCACACCGTGTTAGATCATGTCACGGGAGAACCCTGCCTCACCAAAGTGACATGAAGCCGAGCTATCACAGGCACTGACCCAGCTTATGCCCCACTCTGACCCTGCATGCAGTCAGCATGAGAGCTGGCCTGGGCAGTGGCACCATTCGGGTTACTGCCATCCAATGTAGTTTCCTGGTCACACACACACACACACACACACACACACACACACACACACCACCTCCAAGGACTTCCTCTCATACTGGACTACATAGACCCCTTGCTAATGTTTATCATCCATTTTCTTTTTCTTTTTTTCTATTCCCTCAGATTTGGGTGGCCCCTTTCTCCTAGTAGCAACTCCATCCATCCCTTCTACCCTTTGCGCTTGTGGGCCACAGATCCATCCCCATCTCCCTGGGGCTTCCAGGACTTCCAGGGAATCAAGTTGGTAAAAAGCTGACTCTTTGAAACCAACAGGTCCGTAGTACCACATTTTGAATCCACAGCGACTGGAGTTCAGCTCTTGGAGGACTCCGAGACTTTGGCCCTACCCTTTGGGACTAAGACTTCTCCGGCTCCCATGTTGCTTGGCTGTTTGACTTCTGCTTCTTGACTTCATGGTCTCACGGTGTCTCAGACATCTTGGACTGGTCTAGAATCTTCTCTTCTGGGGCTAGGGGCACTGAGCTCTTGAGTACTACTGATAACTGCTTGAAGGTTCTCCACTCCAGTTGGAACCCTCCTGTCTGGAGAGTCAGTCCTGCTCCATGTCTCAGGCGTCTGCACGGTTTCCCGCAGGGTCCTGATTCTGCCGTGGCCACTTCTTGGCTGCTGCTGCTTGTCCTCTGTTGCTATTTCTTTCCGTCTGCACCCTCTCTCTGTCACAGCTCTCCTCACTTCCTTCTAGGTCCTTAACAACGCTGCCTTTACGTCCATTATTTCACCAATAGTCCTCCATTTTCATCATAGAGCAACATGTGATATAGTTGGGAATGTAATATTTCCTAGATTATGTGAATGCTAACAAAATTATTTTATAAAATCTTTCTATATTTAATTACATTATGTGGAGGGACTTCAAAAAGTTTGTGGGGAAAGTTCATTATCTTGCAGTTCCATTTTTCCACAAAATTTTTGAAGCGCCTTCATATTAGTTACATTACTAATAACTCAGCAGAAGTTTTTTCAAAACTGAATTATTCTTCTTTTCCTTTAATTCCGACTCCATTCTCAAAGCATCTCTCAAAAACGTCATTACTGAGAGAGATGCACACATACTACTTACAATAAAACTGAACTCACTGCTTTCAAGTCAGCTCCGGCTCAGTGTGGCCCCGGGACCACAATCAAGCTGTCCCTGTGGGTTTCTGAGGCTGTAACACCTGATGTGAGCAGACAAGCTCATTCTTCTCCTGTGGAGCAGCTGGTAGATTGGAACCACCAACCTTGAAGTTAGTAGCTCAATGCACAACCCCCTATAACACCACAGTGTACCGAAAGCATCAAAAAACTTAGAGAATCGGCGACCAGAGAACACCAGCTGCCAAAGAAATCAACAGCGTGTGCTTGCCGTATGGGCACATGAAACATGTCTTGAAGCACTGCTGTCACTGTGACAATGACAGACAAGAGTCGAAAGCCTCATCTTTCTCCCTCAGAAAGGCTCGTGGTTTTGAACTGCTGACCTTGCGGTTAGCAGTACAATTTATACCCTACTGTGCTACTAGGGCTCCTATGTTTTCTATTGGATATTTTAATTGTGAATTTTGACTGAAACACTGCTCGAAATCATATGGACAGTCACTTTGGTGTGTTCCCTGAATGGTGTCACCGGGTGTGGTCCGCACCTCCCATCCACCCCCTAGAGATACCACTGGCCCGAGGATGCCTGCCGGTGCCAGCATGCCTCAGAGGTGCGCTGCAGGGCTGGGGGGGGGGGCACGAGGCCCCCGCAGCAGGCATCCCTGCACTCATAACTTACAAGTGTTGGGGTGCAGCATGTGCAGGCCTCCAGCTGTGCCCTTAACTTGCACCCAGACCAAGAAAAAGCCCGAGGGCAGCACTGCTGGGCGCCCCACCCCCACGCACCCCCACATTTGTTCCTAGTTCCTTCTGACTGCTGGGGACCTCGGAAGACTTGCCCCCGTGGGTTTCCAAAGCTGTAAATTTTTTTCTTTTAAATCATTTTACTGGGGGCTCATACAACTCTTATCACAATCCATCCATTGTGTCAAGCACATTTGTATATTCGTTACCATCATCATTCTCAAAACATTTGCTCTCAAGAGCTGTAAAACTCGATGGAAGCCGATAGGCCCATCTTTTTCCCTGGGAGTGGCTTGAACCACTGCCTTGAGGCTAGCAGTCCTCCGTGTAACCCCTACACTGCCAGAGCTCCATAAGAGGTGCCCAGTACACCATGGAGATGTCGAGTCCCAGAATATTAGAGAGGAGCCCCTGAGCGACATACATGGTTAAACACGCTACGACAGGCCAGACATTTGGCAGTTCAAACCCACCCAGAGGAACCTTGGAAGACCGGCCTTGTGACCACAGGCCCGACACTCCTGTGGAGCCGTCAGGCTCCACACATCTGGGGTTTCCGTGAGTTAGAATCGACTGAACAACACACAATAGCATCAATGGATTTGAGAGAGAGATCCTTTGGTTTTAGGGACATTTCCAAATGGCTTTCCAAGGGGTGCTACGGATGCACAATCCCACCAGGGGTGTGGAGAGTCCCGGGTCACTCCACATCCTTGCCAGCATGGAGGGTGACCAGTCACTATTGTGGGAGAGGTGCAGTGGCGTCTCACTGTGGTTTTCATTCGCATTGTTCTGATGACTAATGAGGTGCTTGGCGGCCATTTGGACATCTTTTGTGAATTATCTGTTTATATTCTTTTCTGATTGAGTTAGCATCATTTAGAAACAGTTTTCAGACATGAGTTCTTTCTTAGCTATCTGTACAAGGGTAAGTCAAAAAGTATTGCTGCAAGGGTTTGCGTCCAGACAATCCAGACAAGATCTGCTTAAACACGCGTCTGTGACCAGTAAAGGAGTGCAAACACATTTGTTTTAGTCTCTTTGGGGCGCCTCAGAAAAGGGGGGTTCAGTCAAAACAGTGGCTTTGAGGGGATCCCTGGAGCCAGTTCAGTTCAAGGCAGGAGCAGACAGCTCAGAAGGTTAAGGAGAATGTTTGGGGGATTCCAAAGGAGAAATCTTGATAGATTTTCTCAAAGGACACAGAAGAATCACACTGGTCTATTTTGAAGAAGCTTTAAGTAAAATGAAAACTGCACGGATGAGGAAAAGGCCGACACAATGGTGCCCAGCAATATTGTCTCCCATCACACCAATGTGCCTGCTCATTGTTCTAGAGTAGCAAGCGCTGAGCTACGGGGCTCTGCAGGAATCAGCCCAGCACAGTTACTGAGAGGGAAATTCAACACTGCTGGGTCGCAGGAGGAGCAGCATAAAGATAAGTGGACACAGATCCACAAGGTTTTGAGGGACTGGGGGCTTTGGGCCAGCTAGGGTTTGACTTTAGCCCTGCCACTGTCTCGGCCGGAGCCGGGACCATTTGGCGCCCACCCCGGGGCTTAAGCTCAAGGCAGCCACTGCTGTGTCTTACCCTTTCAGACTTCTGTTTGTTTCCTGTGATAGGTTTATTCTACAACTAGGTCTCCATGTGAACATCAGGTTGCAGCTTGATTGGAGGATGACCCAGAGAAATACTTTCCGCAGCTGGTATCCCGCCTCTCTTTCTCCCTGGTGATCAGACCAGCGTGCTGCTGCTTAAGCTAGTTCTTTGCTTCAGCTGTGCACCGCAATCCACGGATCATGTCGCTAGAGCTCGAGGCTCCTTCGAGAAATGCTTCCCCGAGCTGCTGGGGAACACATTGCTTGAATTTGAGATTCCATCTGGGCCTGCTTCACCAAGCTCCCTGCCCTACTGACTGTTGCTGCCCCACCCTGCTATCTGCCTGCTGCCTGACTCTGCCTGTCTTGCCTGAGGGCAGACTCCACTTTCTGCTTCCTTGAAGTGGGACCGGCAGCCTGAATGAGTTGTAGAACCTCCAGTATATTACATAACTGTTCCATGAAAGTAAGTTGAACTGAGTCCTCTGTGTGTGTGTGTGTGTGTGTGTGTGTGTGTGTGTGTGTGTGTGTGTAGAGAGAGAGAGAGATGTATATGAATATTCATAAATATTCTGATTTTGTTTTTCTAGAAACCCCTACCTAACACATCCCCCAAACCCAAAGAACTCTGAAAAGGAACACGAGCTGGGTGCCTCAAGGATGCCCAAAGTGCTGTCTTGGTGTGGTGTAAATTGAAGGGTGCAGAATTCTTCAGGGGAAGGTACCCAAAAACTCACTACCATTGAGGCGATGCCAAGTTGTAGTGACCCTATCGCACAGGGTAGAACTGCCCTTGTGGGTTTCTGAGACTAACTCTTCACAGGAGTAGAAAGCCTTATCTTCTGCCATGGAGCAGCTGGTGGTTTCAAACTGCAGATCTTATGGTTAACAGCCCAACATGTAACCCTGACACAACAAAGGCTCCTTCACAGAAGGTGAGAGAGATGGAAACACCACCTTCGAAAGTATTTAAGTCTAGATGGAGGATATACCAAGAAATAATAGCTTCCTTTTCATATTTTTACATTTTCTGTTCAATGATTTTATAACAATACTTTCTGTATTGCTGATTTATGGTAGCTAGATAGATAGATAATCACTGATTCTAATTCATCACAGCACCCAGATTTAGACAAGTTGTTTGTTGTTTGTTATTTTAATAAATGGTTCTATAGGGGCTCTTACATCTCTGATCACAATCCATACATCAATTATATCAGGCACATTTGCACATATGTTGTCATCATCATTTTCAGAACATTTTCTCTCTACTTGAGCTCTTGGTTTAATCTCCTTTATTTTTTCCCTCTTCCTATCCCCACATCCCTCCCTCATGAACCCCTGATAAATTATAAATTATTGTTGTTTTATATCATACACCGACTGCTGTCTCCCTCACCCATTTCTGTTGTTCATCCCCTTGGGGAGGGTGTTGTACATCAATCTTTGCAATTCCTCCCCCTTCTCTCCCCACCTTTTCCCTATCCTCATAGCATTGCTACTCCTGTTACTGTTCCTGAGGGGCGGGGGTATCTGTCCTGGATTCCATGGGTCAAGAGCTCTTATTTGTCTCAGTGTACATGCTTCCATCTAGCCAGATTTGTAAGGTAGAACTAGAGTCTTGATAGTTGAGGAGGGGGCGCATTAAAGAACTAGAGGAATGTTGTGTGTTTCCTCGATGCTATACTGCACCCTGGCTGACTCATCCCTTCCTTGTGACCCTTCTGTGAAGGGATGTCCAATTGTCTATAGATGAGCTTTGGGTCTCCACTCCGGCCCCCTTCTTTTGCATCAATATGATTGTTTGTTTTAGATCTTCTGAGACCTGATCTTGTTGACACCTGATACTTGATCTTGTTGACACCTCATGATCACACAAGCTGGTGTGCTTCTTCTATGTGGGCTTTGTTGCTTTCCTGCTAGATGGCTGCTTGTTTAACTTCAAGCCTTTAAAATCCTAGATGCTATATTTTTAATAGCCAGGCACCATCAGCTTTCTTCACTACATTTGCTTATGCACCCATTTTTTCTTCAGTGATCATATCAGGAAGATGGGCATCACAGAATGCCAGGTCATTAGCACAAGTGTTGTTGCACTGAGAGAGTACTTAAGTGTTAGTCTGGGTTGACTAGAGAAACAAATCCAGGGAAACTCATATGGGTGTAAGAAAGAACTTTATATTCAAGAACATTTGAATATTGAGAAAACATCCCAGCCCAGTTCAGAGCAGGTACATAAGTCCAATATTAGCCCATGTGTCTGATACCAATCTATAAATTCCTCTTCAGACTCACAAAACACATGCAAATGATATCAAATGCAGGAAGATCACAGGACAGTGGGTGAAGAGTCTTGTGGATCCAGTGGCAGTGGAAGCATCTCAACACTGGCAGGAGTCTCCATGTAACTCCCTCAGCTCCAGGACTCTAGTGTAGCTGCATCTATTTTGTCAACAGGAATGTCTCACAGGTAAAATGTGTGTTTCCCTCCTCCAGCAAACTATTTATCTCCTTATTTCCTCCACAGAGGTCATCAAGTTGAAACCTGATTGACTAACCCTAAACCTAACACCAACCCTAACCTTCACCGTAACCCTAAGTCTAACACCAACCCTAATCCTAACACTAAGCCAAGCCTAACCCTAACCCTAAGTCTAACCCTAACCTTTACTTTAAATCTAATACCTACCCTAACCTCCTAGTTCTTTCCCCTATTTCCTTTTACTTTCCTCCTGTCCCACTATCATGTTTGACCTTCATTTTGCTCTCAGTAATTTCCTCTCAATTACATTGCCTTTGATCAAACCTCACTAGGCATTCTACACCCTCCTCATCATTGATTTTAGATCCTTGTTGTTCCCTTGCCCCTGGTTTTGTTGAAAGAAAAAATACTCTTAAGGGTGAGTTCAGTGAATTGGTTTTGGAGCTTTGGAAACAGTTCTCAAAGTTGTTTCAATTTTAAGGCGCTGACTCAATTTACAGCAGTAAAGATACTATTAACCCTGGCGTGAAGCTATAATAGACATGTGTAAAACATCACCAATGACTACTTCTAACCAAATCCTTACACAAGACAAGGTTCTGAGTGATTGCGTACCTGAAGCCATAGATCATCTGGTCAAAGTGACAAGAATAATGAGATTGGCTGGTTGTTTATACTTTCACAGGACAAAGTGGAGAAAGAAAAAGATAAGCTCAGAACTTCAGAGACCATACAAATATTCTGAAAATTGTTATTACATGTGCCCTGAAAGAAAGTCTTATCTCCTGTAGCCACAGAGCTGAGATTACTGAAAACCATTTTCAGAATTTTATCTTTAAGAGGGGCTGAACTATCTAACAAAACATCTGAGGATAAGGTTGCCCAGGGATGGGAAAGATTTACCGAATGAAAATTATTAAGCACTTCTTGAGGGGCTAAAGAACTAAATAGATGAAAAGACATTTCACGCTCATGGGAAAACTTAATGTGGTGGTTACATAATCTTCCGTCACCTTGAGTGAAGGGGTGCAGTCTGGCCTGTCAATCGGGTCACAGCTTGATGATCTCATTTGGAGGCATGACAGAAATAAATAGCTCACTGCAGGCCAGACCCAGGCTTTCTGCCTTCCCTTTCCTGCTGTTGAGACACTCACAGCTGGAAGAGCCATGTGGAGACCCACACCAGCACTGAGATGCTTCCACCGCCACTGGATCCACAAGACCTTCTACCCACTGGCCTGTGAGTCATCTGCATTCGCATCATTGTACATGCTGTGGGAGCCTAAAAAAAGAATTTATGGACTAGTATTGGACATACAGCAGAACTCTGGACCTCGACGCTAAGTCGTTTTAGAAGGAACGTCGAGATGAGATGCAATCGAGTTCCAAATCAATTTTTCCCAGAAGAAATAACTGAAAACGGATTAATCCACTCTCAGCCAGCAAGTTTTACCCTAGCCTTGCCTTTTTATACAAAACATTACACAGAAATTTCAAAGTAAATAAGTTCAGAGTTAAATAATACAACGTAAATAACAAACACAACATTAAAAAGTTTTTAACAATATGGCCCATAGCTTGAGACTGATGAGGATCTGGATTTGTGGACACGGATGTGGAGAGGAGGGATGGAGAGAGAGTCATTGCGCAGAAGGGGAATCCCCTTCCATAAAATCAACTGGTAGCTGCTTTTCAGGAGTTTTTTCCCCTTCTTTGCCTTTTTCACTAGGATCTGTCTGGCTTTCTCTTAAAAAAAAATCTGTCTAATGTGGTCTGCTGCTGGAATTTCCTTAACTGTTTTCTAAAAGGCTTGAGTAAATTATCATCAACAATATTGGTAACATGGTTAACCAGTTCCTGATCATGATGATTCTTTTCAAAAAACCTCTTTCTTAGAACCCGTGTGTCTTATTGAAAAATGGTACAAAACCAGAAAATTATAGCAAAACGCTTAGAACACAGCTGCAAAAGCTTTAAACAACGCATACTAACAACCCCAACTAACGCTGCGTGACCAAAACAGGAACTGCTTTTGGTTACAAAAATCACGTGTGTTGGGTCGGATTCCGGTGTTTTGCTCGAGCTCCGATGCAAAATGTTCTCAACATTTCATGTTGAAATCTGATTATGTCTAGCACTGATGGGGACTATTCTACATATTCACCCATGTTCTGAGATGTTTTGGGCATGTACCACATTTTCTTTTATCCATTCATCAATTGATGGGCACAGGAGATAACCAAAAGGTTCTTACCCCCTTTTGGCCATTGTGAATAACGTTGCAATAAACATAAGCGTGCATGTGTCTGCTTAGGTCCCTTCTGTTAGATTCCTAGGATAGGTATCTCACAGCCATATTGCTGGGTCAACCTCTATTCTGTTCAGGAAGCGTCAGACTGTTTTCTACGACAACTATACCACTTTGTATTTCCGCCAACAATCCATGAGGGTTTCGATTTCTCCACATCTTTTATAATACTTGTTCATCTCGATTAAAAATTATTTCCTCCTGATCCTTCTGGTGGGGGGAAAGGGTATCTTACTGTGGTGAAGTGTCTACTCGTCATGGTTGTGTGATTTCAGTGTTGTTGTTGCTGTGGCTAAGCTGCAGACGTTCCTGTAGAGTCTAGATAGTGTATCAGCATCAGGTGTGCCATGCCCAATGACTCCTAGCTCAGTCTGTAGACTGTCTCTGTACTCTTCTGGTAAAGTCTTCTGTAAAGAGAAGTTTTATGCGGTCCCGGCTATTGATTTTGTTTTCTGTTGCATGTGCATTCGTTGCTGCATTTGATAATATATCATCTAAAAGAATTAGTTTCCAAGACTTTGCTCCTTTATTTTCTTGTAAGATCTTGATGGTTTTAAGTTTATTATTTGGGTCCCTGAGCGGTATTGGGTTGGTTTTTCTGTGTGGTGTGAGGCCTGGGCCTTGTTTCATTGCTCTGCATGTGGAAACCCAGTTTTGCCAGCAACATTTGATGCCGAGAATGCTCTTTCCTCCATTGATTGGGCTTGGTACTCTTGCTGAAAATCAATTTATTGATTTTATTTCTGAGTTTCAAGTCCATAAGTCCAATATTAGCCCTTACAGGAGAACCTTTTATGAAATAACAAGAACAAGTAAATCGAAGCTAATGTTCATTATTGGTTTCCAGGAATAGGAGGGGCTGGAGAGATCCACTCTAGATTATGGTGTTGTCTCTGTTATTGTCAGGTGGCGTTGAGTAGGTTCCGACTCAAAGTGACGCTGTGTACAACAGAACCAAACCCTGCCTGGTCCTGCGCCACCTTCACAACTGTTCTCATGCCTGAGCCCATTGCTGCAGCCACTGTCTCAATCCACCTCGCTGAAGGTCTTCCTCGGTCATTGATCCTCTGCTTTACCAAACATGATGTCTTTTTCCAAAGACCAGTCTTGTCTAACAACCAAAGGACAGGAGATGAGGTCTCTCCATCTTTGCTTCTAAGGATCAATCAGGCTAAACTTCTTCCACGACAGATTTGCTTGTTCTCTTGGCAGTCCGCAGTCCTGTTGATATTGCTCACCTGCACGATCGTTCACATGCAGCAGTTCTCCTGCGGTCTTCCCTACTCGCCGTCCACATTTCAGAAGCGTAGTTGACCACTGAAAGTGCCAGGGCTGGGTCAGCAGCACCTAGTCCTCGAAGTGACATCCTTGCTTTTCAACCCTTCAAAGAGGTATTGTGCAGCAGATTTACCCAATATTTGATTTGGTTTCTTGACAGCTGAAGCCATGAACATTGAGTGTGGATCCAAGCAAAATGAAGTCCTTGACAATTACAATATTTTCTTCATTTATTGAGATGTTGTCTCTTGCTTGGTTCAGTTGTGAGGATTTTTATTTTGTTTACATAACCAACCAAAACCAATGCCATGGAGTCGATGCTGACTCATAACTGTCCCTGGTGAATTCCTAAGAGTGTAACTCTTTGCAGGAGTAGAAAGCCCACCTTTCTTTTGGGGAAAGGCTGGCAGTTTTGAACTGCTGGCCTTAGACTTAGCAGCCCAACATATAACCATTACACCAGATGGGAAAGATAGCACTGAATGAGGATGAAACACACACAGCTTGATAATGGTAAATTTTGTCACTAGAAAGTGCACAAGGCAATAAAAGGACCTGTGGTGCTATGGCGTATATCATTTTTAAACAACTAAAAATATATGTGTAGTGCTTTAGGCTGAATCCTTTAGAGGAACAAAACCAGTGCCGCACATAGATAAATAGAGAGAGAGAGAGAGAGTAACATCTTTCAAGTAAATGACTCACAGGATTGTAGAGGCTGCCAAATCCCAGAACCATGTGTCAAGCATCCGAGGCTGATGAATTCAAAATCTGCAGGTCAGGTGACTGGTGAAGGTTTCACCAAGAATTGGGTGTCAGACCACGAGACAAGTGCAAGATCAAGAGAGAGTAAAATTTGCAAAGCAACCATATATGATAGATGAAGCCACACCCCAAGGGAACTCCCTTCCAAATGATTGGCTGTTCACATCAGATCAGGAAATGGAGGGTGGTTACATAATATCTGTCAAACCAGTTAGGAATGCAGGAAGATCACAGGCCAGTGGGTTGGAAGTCTTGTGGGATCCAGTGGTATTATAAGCATCTCAGTTATAAGCACCCCTCAGTGCTCAGGGTCTCTATGTGGCTTATCCAACTCCAGAGGTCTGGTTGCATCAGGGTAGCTTCATGTGGCTTCTCCAGTTCCCAGGGTGTAGCACCATGTGTCTTGTCATAGAGAATCTTCTCAGGAGGTAAAACAGGATTTCCCAGAATTCTCAGGAGAAGGCCATGCCCACGCAAAGGCCTCATTGGTTATGATCCGACTGACAGACTAGACTACTCCTTCACTCTTAATCCTCTCAAATACCAAATTGACACCAGATTATGTAACTACCACAGTGGATTTACAGAATGATTTACCCACTGGCATGGCATCCCACATAGCATTGCTTCAGATCAAGAAACTCGCTTCACAGCAAATGCAGTACGCAATGCCCGTTGAATCCACTGGTTGTATCATGTTCCTCATCATCCTGAAGCTGCCAGCTTGATAGAACGATGGAATGGGCTCCTAAAGACACAATTACGGCGCCAGATAGATGGCAACAACTTGTGGGTCTGGGGCAATGTTCTCTAGGAAGCTGTATATGCTCTAAACCAGCAGCCAGTATATGGTGCTGTGTGTCCAATAGCCAGGATTCATGGGTCCAGGAACCAAGGGGTGGAAGCTGGAGTGGCACAACTCACTATTACTCCTAGTGATCCACTTGCAGCATTTTTGCTTCCTGTCCCAGCAACCCTGTGTTCCTCAGGCCTGGAGGTCCTGGTCCCGAAGGAAGGAACTCTCCCACCTGGAAACACAATACAAAATTACACTGAACTGGCAGCTGAGAGTGCCCCCTGGCCACTTTGGGCTTCTTGTGCCTTTGGATCAACAGGTCAGGAAGGGTATCACTGTACTGAGTGGTGTGATTGATCCTGATTACCAAGGAGAAATTGGACTGATGTTACATAATGGAGGTAAAGAAGAATATGCCTGGAATCCAGGAGATCCCATAAGCCATTTCTTAGTGCTACCATGCCCTGTGATTAAAGTAAATGGTAAGTTACAGCAACCCAATCCTGACAGGACATCTAATGACCCAGACCCCTCAGGAATGAAGGTCTGGGTCACCCCGCCACGCAAAAACCCACAGCCAGCTGAGGAGCTTGCTGAGGGCAAAGGTAATACAGAATGGGTAGTAGAAGAAGGTAGTTCTACCTATCAGTTGTGACCATGTGATCACATTTGCAAAAGCAAGGTTTGTAATTGTCAGTTTATCTTCTTTATATGTGCTCATTGAATATCCTTGCTTTATTCATGTATGAGGTACCAGACACAATTAGATTCAGTGTGTTTTCATTTATATGTATGATAGATGTATGCTGTTAGGTGTGGAATTTCATTAATGTCTGGAAATTATATATGGCTAAAGAATTGTGTACAGGTGCCAAGTTGGCAAGGGGTAGACTTTGATAGGTTTATTATACCAACCTGGCCAACAGGAACATGTGGGAAGTTTGAACTGCTGACCTTGCAGTTAACATCCCAACGCATATTCACTACACAGTGAATCAGGTCACAGTTGGATTGGAGGGCTAGGAGATACATGGCTCTGCAAGGCCTGCCCCCTGTCTCTCTTGCTCTCTGGTGGTCAGTGTGCTCGAGTGTGCCGCTGCTTTAGCTAGTTCTCCGCCTCAACCTATGAGCTACAGACCTGTGGGCAGGTCCACCCGGGGATGATGTCACTAGAGCTTGAGGCTCCTTCAAGACCTGCTTTGTCGCGCTGTTGGTGCGTACATCACTTGAGCTTGAGGTTGGTGGATCCTGTCACCTTGCGTTGCTTGCACTCGATTCCCATCCAGGCCTAGGCTAGCCCATCTAGGCCTGCTTCGCTAATCTCCCGAGTTGCTGACTGTCAGTGACCCACCCTGCTGCTTGCTGCCTGTGGGCAAAATCTTGTCCAAGGGAGGATTCTGCTGTCTGCTTCCTTGACCTTGAACCCGGCAGCCCAGGTAAATTAAAGGACTTTCAGTATATTAACTGTTCCACAGAAGTAAGCTGAAGTGAGCCCTTTGTACTGCTGTGTGGACTAATTAGCTGTTATAGTCCTTCTTGCTGCATACACCTATCCGTATATATGTTATATATATACATACATGTATGTGTGTGTATATATATATATATATAATCATATGTGTCCTGTGTTTTTTCTCTAGAGAACCCTGCCTAACACAGGTTTCAAAAAGCTTGCGAGGAAAATTGAATTAATGAAGTTTATATATATAAAAGCCCTGAGGGCATAATGTTTATACATTGGGCTGCTAATTAGAAGATCAGCAATTTGAAACTACCAGCTGCTCCCCGGGAGAGAGACTGGGCTTTCTACTTCCTTAAAGACTTACAGTCTGAGAAATTCACAGGGCAGTTCTCCCTTGTCCTATGGGGTCACTATGGGTCAGCATTCACTCAAAGGCAGTGAGTACAGGTTTATAAAGATGTATATCTATGGAACTCTGTGCACACATGTCCACATCATAATAAATAATAATAAAGCGCATAGGGGCCACAGCTCTGGCATTGCCAAACAGCTCACGGAGTTGGATTTCTGGACTTGGGACCATATCTCACAGGCCGTCTCAATCAGCTGCCACCGAATCATTCACAAAGTGCTGTTCCACATGCTAGTTTAACGAGCAGTGTCTGGAGGTTTACAGGCGGGTGAGTGGACATGGAGATACAGTGAGTAGTGTTTACTTGCACAGTACATGGGGTGGCTGAGTTGCAACGGACGCAATGGCACCTACCAACAAATACTACCTCCGTGACATGGCTAAGAGTCCAGTGGTGCGGAGTATGCCAAGACCTTCCTCCTTCCCTGACCAAGGCGAAGAATAAGTTGTCAGATTTGGTCACTCTGAAAGCCAGAAGGAGGTATAATGCCTAGTTGGGTCCTTTGGATGTCAGAGACAACACATCCGCATTGGGGGATGCTCCTTCAGCCCATTTACCAAGGGGCCTGAAACACTGCTAGTTCCGCATGCACCCACCACACAAGAAGACTGTCACCAAATCCAGGGTGTCTTGCAAGTTGCTCTGCCCTTTAGGGCCCATGGTGCAGCAGATCCAATGATTGGCATGTCCGTGGCAGAAAGAATCACGTTTGGAGTCTTGGGCAAGCACCTATTGATGAATCATAGTGCACACCCGGAGTAATCGGGAGCAAAGCTCTGCCATTCTCTGCAGGTAACTTAGTGTTCTTTTTGAGAAACAGCGTTTGGCTTGCTTTAGTAGAACCTGAACCTATTACCACCAAGTTACCATGTCATCCGAGCTGTCCTTCATGACCTAGATGTTGTCTGACCCACAGAGTCAGAAGCTGGATATGAGATCAGGCTGGAGCAGGGCCTGAAGGCACAAATGAGTTATATGAGGAAGTGGTTCTCCTCCTGGGAAGTTTTCTGCAATCAGTTGATGACAGAGAAAAACTCATGCCTGGTTTATAAATGATTTTATATAAGACGTGGCCTCCCCTCAAGAGTTGACAGCCCATTTCTGGGCCTTCCATGAAGAACAGTGGTGAAAAGGAATCTTCCCACTGGGCAGAAAGTCAAGCAGCACATCTGCTTGGTGATTTCTCTTGGAAGAAGAAATGGCCAGATGTGCAATGGCGCACCGATTCCTGGGCTTTGGCCAATGGCTTGGATGGCTGATCAGAGATTTGGAAGGAACGTGATTGGAATTGGTGGCACAGTGGGATGAGGAAGACTTGCAGAGAAAGACCTCTCTGAATAGGGCAAAGATGAGAAGATGCATCTCATGAGCTTGCTCACTAAAGGGTGAGCCCGTCAGAGCTCTTTACCAATCCAGGGGCTAGGATGCTGTGTTCGGTGAACACCAGTCAGCCTCTTCGCCCAGCCACTCCTGTCATTGCCCATGGCTCATGAACAAACTGGCCACAGCGGCGGGGGTGGAGGTCATGAATGGGCTCAGCAACATGAACTTCCATTGATTAACGTCCATGGAAAACCACGTCTGGCTCGGATGCCCACAGTGCTGTGTCTAATCTGCCAGCCACAGAGACCAATGCTGAGTGCCCGATATGACACTATTCCCTGAGACTGTCAGTCAGTCATCTGAATACACTGGATTTCTTCCATCATGGAGAGGGCAGCATTTTGTTCTTATGTGGAATCACCTTCCTTATGCAGGATTTCTCTGCCGAAACTACTATCCATGGACCTACAGCATGGCAGGTCTCGCACCACTGTACATACATCATTGCCTCAGGGAAAGGGACTCACTTCAAAGCAAAGGACATACACCAACAGGGACTGCCTTGATCTTGCCAGGTCCCAGGAGCCCTCGAGCTGTGGTAGGTCACATGTTGGGCTGACAACCTCAAAGTGATCAGCAGCTCCAACACACCCGCTGCTCCTCAAGAACCATGAGTATTCACAGGCTTGGAAACAGTGAAGACCAGTTCTACTCTGTCCACAAGTCACTATGACTTGGTGGCAGAGGATTTGGGTGTCATGTTTCCAATCAGCCAGAAACTGGCCTTTTGAAGACTCCGTGATGGTTCCAGCTAGGTGGCAAGACCTTGCAGGTCTGGGACAATGTTCTCCGAGAGTCCCTGTGTTTGCTAAATCAGCACCCAATCAGTGGAGCTTTTCCTTCCATAGCTAAGAGTCATACCCTCAGGAATCAACAAGTAATAATGTGGGAGGGGGGGCGGGGGAGAGTGTCACCACCCACTATCCTCTGTAGTGATCCACTTACAAACTTTTTCTTCCTATTCCCACAACCCTATGCTTTGCTGACCTAGAGGTCTTAATCCCAAGGGAAGCATTCTCCCACCAGGACTCACCCAGCATCCACAGATTCCTTAGAACTGAAAGTTAAGATAGTCACCTAGCCACATTGTACACCATACCTATGAATCATCAGGCAGAGAAGGAGACGGCTCTGTTGTCCGGTGTGTTTATTCCTGGTTACTAAGGAGAAATGTGACTATCATTACCTAGAGTAAATCTAGGCCTGTGATTAAAGTCAATAAAAACTATACCAGTTCAATCCAGGGAGGCCTACTAATGGCCTAGTCCCTGAGGAATGGAGGCCTGGGTAACTGTACCAGGCAAAGAACCATGAGCAGCTGAGGAACTGGCTGGAGTGAAAGGGGATTTAGCGTGGGTGGTGCAGAGAGTAGTTGTAAGTAGCAGCTATGTTCACATGACCAGTTGGAGAAACTAGCACTGTAATGATAACGAGCATTCCTTCCTTGTTCTCTTCTATGCTTAAATGTATGTGCGTATATCTGTGTACAGCGATACCTGTGCGTGTCAAGATAAAAACAAAGGTATTTGATATTCGAGGGGGTGCCAAAGCAAGATGCCAGAAAAACGCCCCACAAGGCAGAGCTTTCGGAGCACGCCCTTTGCCTGCTGGGCAAACATTGAGCAACTCCCTCTGATTAGCGCACTCAGTGGTGTTGCTGGGAAGGTTCTCTGGTCACAGTGAATTTTTTTCGTAAAAGCAGTTCCACTCAAACCTCATTTTGGGGATGGCCGATTTAAAAGAACAATGTGCGGCTGTGAAATTTTGTTTCCTGCCCAGGAAAAATGCCAGAGAAACGTTTGTGATGTTGAACACAGCTTACAAGGACAGCGCTATGGGAAAAACTCAACTGTATGAGTGGTTTTCTCTTTTCAAAAAAGGTGAAATGTTGATTGATGACTGTGTTAGTCTGGGTAGACTAGAGAACACCATTCATAGACTCTCATATGTATATAAGAAATAGTTTTATATACAAGAGCAATTGAATATTGAGAAAACATCCCAGCCCAAACTAGATCAAGTCCATAAGTCTGATATTAGCCCATATGTCCAATACCAGTCTATCTGTTCCTCTTCAGACTCACACAACACATGCAATGACACAGAGTACAGAAAGATCACAGGCCAGTGGGTGGAAAGTCTTATGGATCCAATGGCAGCAGAAGCATCTTAGCACTGGGCTGGGTCTCCACGTGGCTCCTCCAGCTCCAAGGCTCTGGCTCCATCAGTATGTCTCCATGTGGCTCATTGTCAGTAATGTCTCAGGGAGTGACCATATGTCCCGCCTCCAATGAGCTATTTGTCTCCTTAGCGCCTCAAAATGAGGTCATCAATCTGTGGCCTGATTGACAGGCTAAACTCCACCCCTTCACTCTTAAGTCTCAAATTGACAACAGATTATGTCTAGGGGTCTCGTCCAGTGAGACCCTCACGCGGTGACCCGGAGGGGCAACGAACCTGGATGGGAAAAAAGACACAGAGACGTGGAGCAAGACAAGTGCTGATCAAGCCCGTTTATTTTGTCAAAACTCGGGGTGTATATCTACAATAAAGAGGAACTGGGAGGTGTATATTCTAATGAGGCATACTGCATAGCATCCAATACAATATGTGTATTACAATGAAGCATAACAACGTTAGCCAATCAGCTGCAGGTAGGAAGTGGGAGGCACATATTCTAATGAAGCACACTGTGTAACAACCAATCGGCTACATGTTCCTAATAAGGTAAAAAGGGTGCACAACAGTTCTCAAAGACGTCTGTAATGACGTTCGTATGCTAATTAAGGCTTACCAGATGAACCACCAATTTCGTTATGTTCCTAATATGGTATGTCTGTAGTCCAATGGGTATTCGGTATTTTAACCAATGGCAACAAGGTCAGTTATCGCAACTGCCCGTGTAGCTTGGAATGTGGGGGCGGAGTTGGGCAGGAAGCAAAGCCTTGCTGTTAGAAAGCAGCCAAGTTTCTGCTAAGTGTCTGAGGCCAGGGTCTTAATGGTTATCGGCTCCCAACAATTATGTAACTACCACAATGACAAACTTTGTTCTGGATGTCCGTCAACTTCCCAAATAGATGAAAATGTGCACAAAATCCATGCACTTGTGCTTGAAGACCGATGAAAGACCGTTGAAGAGATGAGGACGTTTTCTGGATTATCTTTTTGTTTGTTTGTTTATTATCTTGGAGCTTGATTCAGCAATTTTAATGGAAGATTTGGGAATTAGAAAGATCGCTGCAAAATTTGTGCCTCGGGTTCTGACTGAGCAGGAAAAAGAGCGTCGTGTGGAAACATGCCGTGCTTTGAAAGAACAGCTCTGAAGCGACCCAGACAAGACAGGGTGCTGTTCTTACGACCCCAAAAGCAAACTTCAGTCAAGCCAGTGGAAGACGCCATCATCACCTCATCCAAAACCCTCGTCAAGTGAAATCAAAGATCAAGGTGATACGCGTTTTTTGTTTGTTTTTATGTAAGGGGGAGAGTGCATTTGGAGTTCATTCTACCAGGTCAGGTTTTTAATTTGGAGGTTCTAAAATGATTGCATAACAGTGAACAACAAAAAAGGCCTGATTTGTGATCAGAAAATCAGAGAGCCACAAATGTTGGAGGGGCTGTGGTGAAAGAGGAACTCTCCTCCACTGTTGGTGGTCGTGTAGATTTGTACAGCCACTGTGGAAAGCGATCGGATGAAACGTAAAGACAATGGAAATTGATCTACCTTATGACCCATATACCCAGAAGAGGTAATAAAACACGACCAGTCATCTGTGCTCCAATGTTCATTGCGGAGTAATTCATAATCGCAAGGTGCAGTAGATCATGCAATATACCTCTGATCCCTTGAGGCCTCCTCACCTCCACTCTCATGACCCCAGTGCTTCTTCCTACTCTGGACTGGACAGGAGCATGTACATAGGTATAGGCAAGAGATAGAGCTCATGACACACGGAACCCAGGAACAGGAGTGGGAATAGCGATACCCAAAGGGTAGGGGGAGGGGGAAAGGTGGGAAGCAAGAGGGTACTGATCACAATGAATGGCACGTAACCACACACCCCCATCCAGGGGCAAGAACAACAGACACCAGAGGGAAGGGAGACAGTGGTCGGTGTGAAATATGAAAATAATTAATAATCTATAACCTGTCAAGGGGCCATGAGGGTGGGGGTAGAGGGTGGGGAGAGAAAAAGAGGAGCTGATCCCAAGGGCTCAATGGAAAGTAAATGTCTAGAAAAGAACAATGGCATGCATGTACTAATATGTCTGATACAATTGATGTATGGATTGTAACAAGAGTTGTAAGAGCCCCCAATAAAATGATCTGGGGGGAAAAAAGGCCTGATTTGTGGCAGGTGGTGACTGGTTTTCCCACCAGGACAATACACATGCTAACACAAAATAGCAATGCCTCTCTTGCCCC
Source organism: Tenrec ecaudatus (assembly GCF_050624435.1). Classification (NCBI taxonomy): domain Eukaryota; kingdom Metazoa; phylum Chordata; class Mammalia; order Afrosoricida; family Tenrecidae; genus Tenrec; species Tenrec ecaudatus. Next base: position 28,913,403 of record NC_134547.1, read on the forward strand.
CATGCGATTTGACAACAGAGGAGAAGAAAACTATGAAGGAGGTGCTATCTGCCATCCAAACATGAGTTTGAAAAATGTTTCCAAGAATGGAATTGCAGATTTGACAAATGCATTACATGTAATGGAGAGTGCTTTGAAAATGATAAGGTTGTTTTGTTAAAAAGAAAAAATAAATACATAGCTTTGAAAAAAAGATTCTGAGTTTTTTTGTATCCCCTTGTATATCAAATATATATTTGTATTGTAGTTAGGAGTTCAGTGCTTATCTGACAGGATCACCTGGGTGATACTGTCCATTGCTTACCATAAAATACAATATGTAAAGACTTAGCACATTTCCCATTGTACACAGTTAGTTGGGTCATGTCAGGCAGAAACATGATGTTGCAGTTGTCTTTATTTAGAGATTGCAGGTTATTTCAGAAGCTGCACGTAGGTGCCTAGTTGACAGGGATGGACTATAATAGTTAGGGTGTTTTTTGTTTGTTTTTAATTTAATCATTTTATTGGGGGCTCGTACAACTCTTATCACAACCCATCCATCCATCCATTGTGTCAAGCACATTTGTACATTTGTTGCCACCATCATTCCTAGTTAGTTTTCTATGTGAATTTGGTTACGAATTGCTTCCCAGTGGTCTGGGCAAGCACTAGACCAGGTGCTATTCCCTAATGCAGCCCAATGTGATGGCAGGCGATCATTTTCCACAGTGGGACAATCAAGCAGCTGAAAGCGAGTTCTTCAGGGGTGATCTGCCTCCGGACTATAACTGTTGAGAGACTTTGGGAAAACTCACTCTTACTCTGCCCTCTTCCCATTGCCAGATTGTGGACCACGGGACACAAGTCTCCAGCCTGCTGTCCGACCCACATGAAGAAATTTGAGCCTGCAATCTGACCTGAATATTTTGGATTTGCCAGCAACCACTACTAGCCACACAGCCAATCCCAAGAGCCAAAAGGAGTCTCCAGGCAATCACCTGACTTAAAGATTTTTATAGTCTTATAGACTTGCAAATTCCCACATTTATGAGTAAATTCCTCTCACTACCTACATATCAGTTGCATCTGAACAAACAAATGCTGCCATCCAGTTGATTCGGACTCATACAAGTTGACTGCTAACCACCAGGTCAGCAGTTTGAAACCACCAGCTGCTCCATGGGAGAAAGATGAGGTTTTCTATTTCCTGTAAAGAGTTAGAGTCTTGGAAACCCACAGGGTCAGCTCTACTCTATCCTATGGGGTCTCTATGAGTTGAATCAGATGCATCTATGTATATATATATGGATCACTGACTCAAGTCACATAATAATTAAGTACTCACTGCTAACTGAAAGGTAGCTTGGTAGTTCAAAGCCAAATCCCTAAGGATTTGCTCCCCGGAAGACTTCAGCCTTGGGGGCTGGTCTATCTACTCTTCTCCTCTAGCACTAGCCTATACTATGAGTTGCAAGTGACTTGTCAGCACATAGTAACCACAAAGTGGGCTTCTCTAGAGAACCTGAACAAAGACATTAGGGGATTATAATGGCTAGTCAATCCAAGTGACCTAGGAGGGGAAAGAGCCCTAGTGCCATCCTTGTTTATGTGTAGAGCTGCTAATCACAAGGTCAGTAGTTTGAAACCACCAGCACTCTACAAGAAAAAAGAGGCTTTCTATTCCTGTAAAAAGTTACTGTCTCAGAAATCCAGAGGGCCCATTCTTAGGGTCACTGTGAGTCAGAATCAACTCCATGGCAGTGAGTAGGAGGGGGTGGGGGGACTAGCCCCTCTCCCAGCCCAGGCCCAGCATTGTCACCTGCAATCTGCAGTGACGGTCCCTGGTGTAGTATGTCTCCATAGTGAGCACTCCACCTGCCTCCCCAGGCGACCCACTGCTCACTCCTCAGGAGGACAGGACAGACCAGCTGGCGGGGTGGGGTGGGGGTACAGTTTGGGGTGGTCTGCCCCATGCCTGGTTGATGCTGAAGACAGCGATCTGGAGGTCCTATATGCTAGGAAGCAGTACCTGGAGTAGATTTTACACTCAGTTACAGGCTATCAGGTGGGCTTTGACAACAACAAGGCAGACTTCCTGGGGGTCCATTTGGGGTGTGACAATTCCTCCCCCTTCTAGTAACTGCCTGCCAGACTGATAGAAACTCCTACAGAAGGCTCCACAATACAGCCAGAGCCAGGGACACCTAACAGGAGACTCTCCCCACAGAAGCCACCAGAGGGGTGCTGAGACTCTGAAACCAGGATTGATCCATTTCTGGGAGGTTCTTTTGGGGGCTAGCAGCCCCTCCTCTGAAACAGAGGGATATCTGCCTGTCCTTCTCCTGAATTCCAACTGGGATAAAGTACTCCCAGCTGAGCGGGAAGGAAGCCTCAGACAAAACTAGCAGGCAACACCCAGCCCCTGGGGAGTTCGCTGGGTGTGGGTTCTTGGGCTGAATGAGCATGGTGATGGGAAGAGATAAACTCGCCCCCTGGTGGACAGATTAATTAACATACTTTGTCTCACTTTACTCCCAGTAGTCGGGTTGGATGGGTGGGTGGGTGGATGGATGGATGGATGATGGATGGATGATGGATGGATGGCTGAATGGCAGGCAACGTGTTTTCTGTTATGTTTGGGAGAGTTAAATAGTGAGATCTAGAATTTTCAAACCCTAATTAATTAAACTAAGGTGCCATAGAGGTTATGCATTTGGCTGCTAATCATAAAGTCAGCAGTTTGAAACCATCAGCCGCTCCTTAGGAGAAAGAAATTTCAGTCTTGGAAACTACAGGGGCAATCCCACCTATCCTCCAGGGTCACTATAACTAGGAATGGACTCGATGGCAGTGAGTTTGTCCGTTGGTTGTTTGTGTGAGGATGGCCAGGAGCCCTGGTAGGATAAGTATTGGCCTAACCACAACGTTGGTGATTAAAGCCCATCGGCTGCTCCCCAGCTATCTGCCTCCATTAAGATTTGCAGTTCCTCAAGACTTAGGAAGCAGTTCTATCCTGGCCTTTCAGGTCACTGTGAATGAGCATCAACTCCATGGCAGCGCATTTAGGATGGCTAAGATAAACAGACACAAAATAAAATATGTTGGTGAGGAACTTGGAACCCTCAGCCATTGCTGGTGGGACTGCAAGATGGTACACAAATTGTGTGGCGCTTACTCTAAAAACTAAATCTAGAATTACCATATGACCTAGCAACCCCACCCCGGGTATATACCCCCAAAACTTGAACGCAGAGACTCAAAATGAGACCTGTGCACTGCTATTCATTGCAGGCCTATTCACTACAACCAAAAGTTGGGAACAAGCTAAATGCCCCCCAAGAGAGAAAAGGATGTGTAAGGTCTCTCTCTCCGGGCTAGATTCCAACCTCAGTCCTTGGCTCCGCGAGAGGAAGATTTCATGCCGGAGCCGGGCTCGTGATCCAAGTGAATTTAATGAGAGTTAGAAGAAGTTCCAGGTTTTATGCGGCACCCATAGGATTCCTCTGACCATGCAGCCTGGCAGAGACTGCCCCAGGTCACGCAAGGATCTCTCTCCTCCCAAGAAGACGACCAGACCACCAAGCAATACAAGCCCCTTTCCCTTCGGTCCCTGCCTTTTCAAGGGTTCCGGGGGAGGTGTGGTGAACGACCCCAGGTCGATCCCATTGGCTGAATTGCAATCACCTGGCCCAGGTGGGCTGCTCTAGGTGTAACGCCCATCTGACAGCTTTGTCCTTTGCTGGCTCTCCTGGGCATGCGTAAATGGACTTCCCAATTACCTAGGCTAAGCTACCTAACAGATACACAAAATATGGCACATTCATATTGTTAGTCTGGGTAGACTAGAGAAACAAATCCAGGCAGACTCATATGTGTACAGGAAAGAGCTTTATATACAAGGGCAGTTGAATATTGAGAAAACATCCCAGCCCAGTCCAGATTAAGTCCATAAGTTCGATATTACCCCATATGTCCAATACCAATCTATAAAGTCCTCTTCAGACTCACAAAACACATGCAATGACATCAAATGCAGGAAGATCACAGGCCAGTGGGTGAGAGGTCTTGTGGATCCAGTGGTGTTGTAAGCATCTTAGCGCTGGCAGGAGTCTCCACGCGGCTTCTCCAGCTCCAGAGGGCTGGCTCTGTCAACCTCTCTCCACATGCCTTCTCCAGAGGGATGTTTCACAGGGGGTGTGCACAGAGAGAGAGAGAGAGAGAGAGAGAGAGAGAGAGAGAGAGAGAGAGTCTGTCTCCTCCGGAGTTCCCAGAATCCTCAGGAGAAGGCCATGCCCACACAGAGGCCTCATTGGCTATGATCTAATTGACACTCTGAATCCTCAAATTGACACCAGATTATGGAACTCCGACACATATATTCAGAGTCCTTGGGCACCCATAAATATTTAGTCTCAGAAACTCCAAGGGCCGTCTGCTGGGTCTTATTGGGTCCCTGTTAGTCTGAGTGCACCGATGGGAATGAGCTTGGTGAGATGTTGTTAGTCTCAGCAGGACAAACGGAACCTGATGACAGTGTGCTGAGTGGAACACAGAAATCACAAAAGGCCAAATATTTAAAGACAAGAAAATGCAAGAGGGCAGAGAGCAACGTTTCTAGGTGGCTGCCAGGGCTGGCGGAAGGTGGGGTCGACGAGCTCCTGGGAGGGGAGCTCGCAGTGGGTACGGGTTGTGTTGCACAGTGGTTTGTGGTCTTGCCGATAAATTGTAGACTTGTAAAAAGTTGAACTGGCAAAAGCTGTGTGATGGATATATTTACATATGATAACAACAATTACAAAAGAGTAGCTGCTGAGGCTGCTCATGTCCAACCAAACTTCCCATGCGATTTGGTTCATTGATCCGATTCTGTAAGTCTCTGTCCTGTCGTCTAGTTCACTCTGCAGTGACTGAGGTCTGGAAAGCTTTTGTTTCTTTGCTATGAACTTGTTTGTCACTGAAGACGCCAAGTCCATTTCGATTTTACTTTTTCTCCTTTTTTTGTTTTTTAAGCCACTCAAACCACTATTTAGATTTGAGGAAGAAGGTAATCAGGAGGGGTTGTTGTTGTTTTTGCTTGTTTCATTTTGTTTTTAAAGAAACATACTATACATATTACACAACCCAAGAAATTAAATCAACAATCTCCTGCTAAACCTTTCATTTTCCTTTTTGGTCACTGTATCAACCCACCATTCATCGATGTCTTGTGGTATTTAAGAGAGTTGTCATTGTGTTTACTGACACATTAAATTCCATAGAATGAATGTACCCAAGCTGGTTGTCTATTGCTCTATAATTGGGGGTTTGGATTGTTTCCATTTTTTTGCTACTGTGCTGCAATAAACATAGGTGTGCATATGTCTTTTCTTGCTATAGTCTTAATTTCTTTAGGGTATATACCCAGCCCAGAGATTGCTGGATCACAAGGGACTTGTGTTTGCCTCTGTTTTGGGAAGTGCGCTGCTGAGGTCCATAGTGGCTGTACAGCTCCACGGTCCCGCCAGCAGAGTGAAGGCATTCCTAGCTGTCCACGTGCTCTCCAGCCTTTGTTCTGTTCTGTTTCCCTGAAGTTTGCCAAAAGTGTTGGTGTGAAGTGATAGCTCGTTGCTGTTTAACTTTGCATTTCTCTTATTATTAATGAAGGCAAACATTTCTGCATCTGATTACTGGCTGCCTGTCTGGCATCTTTGGTAAATTGTTTATTCATGTCTTGTGCCATTCTTCGCTTGGATTATTTATATTTTTCTTGTTAGGATGTTGTTGCTTTCTATACATTTTAGAGATTAGCCCTTTATCTGATGTATTATTACTGAATATTTTCCCCCAACCTTAGGTTCTCTGCTGACTCATTTGATGAAGTCTTCTGTCGGGATAAATGTCATATTTTCCGTTGGTTCCGGTTTTTTACATTGTCTTCTACAGTGTGGATACTTTTTCACCACATTCAGTGTTGTTCATGTCTTGTATTGGGGTCCTTAAGTTTGTCCCTGGTTGTTCTAGGTCTTTGATCCATCTAGAGTTCATTTTTGTGCATGGTGTGAGGTGCCGGTCAAGATGGGATCTAGAAAACTTGCAAATAAACCATTGAAGACACAACACTCAGTCTCTAATCACCCGAGACAACAGATGAAAAAGGAGAGTCAAGAACTGGAGGAGGAAAAAGGAAGAAGAACTGGAGGAGGGACTGGGATGTGTGGCTAACTGCCTTCATGAACTACAGCCGCCTTTGTCAGGAACAATATGTGCCTATCATGAGGTTTCTACTCCTTTAAACAATGACAGTCTCAGAAACTTCCCTGTCCTATAGGGTGGCTGTGAGTTGCCATCGACTCAATGGCAATGAGTTTGGTATTTTGGTGAACATTTTGATGGAAAATTCCACAGGAAAATCTTGATCAAAAGGGTAAAAATGCAGAACAGAATGTCAAATTCACCTGGACTCCAGACTTTCTGGAACCATGGAGGGTGGGTGAACTAAGAACATCTTTAAACCTTAAACCAAAAATGTCCCCTGAAGTCTCCTTAAAAGTAAACAACAGTTTAGTTTAACTCGAAAAAAATCTACCTTCAGTGCTTTGCTCTTTTAAAAACCAACTACATAGTCAAATTGACAATGACAACTAGAAAGACTAGACAGGGACCCGAGGGGCAGAGAGTTTATGTAAATGAGGGGGGTCAACTCAGAAAAGGAGGGTGGCAATGGCTGCAAACTCCAACAATGTAACCAATATTATGTTCTTTTACATTTTCATTATTTTTTTAATATTATGTTCTTACATGCAGAAGCACACACGTGGTAATTGTTGAAATGATGTATATTTTCTTAAAGTCTCAGCAAGAACAAATAAATATTTTAATTCCAAGCCATTATGATAGTATAAGCCTTCACTGACATATCTTTTAAAATATTTTTCCAGAAACATTTTGTAGTCATCAGTGAAAGAATTGTGGTATTTATTATTTACTAACTTATTCTTAAATATTTGATCTGTGTACCAATCTAAATTAAATTTTCCCCTTGTCCTGGGTACAGAGAAACACAATTTGTTTTTTTATATTTAAAATTGTATCCAGTGATTTTGCTAATTTCATTCATCATCTTGAAGCTTAACTACAGGGATTTTAAAAAAATCTATTCTCTACACACTCAACAGGACATATGTGAATAATAGTTTTATTTCTTCATGTCCTATGTTCACCTTTTTATTTCGTTTTCTTGCCTTATCGCAGGAGGCGGCCCTCCAGTACAGCGCTGTGTGTTCTGGAGGGGCTCCTCCGATTGTTCTCACTGGCAGTCCTAGTGGAGAGAAACTCAACATTTCACCAAACAGCAGGATGATCCTGTCCTGTAGCTTTTTGCATTTGTTTCTTCGGAGGATTTTGTTGTCTTGCTTGTTTTTAGAGACATGTCGAATTAGGAAGTTCCTTTCTGTTTCTAGTTTGCTACTAGAAGGGTTTGCGTGCTTCCTCTACCTACTGGAAAGGTCTTTCTCTATTAAAGTGTGGAAAACACTGATCGACTTTTGGACGGTAAACCAAGCTTTAATTTACCCCCCACCAGCACCACAGGCCTCACGTGCTTTGCAGTTTCTAGTTCAATAACACTAAAATGGCCCTGGATGTAAACTCCTAGACCCACTCCACACCACCTGTATTCAGGGTCCTTCCCACACACACACCTCACCCAAAGGCCAACCACAGTCTTGCCTCTTAGCAATCAGCCCTTTCTTGCGCTCCCTCCTAGAAACGTCAACTGGACCCAAACCCAGCCCACCCCAGCGCTGCGACGGCAACTAGATGGACGGAAACAGAGTAGACAGTCCAGACCCAGGCAAACCCGGGCTGCCCGAGTCCCCACCTCCCACGCTGCCCGGGGCGACTTGAAGAGAGCCGGCTCGGACTGCGTCTCTGGGGCGGGAGGCAGAGGGCGCCAAGAATGCGGGGCTCGACGGGAGCTGGGGATTGAATCTGCGCCGGGGGGGGGGGGACTCCCCAGCCACGCACCCCCAACATGTGCACCCAGAGTCGTGCCCTTCGCCCGCCCTGCTGGCCCGCAAAGCCCCCGGCCGCGCCCACTCCGCTCCCCGACGCCCCCCCCAGCCCCCGCCCGCGCCCCACCCTGGCCGGCTGGGCGGCCGTCGCCCCCCGCGTGGCCCGGGGCCCGGGGCCGGGGAGCCCTGCACGCCGGCGCGGCCTCATCCACATGCAGGGGACGGCGCGGCGCGGCGGCCGCCAGGAAAGGACAAAGGCTGTTCCGCCGCCGGCCGCACCGTGCCAGGCTCGCCCGGCCCGCCGCCCCGGTGGCCCCGATGCGGCCCCCTTGCGTCTGTCCGGCGGGCAGGGCGATCGGGGCCAGTAATTTCCGGGCGCAAACTCTCGACCCCCTCCCGCCACCTCAAGGGGCGCAACGCCCCTCTCGGTGTCGGAGGAAAGTCGAGCAGGTACGGGCCTGGACTAGGTGGCGCCTGCGCCAAGCACCCGGTCCGCGGAAGCCAGCCTCTGACCTGCGAGCAGCCGCCAAGTCAGACGGGTGGCGGGGGTGCGGGGGAGCGCAGAGTCGGCTCCAGAATTCCCAACAGGCCCCTCTTAATGAGGGTCTTCACCCCAGACCTTTGACGGTGGGTGCAGAGCTTCTCCTGGCCCCTGGGAGAGAGGGGTCCCACGCCTCCCCCAGCTGAGCCTCAGGGGGCAGGGGTCTAAGGAGGATCCGAGACACGTTGGGCCAACCTCAGGCCTCAGTTCGTACCTGAAGAATGGGTCTGCGCCCCGGCCCGCCCCGCCCCAACACGGGCCTCGGTCTGCGCCAGGATTTACCGAGGTGCTGGCACAGGGTGGGTCCCCAATACAGGCGGCTGTTGTTCCTTCTGCCAGCGTCCTCGGCCTCCTCTGGGCCAGGGCAGTCTGTCTTTGCGCTCTTCTCCCCTCCCCACCCTACTCCCCCCCGCCCCCGCCCAGCAAATGAATGGAACGGAGCCATGGGGACCCCTTCTCTGCTTACTCCAATTGGAAGTTCTTCCTAAATCTACCCCAAGTCCTTTCTCCTTCGCTGGCCTGGACTGGGTAGTGGGGGAGGAGGGAGGGAAGCAGGTGGGGCTGGGGAGGGACGGAGGTGGGGGGCTGTTCCCTTTGAAGGAGGGGGTGGGGAAGGGGGCTGCCTGCCAACCCTCCTTCCGCCCCTCCAGGGGGCCCCAAGCCGCCCAGGGCTGGGGGCCCGGGCCCCGCGCCAGCGCATGCGCCCGCCTGTAGGCGCTGTCGGAACAGCGAGGTCTGCTCACGCACAAACTGACTGACGGACGGACTGGCGGCCGGCCGGACGACAGGACAGCACTGGGAGCGGGGACGCGGCAGGACAACGACATGGCCGGCCACACGCAGCAGCCGAGCGCGCGCGGGAACTCTGTCCGTGCGCCCTCACCCTCCCCCGGCCGGGGGCCAGGCCCGGGCGCCTCGGAGCGGGTGGCGCTCAAGAAGGAGATCGGGCTGGTGAGCGCCTGCACCATCATCATCGGTGAGCGGGGACCGAGGTGGCGGGGGCTGGACGCTTGAGACCACTAGCAAGGGACACCGGCGTCCCTAAGGCGACCCTTCTCTGATGGCGCTCTGACAGTCAAGGCAGGGCCCACCAAGAGCTCACAAGACTCTCTGTGCCCCCCCCCCACCTCTCCCCGCCACCGCTCCCCAGTCGCCCTGAACTTTTTCTAACCTGGAGAGTAAGGTGCAGGTATCTCTCATGGCCTTCACCCTCTCCAGACTTAACTTGAGTTGGGCTGCTTAACCACAAGGTCAGCAGTTCAAGTCCACCAGCATGCTCTGTGGGATAACCACGTGACTTTCAGAAATCCATGGGGCTAGTTCTATCCTGCCCTACAGGGTCACACGATTGAGATGAGGCTTTCTACTCCTGTAGAGCCCTGGAAACCCACAATTCAGAAACAACTGGGCGGCAGTGTGTTTTTGAGTTTTGGGCTTTGGTACTCAGGTTTGTATTCTGTGTAACGGAAATACTGGTCTGGCACTTGAGAGCCCGAGCCTTGTGTGGTGGGGTTGTGCAGGCAGGCACCCTGTGCAGGGATCCCATGTTCTGGGCTGTGGCACCCACAGAGCCTCTTCTGGATGCTAGGTGTCATGTTCTTTAAAACCAGGAAGTGTAGGTCAGCCCACAGTAGAAGCAGGTTCAGAGTATGTCACCACTGCAGTGTGGTAGCAGCATGACAGGGGGAGGGACCAATCAGTCAGTGGCTGGGGGAGACCAGAGCTGGGGTGAGCAGATCAGGCCTGCCAGGAGGTCAGTGTTCCTGGGCAGGGATCCCAGCCCTCTGACCTTTCGCTCTGACCCAGCTTCTCCACCTGTGAATGGATCTGTTTGTCCTGCATGAAGATCTAGTGGCCAGAGGGCTAGGAAAGAGGGGTGGTTGGATTTTTCTCCCTTTCCCAGGTCACAGGAGCCCCATGGCTTAGTGGGTTTGCACTGGGCTGCTAACCACAAGATTAGCAGTTCCAAACCACCAGCTCTACTGGAGAGAGATGAGGCTTTCTACTCAAGTAAAGATTGAAAGTCTCAGAAACTCAAGGTGCAATTCTGCCCCATCCTACAGGGTCACTTTGAGTCAGAATTGACAGTGAGTCTGAAGCTTTTTGTTGGTGGTGGTGGTGTCGGGGTGTCCCAGGTCACAAACACTGACTCCTTGGGAACTAGGCTAAGCTGCATCTGTATTGTGACCCTATCAAGTGCCTCTGTGCCCTTCCTGGGAGGGGCTGTTCTGTTCCCTGTGCCCTAGGAGATGGATGACAGGCTTTAATCGGACCAGGCTTCCCCTTCCCCAGCCAGTGGGAGTGCAGCAGCGTCCAAACAGAGACCCCAGGAGATCCTGTCCTTCACTCACCCGCTACCCCACAGCCACCTCGGACTCAAGGAGGGGGAGGAGTGGCATGGCCAGGCACAGGAGGGTGACTTCACCTACAATGAGTGTAGGACAGTTCCATCTGGCTGCTGCAAGGAGCCACTAGAGGGGACAAACGAGAGAGAATAGAGCTAGTCACGATGGGGATCAGGGAGGGCAAATAGCATCACATTCTTTGCACTGCACTACACCTTTCAGTACACTGCATTGGCAACCTAGCCTCCCATGTTCAAGGTGGGGCTCTCTGTACCCATTTTACTGACGTAGAAACTGGGGTCCGCCAGTGAGTGACACTGTGACAATGGTGGGCCTTGGGTTGAGAGCATGGTTTGGACTTGGATCTGAGCCACGTTGCTCTTCATCCTGGTGTTGGGCCAACGGGGACCAGATTCTAAGCCTTCAGGGAGGTTGGGATAGAGCTAGGTTTCCTGAGCCCCACACCCACTGTGGGCAAACAGGTGGACAGAGGAGTCCCGGGAGGCTGTGCACGCAGAGTCTGGGTTTCTGATATGGGCATCTTGGCCAGCTCACTCCCTCATTTGACACCCGGGGAAGGGACATGCTCAGGCCCCAGCAGAGGGGAGTTCCACCTGACTCTGCTCACTCCTTGGCCCCGTCTCACTCCTCTCTGCACTTGACTCTAGTACCCGGTTCACCCAAGGTTTGTAGGTCAGGGATCCAGGGGTCTGGGTCATGAGCCCATCTTCTCAGGAGCTAATCCTGCTCTGGTCCCCCTGACCAGGGCCTTTGCTGTGGTCTCTAGGACTGGAGGCAGCAGGACTGCTCAGAGGATGAACCCCCTAGCGCCCCTGCCCCTCTGTGCTGAGTCCCAGGAGACATACTCCTGTATTAGAGTGTCTCCAAGTCTCACTGTGGCCCCAGTTCACAGATTAGGAAACAGAGGGTCCGAACCTGTGTTCTGGGGACCAGGGCCACATCAGCCAAAAGCACTGGACAGGATCATTCTTCTACTTAACCAATATCTACTGAGCTTATACTATGCTCCCTGATGTCATAGTGATAATTCAGCGGGATGCTAATCATAAGGTGGGCAATTCAAATCCACCAGCCGCTCCATGGGAAAATATGTGGCTTTCTACTCCCATAAATAGCTACACTCTTGGAAACCCACAGGGCAGTTCTACCTTGTATTCCAAGGTCACTATGAGTAGAGTTGACTTGATGGCAGGGAGTTTGAGTTTAAGGTGTGCCAGGCACTGTCCTAGGAACTGAAGACACAAAACCAAACTCACTGCCATCAATTGAGTCGATGCCAATTCACCAAGACCTTATAGAGCAGGATAGAACCGCCCTGTTCCATAAAGCCCCATCGACAGGACAGAACTGCCCTGCTCCATAAAGCCCCGTCATTCTCCCTCCAGAACAACTGGTGGTATCCTCATCTTGTGGATCATCGTCCAATGAAGAACCCCTATGCCACCAGGGCTCCTGTTGGAGATACAACAGGGATTAAAATGGGAGCCTGGAGCATTTTTAGCTGAAGAGGGACGGGATAGGATTGATGAGACTTACATCTGCATGGGTTCATCTGGTGAAGAGGTTGTGGGGACCAGGGCAGCCCAGCCAGGAGGCTTCTACAGTCACCTGGGCAAAAGACAATGAGCCCTGATGTCCCCCATGAGTTTGGAAGCTAGAGCCCAGGATGGTGGGGGATGGACTGGATGTGAGTGTGGCCAAAGAAGAGTCAAGGTCTTAGCCTGAGCAGCTGGGAGGATGGTTTGCTATGTATTGATTGATTGGGGGATGACTTTGAGAGGGGCAGGTTGGGGGGAAGCCTGTGGAAGCCAAGAACTCAATTTTGAACACGTCAAATGTGAAATGGTGGCATTGTGGTTTTGGCATTGATGGCAAACCAATGGGTCAGCAGTTCAAACCTACCCACCACTCCACGGGGGAATAGGGTAGTGATGAGAAAGAATTGACTGGGTGGCAGTGAGTATCTCTGTTCAGTAGTTCGTTGGAGATAAGGTACCTTGGCGGTACAGTGGTTAAGCACTCAGCTGTGAAGCAGAAGGTTGGTAGTTTGAACCCACCAACTACGCCACAAGAGAAAGAGGAGGCAGTCTGTGTCCTTGGAGATTGACAGCCTGAGAAACCTGTGGGCCAGTTCCCCTCTGTCCTCATGGACCACTGAGGGGGGATGGGCCTGACAACAATGGGCTTGGTTGTGGTGGTTGCTGGGTATGCAGGTTGAGTTTAGTGGAAAGGTCTGTAACTAGGTAGGGGTATAAATTTGGGGTTACAAATGTCTGCATTATATTTAAACCAGGATATTGGGCAAGAACAGCCAGGGTGCAAGTAAGTATATTAAGCAGTGAGTCGTAGGACTGAGCCCTGGGTGCCCAGTGCTGAGAAGTCAGGGTGACCATAGCCAGCTAAGGGACCATAGAAGGTGTTGCCATGGGGTTAGGAGGGAGGAAGCCCAGAAGAGGGGAGATGCTGGTGATGAGGTGCCAACTGCTTCCTGTGAGTCACTTAGCATGAGGTCTGGGGCTGACTGGGGATTCAGCATCAGGGAGCTCACCATGATTTGGACAAGATGCCTCTGGGAGACTGCACTCTGCTGGGGCTGCCCAAGTCTCACCCAAGTCCCGGCAGGCCAGGCAGGCTGAACAACCAGACAGAGGGGACTCTCCAAGCCTGCTCCTCTCTCACCCAAAGCCCCTCACCCTGGACCTGGCAATGCCCCAGCAATGCCCTGGGTTGATGCCAGAGGGGTGCCTGACGTGCCCCTCCCCAGGATGCTCCTGTGTTCAAGGGGACAGGGGGATAGGCTTCACCCAGTTCTCAGAGAGAGGTGACAAGTGCAGGCCTTCAGAGACCAGATGAGACATCCTCATTGTCTTCTCTCACGAAGGTGAGCGTAAGAGGGCCCCTCCGCGGGCTCCGAGACTGTGTAGCACAGTTACCTCCCAACCCTATGCACTGTGCACCAGCTTTACAAAGAAGCCTCAGGAAGGCTGAGGGGCTTATCCAAGGATGAGGCTCCTGGCCTGAGGGTCTGGGTTTCACCTTAGGTCTGGCAGTTCTCAACTTGTCAGCACCTCTGCCCAGGACCCCCCAAACCTTGGGCCCACTTTCCAGTCATCAACTAAGCTGAGGGCACAGTGCAAGGGAAGAAGCCCAGTCCAAGACCAAGCTCTAGCCAGTCCCAGAGCCCCAGGGTCTCTTTCCCTGAGGGTAGTGTGTCGCCACAGCAGCAGGAAGCCCCACTACGGCCAGGTCTACTGGAACACACCCACAACAGGGCTGGGACCACATCCCAACAGGCCAGGCACACTCTCTCCTCTCTGGGATGCAGGATCCACTGGGGCACAAAAAGAAAATGCCTCCTGGCTGTCCCCTGGAAATGGGCCAGGGGACCATTTTAGTAGCCAGGACAAGACCTCAGAGAGGCAGTGGACTTGGGAGACACTGTATTCAGGGGGGTCAAGCAGACCCCGTGCTGTCCTTCTCCTTCACAGATGCTTCCCCCGAGTCCAATGACCCCACCTGGCAGATGGGGAAACAGGCCCAGAGAGGCAGCACCAGACCGGGTTCACACAGCCAGCTCCTGAATGGGGAAGAGTTCATTGCCCAGCAGTGTGACCTCACAGGACCCTCCTGCTCCCTCCCCAAGTCAGCCCCTTCACTACACACACACACACACACACACACACACACACGCACGCACGCACACGCGCCAGGCAGGCAGGTGGTGTGTTCACAGACATGACCTCAGTGGTGCACCCTGCGACCTCCCTGGTGTGCGCTGCCTCCCAGAAGTAGGTCAGCGTGCCCGGAACAATGGTCCTTTCTTCCTGCCTGCAGAGCCCAGTAAGCCCCATCAGGCCCCACTTCTTAAAGTGATCGAAACTGCCCTTAGGCTGAGGGGAGGGCAGGCCACGGGAGACGGCAAGGAGAGCTTCTGGTGGCAGGCACCCATAGCCCCCAACCTGCCCAGAGCTTCTGCACAGACCACAGGGGCCCAGACCCTCTGGGTGGAGGGGTGTGGAGCTGGGGGTGGGGCTCAGAGATGGTTTCTGCGCTTTCAGACACCACCTGGACACCCAGCAGTATCTCCCAGTCTCCCCGCCGCAGCCGCCACCCCACCCCCACCCCCTGTCTGGCTGGAGCCCCTACCATTTCTCTTCCTTCAGAGCAGGAGCCCTGAAGGCCAAGCTGGCCCACAGCTGTCCCCATGGCTTTCAGGTCCAGAACAAGAGGTGCCTAAGGGTCTCTGAAATGCAAGCACTCTTCTCAAACCCCAGTCCTGGGAGCTATTTAAGGAGAGGTCCTGACTCCTGGAGCCAGAGGCCACATGCCCCCTCAATACCGGCCCCTACCCCTAGAGCGGAGTCTCCAGCCACTGGACACAGGTCAGTAATGACCCCAGTGGGGAGGACCACGTGCCAGCTGTGGCTGCCCAGGGACCATGCTCAATGGATCCCTGCAGGCTGAACTGTACCAAGGGCTGGGGTCCCCGCAGGGCAGGTGGCGCAGGACCCTGTGTGCTCCCTTCCTGAAGGTGCCCAGATCCTTCCAAGGCCACCCAGCCCCCGCTGGCATCCAACCTCACTGGCATTTGGCAAATTCTGCTCCGCCAGGTCCTGAGAACAGAGGCTCTGCCCACCGGATAGAGCAGACTCAAAGGCCCTTTAGAAACCCAAGGGCCCACCCAGGCCCTGGCCCCCACCCCCGCCCCACCCGAGTCCATGTAGGCATAGCCCCTCTCCTCACAGTTGACCTCAGGGTGGGGCCGGAGCGCCTTGCTTCTTATCTGGCTTGTATTTAGGTCTCCTGGGATGTGAGCAGAAAACCAAGTGCGGTGCCAAGGTCGTCCAGACAGGAACGCTGTGTCGCCTGGGGTGGGGGCAGGGGTGCGTGCAGACTGGTAGCCACTGCAGCTTCCTCATCCAGCCCTGCCTGTGAGACTGCCATCACCCTGCCCAGACCCCCCAGCGGGGGGCGACCCTGCTTCAAGGCCTCAGCAGACTTGACTGGTCTATGTGGTCTATGGGATTAGGGGTGATTTCTTCTTAGGGCCTAGTACAAACTCCAGGAACACTTCAGAAGGGTGCAGGGCACTCCCCGCCCTTTTACCCCAACTGCAAGGAAGCTCCTCCCAGGAACCAGCTCTGGAGTCAAGGCACAACAGAGCATTTCTCAGTATGTCAGAAAACAAAGGACATCAGCCCTACCCGCTCCCAGACACCTGGGCCAGCCTTCCACCCTTCAATTCCACTTGTACCTGAGTCTGGGGTGCTTGCCATCCCTCGGTCCCTGGCAGTCCCCTCTTGAAAGGCCAGGTGGGACTGTTGCCCCATAGTTCACAGATGAGGAAGTGGGCCCTGCAAGTCACCTCATTGATGCCACGTTGGATTCCTTTAGTCATGTCCCTGGGAGGTGACAACAGCACCTCGATCAACCACTAGCCCAGAAATTGGTGGTTCAAGGCCAATCGGAGGTGCCCCAGAAGAAAGACCTGCAATCAACATCTGAAGAACGAGCACGCCCTTGGTGCCCCCAAGGAGCACAGTTCACACTGACAAATGCAGGGTCACCGTGAGCCAGAACCAAATCCATTGGTGTGGTAGTTTAATCAACAGATACTTACAGAGCAACTACTATGTCACCGAGGGAGCCTTGGTGGCCCCGTGGGTTACGCATTGGGCTGCTAACTGCAAGGCCAGTGGTTCAAATCCACCAGGCACTCTTGGGGAGAATGATGAGGCTGTCTGCTCCCATAAAGAATTTCAATCTCTGAAGCCCTGAGGAGCAGTTCTGCCATACCCTCTAGGGTCTCTCTGAGTGGGAATCAACTCGGCGGCCATCAGGGTGGGACGAGGGAGTGGAGTACTGAGAAGACACTGTACACAGCAACGCAGCACATCTGGAGGCTGAGCAGAGGGCTTTATGCATCCCTTTCATCTCCCTCCATGGTTAGCCCGTAATGCGGTGGGAGGGTGAACAGGCAGGGCCTTGCAGGAGGCGGTGAGAAGGGGCCCAGCGGCCGTGTTTCCAGAAGTCTTCCCGGGCTCGGTAAGCCCTGCTTGCAGCCATCTGCACCCAGTCAGGCCTTTTCTACCAGCCCCCAGCCCTGAAAACTTACCCTTGTTTCTCCCTCTTCCTCCTGCCGCTTGCCCAGGGCTCGGGACATCGTCATTATACTAGGAAACAAAGTGGCTTTGGGGTCAGGGTCAGAAACCTGGGTTCTCAGTCAGAGAGGACCCCTGGGGCCTGAGGAGGAGGGTAGAGGGTAAAATGCAGAGCAGGCTCAGGGACTACCATGCGGGGCAAGGAGGAGAGGGCCAAACCCAAAGCAGTCCAAGAGGGCTGGACTCCGGCCATCGAGATAGGAGAATGGCATGGCCAGGGCCTTCCTTAGGCTGAATAAAGGCTGGAGAGCCAGGAGGCTGGGGCAAGGGGCAGAGTCTGGTCCAGCTGGGATGCTCAGCAGTGACCCAGCCACTCTTCAGGGGACAGAGCAGGCTCAGTGTGCTTGCAGTACCCTGTGGGTGTATGGGGCAGAGTGGCTCAGATTGGACCCGTCTCTGGCAGGGAAGTCCCGCTGAATGGACCAGGTACGTGGGGGTAAACTCACTGTGGATCTTAGTGGGTTTGGTAGTTGGTAAACTCATTGTGGGATTTATTAGGTTTGCAAGGACAGTTTGGTGGGAGAGGGAAGGGGGAGAGGCATCCACACACGTCAAGGCCCACCCTCCTCAGGAGCAGCCTGAGCTCCTGAAGCATCCACAGCCCCGACAGAGAAGTCTGGGCCACCCAGGGGACCCAAGCCTGACGGGTCCCTCTCTCCGCCCACAGGGAACATCATCGGCTCGGGCATCTTCATCTCCCCCAAGGGTGTCTTGGAGCACTCGGGCTCCGTGGGCCTGGCCCTCTTCGTCTGGGTCCTGGGTGGGGGCATCACAGCCCTGGGCTCGCTGTGCTACGCTGAGCTGGGAGTCGCCATCCCCAAGTCCGGTGGGGACTACGCTTATGTCACAGAGATCTTCGGGGGCCTGGCTGGGTGAGTGTGGGGCACCAGCTGAGCAGGGGGCAGCTTCTCAAGGATGGGATGACCAGCTGGGCTCTGGGCCTTGGTTTGTACTGCTGCTTCCCCCATCAAAGAGGATGGGTGAAGAGAAGGGCTTGGCAGGCTTCCAGAACCAGGGGATGGCACCAATGCCCACACCCCCACACATTCTGCCCCTCTAAGCCCCACTCCCCACCCTGTGGTCCTGGGCCAGAAGGTCCTTACTTCTGGAAATTGCTCTGGCAGTGGGTTGGAGTCTTGATAGACGGTAACTGAATTCATAGTTTCTTGGGGGTAAATGGTAGGGGAGGTTGGAGGGAAATGGGGAAATAATAATGGCAATGAGTTGTGTCATATATGCAGGGGGCATGATATTCCCGTAAGACCCCTGTACGAATTCTCCTTTAAGTAGCCCCCCACCCCCACCCCGCAACACTCCTTTATTCCTTGGGCAACACCAATTCAGTACCTCCTGCAAGCTGAGGGCTAGGACTCCATGATAAACATCCCTCTGTCCAGAATAGGGACAAAGTCATTCAGACATGGTGGCCACACAGGCATGGCTAAGACCTAGAGAGTCTTGGCTCAGTGTGTGTGAAAGGCAGCAGCCCTGCAGCCCAGAGAACAGAGTGCAGCCCAGGGGAAGCCACTCGGGCCTCAAGGTACGGAGGAAGGGCAGACTCATTCTAGACTGGCTAGACAGAGGCCTGGTGGCCTGGATGAGCAGGGTGTATTTACAACTAGAGTCACTCAGACCTGTGGGCAGATGTTGGGGCTTCCAAAGGGTCCTGGGAGCCTGGAAGGGGTTCCAGTTGCCCAGTGGAATGATGCTGAGGGCCTGGGATCCAGTATTAGAAGGCATGATGGTAACAGGGCACAAGAGGGTCATGCCTACTTCATCCTGAGGCTGCCCAGACCAAGGGGCTCTCCCTGAGAAGGCTTCTCTCAGCGGGAATTGAGAGGTGGGTGGGAAAAGGGGGCCCATGGAATACCCCAGTACCGAGAGGCGGTGGAGGAGTGTGCTAGCAGGGGATGAGGTCCAGGCCAGGACCCAGGGGAAGAAGGGGCTTAGATTCCTCAGGCAAGTGGGTGGCTTTACAGGACAGAAGCATCTTTCCTGTGCTTCTGGAAGATGTTCATCTTGATTCAGGGCCTCGCAGGACCTTGCTCTCTCCCTGGGCTCTGGGGGAACCTCTTCCCTTGTTTCTTTCAGCCACTGAAGCCTTGGGCATTTCCCAGCACTCCCTGGCCTCAACCATAAGTGCATGTGCTGTTTTCGCCCTGTGACTCCGTGTCCATAGCTTCTCCTTAAGGACATCCATGCCAGCATTTAACTGACCACAAAAGGAGTCTTGGCAGATTAGTGGGTACACATTGGACTGCTGAACACAAAGTCAGCAGTTCCAAACCACCAGCCGCTCCTTGGGCGGGAGATGAGGCTTTCTGCTCCCATAAAGCTTTAGTCTTGGAAACACACAGGGGACAGTTCTACTGTCCTAGAGGGTCACTGTGAGTCAATAGAAGGGAGTTGTTTTGAGTGAGGCCAAGAAGGAAACCGTGTTTCCAAGCCAGGTCCCAGGCCCAGGGGTGTGGACATCAAACATGTCTTTTTGAGGGGGCTTGATTCAACCCCCTACTAAGGGGGGCAGGCCAGCGGAGGGGTGGGGGAAACCCAGCAGAGGCCACCTGTGTGGAGACAGTCCTGACCCTCCAGTGCTGGCCAGACCTTATATGCCCACCCCAAGGACAGATGGAGGCAGAGTCCCGGGGAGCAGCTCTGGCTGCCAGCCTGGAACACAGGGAACCCTACATCTGGGCACCAGGCAGAGGCGCAAGGTGAGCAGAAGCAGGCTCACTCCCAGCGTGATCAAGGAGGTGGCTCTTCTCTGGTCCCTGCACCCAGAAGTAAAGGTCTCCATTAGGAGCTCCAAACAGCCCATTCTGGCCACCTGCAGGTGAGGCCACAGAGGGACTGAAGGAAGTAGCCCGCCCAGCCCAGGGTACAGCCTGCAGCCAAGCGGGCTAGGCCAGCGTCAGCAAAGCGCTTGGTTCTGAGATCGCAGGCCCGAGGGTAGCCCTCAGTCACGTGGGTGTGTTAGCTTTCCCGGCTGAGATCGTGAGAAGGTGCGCCCACCTTCCTGGACTTCCTCCCAGCAGCCTGTTCTGAGCAGCATGCCCGCCCCGCCCAGGAGGGAGCCAGGATGGCCGTCCCACTGGGGCCTCGCTCACCCCTTTGCCCAGCTTCCTGCTGCTCTGGAGCGCCGTCCTCATCATGTACCCCACCAGCCTGGCCGTCATCTCCATGACCTTCTCCAACTACGTGCTGCAGCCCGTGTTCCCCAACTGCATCCCGTCCTCCACCGCCTCTCGCATGCTCTCCATGGCCTGCCTGAGTGAGTGCCCCCACCTCCCAAGCAGGGGTGGTCCCACACCCAGCCTCTGGGTTTGGGGTATTCTACCCTTTTCTTAGGGGGCCTGGTAGTTAGTTGGGCTGCTAACCGCAAAGTCAGCAGTTCAAATCCACCAGCTGTTCTGCAAAAGATGAGGCTTTCTGCTTCCATAAAGACTGCAGCTTCTGAAACCCAAAGGGATGGTTCTACTCTGTCTCACAGGGTCGAAGTGAGTTGGAATCAACTTGACAGACACTGTTGAGCTGGGTTTGCCCCTTCGGCAGCCTGGGCTGGCTTTGACAGTGGCACACACTGAGGGGTCTTGGCCTTGGATGCCCCTGCCCCCCTACCCCCTGCACCAGCATCCAATCCCTCCCCAGTGCTGCTGACGTGGGTGAACAGCTCCAGCGTGCGCTGGGCCACGCGCATCCAAGACATCTTCACAGGCGGGAAGCTGCTGGCCCTCTCGCTCATCATTGGCGTGGGCTTCGTCCAGATCTTCCAAGGTAGTGACTACGATGGGATCAGTATACACATAGGACTCAGGGGGGTGGGAGGATGGGGGTGCTAACTTTTGACCTCTGCCCCCTTTCCAGGGCACTTTGAGGAGCTGAGGCCCAGCAATGCCTTCTCCTTCTGGATGACACCTTCTGTGGGTCACCTGGCCCTGGCATTCCTCCAGGGCTCCTTTGCCTTCAGCGGTTGGAACTTCCTGAACTACGTCACCGAGGAGCTGGTGGACCCTCGGAAGTGAGTAGGGTGGAGTGGGACCTGATGGCCAGGAGCAGGCTGTCCAGTGAGGGCTATAGGCTACAAGTCCTGGGTGGGCTGGACGCAGTATCCTCAGCCAGCGATCGCTCCCTCTGTGGCCCCACCTGCCAGTGTCCAGGTGAGTCCCCTCACCGGGCCTCACAAATGGGCATTAGGAACTGGGTGCCCTTGCTGTAAATAAAGCATACTAGTAGTTTTCACTTGACCAAAAGCCACCCTGGGTACACAGGGGGGTCCCTACAATACAGCCGGTGACATCACAGGCTGCTCAGCGGAGGTCTGGACAGTAGACAAGTACAGCTACAGGACCACCGTGGGGCGGGAGCAGGGGGCATGTTGGCGAGTACAGGGAAGGCTCCCTGGGGATGAGGTCTGGGTGCACTTTGCTTGTCCTAAGCAGATAGTAAACCCCCCACTGTGCCCAGGCCAGAGTGGGTGAGGCTGCCAGCGGTGGCCAGTGTCCCCTGCCTTCCTGCCCCCCCACCCCACCCCGCCCAGGCTTCCAGCAGACAAAGGAGGCAGAAACACATAGCCACTTAGCTCTGTCCGCCCCCTCAGAGCTGACACTAGGCCCTTCAACGACTGCCCACAGGAACCTACCTCGAGCCATCTTCATCTCCATCCCCCTGGTCACCTTTGTGTACACATTCACCAACGTGGCCTACTTCACGGCCATGTCCCCCCAGGAGCTGCTGTCCTCCAATGCCGTGGCTGTGGTGAGTGGGGAGCCTTGGGCTCCTGGGCCCCCACTCGAGCCCGGGCCACACACCTCACGGCCTCTCTTTTCTGCCATCAGACCTTCGGGGAGAAGCTGCTGGGCTACTTCTCCTGGGTCATGCCAGCCTCCGTGGCTCTTTCCACATTTGGAGGGATCAACGGTTACCTGTTCACCTCCTCCAGGTGCCTGAGCATGGAGCGGGGGGGGGGGGGGGGGGGAGGGGAGCGTGAGGGGAGGAGGGCGGGCAGGCTGGTGTGCTCCAGCAGGACGGGGGCACAGAGCAGGGGAAGTGGTGCCAACTGGGGACCAGATGAGACTGGGAAGGGGAACTGTCCACCACCGAATGTCTGGTCCCAGATCAGAGGTAAAGGCAGCAGGATGGGGGCGGCACCCAGTAGGACGACTTGTCCCTGTAGCTGGAAAGAAGAGGTGATTGAAGGCTCAAGGTGACGTCATGTCCGGAGCTGGTGTCTGGGGCTGGGCTGACAGCCTCCACCATCTCTGACCCCTCCCGCAGACTCTGCTTCTCTGGAGCCCGGGAGGGACACCTGCCCAGCCTGCTGGCCATGATCCATGTCCAGCGCTGTACCCCCATCCCCGCCCTCCTGGTCTGTGTAAGTCAGGCCAGCAGCCTGAGCAGGGGTTGTGGTTTGGGGGATGATGGGAAGGTGGGGTAATGCAGCCTGCAAGGAGGGCCAGAGGCAGCAGGAGGCCAGTCCTCAGACCTATCGTCTCTCCCCCAGTGTGGGGCCACGGCGGTCATCATGCTTGTGGGAGACACATACACCCTCATCAATTACGTATCCTTCATCAACTACCTCTGCTACGGCGTCACCATCCTGGGTCTGCTTGTACTGCGCTGGAGGCGGCCAGCCCTCCACAGACCCATCAAGGTGAGGCCGGGTCCGAGGACTGCCCACCTTTCCCACTCTGCTGGGGCTTCACCACTACCAACAGAGTTCCTCCTCACAAGGCAGTGATTGTAACACTTCCTAGGTGGCACGGGAGCTAGGAATTGAGCCACTAGGCACACGGCTCTGTTTAAAACCCAGCAGCTGCACTCGGGAAAGATGAAGCCATCCAGTCCCACAAAGATTGATGGTCCAGGGCGACTGTGAGTCAAAATTGGCTCAGTGGCCGGGGATCTGGTTTGGGATTTGCCGTTGAAATGAGGTCGACCCAGGATTCCACAGAGCAGGAAACAAACGAAGGGCAATGAGCTAAAAGCTTGCACCCAAGAGCTGCTAAGTGCTGGAAATTGAAACAGCTCAACAGAACTGACCTTCAGCTAAGTCCCCACTCCCCACACTTACCCCCCCCCCCGCCCCCACTGTGTGCCTCAGAGTGGCTGGAGCTTCGGGCAAATCCTGAGAGTCTAACAGACTGACCATTCCCTGAACTGGCCCCCAGAGGCTGGGGGGCGGTCACCCTTCAGAGCCCCTGCAGGGTGGGACTGCAGTGGGAGGGCTCCTTCGCCGCTCACTGCTCACGCCAGCTCTCCCCCAGGTGAACCTCCTGGTCCCGGTGGCGTACTTGGTCTTCTGGGCGTTCCTGTTGGTGTTCAGCTTCATCTCGGAGCCCATGGTGTGCGGCGTCGGGGTCATCATCATCCTCACGGGGGTGCCCGTTTTCTTCCTGGGGGCATTTTGGAGGAGCAAACCAAAGTGTTTGCACAGACTCACAGGTGAGCAGGCTGTCCACCGGGGCCCACCCCTCACGTATCTCCCTGAGATGTGGCCCTGCCGGGGGCGTGGCCTGCACAGGGAGCAGCTCATCTTCGAGCCAGTGTCCCGTGGTGGGGCTGCCACTGTCCTGCGCAGGCAGGCCTCACCGTCCACCTGTCCATCTCTCCTTAGAGTCCATGACACGCTGGGGCCAGGAGCTGTGTTTTGTGGTCTACCCCCAGGGCCCCCCGGAGGAGGAGGAAAATGGACCATGCCTGCCGTCCGCACTGCCCACCTCAGACAGGCCCCGGAAGACACACTGAGATGCCTGTGGAGACTGAAGCAGCAGCTGTTTCTGTTTACATATCCTTTATTGGGGTCTTTTTGCAAAAACTTTGTTTTTTCTTCCTGGAAAAACAGAAGATCCCATTTTAGACGCTCGTCCGAAGGAAGCCCGAAGCTATGGACTGGGTCTCGTCTTAGCAGCGCCCTGCTAACCTTTCCCGAAACGGTCCGCAAATAAAGCAGGACTATTTGGTCACATGTGCCCCTCAGAATCCCTGGCGGGTGCCAATAGGGCTGAGGAGGCCAAGCTCAGGGCCCACATGGTGCAGATGCTCTTGGGGCGCCCCTTTGAAACGGAGGGTCTTGAGCTTGACCCAGAGCTGGCACCTGGGGCCACTGAGGAGCCCAAGGGGTAAGGGAGTCTGGGGAGGCACTTGACCTGCCCCTACCCCGAGCCCTCAATGCCAGTCTGCAGCTCAACACCAAGAGAGCTCAGTGCAGGTCAATTGAAAATGTTCTTTTTCCATACATCATCACGGGCATCAGAACCTCCTGGTTTACAGATGGGGAAACTGAGCCCCTGGGACAGGATTGGGAGGATTAGTTGTTGGTGTCTCCACATCTGTCCCCTAAAACATCAGACAGAAGGACCTCTTGGGGCCTCTGGGCCTGCAAGTGACCCCAGGGCTTCTCCTACCCCTAGCCCACATTCTCAGCCTTGGTGCCAGGAGACTTACCCTGCAGAGGGCACAGGGCCACCAGCCTGGCCAGGTGCCTGTGCCTACCACAGCACAAGGCTGGGGGCAGAGCTCCCTGACACCCAGGCCAGGTCCTTGAGGGAGGACAGGTAGTGCTCACCTGGCTAGGTGCAGAGTGCAGACCCTGCCCCACCCGCCCGCCTCACTGCAGGGACGGCAGTGACACGGAGGGGAGTCACCCCCTCTAGGAGAGTCGCAGGGGCTGCCACCGTGGAGATCCCTGTCCTGGCCCGCTCCCTTCTCAGGAAGGATCAAGTAAAGGGGGAGGCAGGAGGGAGGCCCTAGGTGCTTGTGTGGCCGACCCTCCCACCCCTGCAGGCCTCTCTCCTTGCCGGGCACCCACAGCCCCAGGGTGGGGAGAGTGTGGGCAGAAAAGCTGGGTTCGGGTTCCCATAAGAAAGAAGGCTACACAAACATGGTAGAAATCAGTGTGTATTCCCTGGTTACAAAGCGGGGCGGTGGCAGTCACCAGCGTGTCCAGCATGTCAGCAGACCAGCAGGGCCTCATCGTCACTGGCCTCCAATATGGGGGAGCAGGGTGGCGGGGGGCTCCTGCAGGTGCCAAGCGACTCTGGTAGCTGAGGGCCAAGGGTGCTGCTGGCAATGGGGGCCGCGGAGTGCGGGTCCTGGGTAGGGCAGGGTTGCCAAGGTGTATCCACAGAGGCCGGACTGTCCACCGGAGGGTCCCTGCAGGTCTCTCTGTCCTTATCCGTGGGCCTGCACTCGGCGTCCTGACGGCCTGGGGGTGACTGCGGCATGGAAGGCCCCACCTCAGATGCCTGGCTGGTGGCACTGGGGAGCCCGTCGCCTGTCGCCACAGGACTGCCTGTGCCCACTCGGGGTGCCGAGGGGTCCGGGGCGGTCCCCGGGGCGGGCTGGAGGAGCCCATTGCCTAGCACTGTCTGTGAGGTGCGGGCGGCGCTCAGTAATGGTATCTGACCGCGAGGCGCCCGAGGGCGGTGAAAGAGCCTGTTCCAGAGGCGGCCGAGGTGGCGGCGGGAGGGGCCGCGGCGGGAAGCATGCCGGCGCATCTGCCTGCGCATGGCTGTGCGGAGGTTCTGCAACACTGAAGCCTGCGGGGAGGACACGGTAGTTACGGGGGTGGCCTGGCCTGGAACGACTGCTGGGGCAGGACCTGGGCGTCAACATCGCCCCCCATAGGCACAAGACAGTATTGGCATCCCACCTAGTCACACCCCCACTCCACCAGTCGTCTGGCCTGCATCCAGCCTCCCCTCCCACCAGCACCTGACCCCGCAGACCCCTAGTCACCTGTGATGCGCTGTAGACAGGGAAGTCCTCCACCGGGGGAATGAGGCCCTGTGCAATGAGCTGGCCGTAGGAGGGGGGTGCCTCCCTCCGCACAAACTCCGCCTCCAGGCGCGTCATCTGCGTCTCAAAGGCCCTAAAAATGGTCAGCAGGGAGCTGGTGGCTGGGCTGCTGGGCCCACTGCCGCCTCAACCCACTGACACAGTGGCCCTGCAGAAGTTTCAGAGACTGTCCATCTTTACAGGAGCAGCCTCGTCTTTCTCCCACATACTGCTGGGGGCGGTGATTTAGCAACCTGATGCCTAACCCCCAGGACCTCCAGGGCTCGTTGGAGCTGGCATTCCAAAAAATCCTCACCACCGTGGAAAAGATTCCAACTCATGGCCTCCCTGCAGAGCAGAGTAGAACTGGCCCTGTGGGTTTCTGATGCTGTCCATCTGCACGCAGCAGAAAGCCTCGTCTTTCTCCGGAGCAGACCAACGGGTAACCCATGATGCACTGGGGCTCCCTACTCCTCCACACGGATCTCTGGAGATGCTCAGACCCCCCTGTGGGCAGAAGTCCACCTGTGCTTGGCCTGAACCCCAGTTTACAAACCCAAAGCTGTGGTCACAGTTTGTGGGCTTTCTTACAGGAAATGTGGAGCTGGGCCCCAGAGAGGCGCAGCCACCCACCTGTACTCCTGCGTGCGCAGCGAGTAGAGCTTGAAGGCGCAGCCCAGCGCGATGACCAGTAGCAGGCCGCAGACCAGGCTGCCGATGAGGGCCGCGGTGATGACCTTGCGGGGCACGGCAGCCAGGCAGCCGTGCTCGTCACTACCATCCTGGCAGTCCTCCTGGCCGTCGCAGCGCCATGTCTCAAAAATGCATAGGTTGGTGCCGCAGTGGAAGGTGCCAGGCTGGCAGGAGAAGCAGTTCTTCTCGTCGGCGCCATCGGGGCAGGTTTTCTGGTTGTTACAGCGGTCGGCGGGAGTGTAGCACAGGCCACTGCCACCCTCACAGGGATACTGGTCCGGCGGGCAGGCTGGGCAGCCTTGCTCATCGCGGCCGCTGGCACAGTGCCACCAGCCGTCACAGCGCTGGGCCTCCGAGAAGCAGCCCTGGTCCCCCGCCTCCGCGTCACCCTCGCTGCTGCTGCTGCTGCCACATGGCTGCTCCCAGGGGAGGCAATAGCCCTTCACCTGGTAGGTGGCGTTGAAGCCGTGGCCGGCGCT
The DNA here is from genome assembly GCF_050624435.1 of Tenrec ecaudatus. Taxonomy (NCBI): domain Eukaryota; kingdom Metazoa; phylum Chordata; class Mammalia; order Afrosoricida; family Tenrecidae; genus Tenrec; species Tenrec ecaudatus. Next base: position 28,940,391 of record NC_134547.1, read on the forward strand.
GCGGGCGCGTGCATGGTAGGCCACGGTGAGGCGGCCCTGCGCAGCCTCCAGGCTGACCGGCCGGTGGTTACTGCGGTAGGACAGTGTCTGCAGCAGGCGGTCCCCGCGCTCGCCCAGCCCCTCGTACACCTGCACATAGTCGTCGTAGCCCAGCCGCAGCTCAAGCTGCAACAGCACGCGCCGCGGGTCCTGTGTGTCCACCAGCCACGTGCAGTGCAGGTCCGAGGGCCCCCGGGCCGCACCAAACAGGTCTGGGGAAGCAAAGGAGCCGTAGAAGCTTCCCAGCCGTCGGCCGCACGCCAGATCCGGGCAGCCAGCCTCGTCCGAGCCGTCTCCGCAGTCCTGCGAGCCGTCGCAGCGGCGCTCCACCGGCAGGCAGCGCGTGGAGCGCGCCCCGCTGCAGGGGAAGGTGCCACCGGGGCACAGGCTGCCTGGCGGCTCCGAGGCGGGGGCTGAGCAGTTGCCCTCGTCCGAGCCATCCCCACATTCGTCCACGGTGTTACACTGCCACGGGCCCGGCAAGCACTTGCCGTTGTCACAGCGGTACTCGTCAGCCTGGCAGGCCGCCTGGCCCAGCTTCCCTGCAAGACAGATGGATGCAGCCGGTCAGGGGAAAGGGAGGGCAACTGGCCAGGGGCAAACAGGGTCTCTCTCCTGTGTGGGGGCGGCTGGGCCCCTCCTCACCAGGTCTCTGCCCCTCACAACTTTAGGAGAAAGGCTGGTCAGGGAGAGCTGGCAACCCCTCCCCCAATGAGGGTGGGTCTGGGCTAATCCCCGCCCCTACTCTAGACAAATTTAAGGGGGTCAGTGACCCACCACTCTGTCCTCAGATGGTCTGGGTGAGTGCGGGGAGGCGCTGCAGCACGCTCCTGGGTGGGGGTTCATTTGCCCTACCCTGCCCCGCTCCCCGATGCGAGTGTCACCTCGGATGTAGGAGAGCCGGAAGCCCTGCGCCTGGCCAGAGCTGGAGGCGTCTGAGTGGAAGAAGATCCAGACGTGGTCGCGGGCTGAGATGAAGGCGGGCGGGATGGCGGAGCCGCAGAGCCGGAAAGCCTCCTGGCGGGGTGGGGCTGCAGGGCCCAGCATGAGCCAGTCCAGGGAGCATTGGTGGGACTCCTCCACATCAAAGTTGCGGAAGCTGCAGGGCAGAGGGAAGGCTTGGGTGGGCGGGGCCTGCAGGAGGTGACTACAGGTGGGATTCAGGCAGAGGAAACCCGTCCCACGCCACCCACTACCCCTGACCTTGGTATCCCAAATGTGCCTGGCTCTCCTACTGCCAGCCATTCTGAGGGACCCCGTGCCACCACCAGGGGTCCAAAGGCATTTAGAATCATGGCAGCTGGACAGTGTAGTGTCTGTCACATTTCACGCCACTGCAGCTCTCTGAAGAACCTCTCCTTAGCACACAGAGCACCCTACCCCAAAGCCAACATGGAAGGCCCACAAACTCATGCATGCACCCACAAGACGGGGCTGTGCCCATGTGGCTGACCTAAGCTGCAGGTGGGGGATCTTTTGTCACTAGGGAACACTGGCCAGCTGCTGTGGGGCAGACAGGCCACAGAAACATTTCAAAGGCTCCATCCAGTTGTCTCACTTGCTCCCTTTGCGAGATGGCAAGATGAGGGCCTAGGGATAGGGTAGAGACTGCTGTGCCATCACGCCCTGTGCTTTGGGTTGTGGAGTGACTGCGGTCTTCTGGGTTTGGCCTTGAGAACATCTAAAGCAGACAGAACCCACAGTAGGGCCCCGAATCAGATGGTCTAAACCCCTCAGAACTACTCTACTGACCTCACTCCACTGCCCTCTGCCTGCCCTTGGGCTGCCTTCTGCCTGAGCACCCAGCCTTCTGCCTGGCTGCTTCCCTGCCGAGACCACTCTGGGCCCCTCCAGGAGCATGTTCTGGTCTTGTTGCTAGCCTGGCCACCTGAGAGGCAACTGGACCATGGCCACCAGTCTGCAAGCCTCGCTGGCTTAGAAATGCTGAGTTGACTGACAAGCGCCCCCCCCCCCCACACACACACCATGAGAGGTTCGGGCAAACTCAGGCAGCCAGGCCCAGGGTGCTGGGCACAGCTCACACATGCCGTCACACAACACATATTACGGCTCTGCTCAACATTGGCTCTTTAAAGCTGCGGAACCATGGGATCACACACAGAAAGAACCACAGCTGCACATGTTCACATATGCCTCCTCCTCGTCTGCTTGAGCATGCGCTCACACACACTGACAGTCTGCACTCACACAATCACGCTCACTCACACAGGTCCGCACAGATCCCCTCAGATGATCCAGGACCCCTGACCTGATGGTGATCATGTCCCCGCGGTCACCCTGGATGTACCAGCTGCAGTTGGTGCCCGGCGGGTAGTTGAGGGGCCAAGCCGGGCTATAGATGACTCCGCGCCGTTCCGTGTGCTGCTCCAGCTTCCCACTGCAGGCAGCTGTCGGGAGGTGAGGCTGAGAAATGCCGGCCCCATAGGCTGACAGTAAGCCAGGGTGGGGCCGCTTGAGTGCCCCAGCTTCAGCTCAGCCACCCCCACCCCAAGACCTGCCCAGGATGGCCATGACATAGGACAAGAACTCCAGCCTACCCAGGAATGGGGGTTGGGGGGCAGGCCAAGGAAGACGCCTCCCGCCCCACTGGACCATGAAGCCCACCCCATGCTGCCAACACCAGAGCTTGGTGGTCTACCCTTCCCCCTCCTCCACAGCCCCTGCCACAGCCACCCTCCTCCTTCCCACAGGCCCCCACACCGGGCCTGACAGGTGGTAGGTGCTCGATGCATATGAGTAAGTAAGGGGACTGGCCGATCTGATGCTGCTTAGCTGAGCAGTCGGAAGCCTGGGCTGGGGGCTAAAGCCCTTGCTGACAAGGCCTGCTGTGGTGTCGTTGGGTGGCGGAGAGTCTAAAACTAGCCCACCAACAGCTGCTCCAGAGCTTCTTTGAAAGCAGCAAAAACATCGCACTACATGACACCATCATAGTCCCAACATCCAGAGGTACAATACCACCAGGCTACATGCCCAGGACGAGGCGGCCAGCCTGCTGTCCCACCACCCGCCACTCCCATCCCAGCCACAAGTTTTTCATACAAGAAGCAAGAGTCAGGTGCTTGCCACTCAGGGGGCAAAGACTAAGCAGATCCTGTCAAGTCCCAGGGACACCCAAACCCAACCTAACCCACTGCCATGGGGTCCATTCCAACGCCGAGCGAGCCCACAGCACCGAGCAGAACCGCCTACAGGCTCACCAGACTGTGCCTCTCACCTCATCTTTCTCCCATCCTGAAGGGGTCAGCCCCAGCCCTCGGGCCTCCAACACTGAGTGCTGGCAGGACAGCCTGAAGGCATGCACTTATTAAGGCAGAAGGCTGGCTCCCTCCTCCCCCACAGGTGCTTGGCAGGAGGGCCACAGGAAGGAGGGGCTCACTCACTCAAATTGCTGCCCTGGAGGGAACCCAACACATGATCACTACAGAAAACCAAGGCAGGGGTGTGGCCACCTTGTAGCATCTCCTTAGCATGTGGTAAAGGGAGCACACAAGCTGCAGGACAGTAGCTCCTCAGCTCCGCCTGGGCCAGGGCACGCCCACGGGTTCTAGAGCAGAGCTGCTGCAGGGGGCTTTCTGGAAGGCAATCTTACCAGAAGTGGATTCGCTCAGGCCTTTCTTCCATGCTGGCAGCCTTCAAGTGGGTGGCTAGCGGTGATGTGCTTGCCCCTGGGACAGTGCCCACCACAGCTGATGGGGTACAGGCATAGACCCTTGCCCTTGTTAGAGGCTGGGGGAGAGCAGGCTCTCTCGCTCCACAAGGCACCATTGCTGCCTGTCACTCCTCTGGCCTCTGCTCACCAAACCACAGGTTTCTGCCTCAGAAACCTCCACCCAAGCCAGGAGCCGGTGACTAGATGGCTCCCGCTCAACAATCCCCACAGTGGCTCCAGCAATGCCACTTGGCTGTTTGCTCATCTCTGCAAGGGGGTCGCCAAGACCACAGGTTCTGCAGCCACCAGCCTGCCCAGAGCTGGGAGATTTGGTCAGGGGCTCTTGAATGACATTGCTCAGCTACGGGCCTGGAGGCATCACTGGCCCAGCAGCCTGAGCCCAGCACTCTGTGATGACAGCTCACCCTCTCCCCAACACCCCACCCAGGACCCTGGCACAGGCAGGGAAGAAACTACCGAGTCAATTCCAAGTCAAGGCAAACCTACAGGATCGGGTAGAGCTGCCCCATGGGTTTCCGAGTCTGTAACTCTTTATGGGAATAGAAAGCCTGGTTGGTTTGTTTTCCCACAGATAGGTTGGCGATTTCGAATTGCTGACCTGGAGGTAGCCCAACACGGAACCATAACACCAAAACCAAACTCACTGACCACTGTGACTCACAGGAACCCTCGGCTGGGGGCCCGGAGGTGTCACTGGCTCAGGCAGCCTGCCTCAGCACTCTGTGAAGACAGTTCACCCTCTCTCCAACCACCCCCCAGGACCCTGGCATAGGCAGGGGACAATCCACGGCAAACTCACTGTCCTGGAGTCGATTCTGACTCAGCGCCCCTGTAGAACAGGATAATTGGAACTCTAAAAAGCCCGGTCTTGTTTTCTCAGAGCCTGGTGGTTTTGAACAACTGACCTTACAGTTAGCATCCCAAAGCATAAGCACTATGCCAGCAGGGCTATCAGTCCATAACTTCAGGTCTGGCGCCCATGCTGCCAGCCTGCCCCTCAGTAAAATGGGCCCCAGGGATAGCTGGGAACTTTTCAGCCAGTTGGCCAGTTGTAGGCAAACTTGGGGTTACGAGGGAGCAGAGTATATGGGTAGGACTTGAGTCCCCCAGGCCTGGGTCAGAGGAAGAAGAATGAGGACATGGCCGTAGCAGTGAAGACAGTCAGAGGGCTGTGTTTGTGGGGATGGTCGAGCTGGGAAGACTAAAGCAAGGGAGAGGGCTTGGGGTGTCTGCCTTGTCTTAGCTGGTGCCGGAGGTAAAGCTGGGCCACGCTTCTGTTGGAGTAGCTGAAAGTGACTCGGAGTGCAATCAGGCCAGTGTCCTTGGTGCGTGGTCCAAAGAGGCGTTAATGCATCTGGGAGGACATGAGCAAGGCCTAAGGAAGCAAAATTTTCAGATCCAATTTCCTGGGAGATCAATACTCTCGCCAACTTGCCAGGTGTGTAAGCTGAGCATGAGGCACTCTTCCGGGAACTGAGCAGGTGAGTGGAGGGCAGCCTGCAGTCACAGAGCCCAGAGCTGGGGTGCAGGGGTGGGGCTCCTGACCCAGTCAGTGTCTGACATCGCTGAGACAGAGTCCAGCCAGCCAGCTGGGCCCTCGGGAGCGGCTGTGCCAGAGAGGGGCAGCCAGACTCCTAGAGACAACCCCCAGAGCAGGGTCATGGAGCCTCGGGTCTCCCAGAGCAGCTCTCCAGGCTCTTGGCAACCCTAAAGAGGTCAGAGGTCACCCTAGGAGTACCAGAGCCCTAGCCTCCCACCCCCAAACCACACTGCCTGTGGTCAACCCACAAAACCAACCACTGACATGAAGGGAATGGTGCTTCCCAGAGTTGGGAATCATGAAGCCACTGGCACCCTTCGATCCTCGTCTTTCCCTAGGTCGATGAGGGGACCTTTCCACTCTCGGCAGCTGCTGCAGAGCCAGCCAGGGGCTCATGTCTGTAAGTGGCAACACCCATACACCCTCCCCCACCTCTTCCTGAGCACAAACCCCTGGCTTGGGCCAGGCCTCTCCCAGAAAGTGAGATGAACAGATGGAGCAGCTGGTCGAGGGGGAAGGATGCCCTGCAGGGTGGGTCAGTGCTGGGCCATCAGTGAATAAAGTTGGTGGGTAGAACAGAGCACCCAGTCTGGTGACAACTGGTGATGGCAGTTTCTGTGGCCAGTAGAGGTCCCCACTGAGAGCTCCGGGTCCTAACTCTGGAGTCAGCTCAGTGGGGACCTACAGAGTAGAACTAGAAACCCAACCACACAGCAAACATGTCACATTCCATCCAGACTGGGGGCCTCCCATTTGCCCCCAGCCTGCTCAACCCTAGATCAGTGGTTCTCAACCTTCCTGATGCCTCGGCCCTTTCATACAGTTCCTCATGTTGTGGTGACCCCCAACCATAAACTTATTTTCGTTGCTACTTCATCACTGTAATTTTGCTACTGTTATGAATCGGGCAACTCCTGTGAAAGGGTCACATTTGAACCCGCAAAGGGGTCATGACCCACAGGTTGAGAACCTCTGCCCTAGATGGATGTGTTTGTGCCCCCGGCAGCCCCCTCTGCAGAGAGATGACATTGGTTGCCTCCTCCCTGCTCCAACCTCTTGCCTATGTCCAAAGAACCATATTGGATGGACAGATAAACTGACAGGGCAAAGCCCGGGAGCCCACACCTTCTGGGGGCACAGTCTGTCACATGTGCAGGCCCTGTAGTTTGCCAGTGGTACTGGGCCACCCTGGGCCTGATGCAAACATCCCTCCTGGGTTGTTCATTTCACCGAGTAAAGCAAGCCCAAAGCCACCACCATGAAGTCAACCCCTGTAGGGCAGGGCAGAACTGTTACCCAGGGTTTCTGAGGCTGGAACTCATTGTGGGAGCAGAAAAGCTCATCTTTCTCCCACAGAATGGCTGGTGGATTCACACTGCTAACCTTGTGGTTAGCAGCCCAACATGTGACTGCACTATGCCACCAGGGCTCCTCGGGCTGGGAGGCTGATGCTGTTATTTTACCTGTTTTACAGAAGAGGAAACTGAGGCTCAAAGACCCATTTAAGCTTGTCAGAAAATAAACAGCTCCTTTGTAATGCTGAAAAAATGCACCTGGGACTGCTGTTAGTGACCAAACTGAGATTGAAAAAGTTTAGATGGTCAGGCTGAAGTCAGGAGGTCACTAACCCAGAGGGCAGGCAGGAGGGGAGAAGAAGAAAAGCCTTCTACGTACTTACCTATGGCGGGCACTGCGCTGCCAAGCCTCCCACTGAGGAAGAAGTTCACTGTGGGGGACACAAAGAGGGTCAGGCAGGCGTTGGGGACATCCACCCTGGGCCAGTCAGCAGTCCTAGTGAGGGCAGGGGACGCCAATCTTGAACCCATGACTGGTTTCTCATGAGACCAGTCCCAAGGCACTGAGATAGAGTCCTCATCCCACCTGGTCCTGCTGGCGTGGCCGTGGTGAGGGCCCCAGCGGTCCAGTGCACATGCCTGGCTGCATGGTCAGCTCCATCTGCTCCCAAGGCCAGGAATTCAGATTTGGTGGAGGGAAAGAGGGAGCCTCAGGTCTGAGCCACCCATTGATCAGGAAGGGGCCCAGGCCCTGCAAGACAGGAGGGCTCCTTACACTTTGAAGGGCTTCTTGCTAAGAGGCTCTAAAGGGCACCTTGTCCACTCAGCAGCCAGGGAAGAGGGGCAGCAGTGCCCTGGGCCCCCACTCAGGGTCCTCCTCAGTGTGCCATGCTGACCTCCAGTCAGGGGCAGAGGGTGCACCTCAAGGCCACCTCCACAGGATATGACCTCTGCTCTCACTGATTGCTCCCCTGTGGGATCTCCAGGACCAAGCTCCTTCTCAGGATGAGGATAGGGGTAGGTGGAGAGGCACAAACCCAGCTTCCTGGGGTTAGAGACACCCCAGATGCCAGTGGAAGCATGGAGCCTCTTGGAGGGGTCAGCACCCCAGCACTGCCCTTTCTCATGACACCTATGTACCCTGAGGGCCTGTAGAAGCTGTGAGCCTGTCTCCCTAGGGAAGCCAGCACACAGACATTCTGAGTCCAGAACAAACAGCCAGTATCAGATTGGGACTTCCACCACCTTACATAGGGACCTTCCCCCAATCCATGGTTTCTTGGGGGAAGGACAGGTGTGTTCGCTAGTTTGGCAGGCCAGCAGCTCCCTCATCAGTGTCACCATAGGGCCCCTGTCCCCTAATCGCCCTCAGCACAAGGAAAGGCCTCCTTCTAGTAAATAAAGGAGCCATGTGAGATGAGGGCTTAACTCCTCCCTGCCCCCAAGCCCTAGACAGGCCCAGGTGCCAGGTCCTCCAGCTGGCCCCAAACACCCACCCCACCTCCCCACCCGGGCCGACCAGGCCTGGCTGGCAGGGTTTGAGAAGACACAAAAGAAAAGCAGGTGCCATTCTCCGCGGGTTGGGGTGGGGAGTGGGGGTGTCTGCTGCTGCTGCTCTTGCTCTGCACTTAGAATCCCCGTCTCCAGGCTGGCCGTCGCCCCCTCCCCTCTCTCCACCGCGACCGGAAGCAGTTTGGCTAAGGAGCCTCGGACCTCAGACCCTCCGGCCTCGCCTTTGTCCGCAGCTCCCGAGAGCCGGACCACTGCCGGGCAGAGCGCAGCCCGCTCGCTGAAAGTGGCCGCCGCCCCCGCCCCGGGGCCGCGGGCTCCGACCAGCAGCCCGGCGCCTGCGGCTCCCCGGCGCCCGCGCGCCCAGGCGCGGTTGGGTTGCGGGCGGGCGGGGCCAGGCTCCGGGGCCGGGCCTGCAGGGCGAGGCTCCCGGGAAGGCTGGGGCGACCGGGAAGCGCAAGGCCCAGCTCCGAGGAGTCCCGGGGCGGGAGTCACGGCGCTGCCCGCTCCGGGGAAGGAACCCGAGGGGCGGGCCCGGGCCCGGGGCCCAGCCGGGACGAGGCGCCCGGCCCTGGCCGGTCTGCGCGGCTCACTCACCCAGGCAGACGACGGCGAGCTGCGCCCGGGCGCCCGGCGCCCCCTCCGGACCCGCGGCCGCCCGCTGCTCCATGCCGGGGCCGGCAGCCCGCGGGCGCCAACTCCTGACCGGGGCTCCGGCCGGCTCGGCCTCCCGCGGCGGCTGCGGCCCCGGGGCTGGAGGCGTCTTTGTGCGGCGGCGGTGCAGGCCCGCAGCGCGCGCGGGGCCACATCGGCTGCGGCGTCACGGGCCCCGCGGGGGCTCCGCGGCGGCCACCAGGGAGGACCCCCGCCCGCGGCTACCCCCGAGCCCCGGGCGCCGCGCCGCCGCCGGCCTGCGCCGAGCCTGCCCCGGCCCGCCCATGACCCACGGCGCGCAGCCCGCCCGGCCTCGGCGCCCCCGAGCCGCCCGCGCTGCGTCCAGCCCGCCAGGCCGGGGGCCGCCGCTGGTGCGTCGGCCCGTCTGTCGGTCCTCCCTCCCGGCCTGGAGGCCGCGTCGCGCCAGCCACGTGACGCGCCCGCCGAGCCGCAGTGGCGCTAACAGGGTGGGGGGAGGCGGCTGGGGCGGGCCGGGGGCGCGCGCCCCGCCTAGCGGGGCTGGAGGGCGCGGCGGGGGCACCCCTGGCCCAGACCCGCTCTCCCAGGCCCTTGGGCTCGAGCTCAGCACGCCCCAGGTCGCCTCCCACCCTCGAAGACGTCCCTCCCAAGCCAGGCTGAGCTGGGCATGGGAGAGAGGTGACTATTGGCAGAGCGTGACAGTCAGTCTACTTGGGACTGTTTAGAGACCCTATGAGTGCAACAGCGCAGGTTGACTCGGGGCTAACGCCTGTCGGGTTCCTGGCCCTCGGTACGCCACCCCACTCCCACCTCCATTCCGCACAGCCCAACTGTTCCATCACTAAGATGACCCACAATGGACAGAGCAAGGCCTGTGAGGGGGTGCTGGCGATCACACTGAGGGAACTTGTGAGCCCACCCAGCCACTCTCAGGGGTCTGGGGCAACAAGAAGGAGCCTGCTGTTCAAGCCTGGGGCCAACGGAGGCGCTGGGTCTAGAAGAGACAGAGACACAGTTTGGAGACCACTTGTGGGGAGACAGCTTAGTCCAGGTCAAATGCAGCCCACAGCCACTAAACGGATTCTGATCCATAGCCATCTCTGTACAAGGTCGTCTTTACGGGAGCAGACAGCCTCATCTTTCTCCAGCAGAGCAGTTGGTGAGTTTGAACTGCCAACCTTTCTGTTAGCAGTCCAATGTCTCGCCCACAGTGCCACCAGGGTACCTTCATGTGACAGCAGAAGTCTCCAAAAGGTCCCTAACATGGGGCTGTGGGGTAGCCTGCCCCGTGATGCCTAAGAGATTAACAAGTTGCAGACAGAACCAGAGTAACCCTGGTCCATTGGGCCAGCCAACACGGTTTCCATAGAAAAGTTAGAGAAACATTTGTTCATTTATCTGGGTATGCTTGTTCCTTCGCTTCTATTTAATTCCACATCCTACTGCGAGCTTGCTTAATTTTTGAGCTCAGTTTTTTCTTCTGTAAATAGGAGCAGGGCAATATCTAGTTTTCTACTTCACTAAGTTGTAGTAAGAGCTGTAAGAGTTAATACCCGTGTAGCAGTCAGCCCAAATTCCATTTGCAGAACTCCCACAAAGATTAAGCCTCCGTTGAATTCCTTCTGAGGTAGCTAATCTAGGCAGAGTGTATTAGAAAGTGGATTGATTACCTCAGCCCTCACTAGCCAGCCCAGGTAGGGACAGTCTCCCTTAGGGGCTTTCTTGGGCAAGCCCAAGTCCTTGATGGACAGTACTTGGGATTCACATAGTCATGAGTCATGTCTTGTCTTGACAGCCTTGGTCAGAAGGCCCTAGACCAGTGGTTCTCAACTTGTGGGTCGTGACCCCTTTGGGGGTCAAATCTTCTTTCACAGGGGTTGTCCAATTCATAACAGTAGCAAAATTACACTTATGAAGTATCAAGGAAAATAATGTTATGGTTGGGGGATCAGCACAACATGAGGAACTGTATGAAAGGGCCGAGGCATGAGGAAGGTTGCGAACCACTGATCTAGACCAATCTTTCAAGCTCTTCCCTTAACACTGTACCTGTCCCAGTCCCATTCCCCCTTCTGTAGTCCATCTGTATTTGTGATGTCTTGGCCTGCCACCAATCATGAATCTGTGACTGTTTTGTTCATTCCATGCCTTATTTAACTAGAGTCCCGACTGTACTGCTCAGGGGCCATTATCACCTGGTGCTAATGACCTCCCTCATCCAGCTGATGTGTCTGTGGTGTTGTCCCTTTTAAGACTCAATCATTTTCTCCTTAAATTAAATTTGAGATTGGCATCTCTTTTGTACCCTAAACACCCATAACGCATCTACAACAGCGCCTGGCACAGAGCAAGCACTCAGTAAGTACTCGCCTTTATTAGACTGCCTCAAAGGCAACTTCTATTCAGCCTGCAGAACCCCATTCAGTTAACTTCCTCTACCTGTCCCTCCCCCACCCCCCACCCCAGGGAAAGACGATGACTCCTTCTATCATCCCTGCTGCTTCTATACCGTGACTAAGCTTCTGCGGCTGTAAACCAGCACATTATTATGCTGTATAGCTGGATGAACCACGGACCTACTTCCTACCGGGTGGTGTGGGACTTCCATGACCTGATCACCGAGAGAAGCTCTGGTTGCACCTATCAGCAGGAGTGGACCAACTATGGTTGAAGCAGATGGCAGTGCACTGGAGGAAGTGGAGAACAGAGACAGGATGGAGGAGGACTGGGGGACATGGCAGAACAGGCAAACCTATTAGAGGTGACCTTTGAACTGAGGAGTGAATGACAAGAAGCCAGCTGGGCAAATGCTAGGAGACTGAACATTACTGGCAGGAGGACAGGCTGTGGAAAGGTCTGAAGCCTAGGAGAGCCAGGTACAGGGATGAGGCCAGGCTCCTTTCCTGTTGCCATGACTCCGTTTCCTTTAGTGATCCCTCCATCAGGCTCCTGCAATCAGCACTCCTGACTCTGCTCCCTGCAAGCAAGTGACTGAGATCAACCGATGAGTACATCACTCCAGCTTTGGCTCCAGGGTGCAGAGCGGGCAAAGACAGAAAGTCTGGCTCTGGCTTAAGGGTTGCGACTTGTTTGGGCAGGTGAGGCTCAGTGGTAGAAATCTCACCTTTTATGCAGAAAACCCAGGTTTGATGCCCAGTCAATGCACCTCTTGTGACCTGTCCCCGTCTGTCATTAGAGGCTTATGTGTTACTGTGATGTTCACACTAGGGCAGATTAAGATGAAAGGCCTGGTGATCAACTTCCAAAATATCAGCCCATGAAACAAAATCCTGTGGGATGCAGCAGTCTTGTCCTAGTGTGCAAAAGGATGGTCATGCATTACAGCTGATTTAAGAGGATGGCAGCCAGCAGCAATACCTTGCTTTCCCAGTGTGCCTCTAGGACCGTGTTGCTGTCATTGGTTCCAGGGCTGTCCCTCAGATACCTGCCCTCACCCCTATTCTGCACACAAAATTCCCCTTGTGACCAGAATAGGGTAGTGCCAACTGCTGGTGGGTGCAAATGATCTGTGGGTGCTAGGATTAAAGCTTTCTCAGACCACATGCTCAGAGTTTGTCCCCTAAACTACTCTTGTATGAAAGCCAGAGATGAAACAAGAATTAGACATTTACTGCTCATGAACTGGGAGAATTTGGAAGGCATGCTCAGCAAAGTTAGTCGGTCTCAGAAAGATAAATACTTCCTGGTATCCTTATTATAATTGGGGGGATGGATAGAGAAAATGGTCTTCACACCAAAGAAGCAGTCTCTGAAGGCCATGGTGAGGCAGGGGAGTGGTAAGGGGATAAAACAAGGAGGGAGGGAAGGAGTAAGAGGATGAAGAACAAGAAAAGTCTACCTCCATGGGGAGAGGGGATTACTGGGATAGTGTCAGCGTTCTGACTGTGTTTTGTAAGCCTCCCTTGGTGTGTTAAGCTCCAAATATAAAAGGAGAAAGGGAAGGGGGAACAAAGGAGAGGGAAAGCCCTCCAGTTTCCTTACCTATCAGATCTAAACAATGGTCTGAGTGGTTATGAAAGCAGGAAAAGTAAAATAAATTGAAAGTGACTTCAATACTTAAAAACAAAAAAGATTAGACATTTGTTTCGAAGGGAAAACTGCAGAAACCCTGATGGAAATAGGGGATGGGTGAACCCCAAGTCCACATAAGGCTATTTGAATCTGAGCCTGAAATTCAGGTGTCATTGAGTCCATAAATCCCCAGCTGGTGGAGATGCCAGAGTATAAAAAGTAGTGCAGATGGTTAATATGCTCACTGAACGGTCTAATGTTGGAGTCTACCCTGAGGTGACTGAGAAGAAAGGCCTGGCAATATCCATCAGAAAACTCAGCCACTGAAGACTTTGTGGGGCACAAGCCTACTTAGACACACATGGGGCTCCCTGAGTCTGAGGAGTGCTCATCATAAAACAAAGCAAAACAAAAAGGCAGTTCGGTGAAAACGGAACATTCAAAAGGGGTAAGGTGGGTGGGCCACAGAGAACCCTACTGTTTTTGTAGCCAGTCCCTGCAGACTTCCTTTCTAAATGCACATGGACTGCTTTCTTGCAGGCATGGGGCGGCAACAAGCAGTCTGGTAACCTTTGTTAGTGAACAGCTGTGCCCTGTCTGTGTCAGTGCCTGCCCCACCAACCCCAATTGGGAGGCCTTAGGTTGCTTCTAGACTCTCTCCTGTGAAATGAGAAAGGGACCCAACTTGTTCCCTAGGATGAGGGGCTTCAGGTAGAGTTTCTGAACCCCAAGCCTCCAGTGACATATCAAAAACGATCGTTTTCTCAGCAACTATGGGCACGATCAACCTTGGTGCCTTTTTTCCTATGTGATGGAGGTTGGAGGGAAAGGGGTAAAGACTCAGTTTCATTTGCATTTCTTTGATTAAGCCTCAGTTCGTATGCTTATTGGCCATTTGCCTTTCCTCCTTTGTGAATGACCTATTTCTATCCTGTGCCTTCCCCGCCCCCCCCACCCCCACACCAAGGAGGTTACTAAAATGTCATGACTGGAAAAAGATGGAATGAAACTTGGCTTCCATCGGCCTCTCAGAAAGGCAAGTCTGTTAGCAGATTGAATGTGCTTGGAAAGTCCTCCCCTCACCAAGGCTTCCCAGGATATTCTAATTTTTCAATATGTGAGCTGCTAGCACCACAGCAGCTGAAATAATCCATGCCAAGATGCTTCCCTGTCTCCTTCCAGCTCCCACGTCTGCAACAGCAGAGAGAAGCAAGCTCCCTAGCCCTGGAAGCACATGTACACTCCTGCACACTTAAGTCCCAAATGTACAACGTCCAGTTTAGCATGCACCCTGGTCCTGAGGGAACTGTGTACAGACAAGAAAGAGGTCATGGAGGCCTTTGGGGTGGGCATTCTTCCTTCACACCTGAATTCCTAGACTGTCAACAGAGAAGCTGGGCAAAAGACGGGGCTGATGCATTTGAGCCCAAGAAATGAACATCCCAAGCAAGAGTTCATTCACCGTGCTTTTACATAACATTCCACATCACTTAGAAACCAACAGACAATACTCTTTTTATTTTATTTTCTGGTCTAAAAGTAAAAAGAACATAACTACAGTTGCATTAATTTTGTTACCAAGAACAAAAGCTGGAGTTCCCAAACTAACTTAACCTACTACCTTTTCTTCAGAAAAAAATTACCCAATGGCTGCCTCCGACAGTTAAAATCTTTTGTGCTGTAGGCCATCATCCAGGATAAAGTGCAGGTATTGTTTTACAGCCCTCCTGGAGCCCTAGTGGCATAATGTTTAAGCTAACAGCTAACAGCAAGGTCAGCAATTCAAAACGACCACAAAGAAAATATGCACTTTCTACTCCTATAAAGAGTTACAGTCTCAGAAACCCACAGGGGCAGCCTTCCCTGTCCTATAGGGTTGCTATGAATCAACATCTACTCTATGGCAGTGAGTTTGGTGTTTTGTTTCTTTGTTTTGGATTGTTCCCACGCTCCCCAGGGGGCAGTGTCCCCCACTTTTCAAAACATTTCTCTAAAGCAGGGATGGAGAAAGTCTGGCCCTCTAGCTGTATAACCCAAACTCACTATACCCAGCAGTTCTAATTCATAGTGATCCTATGGGACTGGGTGAAACTGCCCCCATGAGTGTCTGAGACTATAACACTTTACAGGAGTAGAAAACCTTGTCTTCCTCCTGCAGGGCAACTGATGGTTTCAAACTACTGACGCTGACATTAGCAGCCTAACACATAACCGCTATCCCACCAGGGCTCCTCATGGCCTTATAAGGCCAGTGAAACCTGTAAGGCAGATTTGGTGATGGAAAGAAAGAAAGAGTAGAAAACGGTTTTAAAGGTTTGTTTCAGAGTTCCGGGAAGTTTTATAGCCCAGGTCTAGAGGAGGGAGTAGTTGGGGAATTTTCCACTGCAATTTTGTTGTCTGTAGTTCTGGGGCTAAGCAACAATGTTCAAAGTTACCTGTAATGTTTAGCCTTCTGCACCCGGGCTGGAAGGGGAGGGAAAGGTCTGGCCTCCTTGAAGTGTTTCACCAGCTCCTGATACACCTCCACTCGCCAACCCCCACCTCTGCCTGACATTCCAGCTTTTTGGTGATAAGGGGTGTTTTAGTCTGTCTGCTTCCTGCAGGTAGGGGTTGCTGGGGGTTTAGACACTGGAGCAGGAAGAATTGGGGGGGGGGGCTCGTTGGAAAACAAGGTGGAGGAGAAACTGGTTTACTGTGCCCCTGGACAGTTCTTGTATGCACTGCTGGCTGGATAAATCTGAGAAAATGCGGAGCTAAGAGAAAAAAATGAAGAAATAAGAATTGGTGGCCCTAGTAGGGGCAAAAACCAGGTGGCTAAGGGGGATTGCAGCCAGCCAAATGGGGAGTAATCTGTCCTTCTGTGACTGCAGAGGTCTTCGCTCAGGCAGGTCAGTCTTGCTGCACCAGCCCTGATTCATTGATGGAATAACAGCACTCTTCACCAAAGAAGAGGGAGGTACCCCCTTTTTCAGCAGTGAGAAGATCTAAAGTCCATCTGTTTTGTATGGCAACTTGGGCCAGAGAGGTGATCTGGCACTGCAACGAGGCTAAGGAGGCTGTGCTGGACTCTAAAGTGGTCTGCAATCAGTCTTTGAAATCTCGTACTGAGATGATGGAGTGGCTAAATGGGCCTTCAGTTATTCCAGATGCTGCGATTGAGGAGGCTAGGCTTGTACCTACTATTATAGGAAGGAATGCCGCTCTCTTTTTATCTTTGGACAGAGAGTAACCATGCTAACTCAGATTGACCATATGGAGTGAGCAGAAGCGCTACGGTAACTGGAAAACAAGGTCTGCTGTAGAAGAATTTACACATTTTAGTTAAAGTTCCATTGCACCAAAAGAATTGTCTGGGGTTGGAGAAAATATGAGTATTAATAGTTATATTATGTCTGCAAACTCCAAGAAGAGAAAAGCCATTTACATTCTGATCTGGGAAGTAGCAGACTCGCTGTGGCTAAGTCTGATTTGCTTCCTCTGGCTCCCAGAGTGGGACCCGGCTCAGTGGGGTGGTACATCTGTTGGGGGTGCTTTTTGGGAAGAAGCCTGCCATAGCGGATGGGGACTTCAGCCAACAGAGGTATTTGAAGGGAGGCACGCAGGAAGCAGTGAGCGACTTTTTAACGCGTGGGTTTGATTAAGGAAAAGTAGAATGTGTTGGATTATCAGGACCCATAAGGACATGGTGGTAGTCTGAGGTTTGTGAGGTATCTGATTTTGAAGTGCTTGTTCTACCCGGGGAGTGTTGGTGGAGATTTGTACCTGGGCTTGACAGGCTAAAATGTATTCCCTGTAAATGATAATACTGCCTGAGGGCACTGTGTGTATTTAGAGTTGTATAGTTTGCCTGTGACTCCCTCAACCCACCCACCTCTGGTTCTAGGGTTGGTAATACGGAGGTGGAATGTCCCATCCTGAGTATAAAAAGGTTGAGTCAGTAAGTATCCATCCGGTGTATGCATCGTGGTTTTGCATAACCTTTATGGACACCCATCATACTGCTTAGGCCACAACCGACAGCGGGCCTGGTTTTGGTAGTATAGGAGCAAGCAAATGGTCTAAAATGAGTTGCAACTGTATTAAGACTGAAGGGAACGACAAGTTGAGTTTGGCATCCTTGGAGAGAGCAGTTTTTCTGGCCAATAGGATGAATTATCTCAGTTGACAGTGAGGTGTAGGTTTCTTTGACTTTAAAGCACCGCACATAAGAGTTATGGGCTTCAGCCATTGTTAGCAAGGTTATGGCTAAGGCTAAGGCATATTTGAGTGGGTTCCAAAACCTGACAAACTAGGGGCCTCACGAAGGTTAAGAGGGGAGTGCTTGACTTGGGAAATATGGTGCCACCCAGGGTCCCCTAAGAGCTTTGCTGCTGTAAGGATTACGATGTGTGGACCTGATAACCGTGGTTGTAGAGGTTTGGGATAAAGAGTCTTGAGAAGCACTGAGTCTCCTAGTTGCAGCATGGCCACCTGAGAGGTTTGATCTGAGTCTTCAGGGCAGGACAGGTATCTGTTTGAGTGTTCCCAGAGCATCTGTCTTAAAAAAGAGATAAGTAAAAAGAGAGAGAGAGAGATAAGTGAGGTAGGAGGCCAAGGGGTGTTCTTGGAGTGGTAAGTGGTGGTTAAGTAGAAATGGTCTTCCAGACATGAGTTGGAAAGGACTCAGGAAGGTGGGGCTACAAAGAGAGGCTAGAGGTAATAGTGTGACCCAGGACTGGCAGAGTTCTACAGAAAGTTTTGGGAGGTGATTTTTGAGGAGTCCATCAGCCCTTTCTATTTGTCCTGATGATTGAGGTCTATATGGGATGTGCTGCTTCCTTTCTATGTCTAGGGCTGAACAAACCTGATGAGTAATCGTGGACATGAAAGAAGGCCCATTATCACGTTGTATGGAGGTGGGGAGACCAAATCTGGGAAGGATGTGGGTCAGCATGGTCACTACTTCTGCAGTTTCATGTTTGGTAGGAAAGGCTTCTACCCACCCTGTAAGGATGTCAGCCATGGTGAGGAGGCGTCTTAGCTTTCTCTGTGATGGCACGTGAGTGAAGTCTACTTGCCAATCTTGTCCTGGGAGATACCCTTTGATCTAATGGGTGGGGAGCTTGGTTTACGTCCTCCCTGAGGGCTGATAGAGGCATAAGTGCAGCAGGCAGAACAAACAGTATTTATAAGGGTTTGCAATGATGAGTGATGAAACAGAGGCTTAAGGAAATGACTAAGGTTTTGGGGGCCAATGTGTAAAGAGTGGTGGATCTGTTGTACGATGGTAGCTGCCTGGGCTTGGGGTAAGGCTAGCTTTTCTTGTAGCATCACCCATCCTTCTGGGGCTAGGGATCCTCCCCTGGGCAGCATCTGTGACTGGAGGTTGGGCGGTGACAAGAAGAAGATGGGATAGGGGTGAGGCTGGTTTGAATTAGTTAGGCTTCGGGTGACTGTGTCTGCTCTGTTGTTTCCTTTCTTACCAGGGAATCATCAGTTTGATGCCCTTCATATTTCTTATACTATAATCCTTCTCTTCTAATGAGCACATTCACTTCTCCTTTCTCACCAACTTCTCGCCAAACAGCTTTCTGTCCCTCTTTTTCTGACTATTTGCAACTTATTCTGACCTTCTGCAACTTACTGTCTCCATATAAATTCTTTGCGTAACTGGCCTGCTATCCCCCTGATATGTAAGGGGCCCAGTGGACAATGGGTGAGAGGAACAGCCATCAATTCCCATGACACAGACCTGGGAACGGTATAGAAGACCAGAGAAGGAAGGCAAAACAGAGAAGGTAGCCCCTGTGTCAACCAGAAAGGGAAAAACCTTGCCTGCTACTTTGATTGTTACCCTGGGCTCGTTAGGGGTGATCCAGTCATGAGTCCTGGCTTTGTTAGTCCTTAGCAGCTAGGCCTAGTAGCATCAACGGCAGGTCAAGGTTTGGTGGGACTGGCCTTCCTCCACTGTGCACCAAAAGACAGTCATTTCTCCAGTGGCCCCCATTGACTGCACACTGGACAAGATTTGTTGGGCAGATGAGGTTGTGGGCAGTGATGGGCCCAGTGACCCAGTTGGGCATACTTGAAGGAGATGGTCTGACACTGCTGTTCCCAGGACCTAGGAAGGATGCCGATGCCTTCTTGGTTGCCAAGGGCCTCAGCGCTGCAATCAAGGCTTGGGCTTGTAAGTTTGCCTCTGGCCATTTCGGGATGTCCTGTCTGCCTCTGCCTGCCCCTGTCTGGTATTAAAGACTTTAAAAGCCATATGTACCAGGGCTCGGACAGGAGTTTGAGGGCCGTCCTTGACCTTTTTAAACGTTTTTCTCATGTCTGGGGCCCTTTGAGTAATGAAATGTGTGGCAAAGGGAGTGGCCCCTGCTGGTGAGGTTGGATCTAGGTGAGTGTATCAGATGAGGGCTTCAGTCAGGCAATTTTAAAATGCTTCCAGATTTTTATCCGGCTTTTGAGTAATTTTCCTGAGCTTGTCAAAGTTGACTGCTTTGTGAGAGATTGCCTGGAGGCCAGCCAAGACATACTGGAGCATTTTATCTCAGCGGACCTGGCTAGCCTGGTTCCTGCCTTGGGACTACCTAAGTACCCACAGGCATGTTGGGGTCAGTGAAATGAACCTGGTCTGCATGCTGCTAGGCAGTGGTAAAAACACACTTTTTTGCATCTGAGGTGAGAGTGGACGAAAGGACTACAAACATATCATGCCGTGATAAATCATAGGCTTGAGACAAATAGAGAAACTCTTTGATGTAAGTGGTGGGATGTGTTATTCTCGGTGCATTAGAGAAACAAATCCACAGAAACTCCTGTATAAGAGAGAGTTTTATATAAAGGTTAAGGGCACAATCAACCAATAATCAATAAAGAGTTAGTTGGGTTAGAGGGGACTGAGTACGGGAATCTACGAATAGCCTCCTCCCTGGTGGAGGGACAGCAGAGAAGAGGACAGGGGAGACATCAGACAGTGTAATATATGACAAAATAATAATATATGAATGATGAAGGGTTCATGAGGTGGGAAAGTGGGGAGGGAGGGGGGAAATGAGCAGCAGATACTAAGGGCTCAAGTAGAAGGCAAATGTTTTGAGAATGATGATGGCAACAAATGTACATATGTGCTTGACACAATGGATGTATATGCATTGTGATAAGAATTGTACGAGCCCCCAATAAAATGATTTATAAATAAAAAAGGTTAAGGGCGCATCACGGAAACATCCCAACCCAGTGCTGCCCAAGCCCATAAGTCCATTTACCCATATGTCCAACACCAATCCACAAAGTCCTCCTCCATCTCACAAAACACACACAATGATGCCGACTGCAGGAATAAATCTGAGTCAGTGAACATGTAAGCATCTCAGCGCTGGCAGAGGTCTCCACACGGGTGCTCCAGTACCCAGGGCTGCATCAGGGTAGGTCCATGTGGCTTCTCCTCAGGGAGGTCTTGCAGGAAGTGAGCCTTGCCAACTAAAGCAGGAAACTGACTAAGGCAGTTGCACCCTAGTCCAACCATCAGAAAGCAAGAGATCCAAGAACTGAAAAGGTAAGGCTCACTGAGCCATTTATCTCTCTGCTCTTCAATTAACCCCACATGTGTTTATCAGCCAGGTTGGCACAATAAACTAACTACCTCATGGGATCACTGGAAAAGGAACCTAAGCGCTTTTCAATTTGGAACAAGTCCGTGAGAGAGAGGAGAACATGGACGTGGACGAGACCTTTGGTGCCCGCAACTTCCTGAAGAGGGCAGAGGAGGGGTCTGTGCAAGAGGGTAGGACGACTGACAGGGGAAGACAAAGGAGAGAGCCTAGTGCCTGAGTTGGGGGATTGGTGGAGTGTGGTTGGGAGTCTAGGGGGTGGCACAGGGAGGTGATAGTGAGGGGAGTCCAGAATATGGAGGAGGCCTTACTGGGGGTGCAGACAAGGAGTCAGGGGCTTCGGAGAAAGACAAGAAGGGAGGACTATCAGGGACCTAATTGGGGTGCGGTGGGTCGGTCTGAGCTGGTGAGTGTTTCTGGGGATTATTCGGCTAAAAGAACCTGAGCAGGGTGACGGGTAGTACAGATAGAGGGACGGAGTGTAGAAGGAAGAAAGTTTGGAAGTAGGGGACCTCAGGCCATTTGCCATTTGGCAAAAGTTACTGAGATCAGTCAAGATATTGAAATCAAAAGTACCATTTGCTGGCCAGGGGCCCCCATTGTCCAATTTGTATTGGGCTCAAGCCAAATTGCAGTTAAAAAATCAAGTGTTTGGGCTGAAGGTCTGGCTTTAAGCTGAGGGTTGAGAGGATAGCTAAGGGGCACCCTAAAGGTGTGGAACAGTCAGGCTTGGAGTTTTTGTTTCCCATGCTGCAGGGTTCTTGGAAGAGATTGAGCTAGAAAATCAGTGTCCAGAGTATCCAACTGGGTCCCCGGAATTGGGGAGGGGGAGACCCAGCCTCCCGGCTCCTCCAGAAAAGGAACAGAGTCAGGCATCCTTAAATGTCCCTGACCTTTGGATGAACGGAGGGGGAGGCCTGGCCTCCCAGCTACCTGGAAAAGGAACAGAGACTCAAGCATCCCCGAGTGTCTGTCCTTTGAGTGTGGCTCTTCCATGGGCCCACAAATCAGAAATAAAATGAACAGAGCCTCTAGGGAAAGAGCACAGCAATCAGAGACAGTGGCCAAAATAGCAGAGATAAAATTAGTCAGGTACTCAGACACGGCAGAAGGCAGCTGAGAAGTTCCCGTCTGAGGGAAGGAAGGATGGAGGAGAGATGGGTGCCGCACTTGCCTAAGGGCAGGTGGGGGCTCTTCAGGACGCCTGGACTCCTTCCAGGTTTTATGCACCAAATGTAAGGTAGATGTAGCGATGGGAAGAGAAAGAAGGCAAAGGTAGAAAATAGTTTTAAAGGTTTATTTCAGAGCTCCTGGGCAAGGTTCACAGGTCCCGAGAAGTCTCACCACCCAGGAGGGAGGGGAGTACAGAGAAAGGGACGGGAGCATCCTGAGTTTCCGGGTGAGGTTCATAGGTCCCCAGCTGGACACTCAAGAAGTTTCACTGTCCAGGGGAGAGAGGTGGAGTTTTATAACCCAGGTCTAGGGGAGAGAGTAGCTGGATAATTTTCTACTGCAACTTTGTTGTCTGCAGATCCAGGCTAAGCAACAATGTTCAAAGTTATCTGTAATGGTTAACCTTCTGCACCTGGGCTGGAAAGCCACTGAAGGGGAGGGGGAGGTCTGGCCTTCAAGTGTTTTCACCAGCTCTGGGCATCCCTCCACTTGCCCACCCGGTCAACTCCCATCTCTGCCTGACAAAACCATCTATGCCAGCTAACATAACATGTCTCACAAAGAGAAGCTGTTCCGTCCATCACATTAAGGGTGAGTTCTTTACATGTTCAATCAGTATGGCCTGAGAATGATGTTATAAAAAGCCAAATGGACCCTGGACCAAAAAAGGTTCCCCACCTCTGCTTAAAGTGTGGTTACAGGGGACATGAAGTAGTTAAGTTCTAGAGATTGAGAAAAAAAATCAGCTCATTTCAACTCAGGGAGTTAGGTAAAGTTTAAAAGTTTAGTTACAATGGCAATGGCAATGACACCACCAATAACAGGGCACAAGGGAACAATAACACCTTCAAGGAATTTGGGTCTGTTTTCTGCTCCTGGAAAGGCAACGATCCCAAATCACTAATGCCATTGTCACCGTCTCTCTAGAGCACCTTTCAGCCCAAGAGTCTAATCAATTCCTGAAGGAAGGCATTTTCTTGGGGGGAACAGAGGGAAGGGGGTGCAGTTAATGCCTTCAGTGTAGCTTGAACTTCTTCCTTCAATGTTTGATCGCATGCTAACTCCTGAAATAGTTAGACATCCACAGCTGACTGCTTGCTGCTTATAATGTTGCTCATTTTCCCATGTAAAGAAGGAAGACAATACCAGTAACGATGCACATGTGGGGTTTCTGTCGACTCTTCTTTTGAAATGCTGTCATCGAGAATACACTTCTAGCTCAATAAGAATATATGATCGGTTGGAAGAGGGGCTTGCTGGGTCAGTGATAGCATTCTGGCCTTCCATGCGGGACTCCAGATCTTCTCTGCTTCTGAGAAGCAACCAGTGGATGCCCAGTGGGTCACACCTGTCCAGTCCCATTGTGCATGAGGGCGCCATGACTCTGAGTTGGCAGCTAACAATAGCAATGAAAGCCTAATACTGTGCTCTCAGGAAATATTTGATTTGACATCTTCTTTCAGAAAGGTCACAAGGAAAAGACAAGCCAGTCAGGGTGCAGTATAGCACCAATGAAACAACTTTCCTCTAGTTCTTTTTAAAAAAATAATTTTATTAGCGACTCATACAACTCGTCACAATCTATACATCCATCCATTGTGTCAAGCACATTTGTACCTTTGTTGTTATCATCATTTTCAAAACATTTTCTTTCTACCTAAGCCCTTGGTATCAGCTCCTCATTTTCCCTTCCCTCCTCTGCCCTCTCTCCCTCACAAACCCTTAATAATTTATAAATTATTATTATTTTGTCATGTCTTACACTGTCCAATGTCTCCCTTCACCTGCTTTTCTGTTGTCCATTCACCAGGGAGGGGGTTATATGTAGATCATTCTAATCGGTTCCTCCTTTCGACCCCACCTTCCCCTTCCCTCCTGGTATCACTATCTCATTATTGGTCCTGAGGGGTTTATCTGTTCTAGATTCCCTGTGTTTCCAGTTCTTATCTGTACCAATGTTCATCCTCTGATCTAGCCGGATTTGTAAGGTAGAAATGGGATCATGATAGTGGGGCAAGGGGAGGAAGCATTAAAGAATTAGAGCAGTGGTTCTCAACCTTTCTCATGCCACCACCCTTTAATACAGTTCCTCATGTTGGGGTGACCCCCAACCATAAACTTATTTTCATTGCTACTTCATAACTGTAATTTGGCTACTGTTAAGAATCATAATGTAAATATCAGATATACAGGATGTATTTTCAGTGTTACAAATTAAACATAAGGCACAGTGATTAATCACAAACACAATATGTAATTAAATATTGTGAAATATTTAATAAATGAAAATTTGTCTTGAAGCATGGTGTAGCATGGGTAACAGTCTTCATGCTGGTACTCGTATGTGGGCATATCTGCTTGTGGGTAGACCTGCCTGGAGACAGATAGGGGAGCGGTGTCTCAGTTCCTAAGACCATCGGAAATATGTGTTTCCATTGGTCTTAGGCGACCCTGTGAAAAGGTTGTTCAACCCCCAAAGGGGTCACAACCCACAGGTGGAGAACCGCTGAACTGGAGGAAAGTTGTGTTTCATATCGTTGCTACCCTGCACCCTGACTGGCTCGTCTCCTCCCTGAGACCCTTCTGTAAGGGGCTGTCCAGTTGTCTACAGATGGGCTTTGTGTCTCGACTCCACACTCCCCCTCATTCACGATATATTTTGTTCTTTGATACCTGATTCTATTGACACCTCGTGATCACACAGGCTGGTGTGCTTCTTCCATGTGGGCTTTGTTGCTTCTCCACTAGATGGTCTTTTGTTTATCTTTAAGTCTTTAAGACCCCAGATGCTATATCTTTTGAAAGCCCAGGCACCATCAGCTTTCTTCACCATATTTGTTTATGCACCCAATTTGTTGGGGCGATTCTGTCAGGAAGGTGAGCATCATAGAATGCTAGTTTAATAGAACAAAGTGTTCTTGTTACTATGTTAATACTAAATACCTATAAATATATTCACATAGCTCTATTTCCCCATCGTCATATATAAATATATTTATATATGTACATGCCTGGTTTTAGACCTCTATAAATGCCCTTTACCTTCTAGTTCTTTCCTCTATTTCTTTTTTTCTTCTAGTCCCACTATCATGTTCAGCCTTCATTTGGGTTTCAGTAATTCTTCTTGTTACATTGCCCTTGATCAAGCCCTACCAGGTCTCCTACTTCCTCCTCGCCATCAATCTTGGATCACTTGTTGTTCCCTTGTCCCTAACACCCATTTCCTTTCCCCAGATCCCCCTCTCCCATGTTCCCCCAGGAACCGTAGGTCCCATTGCTTTCTCCTCCAGATTATTTATCCTACCTATCTTATCTAGATAGACCTGCAGAGATAATAATATGAACAAAAAAGAAGAAAGAGCAAAACAGAGCAAGAAAACAAAACAAAAGGACAAAAATTATCTATAAGTAGTTCAATTTCTGTTTGTTGACATCTAGGAGTGTTTTCCAGTTGAGTCTGATGGGGTGCCACACCCTGGCCCCAAAGTCTATTTTTGGTATTCCCTGGGGACTTCATTGTTCTGTTCCCCTTGCTGTTCTGTTGCACGCCCTTAGTGTTTCACCTCAGTGTGGTGGGGTCAGATTGGCATTGTTGCCCCCCGTAGTGCTATGGGTCAGTGAGGGGTGTTGTGTCTCATAGTGGGACTGGCCCTATTATCCTCTCTGTGCTTTGACTGCTCTGAGCGGTAACTTCATCCTTGTTGGGGCTTGGTGTGCCAAGAGGTGTTCCACTCTTTCTTCCTCTCCCTTCATTTGCTTCTGTGTGCTCTGATCAGACATGTCCCTTTCCCTGAGCTGTAACTTCAGTGCTGTCCTCTGAAGTGAATTCTTCTTTAGGGAGAGGGTGCTGTCCACATAGTTGGGATTACGGCCAGCCCCTCAGACCTTTTTCCTCTAGTTCTGTAATGCTTTGTCCCCCACACTGTCATGACCCCAATTCTACCTTACAAATCTGACTAAACTAGAGCATGTATATGGGTACAGATGAGAGCTAGAAACACAGGGAATCAAGAACAAATAAATCCCTCAGGACCAATAATGAGAGAAGCTATAACAGAAGGGTAAGGGGAAATTGGGGGGGAGAAAGGGGAAACTGATCACAATGACCTACATCTAATCCCCTCCTAGAGGGACGGACAACAGAATAGTGGATGAAGAGACACAATGGTCTGTGTAAGACATGAAAAAAATAATTTTTAAATTATCAAGGGTTCATGAGGGAGGGAGGGAGGGTAGGGAAAGGAGGAGGGAAATGAGGAGCTGATACCAAGGGCTCAAGTAGAAAGAAATGTTTTGAAAATGATGATGGCAAGAAAGGTACAAATATGGATTGTGATATGAGCCCCCAATAAACTGATTTTAAAATAACATAAAATTAAAAAGAAATATGTGTTTGAAGAGGGGAGTTCCATCATTCTTTCTGTAACTTGAATTATAGTGATTAAAACAAAATCCCTTTAATGGCCCAAATGACAAAAGAGGTTAGGGAGACAAGGAAGAGCTGAGATGTGCATTCCTGTAACAGTTAAACCACACATACCAGCTGGACCATCACCAGAGCTCGAGTCCCCCAAGACTGCATTTCAGAGACTTTCACCTGCTTGAAAGTCATCCCAGGGGCTCACCCCATCCCCCATAGGGGCCACAGTTGGCTCTGTGATCTAGAAGGTAAGCCACAGATTCTCTGCCTAGACTCATAGAAGCAGGTTCTGTCCCTGAAGCATCAACTGACCCTAACCAAAACAAAAACCCAACGCACTGTCATTCAGTGGATGCTGGCTCTTAGAGACCCTATAGGACAGGGTAGACCTGCCCCTGTGAGTTTCTGAGACTGGAACTCAAAAACAGGAGTAGACAGCCCACCTTTCTCCGTGGAGCAGCTCAACTCGTGGTTTGCAGCCCAGTGCACAACCACTATGCAACCAGGGCTCCTCAACCAGCCCTGGAACCCTCATTAAAGCTGGGTTCCCAAGCCCCAGCATGCCAGCCCATCCCAGAGATACCACATGTGGCAGTCACCCTGCTAAGTGACAAGTTGGTAGCATTTTTTTTTTTAAGTAACTGATCACAACAGCCTTCTAAAGAGCCAGTCTCTCTTCAGAGGGAAGTAACATCTCAGGGACAGATCAATGTGGAACCAACGGGTGAAAGTCCACAAACAGTCCTGCACTCACTCCTCACTCGCCATCTCAATGCCCTGGCAGCCTGGGTTTGCCCCCTCCCCCAGCAAGATTCCTAACAGGAGCCCCAGCAGTGGCTAAGCAGTCAACGACTACCAGAAAGGTCTTCAGTTTGTAGTCAACCAGCTGCTCCTGGAAAAAACACATGGTGGGATACTCATTCCCCCACAGACCAGTAAGAAAAAGAAACAGCACAGCTGAAATGATAGAAAAAGGCTACTCACAGGCCGGGAGCCTGGGGCGCAGCAGTGTACTCACTGCCAACCAAAAGGTTGACCACTGGCGCCCGTGCCAAACTAGACCTGGCGGTCTGCTCCCATAAACATTACTGCCTAGAAAGTCTATTGAGCAGTTCTGCTTTTTCCTGTGGGATCCTATTAATATCAACTTAATGGCACCTAATGACAATATTTAAAGGTGTCTCACAAAGACTACAAATAGCCAATAAGCTTTTGGAAGGATGCCTAGTTTCTCATGCAGTGAAACCACCAGATGACATTTGCAAAACTGTCCGTGTTGCTGGCCAAACAGCTGGAGGAGGAGAAAGTCAGTGTGGCTTTTGGGGATGGTTGCTGGGCAGCACCTGTTAAATATATAGTGTGGGTACCGTGCATTCCACAACCTTCTCTTATGTCTGTCCTAGAAACACACATGGACACAAAGTGAAGTAAGTGGAGTAGTCTGTCGTGGAGAAATTGAGAGAGCCTCCCACCATCCCAATGCCCACTGGTACGGATTAAATTGCATAACCGCAAAATATGTGTCAACTTGGCTAAGCTGTGGTTCTCGGTTTTATGAGACCATCCTCCATTTTGTAGTCTGATACAGTTATTCTACGAGAGTTAGAATAACTCTCTAAGGTATTAATAAGACAGTATTAGAGGCAGTTAACTTAATGAGGCAAGATGCAATCCACTAGATTTGGCTGTATTTGAGTCAATCTCTTTGGAGATAGAAAAGAGATTTAAGAAGTGATCAGAGACAGAGGAACCTACTACCAGCAAGAAAGAACAGCTAACAGAATGTGTTTTTATACCTGGGGTTCCCATGCTGAGGGTCTCCTAGACCCAGGGGAAGGTTGCTATCAAGACACATAAAGATCTTCAAGGGATGCCAAGCCCACAGATGTTGAAAAAGGAGACAGGGACCTTCCCCACACACCTTGAGTTGGCACCCTGAATTTAGACTTACAGGCTGTGGGAAGCAGAAAGGTTACATGCCAAACCTAAAATACTGCTGGCTAACACATGGCTATCCACTTGGAGGTCGGCTGCTTAAAGGTTAGCTCTCTGAGGGTTGTCAGCCATCTAGAGCAATGGGACCCTATAGTTTGTCCCACCCTAGGTGGGGCCCACCCCCTTCTGATAAAGATAGTGGATTGTTTCCCCTGAAGGAGCTCCTGAAGACAAGGTCAAGCCAACTCAGGTAGGAGCAAGGTTAGGCTGCCACCTTGAATCTAAGGTCTGCCCATCTTGCCACATGTATGCCCCTATGTGTATACCCCTAGCTCGTCCCCTTCCTGTCACGCATATGCCTATTGTACAACACCTTCCTGTTACGAATGTAGTTATCTGTAATTACGGGGGATTGCACCCCCCCCCCCAAGTGTTTATAAGCCTTGGTTAGAAATATGATCACTCTCTCTGTGCAGACCTGGCTGTTGAGATCATGGCTGTCTGAGAGTTGAGCAATTGCATGCCTTATCTTGTCTGATGTCTTTAACTTTACCCCTCAATTACACAACCACCCCTTGGACCTGTTCGATTGTGGGGCTGGTACCCCACGATAGGCTTCTAAACTATGAGAGAATAATTTTTATGTGTTATAGCCCTCCACTTGTGGTATTTCTGTGATAGCAGCTGCAGAGAAATAAGCCATCCACCAACAGGGGGGTGGAATGGGGGGGTTGCTCTGATTCATGACAGAGCCAGGCAAAGAATGTTGCATGGCAGTAAATGGAAACATATGACCTCTAGGAGCACTGACCAGGAGGGACTTTACAAACACTCATCCTATATTTATGTTAAAAACATGGTGTACATGGGATTTATCCTAGCATTGAAACGTTAGTTTAACATCCAAAAGTCAATTCATGCCAAGTTACAGCTAATTTTTTAAAAAAGGCATGGATCCAGGAATGGGTTTGGGGCTCGAAGTAAATCCCAACTCCAAGTTAAGAACAATCAGTTCTTACATCATGGTCCTGCTCAATACCCACTTTCATGAAATGATCATTGGAGATAAGGGGGCTACAGCAAAGTGTGGTGAAAAACCAGATGGTCCCTGCTATCAATCGGAATAGTGTCTAGGGTCTTAAAGACTTTTTTCAAACAAGCAGCCATCTAAGCGAGGAGTCAACTAAGTACACTCAGACTGTGTGAAGCACACCAGCTTATGTGATCCAGATATGAAAATTATAAAATTTTACTATGGTAAGGAGAAAAGCATTGGAGCAAAAATTATGAACACGTAATTTGTAGTGGGCTAGGGGGATGGTGGGAACCCCAAATCCATGTGGAGAAGATATAGTCAGGCTGAGCCACTGGGAGATCTGCTCTGGCCACAGCCAAGGGTCTTGAACAGCCTTAGTAACAGGCAGACAGCATTGTAATGTTGATTCTGCTGGATCGAACTGGACACTTGGCCAACTGACAACCGATAGACGTGACCTGAATCTGTTCTGAGCGCAAGTATCTCTTACTGGTTCTGTGTTAGTCCAGGTGGACTAGAGAAACAAATTCATGGACACTCATGTGTATAAGAAAGAGCTTTATATACAAGAGCAATTGAATATTGAGAAAACATCTCAGCCTAGTTCAGATCACGTCCATAAGTCCAATATTAGACAATATGTCCGATACCAATCTATAAAGTTCTCTTCAGATTCATGAAGCACATGCAATGACGCCTAATGCAGGAAGATCACAGATCAGTGAGTGGGAAGTCTTGTGGCGCCAGTAGTGTTGTAAGCATCTCAGCGCTTTCAGGGGTCTCCACGTGGCTCCTCCAGCTTCCCAGGCTCTGGCTTCATCAGGGTAGCTTCATGTGGCTTCTTATCAGAAATGTCTTGCAGGGAGTCAGCAGAGAGAGTGTATGTGTCTCCTACTCCAAGGAGGAAATACAGGAGTTCCCAGAACCCTCCGGAGAAGGCCATGCCCACACAGAGGCCTCATTGGCTGTGACCTGATTGACAGGCTAGACTCCACTTCTTCACTCTTAATCCTCTCAAATTGACAAGCGATTATATAACTACCACAGGTTCCATGGCAGAAATTTCTTCCCTGGCTTTTTTTTCACTGTTGGGGGTCTTTTCCTTCTTATGCATTATTTGTATCTTTGTCTGGATACTATTCTGTTTTTATCCTCACCTCCATTGTTTTCTGTCGGGTTTCCCAGCGGTGCAGCGCAGGAGAACAGCTGACACGGGAGACAGGGAATGCAAGGTTAGGGAGTGCATGATGGGGAGGGAGCTCGAGAATGGATCGTGGTTGCATAACTCATTTGGGAGGTGATTTAACCATGAGAGGGGAGAATGGTTTAAAAAATTAGATGTGGGGTGATTGTACAACGACTGAATTATATGATATGTAAATTACATGCCAATAAAACTGTTGAAAAACAAAAGAAAAGTAAATTCATGGGAGAGGGGCAATGAAGGAGAAGGAGGCCCCCAAGGAGAGGGACAGACACAGTGTCTGTAACAATGGGCTCAAGCTTAAGAACAATTGTGAGGATGGACCAGGAGCGGGCAGTATGAAGTTCTGTCGTGCACAAGTTTCCTATGGATCCAAACCAACTTGATGGCACCTAACGACAACAATATACCTTATATACTCGTATATAAGCCGAGTTTTTCAGCACATTTTTAATGCTGAAAAAGCCCACCTCAGCTGATACTCAAATGAGGGCCCCACTCACCTGTTCTCCAGTGCAGTGTGGGCATCTCCGTCTCTCCCGCTCATCTGCAGGTGCCCGAAGCCCCTGCGGGTGGTTGGATGACTGCTGATATCACTCTTCTTCTCTCCTGCACGCCGGCAGCCTCTGTGTTGTCCCTGCCATACTGGGCAAGAACCTGCCTGCTTCTGTGTGCTGGTACCTGGGGCCACCGCATTCTTGTCAGATGAATGTCGGATGTGGCTACTCTTCTCCCGCTCTTCTCCAGGGCTGTGACCAATGACGTAACCTTTACAGTTTTATCTGTGCTTGGCCACCCCCTTGCTCCGCCCACACATTGCTGAATACTAGTACCGGTATATCTCTGATCTTGGATATACAGTACATTTATTTAAAGTACTTAGTCTGCTATATTTTATTTTTAATTTTCTTATTAATCCCTACCTAGACCCAGAGTTGACTATACTTATAACTTTGGCCATTATCCCAGGTGGGCTTACATCTGTATTGCAGCCCCTAGACCATGTGTGAAAGATGTGACTTGAATGGATGTCATCTGGTCAAGCCCGACTGACAAAAGTTGGAAAGCTGATGAACTCAGACACAGAATTGATAGCAAAGTGAGCTTGTGATGCGTGGGAAGAGATTCCAGAGGACATGGTACAATGCACCCTCAAGAAGTGTGGCATTAGTCATACTGTGGATGGCAGTGAGGACAGCGCTCTGTATGAGAGCGACAGCAGTGATGGTGATGACTGCGAACTCAGTGAGGACGACAATGTCTGTGCTGACAGCCTCACGCCAGCTGAAGCTGAAGCTCTGTTTGGACAAACAGATGATGAGGAGGAATCCAGTTTTGAAGGATTTTAACTTGTGTTTCAGCTTGGTTGCTGAGTGAGCTAGGATTTTTATACTTTTAAAATTATTGTTGATACCATATTGTTTTTGTTGACCCTCTTTTCCACTTACAGAGCTAGTTTTCTGTTTTTCTTTGAAATAAATACTCAAAAACATTTAACCTTCTGATGCCTCAATGTAATTATATTGTCATCTATTTTTATTTTGAAACTTTCCAGTAGTTGCTGCATTTTCCACCCTAGGCTTATACTCGAGTCAATAAGGTTTCCTCATTTTTATGGTAAAATTAGGTGCTTCAGCTTATATTCTGGTTGGCTTATACTTGAATATATAGGTACTCTATTAGTAAAATAAGTTCTACTTCCTCTATTAGTAAAATAAAAACAAAATCTACATGATCATCTCAATAGACAGAACAAAATATTGGACAAAATCTATTCTTTTTTTACTTAAAAGATACCATTGAATATATTTCAACAAACTGGAACACAAAGTAACATCTTCAACTTCATAAAAGGCATCTATTAAAACCCCCCAAAACCAAAACAAAACAAAAATACCTACTGCTAACACTTTCTCTAAGGTGCCCTAGTAGTGTAGTTGTTATAAATTGGCTGTGATCCACATGGTCAGCAGTTTGAAACCATCAGTTGCACTGTGGGGGAAAGGTGGGAGGTGCGACTTTCTACTCCAGTAAAGAGTTAGAGTCCCTGAAACCGAAAGGGGAAATTCATCCTGTCCAATAGGATCACTATAACAGTGAGAATTTGAGAACACGAGATTTACTAGTGAGTGATTGGATGGTTTCTCCCTAAGATCAGAATAAGACAAAGGCATGTACTCCTGACACTTCCATTCACCATTATACTGCCAGAGCTATTGGGCAAGAAAATGAAATAAAAGATATTCTGACTACAAGGGAAGAAGGAAAACCATCTCTTCAGAGATGACATGATCTTAGAAAATCCCAAGGAATGCACTTATAAAATTATCAGAAGTAAGTAACATATGAGCTCAACAAGGTTGCAGAATCATGTGAGCAGTATACAAAAAGCAATGGTATTTCTAGACACTTGCAATGAACAACTCAGAAACTGAATTAATATGAAGGATGCATCAGGAAGGATAAACAACACACATTTGAGCTGCACAGGCACATAAGTGTGGACTTATCTATTTCTGCCTTCTGCTATTGTGTGCTGTGAGTATTGGCTTACCTGGAGAGATAAACTGCTCAGTAGGAGAATTGGGCCCAAGAAGTTCAAGCCTGTGTTGTTCCAAGATCAGTTAGAAATTACACAAGGATTTTCAACTGTGTGGAGATCATTGCCCCTCACCCCAGCCAAGTTCAACTGTACTTAGGAATACATTAACAAAACTCTCAGATTGAAAAACGGTTGAAATATAGATAGACATAAATATAAATAAGCAGAGGGGCTCTGGGGTGGTTATCATACTTGACAGCCAATGGAAAGTGTTCAAATTCTCCTACAGGCATTTTGGAAGAAAGCCTAGTGATCTACTTTCAAAAAATATCACCATTAAAACTTCTATGCTGATCCATGGCCCTGCGGGGGACAGCACTGGAGACATAGGGTGGGAATTGCGCCCGACCTGATGCCACCACACCGAGGCAAAGCACTGGGGGAGTGCAGCGGAACAGCAAGGGAATGGAGTGGCAAGGTACCCAGGGAATGCTGAAGGTGGACTTTGGGGCCAGGGCATGGTGCCCCAACAGATTGGACTTGAAAACACCCCTAAAGGCAAACAAACGATCCTTGAACAACAAGCTTTTCTTTCTTGTTGTGTTTTGTTTTGTTATTTGTCAGTGTTTTGTTGTTGTTGTTTTGTTATATATTGTTGTTTGGTTTTTCTCTGTCTTGTTTTTGTTCATATTATTATCTTCACAGGTCTGTCTAAATAATATAGGCTGGATGAAAAAGTTGGAGGAAAAACAATGGGACTGACAGTTCTGAGGGGAAATGGGATAAGGGGAGGTGGGGGTAAGGAAGTGGTGTTAACAAACCCAGGGACAAGGGAACAACAAGTGATCCAAATTGGTGATGAGGTGGGTGTGGCAAGACTGACAGGGCATGATCAAGGGTAATGTAACCAAGAGGAACTGCTGAAACCCAGGTGGGGATGGAACATGATAGTGGGACAGGAGGAAAGTCAAGGGAAATAGAGGAAAGAGCTGGGAGGCAAAGGGCATATGCAAATATATATATATGAGGATGGGGAAATAGATCTATGTGCCTATATTTATAGGTTAATATTAAGGTGGCGGAAGGACATTGGGTCTCTACTCAAGTACTGTCTTAATGCAAGAATACTTTCTTCTATTAAATTGGAATTCTGTGATGCTCACTCTCCCGACACAACTGCTGAAGACAAAGTGGGTGAATAAACAAATATGGTGAAGAAAGCTGATGGTGTCCAGATATCAAAAGATATAGCGTCTGGGGTCTTAAAGGCTTGAAGGTAAATAAGCGGCCATCTAGCTCAGAAGCAACAAAGCCCACATGGAAGAACACACCAGCCTGTGTGATCACGTGGTTCCAAAGGGATCAGTTATCAGGCATCAAAGAACAAAAAATTATATCATTGAGTGCACACCTCCATGATATGATCACTGAGGACAAACGGGTGCATAGCAAATGTGGTGAAGAACGCTGATGGTGCCCAGCTATCAAAAGA
The DNA here is from genome assembly GCF_050624435.1 of Tenrec ecaudatus. Taxonomy (NCBI): domain Eukaryota; kingdom Metazoa; phylum Chordata; class Mammalia; order Afrosoricida; family Tenrecidae; genus Tenrec; species Tenrec ecaudatus. The sequence goes on from NC_134547.1 coordinate 28,974,527, forward strand.
GATAGCATCTGGGGTCTTAAAGGCTTGAAGGTAAACAAACGGACATCTAGCTCAGAAGCAACAAAGCCCACATGGAAGAAGCACACCAGCCTGGGCGATCACAAGGTGTCAAAGGGATCAGGTATAAGGCATCCTCAGAACAAAAAATCTTACCATAGTGAATGAAGGGGGAAAGTGCAGAGTGGAGACCCGAAGCCCATTTGTCGGCCATTGGAGAGGGGTCTAGGAGAGGAGATGAGTCAGTCAGGGTGTGATGCGGCACCGATGAAGAATACAGCTTTCCTCTAGTTCCTTAATGCTTCCTCCCCCCTCCAACCCCCACCCCCTATCATGATCCAAATTCTACCTTGCAAGTCTGGATAGACCAGAGGATATACACTGGTGAAGCTAAGAGCTGGAGGCACAGGGAATCCAGGGAGGATGATACCTTCAGGACCAGGGGTGTGAGTGGTGATACTGGGAGGGTAGAGGGAGACGGGGTTGGAAAGAGGGCACTGATTAGAAGGATCTACATGTGACCTCCTCCCTGGGGGACGGACAACAGAAAAGGGGGTGAAGGGAGACGTCGGACAGGGCAAGATATGACAAAATAATAATTTATAAATTATCAAGGGCTCATGAGGGAGGGGGGAGCAGGAGGGAGTGGGGAAAAAAGAGGACCTGGTGCAAAGGGCTTAAGTGGAGAGCAAATGCTTTGAAAATGATGAGGGCAATGAATGTATAGATGTGATTTACACAATTGATGTATGTATGGATTGTAATAAGAGTTGTATGAACCCTAATAAAACGTTTTAAAAAATAAAACTTCTATGTAGCACAGTTCCATAGACTCCTGTGGGACCATCTTGAGTTAGTATTTCTCAACAGCCACTTTTTTAGTTGTAATAAATGGGATGAGAACCTATGTCAGATGACTTAATAGTTAGAATTTCATCTTGTTAAGATAGCAATACTAGAGACTTCCGGGAAGATGGTGACTGAGTAATACATACCAGAGGGACTCCACTGAAATCTGCCCAGGGAAGTTACTAAGAGGGAAACTCAACACTGCTGGATCACTGAGGAGCTTCATAAAGATGAGTATGCACAGATCCACAAGGTTTTGAGGGAATGGGGGGTTTTGGCTTTCCACAGTAGAGGCCAGCTAGGGCTTGACCTTAGCCCCACCACTATCTTGGCTGGAGCCAGGATCATTTGGAGCTGGCACAGGAGCATAATCTCAGTTTGCTGCCACCTCAGGGCAGGGATTGAGCCCTTGCAGCCCCACAGGCAGGTATCTGGGTTCAGTTACATTGTTACTTTTGCTTCCTTCTCTACACTCTATCTCCCACAATCTCATCAGACTTAGTTTTTCCCCCTCTTTGTCACTTCTCTGTTCTCTCACACACCACTGCCCACCTCCTTACTCTAGGACATTTATGCCTGTCACCCAACCAGTTAGGTGAGCACCACCCTGTGCAGCATAGGCCGAGGCTGGAGAAAGCCTGGATGACCTCCACCAGGGGATACTCCTCCCAACCTCATACCAGGGAATTCCTGCCTGTGTGGCTGGGGGAGTTCCCATTATACATATGTGGGCCCAAGTGACTGAGGGAACTTCATGCCTCCTACCTTAGTGCCTCACATGGCCCAAGGGTGCTTGCCAAAAACTCGCCAATGTTCCAAGATGCTGCAGGAACCTCTGCCCATCTCCACAGTGATATACCTGTCCAGGGCAATTCCATCCACCATTCTCAGTGTTCTACACAAAAGCAGGCAACCCACCAGCATTCTGGGGCATTCCCCTTGAGAGTGAAGCCACAGGAGGATAAAGGGGTAAATTAATTCCATAGTGAAATTAGCTCTAGGCAGTTTGAAGAAGCATTCTTATGAATCTCCCAGAGACAGACATTGCTCTTCTACTTCCTGGAAAATGGCGCCTGGCTCCTCTAAAATAATGCAACGCAAAGAGCAATCAGCCCCAACGACCTCAACGAAAAAGCAGGAGAAACAAAAGGCAATGACAGAAAATGTCCTGGACCTAATGCCCTGCATAGAAGAAGCAGACATTGATCTGCCATAGAAAGAAATTTTCAAAATCCTGCTTGGAGTCATACAGGATATAATGGAAACAATGTAGAAAAAGGGTGAAATGATAGAGGAGATAAAGTCCATAAACCAAAGGAAAATACAAGAACTTAGGGAGGAGATAACAGAAACCAGTAGCAGACTCATGGACCTCAATAATTGACTGGCGGAAGCAGAGAACTATACCAGTGACTTGGAGGACAGCCAAGCAGACTTTAAAAAAACACGAGCAATAATCTAACAAGGGGAGGGTGTGGGGGAAAAAAATCTAACAAGATCATCAGAGAAGCATAAGAAAACTTAAAAGCTGTATCTGATGCTATGAGGAGGCCCAACACCAGAATAATTGGATCACCGGAATAAGACACAACAAAGAAGTCATATGCAACAATTGTGTGAGAATTCTTGGAGGAAAACTTCCCCAGCGTAATGAATGAAAACCAGGCCACCATTCAGGAGGCTGAAAGAACACCAGCTAGACTGAATTCCAATAAGAAGTCAGCAGGCACATAATAGTTAAACTATTCAACTTTGAGGAAAAGGAGAGAATCATGATAGCAGCTAGGGAAAAACAAGCAATCACATATAAAGTTTCCCAAAAAAGAATATGCTCAGACCTATCAACAGAAACTATGAGGAGGAGGAGAAAGTGGAGTAACATATTGCAAAAATTGAAGGAAAACAATGCAAACCCAAGAATGCTCTACCCAGCCAAATTATCGATCAAGATAGATTGAGAAGTAAGACTCTTCCCAGACAAGGAAAAACTCAAAGATTATATTAAAAGAGACCCGCCCTAAAAAAAATCCTTGCTGATCCAGTATGGGCAGAAGAACAACACTCACCAAGCATAAATAAGAGACCACCAGAACCTCACCCAGGGGACAACAAAGAGAAAACAGACCCCAGATAGCATTGGCTTAGGGATGGAAAGAAGTCAAGAATAATCCACACACACATACATGCACAACATATTCATAAGAAATGAATGTAGGAAAACACCCAACACAAAAGGCATAAGATGCCATCACAGAGTCCACAGATGGAGATAATAATCCTGAATATCAATGGACTAAACTCATGTATTAAAACACTGAGGATAGCAGACTGGCTTAGAAAACACAACCCATCAATCTGCTGCCTACAGGAGACACATCTCCAAGCTACAGACAAAAATAGGCTGAGAATCAAAGGCTGGAGAAAGGCATACCAAGCAAACAGCAATTCAAAAGCGCAGGGGTTGCAATCCTAATCTTGGATAAAATTGACCTCAAATTGAAAACCATAAAAAGAGATTAGGAGGGACATTATACAATGCTCAAGGTAACGGTAGACAAGGAACCATTAAATATTGTAAACATATATTCCCCAAATGAAAGACCTGCTGAAAACGTCAACCAAGCACTTCAAAAGATGAAAAAGAAATCACAGCCTCAACATTTATAGTGGGTTATTTCAATACACTGCTCTCTGAGAAAAATAGATCACAAGGAAAGAAATTCAAAAGGAGGCAAGAGATATAAACATTACAATTAGACAATTTAAGCTGATAGCTATTACAGAGCTTTTCATCCAAATACAAAAATAAATTAACATTCTTTTCAAGCCCACATGTCACATATTTGAAGATAGATCACATGCTGGAGCATAAGGTGAATCTACATAAATTTAAGCACATTGATATCATACAGACCTCTCTCTCTGACCACTATGCCATAAGGCTGGAAATCAACAAAAGGAAGACAAAGAAAACAAAAGCAAATAATTGCAGGATGAATAGATCTCTATTGCAAAAGGAGTGTGTACTGGCACAGATCAGAGATGAAATTATGAAATTTCTAGAAACCAACGAGAACGAGTACACGACAAACCAAAACTTACGTGACACAGCAAAGACAGTTATCAGAGGAAGTTTCATAGTAATACATGCACACTTCAGAAAGGAAGAGAAACTCATGATTGATATTCTGGCACAAAATTTACAACAACTAGAGCAGAGTCAGCAGGACAATCCTACTAATAGAAAAAGAAAAGAAATAATAAAATTCAGGGTTGAGATTCAGGAGGGGGAAAATAAGAAAACTATGGGGGGGAAAATAATGCTGCTAAAAGTTGGTTCTTTGAAAGGATAAACAGAATCAACAGACCACTGGTAAACCTAATCAAAGAAAAGTGGGAACAAATTTCAATAGCAAGAATAAGGGGTGAAAGAGGGGACATTAAAACAGACCCTAATGAAATCAAAAGGATAATTGCAGAGTAGTACGAATGATTATACTACAATGAATTCAACAACTTGGAAGATGTGGATAAATTCTTGGAAAAACAATCCCTCCCTAGACTACCCCCAAAAGGATGTCAAGAATCTCAGCAGACCCATAGCAACAGAAGAAATAGACAAGGTTATCAAGCGATTACCAACAAAAAATCCCCTGGACCAATCCTACACAAATTCTTCCAGAACATAGAAAAAGATGGCAAACTCCCAAACTCCTTCTATGAAGCTACTATAACTCTGATACCAAAAATTGGCAAGGATCCCACAAGAATTGAGAATTATAGACCAATATCCCTAATAAACATTGATGTAAAAATTTAACAAAATTCTGGCCAATAGAATACAAAAGTATATAAAACAAATAATTCACCAAGACCAAGTGGGATTCATACCAGGGACGCAGGGATGGTTCAACATACGAAATATCATTAGTATCATTCGCCACACTGACATGAAAAATGGTAATAACCACATGATAATATTGACAGATGCAGAAATATCATTTGACAACTTCCAACACTAATTCCAGTTTAAGACACTTGACAAGATAGGAATGGAAGGAAAATTCCTCAAGACAGTACAAGCTCTATATAAAAAACCAACAGCCAACGAGGTAGTCGATAGAAAAAAGACAAACACAATTACACTGAAAAAGGGGACCAGACAAGGATGCCCCTTGTCCCCACTCTTACTTAACATCGTACTAGAGGTTTTAACTAACAGCATAAGGCAAAGAAAAGACATCAAAGGTATTCGTCTGGGGAAAGAAGAGGTAAAACTATCATTATTTTCAGATGATATGATTTTATAGATGGAAAATCCCAAAAGCTCTACAAGGGGAGTACTGGAAGCAATAGAGGAGTTTGGCAGAGTAGCAGGATACAAGATCAACAAACAGAATCAACTGTTATACACATCAGATAAGACCACAGAAGAGGAGATCAAAAAGGTGGTACCCTTCACAATAGCCACGCACAAATTTAAATATATAGGGATAAACCTGACTAAAAGAACAAAAGATCTGTATGAGGAAAACTACAGGACACTATTACAAGAAACCCAGAGTGACCTCAACAAATGAAAGACTATTCCATGCTCGTGGATTGGAAGACTCAATATGATAAAGATGTCAGTTCTGCCAAAAGCACTATATAAATTTAATACAATTCCGATACAATTACCCTCATCTTTCTTCAAAGAAATGGAGAAACTAATTACCAACTTCATATGGAGAGGGAAGAAACCCAGAATTAGCAGAGAACTCCTCAGGAAGAAGGACACCGTGGAAGGGTTTGCTTTACCTGACTTTAGCACATATTAAAAAGCCACAGTTGTCAAAACCACATGGTACTGGTATAATGACAGATACTAACACGAATGGAAAAGAACTGAAAACCCAGAAATAAAATCATCAGCATACAGACAACTGATCTTTGATAAGGGACCAAAATATTCAATGGGAAGCAGATGCCCATTTCAACAAGTGGTGCTGGAAAAAATGGTTATCTACCTGTAGAAAAAGGAAGGAAGAGCCTTATCTAACTCCTTGCACAAGAATAAACTCAAGGTGGATCATAGATCTTGAAGTAAAACCCCAAACTACTAGGGCCATTAATGAGGGAATTGGGACCAACTTCAGAACTTTGGGACAGGGAATATATAGGCTATCAGAAATAAGGGAGGACACAAACACAGAGGAGGCACAAATTGACAAGTAGGATATACTGAAGATAAAACACCTGTGTACATCGAGAGAATTCACCAAGAGAGTAATAACAGAGTCCACGGACTGGGAAAACACCTTTATCAATGACACTTCAGACAAAGGCCTTATTACAAAAATCTACAATACTCTGCTAGCTTCCAGAAAGAAAAAAATGAATTCCCCACAGAGGAGGTGGGCAAAGGACCTAAACAGAAGTTTCACAGGGGCAGAAATCCAACTGACTAATAAACATATGAGAAAATGTTCCCGATCTTTAGCCATAAGAGAAATGCAAATTAAAACAACAATGAGGTACCACCCAACACCCTCAAAGATAGCTCAATTCAAAAAATCAGAAAGTAACAAGTGTTGGAGGGGCTGTGTGGAGCCAGGAACTCTCATCCACTGCTGGTGGACCTGTAGGTATATAAAGCTACTATGGAAATCGGTCTGGTGATATCTAAAACAGATGGAAATCAAGCTGCCATAAAACCCAGCAATCTCCCTACTGGGCATATACCCAGAAGAGGCAAGAAACAAACCATGGCCAGCCATCTGCTCAAATGTTCGTCACGGCACAGTTCACAATTGCAAGGAGTTGGAAACAATCCACATTTCCATCAACTGACGAGTGGATTAAAAAACTGTGGTACATACAATGGAATATTATGCATTGCTAAAAAGCAGTGATGAACGTATGAAGCACATCACCACATGGGAAGAACTGGTGGAAATTATGCTAAGTGAAGCAAGCCAAGTAAAAAAGGACAAATACAACATGAGTCCACTGAGGTAAGCTTAAAAAAATTGCAAAGGGGGCATAAGGAAAAGGCTACTGTATACAAACATTCCTGGGGCGAGGACCAGGTTGTATAGTAGGGACAAGACCAAATCCAGGGATTCATATGGTAGCCAACTAAAAAGGAGGGGGAAGGGAGGAAAATTTTTTTTAATAAATGGGTAGCGGGTGAACAGGGCACTAACAAACCCAAGGGGAGGGAATTGTTTATATCTCCACAGGGAAAGAGGGACCAGACATCAACACAGTGAGTGCTCCAAGATGCAACATGCCAGCATGGAGTAGGGAACCAATGGAGAGGTCTGAGGGGCCAGCCCCAATCTCAAGTATATGGACACCTCTCCGTCCCCCTGAAGAATGCATTTCAGAGGACAGACTGAAGCTGCAGCTCAGGGAGAAGGACGTTTCTGATCAGAGCACACAGGAGTAAATGAAGGTGGAGGAAGAGAGGGTGGAGCACATCCTGGCCCACCAAGCCCGGAGGACGATATTCCCGCTCAGAGCAGCCAATCCATAGACAAGACCATATGGTCGGCCCAACTAGGAGACAAGACATCCCTCACTGACCCATAGCCCTACGGGGAACAACACTGGAGACACAGTGTGGGAATTGTGACCAATCTTATCCCACCACACTGAGGCAAAACACTAGGATGTGCAACAGAACAGCAAGGGGAACAGAGCAACGAAGTCCCCATGGAATATCAAAAATAGACTTTGGGGGCAGAGCTTGGCACCCCATCAGACTTGACCGGGAAACACTCCTAAAGGCCAACAAACAGTTCTTGAACTATTACAGGCTTTTCTTTTTTGTTGTTGTTTTTTGTCATTGGCTTTTTGTTGTTCTTGTTGTTTTGTTTTCTTTTTTGTTTGTTTTTGTTTTGTTGCTTTGTTTTCCTCTGTCTTGTTTTTGTGCAGGTTATTTCTCCACAGGTCTGTCTAAATAAGATAGGCTGGATGAACAATAGAGGAGAAAACAATGGGACAGATGGTTCTGGAGGGACATGGGAGAGGGGGATGGGAGGGGAAAGGAAGTGCTGTTAACAAACCAAGGGACAAGGGAACAACAAGTAATGCAAATCCATGGTGAGGAGGGTGTAAGAGGTCTGGTAGGGTGTGATCAAGGGTAATGTAACCGAGAGGAATTACTGAAACCCAAATGAAGGCTGAACATGATAGTGGGACAAGAGGAAAGTCAAAGGAAATAGAGGAAAGAACTAGGAGGCAAAGGGCATTTATAGAGGTCTAAATAAAGGCATGTACACATGTAAATATATTTTATATGAGGATGGGGAATAGATTTATGTGCATATATTTATAGGGTTAGTATTGAGGTAGCAGATGGACATGGGGCCTCCACTCAAGTACTCCCTCAGTGCAAGAACACTTTGTCCTATTAAACTGGCATTCCATGATGCTCACCTTCCCGACATGATCGCTAAAGACAAATGGTTGCATAAGCAAATGTGGTGAAGAAAGCTGATGGTGCCCGGCTATCAATGGATATAGCATCTGGGGTCTTAAAGACTTGAACATAAACAAGCAACCATCTAGCTCAGAAACAATGAAGCCCACATGGAAAAATCACACCAGCCTGTGTGATCATGAGGTGTCAAAGAGATCAGGTATCAGGCATCAAAGAACAAAAAATCAAATCATTGTGAATGAAGGGGTGTGCAGATAGGGGACCCAAGACCCATCATCTGTAGGCAACTGGACATCCCCTTATGGAAGGGTCTCGGGGATGAGATGATCCAGTCAGGGACCAGTGTAGCAACGATGAAACACACAACTTTCCTCTAGTTCCTAAATGCTTCCTCCCCACCCCTACCCCACCCCAAAATCATGATCCCAATTCTACCTTACAAATCTAGCTAGACCAGAGGATGTACACTGGTACAGATAGGAACTGGAAACACACGGAATCCAGGACAGATGATCCCTTCAGGACCAGTGCTAAGGGTGGTGATACCAGGAGAGTGCAGGGAGGGTGGGGTGGAAAGGGGGAACTGATTACAGGGATCTACATATTACCTCTCCCTGGGGATGGAAAACAGAAAAGTGGGTGAAGGGAGACATCAGACAGTGTCAGGTATGACAAAATAATAATGATTTATAAATTATCAAAGGTCCATGGGGGAGGAGGGAGCACAGAGGAGGGGAAAAATGAGCTGCTACCAAGGGCTCAAGTAGAAAGAAAATGTTTTGAGAATGATGATGGCAACAAATGTACAAATGTGCTTGACACAATGGATGTATGTATGGACTGTGATAAGAGTTGTATGAGCCCCTAATAAAATGGTTTTTTTAAAAAAACCTTTTGTGCTTTTAAGGACTTTATCAAGAAAGTAAAAAAAGACAAACTATAGAATAAGCTATTAGTAAATTCTATGTCCAATAAGGGACTTGAATCTAGACTATGTATGCAAAACTATTGCAATGCCATAATAAGAAAGACTCAATTTAATAATGGGTAAATGAGCTGAATAAACATTTATCAAAAGAACATCTGCAAATTGTGTTAGTCTGGGTAGACTAGAGAGACAAATCCATGGGTACACATATGTGTATAAGAAAGAGATTTATATACAAGAGGAATTGAACATTGAGAAAAAAATCACAGCCCAGTCCAGATCAAGTCCATAAATCTGATACTAGCCTATATTTCTGAAATCAATCTATAAATTCCTCTTCAGACTCACGAAATGCATGGAATGACACCAAATGCAGAAGATCACAGGCCAGTGGGTAGAAAGTCTTTGGATCCAGTGTTATTGGAAATATCTCAGCACTGGCAGGGGTGTCTCTGTGGCTTTTCCAGGTTCTGATGTCTGGTTCCATCCATGTGGTTTGTCTTCAGCAATGTCTCCCAGGAAGTAGGATAGGGAGGGAGGGAGGGAGGGAGAGAGAGATAGAGAGAGAGAGAGAGAGATAGAGAGAGAGAGAGGTCTTCTGCCTCCAAGGAGGAAGTTCCAGATTTCCCAGAATTTTCAGGAGAATCCATGCCCACAGAAGTCTCATTGGCTATCTCCAGATTGACAGCCTAGACTCCACCCCTACACTCTTAATCCTTAAACTGACACCAGATTAGGTGACTACCCCACAAATGGTCAATAAACACTTGAAAAAAATACTCAACATAATTAACCATCAGGGAATTATAAATAAAAGTTGCAATAAAACGACATTTCGTAGCCACTAAAACAAGAGTCACACTCACTTCCATCAAGTCAATTCCAACTCATAGCATTACTATAGGATAAGGCTTACAGGCCCTTTTGAGTTTCGGAGGTTTTAAATTTTTGTTGTTGTTTCGAATCAGTTCCAACCCATACCAACCCTGTGCACAATGGAACAAAACACTGTCTGGTTCTGCATCATCCTCACAATTGTGCTTATGCCTGAAGCCACTGTTGTAGCCACTGTGTCCCTCCATCTCCTTGAGGGACTTCCTCTTTCTAAGCAGGATGTGCTTCCCCAGGGATTGGTCTTTCCTGACAACACGTCCCAAGAGCACTCTGGCTTTTAAGAGAGATTTGTCCTTTTAAGGCAGGTTTGTTTTTCTTTTTGGCACTGCATGCAACTTTGACTATTCTTTTCCAACACCACAATTCGAACGCATGGCTTCTTCGCTGGTCTTCCTTATTCAGTGTCCCACTTTCACATGCATCTGAGGTGATTGAAAGTAGCATGGCTTGGGGCAGGCACACTTTAGTTCCCAAAGTAACCTCCCAGCTTTTCAACTCTCCAAAGAGGTCTTGTGCAGCAGATTTACCCAAAGAACGCATCATTTGATCTCTTGACTGCTGCTTCCATGAGCATTGATTGTAGATCCAAGCAAGACAAACTCCTTGACAACTTCAACCTTTTCCCCATTGATCATGATGTCACCTATTGGTCCAGTGGTGAGGATTGTGGTCTTCTTTATATTGAGTTGTAATCCATTCTAAAGGCTGCAGTCCTTGACCTTCATCAGCAAGTGCTTCACGTCTTTCTCACTCTCAGCAAGTAATGTTGTGTCATCTGCATATTGCAGGTTGATAAAAGCCTTCCTCCAATCCTGACGCCATTACTCACAGTAGCAGAGAATCACATCTTTCTCCTTGAGAGAGCCCACTGGGTTCAAACTGCTGATCTGGCAGTTAGAAGGCCAAAGTCACTATGCTACCAGGGTGCCTATCAATCCGCTGGGATGGCTATAGCACAACATGTCATGGCCAAGGTTGGCAAGGACGGAGCAGTCATGATTGAAGGTCAAGTGAGGATTTTCTGTGGATGATGAAAATGTTCTAAAGTAGATTGAGGTAATGGTTGCCCAATTCTGTGAATAACTAAAAATCATTTAATTACACACTTTAAATTGGTGAATTATATTGGAGGTAAACATTGTTTTTTTAAAGGAACTTACAAATGAGCACATGTGCAAACACTAAACTGTGTCTGCACAGTCTATCGCCTCTGTGTGACTGTGCAGAGAAGAGTGGAAGGCACAAAGACTAATGGGGACTTTCCTGTTCATGCTCTTTTTTCACACTTGGTTCGTGTGAGTGGAAAGTAGATGTGCGCAGCTTGTTTATGCCTCAGAACAGTGCCTCACGGTATATCCTATTGCTATCCACGTTTTACACGGCAGCAAACTGAAGCAGTCTCACCACTGTTGCCGTCCTTGTGAGGGGCCATTGGGTTGATTTTCACTTATCTGGACGCTATGAACAAAACACGGCTCGGTCCTGTGCTAGCCTCACAATTATCTATGCTTGAGCCCCATTATTGCAGTCATTGCGTCAGCCCACACCATTGATCAACCTTGCTGTCCTTCTCCAGGGGCTGGCCCACCTTTATAACATGTCCAAAGTATGTGAAATAAAGTCTTGCCATAGTCACTTCTAAAAAGCATTCTGGTTGTATCTCTGCCAGCACGCTTTGTTTGCCCTCCTGGTAGCCTATTATACACATTACTCTTCACCAACACCTTATTCAAATGCATCAATTCTTTGGTCTTCCTTATTCATTGTCCAGCTTTTGCTTGCATAAGAGGTCATTGAAAACACAATGGTTTGGGCCAGGAACACCTTCAATGTGATATTTTTGTTTTGCAACCCTTTAATGAGATCTTTTGTTCAGTCCAACGTGTCATTTGATTTCTTGACTGCTGCTTGCATAGGCTTTGACTGTCGGCCCAAGTAAAATGACATGTTTCAATGGTGCAATACTGTACCCTGACCTGCTCATCTCTTCTTTGTGACCCTTCTGTAAGGGGATGTCCAATTGTCTACAGATGGGCTTTGGGTCTCCACTGCACACTCCCCTCATTCACATTGATATAATTTTTGGTTTGGGTCTTTGATGCCTGATACCTGGTTCCATCAATACCATATGATCACACGGGCTGTTGTGCTTCTTCCATGTGGACTTTGTTGCTTCTCAGTTAGATGGCTGCTTGTTTATCTTCCAGCCTTTAAGGCCACAGATGCTATATCTTTTCATAGCCAGGCACCATCAGCTTTCTTCACCACATTTGCTTATGTACCCATTTTGTCTTCAGTGATCATGTCTGGAAAGTGAGCATCACAGAGTGCCATGTTAGTAGAACAAATTGTTCTTGCATTGAGGGAGTACTTGAATGGAGGCCCAATGTCTGTCTGCTACCTTAATACTTAACATATACATATATATATACATAAATCTATTTCCCTATCATTATATATAAATATATTTACACATGTACATGCCTGTATTTAGACCTCTATAAATGTCCTTTGCCTCCTAGTTCTTTCTTCTGTTTCCTTTCACTTTACTCTTGTCCCACTATCATGTTTGGCCTACATTTGGGTTTCAGTAATTTTTCTCGGTTACATTGCACTTGATCAAGCCCTAACAGGCATCCTACATATTGCTAGCTGCAATATTTTTAAGTTATCTGAGGACATTTTTTACTTGTATGTGGTATTAATGTTTGATAATCTCTACATTTTATTATATCATCTTTCTCTGGAATGGATGCAAATAAGGTTCTCTTCCAGTCGGTTGTCTTCCAAATTTTTTGGCACTGGTGCATGAGTGCATCCAGCATTGCATTCATTTGTTGAAAAGAATTGAAGCCTTCGAATTATGGTGTTGGCGAAGAATATTGAATATACCACGAAATGGCAGAACAAACATATGCCTTGGGAAAAATACAGCCAGAGTGCTGCTTACAAGCAAGGATAATGAGACTTCATTTCACATACTCTGGCCATTCCCTGGAGAAGGACATTATACTTGGTGGAGAGTCAGTAAAAAAGAGTGTGTTAGTCTGGGTAGACCAGAGAAACAAATTCATAGACACTCATATGTGTATAGGAAAGCGCTTTAAATCAAGAGCAATTGGATGTTGAGAATATTGAGAAAACATCCCAGTCCAGTCTAGATCAAGTCCATAAATCTGATATTAGCCAATATGTCTGATACCGATCTATAAAGTGCTCTTCAGACTCATTAAACACATGCAATGATGCGGAGTGCAGGAAGATCACAAGTCAGTGGGTAGATAGTCTTGTGGATCCAGTGGCATTGTAAGCATCTGAGGGCTGGCAGGGGTCTCCACGTGGTTTCTTCAGCTCAGAGCACTAGCGTAGTTTCAATAGAGAGTCTCTCAGGGAGTGAGCCAAGAGAGAGGATGTCTCCAGCCTCCAAGGAAGAAAATACAGGAGTTCCCAGAAGCCTCAGGAGAAGGCCATGCCCACACAGAAGCCTCATTGGTTATGATCTGATTGACAAACTAGACTCCATCCCTTCATTCTTAATCCTCTGAATTGCCAAATTGATAGCAGATTAGTAACTAGCACAAAAAGGAAGGCCCTCATTTCAACAGTGGGCACAAACATAGGGATTGTGATAGATGGTACTGGATCTAGGCAGGGCTCTCTTGTGTCGCACACAGGGTCCCTATGAACCAGAACTGAGATGATAACATGTAACAACAAGGCTCTGCCATGTGGCCCACACACCGAACTTTCCATGCATGTTGGGAAGGTTGAAAGTGAGGCTTCCTACAGACGAATTAAAACAGGGTTGGTAAAGCAAGTCCTGTACTGTGCCGTGCTTCATTGAGAGACTTTTGCATTTGGCAGCACATCTTGTTGTTGTTGTTAAAATCTTTTTCAGGAAATGCGAGGTTAGCTTTCTCTTTGCTTCTTTATGTATGTGTTCCCATTGTTGAGAGACAATGCATTATATTTATGAGAAAGCCCATTTCAGGTCATGTGAACAATTTTATTAGCAGGAATTCCACATACTGTCATCTGGGTACTTTATTCCCGCGCTCTTCTGTGTACTTCTATATACTTTATTTTTCTATCACACTTAGAAAAAAAACTGTAACATCTAAAAAATGTATCCCAAGTTTTAAAACACATTTTACCAAACTCTCTAAGAGTAAATAGATTTGCTGAGGACTTTAAGAAGTCTTTTTTTATGCAGATAATACTATTAAAACTTATCATAATACTATTAAAACTTCCAACTGAAAGTATCAAAATTAGTTAATTTTACATATGCTTACTCCATGTTAATACGAACCATATATTTTATGAAATTACATTTCCCAAAGTAAAATAAAATTCAGTGTTTAGGAATGGTATTGCTTTGTTTATAATTTTGCAATTCTCATTCATGTCATTTCCATAGAAGCCCGCTGAATCACCATGTCTTCTTTTGCATTCATCCGGTTAGGAAGTTATGAAGTTTATGAAGTTGCATTTTATGAAGAAATCCAGCCTGACACAGCGAAGTTGGGGGATGTAAGAGTATTGAAGCAGTCTTAAGATAATTTTAGATAATCTTTGTTGATACTGCACCAAAACGGAATAAACAGTGTCTTCTAATAATTGCGAAATGGAATCTGAAACCACATGATTAATTTTCAATTCTGTTACATTAAATGTACTGGCACACTTGCTTTGGAGATAGGTCATTCACTGGTGATTTGGGAAATATTAGATCACTGAATTATGTAAAATCTTCCAAATTCTGAAACTATTTTATTTTCTAATATATCTCCTTAATTACCATCACCACCAATCTCATCAGAATAGCTTTTTCATATTGGATCACTGTCAAGCTCACAATGGCAGACACAATTTTTCCATATTTTTGTTTGATGTAATGGGAAGTGTGTATAATGTAAAAAAAATAAAAACATTCTCGGAAGCCCATTAGGGCAGTTCAACTCTGTCCATATAGGTACTGTGGGGCAGAATTGACTGGATGGTGGGGAGTTTTTGGTCCTCATGGGTAGAGAGTCAATAAAAATTAGTAAAATTGTTCTGCTTCAAGAGTATTAAATGAAATTTGTCTCTTCCCCCGCATAAATATAGTTAGTTGGTGAAGAATGCATAGATGGCAAGTGCCCAGTAAATACAATGGCAAGTGCCTTTTGGTGCCCTTGCCTGATTCCTGATCCAGTCAGTAGTTTTAACCACAATACTCTAAATCAACGGTTCTCGGTCTGGGAGTCACAAACCCTTTGGGGGTCAAATGACCCTTTCACAGGGGTCGCCTAAGGCCACTGGAAAACACATATTTCTGATGGTTTTAGGAACTGAGATACTGCTCCTCTATCTGTCTCCCAGCGGGTCCACCCACATGCAGATACGCCCACCTATAAGTACCTGGAGTGAAGATTGTTACCCACCCTCCACCATGCTTCGAGACAAAATTTCATTCACTTGTCATTAGAAATAAATATTTCACAATACAGAATGACATATTTTTTATGAATCACTATGCTTTAATTATGTTCAATTTGCAACAATGAAAATACATCCTGTATATCAGATATTTACATTGCGATTCATAACAGTAGCAAAATTACAGTGATGAAGTAGCACCGAAAATAATTTTATGGGTGGGGGCCACCCCAACATGAGTAACTGTATTAAAGGGTCGTGGCATTAGGGAGGTTGAGGACCGCTGTCAAGAGATGAGAAGGCCCCCCAATCATGCCACAGAAACACCCAGGCAGAAGGCACAGGACGTGCAAAGGCCCTGAGGCAGGAGTCAGATAGTATTTTAAGGAATAGCAGACGTGGACTTGATTCTGAGCCTGTTTCTCTTTTGCGGATGTCCTCACTGCTCAGGGGTGCTTATCTAATCAGAGCCACCAGCTGCATTCTAAGACTGATGATTCCCACCCAAACGCTTTGCTTCTCCAGGGACCCTCTCTGAATCCGACTCACACTTGTAAGCAACATAGTCTCTGAGGCATCAGTCAGGCACAGGCTCAAAACGGACCCTCGATACCTTGGACTAGGAGTTAGGATGGACCAGAAGTAAACCAGCCACATCGTGACAGAAACCCAGTTTACAACCAGCACATCAACACTGGATCATCCAGGATCCCAAAGTTTCACTCAGTGCCAAACAACAACCAAGGACAAAAAATGAGAGAGAGGGCGAGAGACAGACAGACAGACTAGAACTAAAGGGACTTACGTGCCTGTAACTGGTCTAGGGTGTTAGGGTGGTTAGGGTCGGGGTTAGGGTTAGTCCCCTTAGTTCTAGCTAGAGGGCTAACTATAAAGTGGGCAGTTTGGAGCCCCTGTCTGTTTTACAGGAGAAACTTGATGCGTTTGCTCCCCTAAGCATTTCCAGCCTCGGGAACCCATGGGGGCGGCTCTGCTGCCCAGTCCTATCTCAGGTCGCTTCAGCCGGGATCGAAGTTTGATCCTCCCGCTCCCTCCTCCTGCTCCTCTTCTCAGCCCCTCGCTGGACTGGACGTCGACCTGCGGACTTAGACGTGAGGACCCCAGGAGCGCGTTTGTAAAAGCGCCCGCGCCTCCGGTCACGCGCGCCCAAGGCCAGGCCCGGCCGGGACACCCCGCAGGCGGCGCGGGGACACCGAGCGTCCAGCGGCTGCTGGTCGCCGCCCGCCGGGGCGCACCGAGCACCATCCGACTCGCAGGCGTCCGTCGCGCCGCAGGGCCAACACCGGCCCCCGAGGCCGAGGCCGCTTCTCTGCGCGGCGACCCGGGGCCGGCCCGCAGCTGTCCGCAGGGGCCACGGGCCTTTCCTCGGTGTCCGCGGGCGGCCGGGCTGCGGCAGCGGAAGCTGCGAGGCTGGCCAGCGCTTACAGCTGGGCGCTCCGGGCCGGGGGCGACGCTGGGCCGCAGGCCGCGCTCTTGCAAAAAGGCCCGTCGGCCTCTCAGCCCAGCGGAAGACCTGTCGGAGGGCTAGGTGTAAATGCAAGGACCCTTTTTCAAAAATACCAAAAGCCTTCCCGGCCCAGGCACCGCTGGGATTCGAACCCAGGATCTCCTGTTTACTAGACAGGCGCTTTAACCAACTAAGCCACGGCGCCGCCCGCACGAACAGCGCGAGAATTCGCCTCTCATCACTCTTGCCACTCGGCACCGCGCGCATGCGCATATGGGTTGCCTGTCGCTAGCGCAGGCGCGCTGTGGAACTTGAAACCAGCTCCGTGATTTCGTCATACGGGTTCGCTCCAAGAAGCCAGAAGCTCGCGCGGCTCTTCCAGGCCTCGCGGTCTCGCGACGAGAGTCGTGTGAAGTCGGGACGGGCAGGCCGAGCGGCCTCTTGCCTGCCAGGCCCTTGCCGGAGGAGACCCGCGACCTCGCCCCCTGGCCTCCATGCGGCCGCTTTTCCACGGGCCGTGAGGCCGAGTGGCATCCGGAGTCCCGAGGGGGCCGGGGGACACTGACGGGCCGTGGGCATCCTTGGAGCCCCGACGCGCGGACGTTCTGCCGCCTGAGCTGGACGACACTCCTGCGCCGACTCACTCACTCGGTTCCCGGCGTGGTTGAAGACCAGACACCGCGCATCCACTCCCTGAGCGTTTCCTCGGGTGGGATGCTCGTGCACAGAAATGCAGGTCAGTGCAAAGCACCTGCACAGAAACGTTCTCGCAGCATTCTTTGTCCTAGCAAAGCCAGAAGCCCAAACAGACGAGAAGCGAGCCAAGTGCCCAGCAGTGAGGGAGAAGAAAATGCCAAAGCACCACGAGCGCAGGACTCAACGGCTGGGACGTCGTGGAGTGGACTTGGGGCAACACAGTCACAACTCCGTCGTGTCTACATACAGCCCGCGGAAATCTAGTCATCCAGAGTCGTCGCGGACTTGCCCAAATGACTCCCAGGTTAGGGGGCTCACACACAGGATGGCGGTAACGAAAGCATTCCTGTAATTAAACTTTTTAAAATGAAAAAGCAAGATTGGACCCTTTATTCGCTGTAATCTTGTTACGTAATTTGCGATAGCTAGAGGTGGAAGAGAGAGGGAAGGGGGCACTCTCTGCTGTGGGCTTCTTTGCCCTCTGGTTCTTGATTGCTTTTAGGCAATGGAAACACCAAAGCCAAAAAAGTCAAACTCAAGGCCATGGAGTGGATTCTGACTCATAGCAACCTGACCGGACACGGTAGAACTGCTCTTGTGGATTTCCCAGACTGCAACGCTTTACAGGTGTAGAAAACCTCGCCTTCCTCCCGATGGAAACACCAGTTTTAAAAAAATCAGAGGAACAAGAAGACAGAGTATATCTCATCCCCAGACTTTTCTGCCTCGACGTCATCCTAGTATGGCTGTATTGTTCGATTGCACTCGGTGGCCTTCCTTCCATGACCCCTACTTTTGTTGAGTTCTAGTTATTTTGTGGGCCTCCCACCTGGTAGTTCGTGGAGTTTTACTACCTGTGCAGCTTCTCTTTGAGCACCCTGGTGGGACACAAACAAGTTAATGCTTGCCTGCTAGCAAAAAGGTTAACAATTTAGGGTTCAGGTCTAAAGGTCTGGTGATCTGTTTCCAAAAACTCAGCCACTGAAAACCCTGTGGACTCCAGTCCTCCTTGGGCACACATAGGCCACCATGAGTCAACTCAGTGGCAATGTGGGTGCAGTTTGGCTGCTTCCCTCAACTTTGCCCTCGATTCTATAACAACCCTTCATTGCAATCGCTTGAGGCAGGTGCTGCTGAAACTTGAATGTCCCACCTCTAGGGGTATGAATGTCAGGATAGTAGGTGAAGGGGACAATGTGCCATGTAAGATATGTATAAATAATAATCATAATACATTAAGGGTTCGTGAGGGTGAAAGGTGGGGGGGAGCTGGTATCAAAGGGCACAAGAAGAAAGACAATGTTTAGAAATTGGTGATGCCAACAATATCCGCTTGATATGATGGATGGATTGTTATAATACATGTAAGAGCACCCACTAAAATAAAAAAAAACTATAATCATAAACACCACCTGGAGGGCTGGTTAAAACACAGATATCAGTCACATCCCACTGTGATAAGTAGGTTTATTGTGCCCTCCTGGCCAATAGGAACATGTGGGATTAATCAGGTCTCAGTTTGGAGGACAAAGAGAGAAAAGGCTTGGCAAGGCCTGCCCCTCTCTCTCTTGCTCTTTGGTGAGCAGAATGGCACGTGGCTGCTTTAGTTAGTGCTCTGCCTGAACTTGTGAACTACACTACCAGGCTAGCCTGTGGACCTTAGCTCTCGAGGCTCCTTCCAGACCTGGTTTACCACGCTGCTGGTGCGTTGAGCTTGAGGCTGGTGGGTTGAGCTTGAGGCTGGTGGATCCTGTCATCTTGTGTTGTTGAGTTTGATATCCCATCTGGGACTGCTTTGCTGAGCTCCTGATATGCTGACTGTTGGTGACCTGCCCTGCTGTTTGCTGCCTGTGGGTTGACTGTCTGCCTTGCCAAAAGGAAGACTTAGCCATCTGCTTCCTTGACCTTGAACCCAGCAGTCCTTGAGTTGAAGGATTTCCAGTATATTCATTTTTCATGAAGTGAGTTGAACTGAGCCCTCTGTTCTGCTGGGTGGACTAATTAGCTGTTGTATTCCTTTGTGCTGTATAAATCTATCCATATATATTCCCAAGTGTCCTGGTTTTGCTTCTTTAGAGAACCCTGCCTAACACACCCACTCTGAGACTTTGATTCAGGCAGTCTAGGGTAAGGCCTGAGGATTTTTGTTTCTAATAAGTTCACAAGTGATGCTTGTGCTATTGGTTCAGGGACCACACTGTGAGAAGAGGTGCTTTTGCAACCCCCTTTGGAGGTGCCCTCTACTTCCTGACAGGAGCTTGATAAATACTTAATAGTATTGTTGTATTAGTAGTCCTTGCAGTCTGATTGATATCTGCAGAGTGGGGGAAATGGTCCATAACCCCTCACATTGTCCAATGGAGTAACCACATATGGCTCTGGGCCAATTGGAAGGCTTATTGGAGAGTTGGATTTTGGATTTCATTGAATGTTGATTAATAAAAATAATTATCTCTGAGCTATGAAAAGTAAGTTGGCCCTGTCAGCATTCTACCTGGATCTCTTTAGCCAGACTGATAAGTTTATGATGTATCATTTCTATCTTCACCCTGGCAAGGGACAGTTTGCTAATTATCCTGACAGTGCATGACTTAAGCCCTATGTACACTTGGCTCCCACAGCAAGCTCCCCGCAGCCTCCACTCACAGTCACCTCCAGGTGCTTGACTGCTTGATATCTTGGCTCAAAGCTAAAGTCACATATTTTAGGGTTTTGCTACAGAAGCACACTATTTTTTGATACTACTGTTTTTCAGTTATCTAACAATACATAATTTACAACAAAACTCTGTTGCTTTAAAAACACAAAACTCAGTGCCATCAAATAGATTACAGCTCATAGTGACCCCATAGAACAGAGCCGAGCTGCCCCTGGGGGTTTCCCAGCTGCAAGTCTTTCTGGGAGCAGAAACCCCATCCCTCTGCAGAGTGTGCAACCCACCAGCGTTTCTAAAACAGCACTCTTTCCTTATCGCGGATGTTGCCAGGAGAGACCAGTCCCAGGGGGCGGGACACTGTGTCTACTGGAGGGGCAGCAAAAAAGGAGAAAGACCTTCCACAAGGTGAGCAACACGGTAGCGCAACCATGACCTCAAACCTCAGAGCAATTGTGAGAATGGCTTGACCAGGCAGTGTCTCCTGTCGCACCTAGGTTTACTGTGAGTCAGAAGGGGCTAGGGCCACCTAGCAGCTACAATGGTCCTGTGGTTGACTGGGTCCAGCTGGGCGATTCTTCGGCTGTATATGGTGTGAACTCGGAAAATAATCATCTGGAGGCTCACAGCTAGCATCCGGGGTTAGCAGGCAGGACTGGTGGGAAGCTCAGCGGGGGCCACCATCAGGAAGAATGCCCCAATCCTCCTCCATATGTTTCCGCCATGAGGCTAAGGCCCCTACAACATGGCAGCCACATTCCAAGAAGCATAAAGTGAAGGATTAAACTAAAGATGGACCAAGGGGAACTACTACTGACGTCTAATGAGAAGCAGGTGAGCCAGGTCGACTAGTCAAGCAGGCCCTTCATGTTCATTCTCTGAAAGCCTTACTCTTGAAAGCTGAAGGAGTTGATTCACATTGTGTGATGTGCTGTGGAAGGCTGCAGAGCTTTCTAGAAGTTGAGGGGGCTGGGGTCCTGTGACAAAAACACCCACCATCTATCTGTCTTTCTCTGACCGGGGTCCACCCCAACCTTCAGCTGGCCTGGGAGTGCGATGCAGAAAGGCACCCACAGTGCCTCGCCATGGTGCAGCCTCACCCGCAGTGGACACGTTCATTCTCGTGTCCGCTCCACAGGGGGGGTTGCCGGGCCCCAGCGAAGGCTACCCGAAGGGCAGCTCCACACTCCAAAAGCAGTGTGAGTCCAGTCTGTGATCCCAGAACGAGACTGGACAAACACCGGGACATAATGCAGAGAAATCAGCAAAGTACTTCTGAAATTCACATGCAGTGTTCCAGAGAAATCTGTATTTATTTGGTGTGAAAGCCAGAAAGAAACTGTGCTCCCCAAGGGTGCTGGGGGGCGGGGGGGAACTGAGGAGACAGCCGTGTACTAAGAGCCCAGACAGATCCTGACCCCCACCCCCCATCCACCCAGCTCCAGTCTGCTGGGCCTGTGCAGCTGGGTGGTGGCCCCAGAAAAAGGTCTCTGCCCAGCCCTGCAGCCTATATGACAGCAGGCCGGGGCTGTCACTCAATCTTGTTGGCCTGGGAGCTTTCCCTTTCGGAGGAGGAGGAGGAGGATGGTGGTAAAGGGGCCTCTCCTGACAGGCGCCTCTCGTCCAGCCGGCAGAACACACATTTGGTGAATATTTCGAGAGAGGAGTCACTTTCGAAGATGGAGAAAGGCCTGTCACATCCTTCACACTGACGCGGCACATTTTAAGAGAGCAGAGAGGCAGTGCTGCTCAGAGGGACCAGGACATGCAATTCCCATCCCCGCTTCACCCAGCCATCTAGGGCAGAGTAAAGGCGAGGGCTGCCTCCCCCACGTGGTCCGGTCTTTAAGCCCACAAGCAGAGCGGTTGGCCACACCATCCTCTCCCTCCCTTTCCTCTTAAAAGCTATGCAGGCCCTGCCAAGGATTGGCTGAACAGTTACTTGTCCCCTGCCATGGGGCTGTGGGTACCCAACCCCATCAACTGCTGAATACAACTGGGGGATGAAGGGGACTCCTGACTCCCTGACATCCTGGGGACCCCCAGCCTCTAGAGAACTGTGAGAAGGAAGCCAACAGCAGGGGTGGTAATTGGCTGCAGGTGCCAAAGATCATCCTTTGCTCCGTCCCTGAGGACAGTCAGCCTGCCTCTGGTCCAAACACAGAGAGAACCTGACACAAATGGCCTGGTTAGTTCATCCCATCTGCATCTCACAAGGCAGCGAGCAGCCCCACAGGACGGGAACTCTCCAGCCATGGGTAGAGGTCCCTCAGGGGTTCCCACCATGGCACAGTCCCCTCAGACGAGCCTGCAAGGTGGCGCATCCTGCCCTGGCTTTGCCACCCTTACCTAAATCGGGACATGCTAGCCTTGATCCTGAGCTGGTGTCCTCTGCTCCTCCCCTGGAGAGGCCCTGTGGTCCCCTCCGGGGAGAGCCTGATGCCTGCAGGGAGAGCCAGGCAAACCCCACAGGGGCAGAGTTTCTCATGCAGATTCAGGCCAAGATGCTATGGATTTTCATGACAGTTTCAGGGGGGCGGGGGTCTTTCTTGTACCTACCTTCTCCTTCAGTGCAGCTCCCCTGACCCAAACCCAGATCAGTGGGTTTGACAGAGGAGGCTCTGGGCAGCCTGCCCTCAGTGTCTGGGAAGGGCTGGGGAAGGCACTGCTCATTAGCTAGTCAGCTGCCAGAGTCTGAGGACCAGCATGACCACCAGCCCTGAGGACAGCTGGCCACTCTGAGGTCCCCATGGTTTCTGCCCCACACTTCCCTTGCCCCACAGCACTGGGCAAAAGCTCCTTGCTTGCTCTCAGCTGGACCTGAGAGAAGACAAGCCTCAATGGTTCCATGATTCCAAAGGAAGGGGGTGGGTCAGGAGGGCCCAGCATGGGTGCTGTATCCTTTCTGAGGTAGCAGCCAGGGGTCTTCAGATAAGTCCCAGCAGAGAGATGTCACAGCAGCCACTGTGGTCAGCCCTAGGTTGGCCTGGGTGAAGCAGTTGTGTCCACTGTTACCAAACTCTGGGCTCCTTCTCTGAGTACTGGGGCCCTGATGGCCCTACCAGGAAGGCTGCTGCTGGAGCGTAGGAGGGCGGTCCTTTCCCTGGCTGTTTGCCCAGCTGGTCCTCCACTCCCAAGACTCTCTCTGGCCCCACCTCCTCGCATGCACCCTGCTTCACACACATACACGCCACCACTCCGGCCAGTCTTTAGCATTCTGGGCCTGCTCCTGATGTGGTTTCTGCGCACTGTCCCCTCTGCTGGGAAGTCCTGTCCCTAGAGACCTGCACTGCTCACTCCCTCGCCTCCTCCAAGTCTGGAACAAATGAGACCAACACCAGCCACCGTTCAGTGTTGCTGCTCTTGGCTCTCATATTCCGGGTCCTGTTTTCTTGTTCACCAGCTGGCTTATCACCATGTGACTTGCTATCTGTTTTTCTTGGTTTGCGATTTGGCATTTGTCTTCCCCTTTAGAACATGGGGGAAATTTTAGTCCACTGGTTCATGGTTGGGTCCCCAGAGGCTGAATGAATGTGAAGAGTGAATTAGTGAAGGCCTCCATTAGGCTTCACCTGACCACAATACCAACCTGTGTCACCTTTAAGCCTTTGGTCTTTTTGTAATTGATTACCAAAGGAATTTGGTCAATCTCTTCAATATTCCATAGTCTCATGGTTTGATCCTAAAACAAGTCAATAACAAATCAGCAGTCACAAATGGGTTCATTAGGCTTTGAGGAACCTGGGAAGGGCATTACTGGTGACATGGAGGAGCAAAGGTACAGTGGCCAACTGTCCAGGCTCCTCAGTGACCAGCTACGATCTAGCACTGAAAGGTCATGTCCTGCAAACCCTTCCAAGGATACAAACAGGCTCATTCTCAGAGGCCAGTGTGGAAATTTGCAGGGAGCAAAGAACAAAACCTATATAAGGTTTCCAAAAAAAGAGGAACTGAAAGCAAAACACTGTTGACTTTCAGTGGGGAAGGCATGGCTCATCCATGTCCTACAGCTCTATCACGATCCTGTCCAGCCCTGCCATCACTGATGTTGCCAACTGGGAGTCGCCATTCACCATAATGGGCCATCAGTTGTTACAGAGAAAGGTACAATTTATTGTTCAATGACGTGTTCTATAATCACAAACATCAACTCTGTTTTCTACTTTGCCTGTGGATCAACTATTGGACTTCACAGCATGAGCCCCTGCTGTGTGGTCCATGTGGATTCATAGCAACCCTATAGGACAGAGTAGAGCTGCCCCTTTGAGTTTGAGACTGTAACTCTTTCTACAGGAGTAGAAAGCCCTATCTTTCTCCAAAACAGCGACGAGTGGTTTCGAAATGCTGCCCCTGTGGTTAGCCACCGGTGTATAACCACTACACCATGAGGGCTCCTTGCGTGCATCATGATAATGCTCATATAATTTTTCAACATTGTGGATTCTATTTTTGAAAACTTCAGATAATCAAAGTGGATCAGTTACAAGACCAAGGCCAGCATGACCCATACATACATCATCCCAAAAAAGAGGCTAAAATCTGTAAATCTGTATGTAGGTAATATGATCTTGTGGGGAGAAAATCTTTAGGAATCCACTAAAAAAAGAAAAATGACTAGAATCCATCAACAAGTCCAGCAAGGTTGCAGGATACAAAATCTATACCTAAAGCTGTTGCACAAGACCTGGTTGAAGTGTGCAAGAGTGAAGGTGTCCCTACGAGCGCGCCTGCTCTAAGCCACAGTGTTGTCAATCACCTCACATGCGTGTGGAAGTTGGACACTGAATAAGGCAGACTAGAGAGATTTGCTTTATTTTAATCATGGTGCTGGCGAGGGACGATTAAAGCACTGTGGACTGCCAAAAGGACAAACAAATCTGTCTAGGAAGAAGTATAGCCATAGGGCTCCTTAGAAGCCAGGATGGCAAGACTTTGATTGATGTGCTTTGGGACATAGTGATGCACTTCCAAACTCAGCCACTGAATATACTATGAGCCGCGATTCTTCTTTGGCAAATAGTGTTCGCGTGAGTCAGAATCAACGCCATGGCAGCTGGTTTTATGGTGGGGACGGGGTTGCAAAAGCACGTTTGGAGCTGGCATTTCACACATCATGGATGAGACAGGCAAGGACTTCTAAACCAGGCAAAAGTGTTTTCAGCGCCCCCAAAATACCAATGTGCAAAGAAATGAGAGTAGAAGGCATCCAAATTTGAAAAAAAGTAAAACTCTATGTAGATAACATGATCTAATATGTAGACAATCTTAAAGAATCCACTAGAAAACTGTCAGGACCAATAACGTCCAGTAAGATTACAACATACAAAATCAATACGTAAAAATCAACTGTATTTCTAGCATTTGCAAGGAACAATCCAGAAATAAAATCAAGGACACCATGGAATGTGGTAGAGTAGCTTGCTCGAGGATTCAAGCCCTCCACTGAACAGCTATCGACCTGACAAGAACTACCTGAATGAACCTTTTTGAAACTCTGGAATCCAATGACCCACTTTCAGGATCCAGGAAACAGCTCCATGAAGAAGATGGTTGGATTTATGCGTATTTCAAGTGTTGCTTAAGGCTACCAGCCTCCATGGCAGACAGTCACGAGGATGCCAGCCTCAGTTCCTGCTGTGGGTGCTGGTGCCAAAGTGGGCAAGCAGGATTTGGGCCTCCAGAAAATCAGGGTTATGTGTTCGATTGCTGCTTCTGATGACTGGGAGGCCGGCGCAGTGTTTCAAACTGTGTTTCAGCCCCCATGGAGCTGAAGGGACTCCCAGGATGTTCTCTGTTGCGGGCATTAAAAGAGGTGGCACTTTTTCTTTCTTTCCTTCCATGCACCCAGCCTCCCTTCCCTCTTGTCCTTCCTTCTCCTCTTTCTTGGTTTCTATTATTCCCTCTTTAGGAGCCAGGCATTTAAGATCATTGGCTGACTGCAGAGGTAATGAAACAAACTTCAGTGACCACACATAACAAGGAATACATAATTGGCGAGATTCATTTGGAAAAACTGCACACATAGCCCGAGCACTAAATAAAAACAAACCCGGAAGAATGGGAGAATTCAATCTCTATAATTGCCACAACAGAATACAGAAATTTCTGTCCTAAACAACAGGAAAAACCCACAAAACAGAAAAAAAGAAAGAGAAAAGTATAGTGCAGAGGTTCTCGACCTGTGGGTTATGACCCCTTTGGAGGTAGAATGACCCTTTCACAGCCAGATTCATAACAGTAGCAAAATTACAGTTATAAAGTAGCAACGAAAATGATTTTATGGTTGGGGGGGTCACCACAACATGAGGAAATGTATTAAAGGGTCTCAGCATTAGGAAGGTTGAGAACAACTGGTATAGTCTATTCACAAGATAAAAAGAATTTGATAGCAACCACTCCTGTAGAAGTCCAGGCTTTGGAATTAAGCAAAATGTCCAATCAACTGTTTAAAATATGTTCAATGAGAGATAGCAATGTTGCTGGATTGAAAAACAAAGGAAGGAACCCCACACGTTCCTTGGGAATGGTCTGTAGAAAAGGGGTAGTGTAGAAACAAGGAAGAGCAAGGGAAAAGATGATCTCGTAGAGCTTCCAGAAAACAAGGAATCTGGAGGAGAAAACAATGGGACCAAAAGTTCCAAGGGGAAATGGGAGAGAGGGAAGTGGGGGGAAAGGTAGTGGTGTTAACAAACCCAGGGACAAGGGAACAACAAGTGATCCAAATCAGTGGTGAGGAGGGTGTAGGAGGCCTGGTAGGGCATGATCAAGGGTAATGTAACCAAGAGGAATTGCTGAAACCCTGGTAAGGACTGAGCATGATAGTGGGACAGGAGGAAAGTCAAAGGAAATAGAGGAAAGAGCTGGGAGGCAAAGGGCATTTATAGAGGTCTAGATAAAGACATGTACATACATAAATATATTTATATATGAAGATGGGGAAATAGATCTATATGCATATATTTATAGGTTTAGTATTAAGGTAGCAGAAGGACTTTAGGTCTCCACTCAAGTGCTGCCTCAATGCAAGAAAACTTTCTTCTATTAAATTGGCATTCTATGATACTCACCTTCCCTACACAACCACTGAAGACAAAACGGGTAAATAAGCAAATGTAGTGAAGAATGCTGATGGTCTTGTCTATCAAAAGATATAGCGTCTGAGGTCTTAAAGGCTTGAAGGTAAACAAGCGGCCATCTAGCTCAGAAGCAACAAAGCCCATATGGAAGAAGCACACCAGTCTGTGTGATCACGAGGTGCCGAAGGGATCAGTTATCAGGCATCAAAGAACAAAAAATCATATCATTGTGTGCTCACCTCCATCATACAATCACTGAAGACAAATGGGTGCATAAGTAAATGTGGTGAAGAAAGTTGATGGTGCCTGGCTATCAAAAGATATAACATCTGGGGTCTTCAAGGCTTGAAGCTAAACAAGTGGCCATCTAGCTCAGAAGCAACAAAGCCCATATGGAAGAAGCACATCAGTTGGTGTGATCACAAGGTGTTGAAGGGATCAGGTATCAGGCATCATCAGAAGAAAAAAATCTTACCATAGTGAATGAGGTGGGGAGTGCGGAGTGGAGACCCAAAGCCCATTTGTAGACCACTGGACATCCCTTACAGCATCTTGGGGAGGAGACGAGCCAGTCAGGGTGCGATGTAGCAACGATGAAAAATACAACTTTCCTCTAGTTCCTAAATGCTTTCTCCCCTTCCCCTCCCACTATCATGATCCCAGTTCTACCTTGCAAGTCTGGCTAGACCAGAGGATGTACACTGGTACAGATAGGAACTGGAAACACAGGGAATCCAAGGTGGATGATCCCTTCAGGACCAGTGGTGTGAGTGGCGATACTGGGAGGGTAGAGGGAGGGTGGTTTGGAAAGGGGGAATCAATTACAAGGATCTACATGTGACCTCCTCCCTGGGAGATAGGCAACAGAAAAGTGGGTGAAGGGAGACGTCGGACAGGGCAAGATATGACAAAATAATAATTTATAAATTACCAAGGGTTAATGAGGGAGGGGAGAGCAGGGAGGGAGGGGAAAAATGAGGAGCTGATGCCAGGGGCTTAAGTGGAGAGCAAATGTTTTGAGAATGATGAGGGCAATGAATGTACAAATGTGCTTCTCACAATTGATGTATGGATGGATTATGATAAGAGTTGTATGAGCACCAAATAAAATTATTAATATATATAATATTTAAATGGATTTTTTCATGTTTTAGGAATATCACAACTTGATATGGATTTGTCTAAGTTTGTCAAAAACATTCATTATTACAATTCAATTTATATTTTAAAAAGCAGAAGAAATCATGAGAAAAGGGAAGCCAAGTTAAACAGAACTTTCTCAATTTCTTTACTGAAACTTTAACTTACTTAAAATTCAACTTTAACTTCACAAGTTGAAATTACCTCTAAGCTTTAAAACCATTTTCCCTGAGAACGGAATTTAAATTATGATGATAACCAACGTGTTTCATAGTGTTTTAAAATCATAGCTGTTTTAAGCACGTGTAGCCTCTATGACTTATTTATAGTGCTAAAGGAGCTGTTTGACAAGCAGCTGGTCTAGCAAGACAGATTTGTAGATTAAATGTGGATGGACACTTTTGGAGAGCTGGGAAGGAATATTCCTACTAATATAAAAACCTATTGTTGTGAATCAGTAAAATTCTACGTAAACTTTGCCCAAATATTGCTATTGAGAGGGCATTGAACTTGATGTCATCACATAATCAGTGTTGCTTGGAACTGGAAGGACCAGAGCTTTGAATTAAAGTGAATTGTGGCCACTACATAAAGAAGAATGGCCTAGTCTTTGAGCAATTCAGAGATGTACCACTGGGAAAGGAAGTACCGTGCTGTGAGGAGGCCTAGGGCGCTGTTGGGTACGTGCTGCACAGCCAGCCACAGGACTGGTGGCTCACCTGCACCCGGGGAAGGCGATGAGGCTCTCTGCTCCTGTCTCCAGGGCTGCTGTGAGTCAGAATTGGAGGCAGTGGGCTTTTGAATTGTATTATAGGCAGAAAGAAACTGCCCGTGTTGGTGTTGTAATGAACTATAAGTAAAATATATATGTTTTATTGCACATTGGGCTGCTAACCAAAAGGTCAGCATTTTGAAACCACCAGCTGCTCCAAGGGAAAAAGATAAGGCATTCTACTCCCATAAATAGTTACACTCTTTACAAGGAAGCAGTTTTTCCTATACAATCACTATGAGTCAGAATTAACTCGTTGGCAGTGAGTTTGTTTTTGTCTTTTTTGTTATTGCATCTATGTTCTCATTAAAATTCATATATTTTATATCTTTAAAAATACAATAAATTCTAAAAAATGAAATGGCCAATAAAATGTTCAAGTAAAAGTAAGTTGCTATTACAGAGGACAAAAAGAAACATTATAAAATGTTATGATTATGATATTGAATTTTTAATATATTTCTCATTTATTTCACTGGTCCTGATAGTTACTGCTAATTATTACTATTTGCAACTCTTAACTGGTGCTGTTGTTATTTTGTTTCAATAATAGCATTGATGTAACAGAAAAGTAGAAAACACACAATAGAATCTAATTTCAAATAAGCACCTATTTTTCATATTCTTATGTTAAAGTAACAACACATAAGCATAGAATTAGTTTTTGGTTGTTATTATGTTTTTTGTTTTGCTTAGTAAAGTTGTGTTCCATGTTGACATTCTAAAAAGTTGGTCATGTGCAGAGACTTGTCCACAGTCTTACATACCTAGAAAGCTCAAATCTTGAGAGAGACTCAAGGAAAGGCGGAGAATGTTGACTCCCTGCCCCAGGTGCTCATACTTGGAGCACAGCCATCATGTGCCATTGAGACAGGAATCTCCTTCCCCTCCTCCACCACCACCCCTGGAACCTTGGCATGGCCTCTGCTTTGCCCTTGAATCAGTACTCTCCTTTCAAGGCCCTCTCTGTGTTTCACCAGTCTGAATAGGCCCTTGTGCCCACCAAACTCAAATATCAGTGGTGCCAACATAGAAATCTCTGGCAGCTCCTCATAGGAGATGATGGAAGGACTTGCTCCTTGCTCTCTCAGGCAACACCCTGAAAGGAGGTGACCTAGTCAAATTGAACCTGCCCAGAAATTTTACTTGGCAATAACCTATTTGTTACCACTAGTTCTGAAAAAAGGCAACTGATTTTAAGTCCTTCAGAAGCTGACCACTTTTACCTTTGAAGCAGACAGGATCCATTTCTTGTTGTTGCTAATGGCAACATCCATCACCCAATCATTATGGCCCTGGTGGAAAAATAAAATTTTAACAGTGAATTAGAAAGCATGCCTTTATAATTACAACAAAAGTCAGGAACCCCATGTTGCTTACATTTAAGTAAAAGGAATTAATTGTACTACCTGTTTCCATCAACAATATTTAAGGTGGAATACAAAATAAAAGGGCTTGTGATTCATGTGTATGTCATGGTAATGTGTGTGGAGTTTAGCCTGTCAATCAGGTCACAGCCAATGACACTTCTTTGTGGGTGTGACCTAATCATGAAGATTCTGGGAACTTCCTCTCTTTTTTTCCTGGGAGGAGGGCCACACTCTCTCTCTGCTTCACCTAACTGCCAAGGAGACACACTCAAGAGCTAGAGGAGCCATATAGAGATGCTTCCACCACCACTGGATCCACAAGACTTTTCACCCACCAGCCTGTGATCTTCCTTCATTCCGCATCATTGCATGTGTTGGTGAGTCTAAAGAGGAATTTATACACTAGCATTTGACATATGGGCTAATATCAGATCTGGACTGGGCTGGGATGTTTTCTCAATATACAATTGATCTTTGATATAAAGCTCTGTCCTATATATATATATATGAAAGTCCCTGGATTTGCTTCTCTAGTAAACTCGGTCTAACACACACACATTAATTTTTTTAAATTTGATTTTAATCCTTTTTGTAGGAGTCTCAAATCCCCCTCAAGAGATGAAAGGACGTGTGCCTTGGATAAATACTCTGTAGCATCTTGGAAAACAAGGATGCTACTCTGAGAACTAATGTGTGCCTGACCCAAGCCATGTTATTTTCAATCAACCACCTCAAATGCATGTGAAAGTTGGACATTAAATAAGGAAGAGGAATCGGTGTATTTGGTTGCATTGTGGTGCTAGTGAAGGAAACTGAAAGTCCCATGGACGGCCAAAGGGAAAAACGCCTCTCCTGGAAGAAATAACAGTGAGAGGACTTCTTAGAGGAAAGGATGATGACACTTGGTCTTACGGACTCGGGGCATGTCAGGAGAGATCAGTCCCTGAGAAAGGACACAGGCCAGGTAAGATAGAGAGGCAGCAGGAAAGAGAGAGGCGTGGAAGGGATGGATTGACACAGTGACTGCACAATGGGCTCAAGCTTGAGACTACTTGCGAGAATGCTGCAGGGCCAGGTAGGGTTTCATTCTGTGGTGCACAGGGTGGCTATGTGTCAGAACAGACTCGGTGGAACGTATCACACACAACCACTTTATACAGACCCCAGATAAGCAAAAGACTACCAAAGATGAAGACGGAGCAGGAGACCTCTTACTTCTCCATTTCAAAACCCACAAAGCCACTGCAGTTAGAACGGTCTGGAACTAGTGCAACGGTAGATGCGTGCACCGATGGAATAGAATGATGAGCTTATAGGTCAAATACCCACCTTCAGAAAGTTGAAACATGTTAAATGTGGAAGAGATAGTCTCTTATGGTGCTGGAAATATTGGATATCTATTTGTGAAAGAATTAAATGGAACCCTAATCTCCTACCATCCACAAAATGAATACAAGATCAATCAAAGACCTAGAAGTAAAATCTAGAACTTTAATAAACATGAATTTAAAAAATAAGAACAAGCTTGGGGGCCCTAATACATAGCATAAATCCACTATAAAATATCATGGAAACACATACAAAGAGATCAAGATAAAATAAATTACTGGGGTTAGAGACAAATATGCATCAAATATCTCACAAAACAACTAAAAGGAGAACCCTCACACTGTGAGGTGGGTGGGTGGTGGAATACCAGTGATATATGCAACAGGGGACTAATCTCAAAAATGTATAGAAAAATTTGACACCTCAACAAGAAAAGGACAAATAATGAACGAAGACATTCAGGCAGCCAACAAACCTGTCTCACAGTCATTAGCCGTTCTAGAGTCACAAATCAAAACAGCAGCCAAACCCCACCTCACGCAGGATTAATAGCAAAGTAAAAAACAAACAAAGAAGCATAACAAATGCTGATGAGAAAGCAGAGCAACTGGAACCCTCAGGCACTGCTGGCAGGACTATAAAATGATGCAGCTACTATGGACCTTCCTCACAAAGTTAGGAGAGCAATGCCATGCGACCCAACATCCCCCTACTCGGTACATATCCTCGAGAAATAAGAGTCATGACACGAATACATGTGTGCACACCCATGTTCATCATCGCAGTGGTCACAATAGCAAAGAGATAGAAACAACCCACATGCCCGTCAGTGGAAGGATGGATTTAAAACAAAACAATAACTTTACTATGCACACCACACACACAATGGAATACTATAAAATGCTAGAGTATAATGAGGAATCTGCAAAACACGTCATAACATGAATGGACTTGGAGGACATTATGCTGAATAAAATAAATCAAGCACAAAAGAAAAAGTATTATATGAGACCACTAGTATGTATATAAAAAGAAAGGTTATCACAGGAAAAAATGTATTTGATAGTTACCAGGGAAGGGAGGAAGGGGAAGTCATGAGCTAGAGGGTAGATAAGTGTTGGTTGGCTTGAGTGAAGGGCTGGCAGTACACAATATGAGGGAGCAGGGAAATAGCAGAGGCAGGGGAAGACGGAGGTTTGCAAGAGTTAAAGGCAACAGAGGCAAAGACTGTAATAGATACAATCCTATAACAGTGAGTAGATGCTTGGATAGACATGCAGGCTGAGCAGGTATGAGAGCGAGAGTAAGAATAGACTCACAATTTATAAAGGTCTAAATAAAGGCATGTAAATATGTAAATATATTTCTATAGGATGGTGGGGAAATAGACCTATGTGCATATATTTATAGGTTTAGTATTAAGGCAGCAGATGGACATTGGACTTCCACTCAAGTACTTACTCAATGCAAGAACACTTTGTTCTAGTAAATGGCATTCCATGATGCACTCCTACCAGACACGATTGCTGAAGACAAATATGTGCATAAGCAAATGTGGTGAAGAAAGCTGTTGGTGTCTGGCTATCAAAAGATATAGCATCTGGGGTCTTAAAGGCTTGCAGGTAAACAAGCAGCCATCCAGCTCAGAAGCATCAAAGCCCAAGGGAAGAAGCACACCAGCCTGTGTGACCACAAGGTGTCGAAGGGATCAGGTATCAGGCACCGAAGAACAAAAACCATATCATTGTAAATAAGGGTGAGTGCAAAATATAGACCCAAAGCCCATCTGTAGGCAACTGGACACCCCTTACTGAGGGGTCACAGGGAGGAGACAAGCCAGTCAGCTTTCAGGGTAGAAATAATGAAACATACAACTTTCCTCTACTTCTAAATGCTTCCTCCCCCCACTATCATGATCCCAATTCTACCTTACAGGTCTGGCTAGACCAGGGGAAGTACACTGGTACAGATAGGAACTGGAAACACAGGGAATCCAGGACAGATGATCCCTTCAAGACCAGTGGTGAGAGTGCCGGTACCTGGAAGGTGGAGGGAAATTAGAGTGGAAAGGGGGAACAGGTTACAAGGATCTACATATAACCTCCTCTCTTAGGGATGGACAACAGAAAAGTGGGTGAAGGGAGACGTTGGATAGTGTAAGATATGACAAAATAATAATTTATAAATTATCAAGGGGTCATGAGGGGGAGAGGAGGGAAGGGGCAAAATGAGGAGCTGATATTAAGGGCTTAAGTAGAAAGCAAATGTTTTGAGGGTGATGATGGCAACAAATGTACAAATGTGCTCGACACAATGGATGTATGTACAGATTGTGATAAGAATTGTATGAGCCCCCTATAAAATGATTTTTAAAAAACAAACAAAAAGAATAGACCCACAGAGTTATATAGCAAGGTCAATTGGCATATCATAGTTCAAAGAGATGGCGTTCTAAATCCTATTTTGGCGAGTAGCAATTGGCATTTTAAAAGCTTGTGAGCTGCCGTCTAAGTTAAGGTACGGCTATGGGTCACTCTCCATCCAGGAAAGAAAGACGAAAAGCAAGATGCATAGAAATCATCAGTCCAACGGACCATGGACCATGCAAACATCAGTTTCTACACCCTGAGACCAGAAGAACTACATAGTGCCCAGCTACCACTACCAACTTCTCTCCAAAGGATTGCCTCAAGGTCCTGGATAGAATGGGAGAAACTGTGGAACGGAACTCAAAATCATCAAAGAGATTACCGTAGGTTTACTGGTCAACTAGAGACTGGTGGCGCCCCCAAGGCTATGGCCCTTACCCTCCAGGTACTGAATTGAACTTACTTGCACATCAGAATAATCAACCAGTTAAGACCAAGGAGCAGCATTTACCTAAGAACAAAGTTCCGGAGGTTAGGAAAGGAGGAGGAATGGAATAAGGAAATACTAGGAGGAAGTGGGGTATATGACAGAATCCCAATTGAGGGAACTACAATGGATGAGTTGAATCAGAATATACATGAATTGTTAAAAGTAAAAGTATGGCCTGCTCTGTAAAACTTCACCTCATTCACAATAAAAACCTTAAAAAAAATCATTAGATCCTCAGATGACCAGCTCATCTCTCTCAGAGGAGACATTCTGTCTTCTAGAAACAGCACACATATGAATGAGCAAGTCTGGGTTGCAAGTAACTGAGAACTCTTCCACTGTGCCACCCCTCCACCCCCACCCCCCTCATACCCGCTGCCATCCAGACAATCCCCACTAAGAGCAATCCTGTACAGCGTTTCCAAGGTTATAAATCTTCATGGAAGCAGGTAGCCTCACCTTTCTCGATGGAGTGGCAGGTGGGTTTGCACCACGAACCTAGCCCAGAATACCACAGGAGCTCCAGCCACTAAAGCGTAAGCAAATTACCCCCTGCCCTTCTGGTCAAAAGGAGTTTGCAGGAGATGCAAGTAACTGCACATGCTGGTTCCAACACCTCATGATGTCAGGGCTCTGCGTCAACATCTTTATCGTTCTTTTGACTTCTCCCCTGGAAAGAGGTGGGAGGTGAGTCGATGTGGTGAGGTAGGAAGAGAAAGAGCAAGAGAGCAAAGATGCTCTGATTCGGGAACAATAAGATACGAGATTGGAAAACAAAGAGAAGGAAGAAAAAAGAAGTGGAAACAGGAAAACCTAATAGTGGTACAAACTGACTTTTACACACAGGAAGGGTTAACATTCAGCTTTAAGAGGTTTGCTTTGTTGTGATGTAAACCCAGACTCTCGGGAAAGATGACTCAGACAGTCTGGGCTCCAGGGACCTGAGCTTTGGGGCACCCAAAGGGACTTATTATACATTTGGGCCAAGGATCATAGAGAAACCAAGAGTCCTAGATGGAAGAATTCAGAGCGAGAGGTGACCGACCATGAGATGGCAAGACCCAGGAGGATGCAGAAATCTAGCTGTGGAACAGGGGTCAGGCCTAGCTATCTTTTGGGGCATGCAAGCCCACTAAGTACAGATAAAGACATATGTCACAGGAAGGGGTTGCACTATAGGTAATACAGTAATGAGAGGGGGTGGTCTAGGGACATACACGCAATAGGAAGAGGAGGGATTGGGGGTATACATGTGACAAGACAGTGGATCCTAGATTTAGGATGGCAGCTTAGCTTTGACCTGTTCTCTGGATCTCCATAGGAAGCATTATCAGTAGGGTGTAAACCCCACCTACTGGAACCAAATAGATGACTCGAGGCCTGTCCTTTGTTCCCAGCAGCAGGGAGCAGGCCCACCCTTGGTCTGGTGGCTGTGTCTTCAGGGAGGATGTCTGTAAGCACCTGACCTCCCCCCACAATGATGCCCCATCATTTTGACGGCCCATAGTTTTCTATTAGGGCATCTGTCCCACATAATATCTGCTATTCATGAGCGTCCTCCCATCTCTGGGTCCAGGTACTTGGTGCTCCGTCTCCATGAAATGCCCTTCCTCAGGACCCTCACGCATCCACTTCCTCCTTGCTACTCCGTTCTCAGCTCAAATGCTGCCTTCTCTTTTAAGGCCCTCCCTGTTCACACCCCCTGGCACCTGCTGCTAGCTCTACACCCGGTGGGTTTGTTGGGTAGCTCTAGCGTAGGGCTGGGGGATGTCCGTTAACGCATGCCCAGAGAGCCAAGCACGGGAACAAGGATTGGCGCACTGCGCATGCTCAGAGGCTCAGGTTTCCCGCAGGTGGGCATGGTTGGGCGCTAAACCTGGATTGGCCCACCTGGGCTAGGTGAATGCAATTCAGCCAATGGGGTCGATCAGGGGTCATCCACCACGCCTCCCTGTGGAATCCTTGAAAAGGCAGGAGCCCAGAGTGGAGACAGACTTTGTCTGTGTGACGCTGAGCAGTCTCTGCCAGGCTGCATGGTCGGGAGGAGTCCTATGGGTGCCGTGTAAACCTGAAACTTCTTCTAACTCTCATAAAACTCACTTGGATCACGAGCCAGGCTTCGGCGTGAATTCTTTCTCATGCGGGGCCAAGGACCGAGGTATAGATCTAGCTCCAGAGAGATCTAACAGGTTCCTCCATGTCTCATCATTGAGGATGAATAGTTTGCTGGTTTCTGTCCCTCTGCATATATGTGTTGGCTCCATTAGTGGGGCATCTCAGTCTGCCTCACCACCACTCCACCACCACTCTGGAGAGCTACTTAGTGCTGTACCCATGTCCATCTGATCCATTCCTACCTTCAAGTAGAACTTCCGGCAGCCTTCTCCCACATCCCAAATAGCCACCGTCTTGTCATAACCTCCAGACACGAGGAAAGAGGCTGCAACACAAAAAGGGGCTTTAGGAGGGCGGTCTTCCCCAGCCACGTGCTTCCTCCTCTGGTCAAACTGAAATGGGCTGAAGCTGTGCTGCCAAGGGCCCCGTGGCTCAATCGGAGGACAGTGAGGCCCCTTCCTGGGTGCCTCCATGGGCCCCAACCAGACATGGTATCTCAGCCCAATACAGCCAAGGAGAGAAGCGGGAGGGGTAGTGGAGTTGTAAGGCTGGCCCAGACATCAGATGGCATTTAACGAGGAAAATTTGTTCCAAGGTGCCCTGGTATTTCTCCAAATTAGCCTTGATTCTGTATGTACTAGCTGGGGATCAGCCCTCTCTCTCACTTCCCCAAACACAAAACAAGCCCCACTCACAGCTAAAGGAAGTATGACTTTTGGCTCTGGGTGCAAAGAACAATCATCGCAGGTTCTTTCACTGTTGCTGGACGCCCATGGCAGCTGCCTGTCATTGTTCCTGTTCACATCCATAGCCTCTCTCACTTAGCAGTTTCCTGGGGGAAACCAACCCTCGCCTACATTCAGCCCCCTTGCTCTGGAGGAGATGATCCCAACCCCTAGCTCTCAGGGGATGTGAGTCAGCCAGACCCGGAGCCCTTAAGCCCCTGCTAAAGTGCGATAGGCATGTGGCCCAAGTGAAGTCAATGGGTGTCTTCCTCAGAAACTGTACTGGCACCATCTGAAGCGGCCGGGGTGGATCCTCAGCCATCTTTGCCTTCTTGAAGAGAGAACCCAGTGTAAGAGGAAAGCTGAGCTGAGGGACAGAAAGAGTTGAGTTCCTGACCGTGTTTGTATGTCTCTAACCAACCATGCTGAAGCCAGACCTACTCCTGGACTCTGCCATCACGCTATTGTTAGGAGTTATTGAATAGCTTCTGATGAATATTGACGCTATGTGCAATCAATGAAACACTGCCTGGTCCTGCACCATCCTCATAATTGTTCCTTATGTTCGGGCCACTGCTGCGGCCACTCTACCAATTCATCTATCTCATGAAGGCTCTCCTTGATTGCCTCCCTCTGCTTTACCAAGCCTATCGTCCTCTCCAGGGGTCGGTCTCTCCTAATAATGTCCCTCCTGATAGCATGTCCCAAGCACGTAAGTTGAGATTTTGCCAACCAGAGTTCTAAGGAAAATCTTGGTGTCCTTCCAAGAAACATTAGTTCCTTCTGGCAGTTCACGATCCATTCAGCATTCTTCGCCAATGCCGTCTTTAGAGGATCCCATTCTCTGATCTTCCTTCTTCATGGTCCAGCTTTCCAAAGCATACGAGGCAATGGACAACTCAACCCCTGGGTTGGGTCAAGAGCACATTGGTCTTTAAAGTAACAACTTTGCTTTTTAATACTTTAAATTAGTCTTTGGCGGCGGATTTGCTCAGAGCAGCACATCATTTGGTTTCCTGACAGCTATGCGTATGGAAGGAGTTGTGGATCCCAGTAAATGAAATCCTTGACAGCTGCAGTCTATTCTCCATTATGTCGTGATATCACTTCTTGGTCCAGCCGTAAGGAGGGTTTGCTATCCTAATGTTCAGGTGTAATCTGTAGTGAAGGCGGTGGCCGCCACGCTTCATCACTTAATAATTTAAGTCCTCATCCCTTTGAGCCAGCAAAACTGTATCTTCTGCATATTTCAGGTGATTCACGAATCTTCTAATGCCTTTGCAAAGTCAATAAAATACAGATAAGCATCTTTCTTGTATGTTCTGCTCTCAGCCACAATCTGTCTGGCATCAGCAATGATATCCCATGCTCCACATTGTCTTCTGAACCCAAACTGGGTTCTGGCAGTTCCCTGATGTCCTGCTACAACCATTTTAAATTATCTTCACCCAAGTTTACTTGCATGTGCTATTAATGATATTGTCTAATAATTTCCTATGTGTTATATTTCATTTTTTGGATGACTTCCACTTTTCCTAGATTTATACTTCATACATTCTGATGTGATTATGAAAGTTTACAACGGTTTCTTCTCATTTTGAGTCCTGCCACATCTGCAAAGGAAGGTCCTGAAAGCTTTACTCTGTCAAGGCCATTAATATGTTGATTCTGCCTTGAGAAGGCAGCTCTTCCCAGGTATTATTTTTAGTGTCTTCCAACATAAGGAACTTATCTTCTGGCACGATACCAGGCAACGTCCCACTAACATGCACAAGATTTACACTGGCCTTCCCCCCCCCCACCCCCAAGACTACATCAGTAGGTCCCCTTCTTCCTTGTCTAGCTTAGTCTGGAAGCGCCACAGAAGCCTGTCCAAATGTCTCTGGAGCCACTTGAAATAATGGCGGCATAGCTTTCAGCATCGCAGCGCCATGCAAGCCGCCACCGTGCAAAAGACTGACAAGCAAGCAGCATCACCGGCGCCAACAAATTCCTTTTGTTGCTTAAGGCGTGCTGCGTTAGTCCCTGTCGCCTGTAAGCAGATGTCTGCTGATGGAGCTCCCTCCTGACTCTTTGTTCTCGTGGAAATTCATCTCCGTTCATTGCTGGTGTCTTCGGAAAGCGCCTTACTGTATCTTATTGCACTGGGGAAAGTGCAGCTGCAAACATGGTGAGACTCGCTGTCCCAGCCCTCCCACGGTCGCCACGTCCTCCCCCAGGCTAGGTGCTCGCTCACCGTCTCTGGTGAAGCAGCAGGAGCTCACGGAACCTTCGTGGCCCTGCATCAGAGTCACACAGGCCCCTTGGCTTCGGAACTCCCCTGTATGGACGTTCCATATTTTCAAGGTCTTATCCCACGAGCTTGTGCAGAGGAAATGGCCGCTGAAGGTGAAACAGCAGTTTGAAATTAGATTGTTATGTGCCCTGAAACACAGATGGAAGGAGAGCATGGATGAGCACTTCACAACTGGGGCATCTGCGGGGGTTCGTGACAGCAATGCGAGGGAGGGGAGGGGGGTTGAGTCTGATCTCAGGTCACCCAAGGGGAATATTCCTTTGGGTCGCGACATCCCAAGGCCCAGGTGTTCATTTCAGCTGACTACAGCACAGTATCATAGACTTTACCAACCTCTGCAGCTTTGACTAACTCTTGGTTGTGGGAGGGCTGTCTTTTGGACTGCATGATGTTTAGCAGCGGAGCCACCTCCATTTATGATAACTAAGCATGTCTTCAGATCTTATCACGTGCCTACTGGGGGTACACATTGCCCCTAGTTGAAAACCATTGCACTGAGTTTTGAAGAAAAAAATAGCTTAATTGAAAAAAAAAAATCCATCAGTGGCAGTTGATGGACTAACAAACCTTTTCGGGTTTGGTGTTGGATCACAATACAAAGGGGTTCTCTCCTTCTTGGCCAGAAAAATGAACCTACAGATTCAAGAAGCTGGGTGTACCCCACACAGACAAAGCCAAAGACATTTACACCAAGACACAGCATAATTAAACATCTGACAGTGGGACACACACACACACACACACCTTGAAAACAATGAGAGACAAATGGTACCTTACGTACAGATAGGGCATAAGCCATTCACACGGCAGCACATTTCTCATAGAAACCAGGGAGGCCAGAAGGAAGTAACACATTTGCAATTTTCAAGTGCTGAAACATGAAGATCTAATTGTCCCTCTAGATTTCTTTTGTTTGTTTGATTTTATTTATTTATTTTTAATCATTTTCTTGGGGGCCCATACAACGCCCATCACAATCCATACGCACATCAATTGTGTAAAGCACATTTGTACATTTGTTGCCCTCATCGTTCTCAGAACATTAGCTTTCTACATAAGCCCCTGGCATCAGCTCCTCATTTTTATCCCCTTCCTGCCTGCTCCCCACTCCCTCATGAACCCTTGATAATTTATCAATTATTTTGTCATATCTTACACTGTCTGATGTCTCCCTTCACTCACTTTCCTGTTGTCTGGTCCCCCAGGGAGGAGGTCACATGTAGATCCCTGTAATCGGATCACCCTTTCCACCCTACCAACCCTTCAGTCCCTCTAGAGTTCTATCTCCTACAAATTTATCTATCAGGATTTAAGAGGAAACCAAGACATTTTCCCAGGGAAGGAAAACTAAGAGAGTGTATCTGCTTCAGACCTAACGAAAAGAGGGCTAAACAAGCTTATCCGAACAGAAGGGAAACAGAGAGGAGCACCCGGAGAATACCAGGAAGGAAGAACTCTCAGCGCACAAGAACATGGCTGGAAAGATGTCCCTTCTCCTTTTGAGTCTTCTAAATCAGGTGTAATGGTTTTAAAAACGACCATGAAATTCACAAATCCACTAATTACAAATTTCCCAAAAGCTAGCACGGTCAGCGATATAATTTGCAGGTCTCAATGCAAAAGTAAGACATGCAGCCCTTGGTAAAGAAAGATTAGGAATTTCCCAACTTGGGTAGCAGATGATAAACCCAGCAGGGCACCTTCGAGCGTGGGAGCCTGCGTGACCATGCGGGCCGTGCACCCGAAGCCAGTTCTGGGCTGCACCCTGGTGATTTCAGGCAGCAATGCTTTCTGGTTAAGAGCTACAATTCCAGAGAAATAAAAAATTCGGGTAAATAACACATTGAAAAGCGTCCAACATGCCTTTGGATGTTTCTCATATTTACCTTGTCCATTACCAGTGGTCCAAGCTGTGTCCACCTTTCCCGCCTCCTCTTCTCTCATTCCCACAACCCAATGGTTCTAAGGAGCATTGACCAGGCTCTCTGTGGTGGCGAGAGCTGCGCTCCACCACTGCCCCTCCTTCTGGGGCATCTCATGTGGACCTAGATGTTCATGGAAGTCCCTCTCCCGTAACACTCACCGTGGAGCCATGTATTATCTTACCCGATCCTCACACCAGCCTCATGAGTGTACCCTTGCACCATGGGAGAGGGTCTTTGTACTGCATAGAGCTTTCATTGGCTGATTTCCTGGCAGTAAATCTCAAGCCCATCTCAGGCAGGAAACTCCACTGAAACTTGTTCAGCCTCAAAATGACATTCGAGCTGCCACGTAGGAACCCCACCTTTCCAACATCTCCCACATGGAAAGTGAGATTCTTCCACCAAATCTCCATGGCCTTGCCCACCCATCCCACCGCCATGAGTGGGCACCACTGTTTTCTTAGCTTGCAAATGATGAAACTAAGGACCCAGATCACACAGCTAGTGAGTGGTGAATCCTGCACGGACATCTCAGCTTTCTGGGAAAGGCTGGCACAGGCCACAGCTGGGTGGGTCAGGCATGGGGACACGGTGTGTCCATATTCTGGGCTCTTGCCTCAAGGTCTGTTGGAGAAGGGCTGCCCCACCGCAAGGCCCCAAATCATCAGGTGTTCCTATGTATCAGGAGGTGCTGGCAATTCACGCTTTGTAGGAGCTCCACACAGCGTTCTCCAGTGTTGGCTCACCTTAGAACAAATGTATCTGACACCCAGCCTCGCCCACAGGCCACACTTGGTAATTTCCCTGTGACCTGCCTGCCTCCTTCCCTTTGCCCTTCTCCAGGCTCCTAGAAGGCCCCGAAGATGCCTCCATGTGGATGCTGGCTCACAGGCCAATGGTTTAAGGATGTGCATGTGGGGGGCCAGGAGGGAACACCAGGAACACTCTGCCCCCTTCTCACTTCCTGATGGTGAGCAGCGTGGCCTGGGATGTAACATCCAAGATCTTGACGGTTCTGTCCGCTGAGACGGAGGCCACCTTTCGGCTGTCATAGTCAAAGCAGCATGATGTGATTAACCTTTCGTGGTGATCTGAGACAGAGAAAAAGTGACTCATGGGAAAGTAAAAGGAAATAGAGGAAAGAGCAAGGGGCATTTATAGAGGTCTAAATACAGGTATGTACATATGCAAATATGGGTATATATAACGACAGGGAACTAGATCTATGTACATATTTATATGTTAAGTAGTAAGGTAGCAGACATACATTTGGTCTCTACTCAAGTTCTCCCTCAATGCAAGAACACTTTGTTCTAATAACCCAGCATTCTGTGATGCTCACCTTCCTGACATGATCGCTGAAGACAAAATGGGTGCTGCTTAAGCAAATGTGGTAAAGAAAGCTGATGGTGTCCAGCTATCAAAAGATATAGCATCTGGGCCTTAAAGGATGGAAGATAAACCAGCAACCATCTAGCTGAAAAGCAACAAAGTCCGCATGGAAGAAGCACACCAGCCTGTGTGATCATGAGGAGTCGATGGGATCAAGTATCAGACATCAAAGACCCAGAACAAAAAATTATATCAATGTGAATGAGAGGGAGGGTAGAGTGGAGATCCAAAGCCCATCTTTAGACAATTGGACATCCCCTCACAGAAGTGTCACAAAGAATGTACGAGCGAAATAGGGTGCAGTCTAGCACTGATGAAACATACAACTTTCCTCTATTTCTTTAACGCCTCCTCCCACCATCCCCCCTGCGACTATCATGACCCCAATTCTACCTTACAAATCCGGCTAGACCAGAGCATATACATGGGTACAGATAAGAGCTGGCAACACAGGAAATCCAGGACAGATAAACCCCTCAGAACCAATAATGAGAGTAGCAATGCCAGGAGGGGAAGGGGAAGGTGGGGGAGAAAGAGGGAACCAATCACAATGATCTACAAATAATCCCCTCCCGGGGAGTGAACAACAGAAAAGTGGGTGAAAGGAGACATAGGTCAGTGTAAGACATGGAAAAT
This sequence comes from Tenrec ecaudatus, assembly GCF_050624435.1. NCBI lineage: Eukaryota > Metazoa > Chordata > Mammalia > Afrosoricida > Tenrecidae > Tenrec > Tenrec ecaudatus. The sequence goes on from NC_134547.1 coordinate 29,018,494, forward strand.
TAATAATAATTTATAAATTATCAATAGTTCATGAGGGAGGGAGGGGGGGTGGGGAGAAATGAGCTGATACCAAGGGCTCAAGCAGAACGAAAATGTTTTGAGAATGACAATGGCAACATATGTACAGATGTGCTTGACACAATGAATGTATATATGGATTGTTATGAGTTGTAAAATGATTAAATAATAATATTTTTAAAGAAAAATAAAAATAGAATGATTGACCATAAAAAAAGAACCCTGCGACTGTGACCCTTAGGTACCCTTCAGGTCTGGAACTGAACGTATAAGGGGAATAATCACCACGGGGGAATAACCAACCACTCAAGATGCAAACGGCACCATTTACCCAAAGACAGGCTCACAAGGGTTAGGGAAGCCAGGGATAGAAACAGGAATCGGGGGAAACAGGGTGTTGTGGGGATTGCTATCAGGGAGATGAAACAAAATGTGTGTGGATTGTTGAATGGAAACAGTTCTGTTCTGAAAACCTTCACCCAATTCACAATAAAACATTAACAAAGGAAAAAGAAAAGACCGACTCTTGGCCACATGAGTTTACAAAGGAACAGTGAGTGCTTCTTCATGTTTCACAAGCAAGAGACTGAATAGAATCTGAGGAAAATCCATCTTGGGTACCTGTCTCTGCTTGTATTACATCAATCTGTGTCTCAGCCTGAATGATGTGACTTGTACAATTACCACTTCATCCCCTAAAACAGTGGTTCCCAACCTTCCTAATGCTAAAACCCTTTCATACATTTCCTCAGGTTGTGGTGACCCCCAACCATAAAATTATTTTCATTGCCACTTCATAACTGTAAATTTGTTACTGTTATGAATCATAATGTAAGTATCTCATATGCAGGATGTATTTTCATTGATACAAAATGAACATAACCACAGCTGAATATAAAAAGACTGATCAGCATCCAGATTAAGTTCCCATGGTACAGATTTTTTTTTGCAGTGATGATTTTACATTTACCCAATAATTAAAATTCCTAAAGTGTCATTTTACCTCTAATACTGCTACTTTCAACACAGTAGCTGCTTTTAACAGAGTAACTGCTTTCTACACAGTAGCTGCTCTTTAGACATGTGTGACTGGTCTGCATAAGTACATTATGGTGCCAACCCTGTCACATACACCTGTATTTGTCTGAGGTGTGTGTGATGGAGCTAGCGTGATGATATCATCATGCCAGGTACTCATATATGAGTGTATCTGCATGGGGGAAGACCCGCCTGGAGACAGATAGAGGAGCAGTGTCTCGGTTCCTAAGACCATTGGAAATATGTGTTTTCTGATGGTCTAAGGCAACCCCTGTGAAAGGGTCGTTCAAGCCCTGTGACAGGTAAGTTTATTGTGCCAACATGGCCAATGAACACATGTGGGATTAATTGAAGTATGGAGAGATAAATGTCTCGGCAAGCCTTGCCTTTCTTGTCTCTTGCTCTTTGATGATCAGACCAGTGTGCAGCTGACTTAGCTTGTTCTGTGCCTCAATTTGCAAGCTACACTACCTGTGGGACACCTAACCCGTGGACTGTGTAGCTATAGTTTGAGGTTCCTTCACAACTTGCTTCACCACGCTACTGGAGTATACATTTCTTGAGCTGGGAACTGTCAGACCCTGTCATCTGGCTGATTGTTGGGGACCTGCCTTGCTGTTTGCTGCCTGTGGCCAGATAGCCTGAATTGCTCTACAGAGGACTACCCAGCGAACCTCAAGACTTGAAGGACTGCCAGTGCATTAGCTGCCTCACAGAAGTGAGTTGCACTGAGCCATTTGTACTGCTTTATAGATTAATTAGCTGTTTATTTCTTATGTCATATATATATAAAATCATTAGTGTCCTGGTTTTATTTCTCTAGAGAACCCTTGTCTAGCATAACCCCCAAAGGGTCCGCGACCCACAGGTTGAGAACCGCTGCCCTAAAATGATCTAAAGCCATTGTCAGTCGAGTGCTGAGTGGCTGTTCCCAGGGCTAAGAGAACCAAGCAGGAGGGCCATGCATACTCACTTTTAATGTGTGCGATGGTGGTGGCATTGACTGCATCTGTTATATAGAGTCCACAGTCCACATCCAACGCAGAGACCATATACTTGCCATCAGGAGAAAACTTACAGGACACTATGAAGTTATCATGCTTGATCTTCCACTGAAATGGCCAACAAGCAAAAAGGGGTTTCTTTCTCGATCTTCAGACTGCTTGGTGATGAGAAAAAGCTTGTACGTATCCCCTGTTCCATATGGTACCCACAGGTCCCATGGGGTCAATGAGCACTTGTGCATATAGAAACTGGATTTTTAACTTAAATTTTAATTAATTAACAAAATGTTTTCTCTTTTCACTCTTCAGTCATGTGAGACACTGCACTAGGACCATGTCTGGGACCATGAATATGAGACTCACTTCTAATGAATATAGAATATGGAAGATGTGTTAGTTGGGGTGGACTAGAGAAACAAATCCATAGACACTCATGTGTATAAGAAAGAGCTTTATATCAAAGAGCAATTGTATGTTAAGAAAACATTGCAGCTCAGGCCAGATCAAGTCCATATGTCTAATACCAGTCTATAAATTCCTCTTCAGATTCACACAGCACATGCAATGACCCTGAATGCAGGAATATCACAGGCCAGTGGGTGGACGGTCTCGTGGATCCAGTGGCAGTGGAAGCATCTCAGCACTGGCATGGGTCTCCACGTGGCTCCTCCGGCTCCAGGGCTCTAGCATAGCTCCATGTGTCTTAGCAAGAAGATGAAGCAGAGTCTGTATCTGGCCTCCAGTGCGCTATTTATCTCTGTGGTGCCTCTATATGAGATCATCAATCTGCAACCTGATTGACAGGATAGACTCCACCCCTCCACAAGTTGACATCAGATTATGTGGCTACCACAGCAGACTAACGGACAAATATTGTATTTGTTCTTGTTATTGTTAAGTGCCATCAAGTTGATCCCAATGCAGAGTGACCAATGCTTAGTGTCCTATGAACACTGCCTGGTCCTGAACCAGCCTCACAATAGTTCCTATGCTGGAGCCTATTGTTGTGGCCACTGTGGCCCTCCACCTCATCGAAGGCCTTTCTCTTTTTTGCTGGCCCTCTACCGAGCAAGAGGTCCTTCTCCAGAGATTGGTCTCTCCTGACCACATGTCCAAAGCATATGCGACAAAGTCTAGCCATCTTGGCCTCTAAGAAGCATTCTGGCCATTACTTCTTCCAAGAGAGATTTGTTTTTCCTCTTGGCAGTCCAGGGTACTTTCAATATTCTTCGCCAGCACCACAATTCAAGCAAATACATAGATTCTTCTTCCTTATTCAATGTCCAACTTTCATATGCATTTGAGGTGATTGGTTGAAAATAGCATGGCTTGGGTCAGGCACACCTTAGTCCTCAAAGTAACATCCTTGCTTGTCAATACACTAAAGACGTCTTGTGCAGCAGATTTGCCCAATGTAACACATCTTTCAATCTTTTGACCGCTGCTTCCGTGAGCACTGGCTGTGCATCCAAGTCAGCGGAAGCCCTCGACAAGTTCATTCTTTCCCCCAGTTATCTTGATGTTACCTATCGACCCAGTTGTGAGATTTGAGGCTTCTTGACACTTGGCATTGGCGGCTGCAATCAACAAGTGTTTCCAGTCCTCCTCACACTCCGCAAGCAAGGTTGTGTCGCTGAGTGTCACAGGTTGTGAAGAAGCCTCCCTCCGATCCCGGGGCCTCGTTCTTCCTAGAATCCGGCTTCTCTGATGATTCGCTCAGCACACAGATGGAATAAGCAGGGTGAGAGGATACAACACTGACACACACCCTTCCTGGCTTTGACACATGCAGTATCCCTTGTTCTGTTTGCACAACTGCCTCGTGATCCGCGCACAGCTTCCATGTGAGCACAATGAAGTGTCCTGAACTTTCCATTCTTCTCAAGGCTGTTCATAATTTGTCATAATCCACATAGTCGAATGCCTTTGAAAATACTACATAATCTCAGTTAAAGCCAGTGTCTACAATAGACACATACATCGGCAAGATTTAGCAGCCATTCCTGGAGGTGGGGGAGAGGGGACGGAGGAGTTACTGCTGAAAGTATGAAGAGTTTCTGTCTGAGGTGATAAAAGGGTTTGGAGATACATAACGATCATAAATGAAACCAATGTCACTGAATTATACACAGAAAAATTGTTAAATATTTGTGTTTTCATTGATTTAGTGGGAAATCTTTCTTTTTTGATCATTTTATTAGGGGCGCATACAACTCATCACAATCCATCCATACATCAATTGTGTAAAGCACATTTGTACATTCATTGCCCTTATCATTCTCAAAACATTTGCTCTCCACCTAAGCCCCTGGCATCGGCTCCTCATTTGTCCCCCTCCCTCCCCACCCCCTCCCTCATGAACCCTTAATAATTTATAAATTATTGTTTTGTCATATCTTACACTGTCCAACGTCTCCCTTCATCCACTTTCTGTCTCATGTAGATCACATGTAGACGGTCACATGTAGATCCTTGTAATCGGTTCCTCCTTTCCAACCCACCCTCCCAGTATCACCACTCACACCACTGGTCCTGAAGGGATATGTTTCGCCACAATAAAAATCTCTGTTTTAAAGAATAGAGACAAAGTGATCTTTTGTGACTCAGTCACACGGGAGCATCATGGCGTCCTCTTGGCTTTTTCCTGGATTGCTCACTCTGGAGGATGTTAACAGCCATGACCTGAGAATCTTCCAGCCATCCCACAAGGGGGGACTGAGGCCTCCTGCCAACAGCTAAGGAAGGTGCCATCTTGACAGGGCATCTTCAGACTTTCAAATGGCAGCAACCCTGGATACCAGATTAACCCTAACCTCATGAAAGACAAGCCAGACCACCTGCTCCCAGGTTTGGGACCACCAGAAGCTGTGTGAAATAAATAAGGCTTGCTATTTTAAGCTGCATATTGTGGAATAATTGGTCAAGTAGCAGAAAATAACTAATTCAGTCAGGGAAGTAGCAAATGGCATGATTGCTTGTGGAACAAAACTAACAAGAGGACTTTTAGGGGTGTGAGAGAAAAACACCCCAGATGGAAAATCTGGCGAAAGACAAGAACAATGTCTTTCCAAAGCTGAAGTTAGCATTTGGAACAGGGCTCCTTGTCGGGAGGAATCGGTGCAAGCCTTGTTTCCAGTCACAGGCTGGGCTTCAACATGAGAAACCGTGGCACGCCGCGTGTGACGTGAGAACCTGTGCGCTCTCATTGGTGCCTGGGGACGGAGCTGACCCTGGTTTGCGGACGGCCAGAGGCAACTTAATTTCCATGTTGTTCAAGTTAGCAATAAAAGAATAAGCTATCTATTCTTCAAAAAAGGAAGATGTGTATTAAAAACATGTGCTGTGGGAAGCAGAGAACAGGAAGAGAGCGGATACAGATGAATTCTTTATTCTCATACATGAAGAAGAAGCCGGGCAGCTGGGTTTCTGGGGTGGAGGGAGGTCTTCACCCTCGTGAGTTGGAGGTGAGTCCCAATCACATTCTCATGATTAATATTGTTCCCCACTATGTCCTCCCATGATAGTGCTGCCTTAAAGTCCCTCTCACAGCACATGGCAGATCACTATCAGGCCGGCAGCTTTAGCTATCGAGGCAGACACGAGCTATTGCTCTCTGGGCTCGAAGACAGCCACTCCCCCTGATGTGTCCCGGCACTGGCGTTAGGTCACTCCTCCAGTGTACTCAGGGACCTTTAGAGTTAGGGTATGGACCATTTTGTTACATATGTGGCTACCTGTAATTAGGGGGGGCTTGCACACCCCTGAGTGTATATAAGCCTTGGTTGGAAATATATTCTCTCTCTGTGGACCTGGCTCCTGAAGTCGTGGGGGTCCCCGAGGTGAGCACTTGCAGGCTTTATCTTGTCTGATGTCTCTTTAATCAGACAATTACACAACCGCCCCATGACCCCATTCAATTGTGGGGGCTGGCACCCCACAGTGCACAAACTGTCCTCATTACCTAAACTCCAAACCCATTGCCATCAACTAGATTCCAACTCAGAGTGGCCCTCTAAGACAGAGTTGAACTGCCCCTGTGGGTTTCGAAGACTAAATCTGTCTGTTTGCTTGTTTGTTTGTTTGTTTGTTTGTTTGTCTAAAAGTAGCTTATATGCCACAAAAGAATTGAAGTCAGTCTCAACGTTACTTTTCCTCCATGTATAACCACTCAGACACAGTGTTTAGGTCTCTGATGGGTCAGGAATCTGCCTCCATGTGTAACCACTCAGACCAGTGTTTAGTTCTCTGATGGGTCAGGAATCTGGACGGTTTTTAAGGTTGTGGTCCTCCTCTTTTTTAAATTTTATGCATTTCCCTTCTTATTTTTGGATAACACATACAAAGAAAGGCATACACTTTGTAGTTGTACAGACCATCTCACCAAAGCAGTCCCAGGACCCCACTGAACCCTCCCTCCCCACCCCCCCATGTGGCTACTTCTTCCCCTTCTCCTTCTTCATTTTTCTTTCCCACCCACCCTCCCCTCCTGACTGCCCTGTCCCCATCTCTCTCCCTGTCCCCACAACCCGACTTCACGTAGTCTTCAGAGTATTGTCCTTTGATGTGAAAACCACTTTTCTTTTTCTTTCTTCCTTTATAACAATGATGTCCTATCTATCTTTGTGAAATGGACTCACTTTGCTGAGCCTAATGGTCTCCAAGTTTGTCCATCTCATGAGGCGCTTGACAGACCCGTCGTTGTTTGTAGGCATGTGCAATAGTTCATTGTGTGTAGGGCCCAGAGTGTGTTTATTCGTTCCTCCACAGATGGTGTTTTAAAACTGTTTCCATCTTTCTGTTATTATAAAACATGATGCGCACCTGTCTGTTCTTGGTTTTGTTCTTTATGTATTTAGGGTATATACCAAGTAGCAAGATGGCAGGAACAGAAGGTGTTTGTATTTGCATTTATTTTCTGTAGTGAGCATACAGTTCTTCAGTCCTATCAGCGATGGATGGGTGTTCCAATCTCTCCACAGTCTCTCCAGCATTTAATTTCTGGTTTTTAAAAATTTTGCTGAGAATGTCAGTGTGAGGTGCTATCGCATTGCTAATTGTGTTTCTCTTGCGGTTAATGAACGCAAGCATTCATCTCTTCATATGTTTGCTAACTGCCTGGGTGGCATCTCTAGTAAGTTGTCTGTTCATGTCTTGTACCTATTTTTTTATTGGGTTATTTTTACTTAAGGTGTCATCATTTTCTATAGAGTTTTGAAATTAGCCCTTCATCTGACATATCGTTGTCAAGTAAGATTTTCTCTTTTTACAGTTTTATTAGCACTTCATACACATGTCATACAATTCAATAAGTCAGTCCTATCAAGGAGACTTGGTCAGTCATCACCATAGTCATTTCTAGAACATTTTCTTCTTCCTTGTATTCATCGTTATTCTTGGAAGTATTATTTTCCTAATTGTGGCAAAAATATACACAACAAAACCTCTCCAATTCCACAACGTTTAACTGTATCAAGTGTTTTCCCCAATCTGTGGGTTCTCTTTTTATTTTTTTAATGAAGACTTTGGATGTACATGAATGTCAGAAGGCCCCAGGCCTCGATTTGGTCTTCTGTCGTGTAGGTGTTTCTTCATCATGTTAGTAGTGTGCCTGTGCCTTGGATTCCAAAATAAACCAAACTCGTTGCCATCGAGTCGACGCTGACTATAGGGACCCTAGAGGACAAGGTAGAACTGCGCCTGTGGGTTTCCCGAGTGTAACTCTTCATGGGAACTGAAATCCCCATCTTTCTCCCATGTATTAGGGCCTTTAAATTTGTCCCCATATTTTTTCATTGATGATCCTTATGGTTCTAGGGTTTATATTTAGGTCTTTAATCCTTCTAGAGGTCATTGTTTATATAGTGTGGCATATGGGCCTTATTTCATTCCTCTGTAGAGTTGAGATCCAACTTTTCCAGCACCATTCTTGAAAATCAGGCCATCTCTTCAACACTTCACATGTTTTGGTCCTTTGTCAAAATTGAGGTGTCTGCAGGTGCTTGGTTGTATTAGTTGGTTCTCTGTTCTAATCCATTGGTCTCCATATCTTTTGTTGTAAGAGACTACAAATCTTTACAGGAGCAGGTAACTTCATCCGTGTCCCTCAGAGAGGTCGGTGGATTTGAACAGCCGGCTTTGTGGTTAGCAGTCCAACGCATAACCCATTATGCTACCTGAGCTCCTTTCCCCATGCTAGTATTGTCAATAGTAGAGAAAAGTGAAAATCACATCAGTGCCCTAGAACAAGGAATGATGAAATATGAGGTGGCCTGTCTCTACGGAGGAAGCTAGGGGTCCATTAAAAAGAGAGACACAGATGTACCCTTATGCACAACTATTGTTAACTGGGAGGGGGAATGGACTCAGGGCCTGAAAAGTAGATATATGATGATATCATTTTGGTTAACAAAATATATAGACAGGAATTCCTATGCAAACAGGTCAATAGGAAAAGAGACACCAAGATCCGGTTAACATGCATCTCTGGTAGTGATGCCAGGCAGTAAATTACCGACATGGACCTTCTAGCCATAGCCTTTGCTCCTCCCAGAAACAACCTTCATTTTCCTCATGGGTCTGCATAAGAAGGGGGGGAAGAAAGTGCTGGTGTAGTTGTGACTCTTAACAGTTAGCTGTGGTTGCCATCCCGATGGGTATAAAATGGGCCATCGTGGAAGCAGAAAATGGAGGTATGATTACCAGTAAGAGAGCAGAGCCAGGATGGCGCGTCCTTCAGACTCTGAGAATCCTGCACATCACACCACCCTGGTCTAGGAGGCAGCCTGACCCCAGAGGACCTGCACCAGAACCAGGAGTCAAGCCTGAGGTGGAGTGGTGGACTCCCAGCCAACAGAGCATGTAACCAGCGCTGAGGGATTTGGGACAGCAGGCTAGTTTGTGGAGTAGGGTGCCTCTGGGAACTTAACTGGGGGAACTGGGTTTGCTGGCCCAGAGAGCTGGAGTTAGATGCCTTGCAGCTGAGGCTTGTGGTAGAGTGGCATACCCTTCGGGAGCTATTTTAAAACTCACTGCCATTGAGTCAATTCCATCTCATACTGACTTTATAGGACAGCGTGGAACTGGCCCTGTGGATCTCTATCTAAGACCATAATTCTTAATCGGAGTAGAAATCTCATTTCTCTCCCGAGGAATGACTGGTGTTTTTGAACTTTTGACTTTGCAGTTAACAACCCAATGTATAGCCACAACACCACCAGAACTCCTTCTTGGTCATTTATTGGGAGCCCTGAGAGGGCTTTGTAACATTTTCTGAGCAGGGCAGAGTCCAGGCTGAGAAGCTGAGGGCTAGAGAGAGTCCTGCCGGCAAGCCCAGCAGAGGATAAACTGTCGTGACTGACCAACTTCATCTTGAACATTTCTCGCCTGATTTGTAACCTGTTAATTGCCCTAACAAATTCCATAAATCTTGAGTATCCTTTGTGAGTTTTCTGGGGCCACTGCCATGAGTCTAGAACCAAACTGAAAAAATTAGAGCATACTGTGGGAGAGATGGTGGTATCAGAATTGGTGAGGAAGGCTGGAGGGAAGTCTGTCTGACCGCTGCTTGGTCAAAATCAGTCTTGGGAGCTGCCGGAGGTCAGATGCCACCTGCGGGCCATTTTCTCATGTGGTTTATATTTTGTCTTGTTTTGTTACCATAGCTCCACTCTCCAATCCTTTTCCCAATTCTGACTCCCGCCAGCCCTCCCACAGAACGTCTGTCTCTGCTTGTTGTTTGTTGTTGTTGTTGTTGTTGTGCTGGGTGCCATCAAGTCACTTCTGACCCAGAGCTAGCCTATGAACAACAGAAGGAAACCTGCACCAGACCTGCAATTGCTCCCCTGCCTCAGCCCCTGGTCGCCGCAGCCAGCATGTCTATGCAGCCTTCCTCCTTGACCCTGCCCTCCACTTGACCAAGCACGATGTCCTTCTCCAGGGCCTGGTCTCCCAGGTCCGTAAGACAAGTCTTGCCATTGTTGCCTCTAAGGAGCACTTGGCCATCCTTCTGCTCGGTTCATCGATGACGGTGGGCTCCCGGAATGCAGAATCCACACTCGGCGCCATGGGGTTAGGAGGGAAGCCACAGGGTACACGTGAGCAAAGTGGGACACAGTTAAGGGCCAAAGGAAGTCAAGGGAGAAGCCCTGGCTGCGCTGAAGATATTGGCGGAAAACAGGGTTCTGGGATTGACAGAATACAAACAGAAATCATTCAATAAACTGAGGCAATGGGAGTTGTCTTATCTCAACTTGCTAAAAAAAATTAAATGTACAGTGTATATAAAATGGCCATGGCATGAAGCAGAAAAGTTGTCTTTTAAGGAGAGCAATAGGAAGAAGGGAGAGGAGAGGCCGGAGAAGTGTTCCAGGCTGGGGTCGAAGGAGTGTTCCAGGAGAGGGAGACCCTGGGGCCTCTGGGAGGAGGAGCGGGAGGGATTCTGGGGACCAGAGTTCTCAGACTCCCTGCTTGGACTGCGAGCAGTCCTTCAGGGATGCAGCGAGGGGCGGCTGGGAAGGCCTGGAGACCTTGCCTTTTGGCCACGCAGCCTTTGCCCAATGCTCTCAGCCTAGTTTCCTGCCCAAATCAGACATCCCACGTTCCTATGCAGCCTGGCCCAGTGTGCCCTGGCCCCTCCCCTCCTTTCTGGGCTCAGTCCACATCCTGCCTCTTCCTGGACACTCTCTGCCCCAGCCCCTACCTCCATCATCTGCATCTACTGCTGCAGACCTGGCAAGCCAGCCACAGTCCCTGTAGCCTGCTGTCCACATCTGTAACAAAGTGCTCCTCTCCTCCAAGCCTGGGCCTTTCACCTCCTCCCCACACCCCAACAGGCCTGGACCAGCCCAAACCTCCTGCCCACTGGGCAGACATACGTACCAGCAGCTTTCCTGTCTCAAGGTCCCAAGCCCTGACGGTTTTGTCGTAGGATGCTGCCACAATTCTGAAAATAAAAAGTGCACATACAGACCCTTCATAACAATAATTGTGACAGTTTCTTGACAGAAAGCAAACCAGCAACATTGTATATTCTAAAACTGAGATCGCACGTAACAATATCCTTATCTTTCAAAAGATGCTCCAGAAAAGGTGTTTTGTGAAAATGTTCCTTACCAGGTTTCGTACTGATAATGAGGAGCCCTGGTGTCATGGTGGGCTATGCATTGGGCTGCTAGACAAACCCAAAGTCAGTGGCTCAAACCCACCAGCCGCTCCTCAGGACAAAGATGAGGCAGTCTGCTCCCATAAAGAAGTACAGCCTGAGAAACCCGCGGGGGCAGTTCTACTCCATCCTATGGGGTCGCTATGGGTTGGCGCCGACTCGATCACAGGGAATTGGGTTGGGTTTGGCTTGATGATCGCTATTCAACGAGTGTGGTCTTCGTTACTGAAGGAAGAGGGTGGCCTCATTCTCAGGCTGCCCACCTGCCCTCCTACCGGGAAACCTCAAGCAGGAACCTTGGGGCCTTGAGCTACATGAGCCCTCTCAGGGGGCCTCTGGGTCTGACTCAAAGGCAGAAGGCTACACGTGTGGTTTCCACTCTGCAGAGACTTCACCTGGACCCTGGAGGGGGCACGGGGGCTGGCCAAGGAGCTTTAATCCTAGAATCATTGAAGAAGAGAGCCAACACCAAGGCACGATAAAGACTCCCTCAAGGCCATCGAGTCAGATCTGACTCATGGCAGCCCTAAGGCCAGGGCAGAGAGCCCGAGGGTTTACGAGACTCAGGAAGAGTCTCTTCTTTCTCCCAAGGCATCGCCCTCAGGCACTCAAACATGTCCTTTTGCCTTTGGGCTTTGAAAGGCGTCACATCTTCATTCCTATTATGGGCCGCTTCCTTCTAGGGGTGACCTCTGATTCACTTCCCTCGCTGCTTGCTTATCCTTTTCCAGGCAACAGGCCTCCCAGATGGCTCATTTCTTTCTGGAACATTCGGTAAAACAGCACAGACGACCTTTGTCGCCTTATGTTGCATGTTTCAGAGGCAGTGTTTGTCCTTTAAGGAAGATGCATTTGCAGGACACAAATTCCTGACAGGTTTGGGCCAAGCTCTGGAGTACTGGGCCTGTGATCGCCTGTGCGCCATAAGGGCATGACTGAGATCATGAAGTGACCACCCTGGCACATAGGATGACAGAGAAGAAACTCCAGACTGGGAAACTCACAAGGGCAATTTTACCCTGTCCTATAGGGTTGCTATGAGTCAGTATCAATTCAATGGCAGCACGTTGATTTTTTTATATCAGCCACAATGAATGTCATTTTTCTTCACACTTTACAGTTTCAAAAGGTTAGCCCATCGATTCCATTCTCACAGCAAAATAAAAGGGGGGTGCTGTGAAACAATAAGTGAGAATATGGTTGTCTTTTTCTTTAAAAAATAAAAAGCAGCCGCCTGTCCCAGCACGCCTGGCCTGTGGTCCTCCCTCCTGGCCCTCCCGCTCCCTGGTTCGCTGACCAAAGCAAGTCAAGCGGAGGAAAGGTTACCTTCTGCTGTCGGCTGTGATGCTACACTCCAAGACGGGCGCTCGGGGATGAGGCTCAAAATCCCGAATCACGCATCCATCCACAGGATCCTCAAAGAGATGAGAGTGCACAGGGCACAGTGCGTCAGCACGGCTGCTCCACCGGTCTGCAGCGCCCCCACGCAGCCCCAAAGGACAAAGCACTTTCCAACATCTGCTGCCAAGAGCAGCAAGACCCCCCCTTGCCGACCTGGGCATCGTGGGAAACTCCCCACAGCCCCACAGCCAGCGGGTGGAAACGGGCCATGTTAGACGGGAGCCTCCTCTTCCAAATCCAGTGATATGTTTAAAGAACTTAAACAAAGTTCACTCGCTTTGCCCAGCAATTGTTCTCCAAGGAGTCTCTCCTGATGGAATAGCCAGAAGCCCTGTCAAAGGTTTCTGCGTGAAAATACTCACTGTACGTTATGGGTCACGGGCAGACCCTGGCCGTCTACCGGGGACTGGTTCACACGGCTGTTCAAGGTCATGCTGAAGATGACCAACTAGACATCGTGATGAGAACAAGGCAAGGTCTAACAGAAGAAGAGTCACTGGGTGGCAGACACCGCTCACGTGCTCGGCTGCTGACCAAAAGGTCGGGGCTTGGAGTCTCCCCAAAGTTTGTCTCAGAAGCACAGCCCGGTGACTTCTGGAAAGTCAGCCGGCAAACCCTGAGGAGACTCTTCTGACACACGGACTGAAGTCAATTCTGGTGGCCGCCAATGCGAGAAGGTGACTGCTGAGGCAAAGATAGAATCCTTTTGTGCAAGAACTGTGGTCAGGAACTTTTCAGGAGATGCAAAGAAAATGGGAAGAAATCATGAAAAGCAATGCTACAGTAGAGGGGGTGCCACAGTGTGGACTGGCGATGGCGGGCTTGCATCAATGCCCTGGAGATACAGAGACCGCTTGGCAGTAGGTCCCCACGTCCTTCTGTGGGAGCAAGGGCTCTGCGGAGTGGAAGGTTGCCAAGACCACCCTTTCAGGTTCAGTGCTTCGCCGAAAGACTCACATTACGACGTGCCATCGAGTCAGTTCCGGCCTGCGGCGACCCCATGCCCAACAGAAGGAAACACTGCCCGGTCCTGTGCCATCCCCACAAGTGCTCCTGTGCCGGAGCGCCTCGAGGCCGCCACTGTCAGTCTGTCGTGTGAGAGTCTCCCTCTACTTCAGTGACCGTCCACTTAGCAAGCATGCTGTCAGAGGACCCAGTATGGAGTCGGCCGTCAGGGCTAAGACTTATTATAGTGAAAGGATGCGAATCCCATCAGCACAGGTGGAAGGTGCCTGGAGCAAAGTCTGGAGGAAGCCAGACACCTTCCAAGAGTTTGCCCACAGGGGAGGCACATGGAACACACTTAAGTCCTCCAGCAATCAATACAAGACCTCCTGTGTCATTGAAGGGGAGCACGCCTGGGTCTAGAAATCCAGGGGGGTTATAGGCTACCTGCACCTAAATCCCAGACCCACGGAGGAAGCAGGTGCTCAGCCCAAGTTCCATTTTTTGCACAGTCTAAGCACAGTGAGCCATCCTTACCATCTAGAGCAGTGGTTCTCAACCACCCTAATGCCAGGACCCTTTCATACAGTTCCTCATGTGGTGGTGACTCCCCCGCAGCCATGCAATTATTTTCATTGCTACTTCATCACTGAAAATTTGCTACTGTTATGAATCGGGCAACCCTTGTGAAAGGGTCATTTAACCCCCAAAGGGGTCGCGACCCACAGGTTGAGAACCGCTGATTTAGAGCAAGGCTTATATCAGCCAAGTTCACAGATGTCAGGCAAGGGCCATGCTTTCCAAGAAGAGCAGGCTCATGCCTACTTGGTGCACTTTGTTTGGCACGGACCCAAACCTCAAGTCCGGCTCTCTGAGATTTGAAGCCAGGCCTGGCTATACCCACCAGGCCCTAATCAAAGCCCACCTGCAGGAAGCACCTCTTAGAGAAATTCACCAGGGGCAGGCGACCCCTAGTCTGTTTGTCTGAGCTCAAGAGCCTAAGGGCTCTGGCCTCCCTAGTTGGGTTATGCTCAAGAAGAAAATTGTGACCGCAAACTAAGAAACTAGCCCTCTTGGGGCTCTCCTGCCTGTGCAGGCCTGGGGTAAAGCAATGGCAGGGTGCCAGCGTCCTTGTCCACGGGGCTGCACTGGACGCAGGTGGGGCATCAAGTGGCCAACAGAAGAAACAAGCACCTTGGACAGGTAAGACAGCTGCTTCTTCATGTGGCGTTGGAATCAGCACCCCCTACCCACCCACCTTTGTGGACTCAGTGTAAGGGGTTGCTTGGGGTCTGACTGAATGAATCGGGGAGTGGGAGTCTAATGAAGAAGTGGAAAAGTCAAGGACATGTGGCAGTTTTTCTACCCTAAGTTCATTTTGATTACATAAACAGTGTTTCGGTATGGCCCCAATTTTATAAATGTGTGTGCGCGCGAAAGAGGAAACTGCATACCCACATTGTCACAGCAGGTAGCTCTGGGGTGGAGACAGGGATGGTGGCTGTATTTTTCTTCTTTGTGTTTTGATGCCTTTCTGTAATGAAATTACCATCAGCTTTCTTCACCACATTTACTTGTTCACCCTCTTTGGCTTCAGCGGTTGTGTCGGGAGGGTGAGCATCGTAGAGTGCCAATTTAATAAAAGAAAGTATTCATGCATTGAGGGAGTGCTTGAGTAGAGGCCCAAGGTCCTTCCGCCACCTTAATACTAAACCTATAAATATAGACACATAGATCTATTTCCCCATCCTCATATATATATTTGCATGTACATGTCTTTGTCTAGACCTCCATAAATGCCTTTGACTCCTAGCTCTTTCCTCCATCTCCCTTGACTTTCCTCCTGCCCCACTACCATGCTCCGTCCCCACCTGGGTTACAGCTATACCTCTTCTCTACATAACCTTACCCTTGATCATTCCCTACCAGGCCTGCCACTCCCCCCTCACTTCCATTTTGGGTCCCATGTTGTTCCCTTGTCCCTGTGTTTGTTAACACCACTTCCTTACACCCCCACCCCCACCTCGCCCTATCCCAAGTCCCCCGGAACTGTCGGTCCTGTTGTTTTTCCTCCAGATAGTTCATCCAGCCTGTCCTATTCAGACAGACCTGTGGAGACACTAACATGCACGAAAACAAGACAGAGGAAAACAAAGCAACAGTATACAACCAGACAACAAAACAACAACAACAAACCACTGACAAAGAACAAAACAAAACACTTCACAAAAGAAAAGCTTGTAGTTCGTTCAAGGATCGTTTGCTGGCCCTTAGGAGCGTTTTCCAGTCCAGTCTGTTGGGTCACCACGCCCTGGCCCCAAGGTCCACTTTCAGCATTCCCTGGAGACCTTGCCACTCCATTCCCTTGCTGTTCCGCTGCACTCCCCCAGTGCTTTGCCTCGGTGTGGTGGGATCAGGTCAGGTGCAATTCCCACACTGTGTCTCCAGTGCTGTCCCCTGTATCGCCCTTGGTCACTGAGGGGCATCATTTCTCATAGTGGGGTCAGCCATGTTGTTCTCTCTGTGGACTGGCTGCTCTAATCAGGAACATCATCCTTATGGCCTGGTGGGCCTGGCTGTGCTCCACTCTCTCCTCCTCCCCCTTCATCTGCTCCCGTGTGCTCTGATCAGATATGTCCATCTCCCAGAGCTGCAGAGTCAATGCAGTCCTTTGAAACAAATTCTTCTCAGGGGAGGGGTACTAGTTTTTCTTATGGCAGATTCAATGTGCTGACATATTAGAGTGAGATGAAGAATGAATTTTTTTCAGCTTCTGTTATGGATTGTATTCTCTATAGAGAAATGTTGAAATCCTCCTCCCTGTTGTGTTTGTTACTAGGTGCCCTCAGGCCGGTCTGACTCACAGCACCCTGTGTACAACAGAACACACGCTGCCCAGCCTGCCCCATCCTCACAGTCAGTGCTATGCTTGAGATCATTATTGCAATCCATTCTGTTGGAGGTCTTCCTCTTTTTACTCTACTGAGTGTAACGGCCTCCTCCAGGGACATGTTCAAAGTACAGGAGAGGAAGCCTTCCTATCCTTGCTTCTAAGGAGCAGTCTGACTGTACTCTTTCCAAGAGAGACTTGTTCATTGTGTTAGGCCAAGTGGACTACAGAAACAAATTCAGTGACACTCGTATAAGAGAGAGCTTTGTATCAAGAAAACATCCCAGCTCAGTTTAGATCAAATCCATAAGTCTGATACTAGTCCATAAATCCCTCTTCAGACTCATGCAGCCACATGCAATGATGCAGAATGCAGGGAGATCCGAGGCTGGTGGGTGCAAAGTCTTGTGGATCCAGTGGCAATGGAAGCAGCACAGGGCTTGCACAGGTCTCAGTGTGGCGTGCCAGCAGGAAGGTGAAGGCACAGAGAGAGGTCATCAAGCAGCAACCTGATTGACAGGCTAAACTCCACCCATACAGGTGCCATGTTGGCACAAAAACTCAAACTACCACGTTTATTCTTCCAGCTGTTGTTGTTATTAGCTCTGTTGAGTCGCTCCAACTCATAGTGACCCTGTGAACAACAGAGCAGAACACTGCCCACCATGGTTGGTGTCATATTTGAGCCCACTGCTGCAGTGACCCATGATATATTCAACAAATCTTTACCAACACCATGATTCAAATATGTTAGTCCTTCTCTGCCTTCCTTAGTCAACATCCAGCTTTCACATACATATGAGGTGATTGAAAATCCCATGGCTTGAGTCAAGTGCACATTCATCCTCAAACATGGCTTTAGAAATAGGGTCTTTGAAGGTATTATTAGCTAATAGGAGGTCAAACCACCGTAGAGAGAGGGTCGTTACCCAACCTGAGTATTGTTCTTACCAAAGAGAACACAGACCCAGAGAGACACGCAGCAGGAAGATGTCATGTGAAAATGCATCCACAAGTCAAGGAATGTCTGAACCAGAAGCTAAAAGAGACCAGGACAGAGCTGCCCCTAGAATGGGGCACGACCCTGCCAAGACCCCGATTTCCGGCTCCTCCAGAGCCGTGAGCCAGTACACTTCAGCTGGCTTTCCACTGCTGGGAAGCGTTACAGTCATGGACACTCATGGAGGCAGTTCTGCCCTGTCCTCTAGGAATCTAGGGTCGCCAGGGGTCGGAATTGCCTTGATGGCAGTGAATTTCGTTTTCTGGAGTCTTAAGCCACCCAATCTGTGGTACTATGTTGCAGCAGCCCTAAAAAAATGAACACAACTTCTTTACACTTTGATGCATTTCCAGATTACTCACGGAGATCTGCAATCCTGAGAGAGGACTTTTCCAAGATTAAATCAAATGTTTAGGTTTGGGGTGGGGTTGAGAGAGATCAGACTTGGTAGTGATGGCAGGTTGGGTCACGTGGTGGGAGAGAGGGAAGACATTTTGGGTGAGAGACTATGATACAAGAAGACATGGGGTCTTGTCATGTGAAGAGTCATTGCGTCATCTCCTGGGGGAGAGCCCCAGCTGGGAGTCCAGAAGGAACCAGGAGAAGAGAAAGAAGACAAGTCCTTGGAGAGGTCAGTCAAGGCAGGGAGCCTCGGGAACTCTGGTAGTTATGGGAGGAGGTGGAAGGGGAGAAGGAGGGAGAAGGGGAGCCTGGAAAGTGTGGCAGACAGACCTTGGGGGGTGAGTGAGTCGGGTTGACAGCGGGCCACGTGAACGTCTGTCCTGGAGCGGGAGAAGGAGTTAAGGCCCCAGGGAAAGGCCAAATGGACTTGCCTCGTCGAGGAGGCCTACAAGGGGTGAGGGGTGAGGGAAGGGAAGTAAACGCTCAGTGGATTCTCTCCCGTTCGGGGATGGTGGCCAACGTGGCACTGCCAACAAAGGGACTGGTGGCCATCTCCTTATAAACAGGGGCCTCGGCCAAAGTAGGTAGAAACCTCCAGGAGTCCTTACACGGACCCCAAAGCGGAGCGGAGCAAAATGGCCGAGCAGAAGGCACGAGGGAAAGTGGCCATCCCCTGGGTGAGGACCACCAGCAGTGACCGGCTTCTTGGCCACCCCAAAGGGTTGGGAGAGAACTTGACTCTCCCAAAGAAAGGTGTCATTTTCACTGCCAGGAGATCACAGGGCAGCAGCAGAGGGATGGAGTGGGTGTCTGTTGGAGCCTGGTACAGAGCAGGTAGGCCTTGGACTAGCCCCAACACAGAGTTGGTCCTGGGAAGTACCCAGAAGCTAAAAGAGGGCCAGGAAGTCACATCGGGTTACACAGATGGAGGTCCCAGATATGCGTTCTCAACCTATTTTGATGGCAACCTCTTGCCTGGTCTGTCTGCACTTGGCACCCACAGATGGCATAGCATACACTCCTCTAGGGTCATCTGGAGCCAGAGGGGTTATCCTCCACCGCATCACCCAAACTAGAACTGAGGAGGCAGCCTCGCCTCACTCGCTGTCCTTCTCCTGCCCTTGAAGCCAGAGGAGATGTGAAATCTCACAACTACCTGTCTTCCCCCTTGGGCCAGAGCCCCAGCCACACAGTCATCTGAGGCCTGGTCCTTGCTGCCCACTGCCCACTCCAGTCCTCTTCCCTCCTAACTCCATCCTCACTGACCAGCAATGCTCACAAACAGGCCTGCCAGCATCTTCCAGCTCTTCACAGAAGGGCCCAGAAGGGTTCAGGTGACCGCCTTTATGCAACCACGTCTGACAACACAATCCTGCCCCTTGCACTCCTGGCTCCTGAAACTTTGTGGCATTGCCCTGTGCTCAGACGGGGCCTCTCCCAGCTACCTGTTACAGGCAGGTCCCAGGCCTGGCCATCTTCTGTCCACTCAGGTCTGGCCATATAGTCTTTGTGGGTACAGTTGAACTTTCTAAATCAATAGAGGAGATTGTAAGGAATGATACAGCTCAGAGATGCAAGTAGGTCAAAGACACACGTGGAGTCACCACCAGCAAAAGGTGGGCGACTCCCAGCCCAGGGCTCTCTGTCCTCTGCACTCACTGTTTCCAAATGAACAGTGGGCAGCAGCAACACTAATTTTGTGTCACCAGCAGCTTCACATGGCTGGGGGTGGGCCTCATTTTGCTCATCCTGCCTGGACTTTGCTCAAAGTCCTTTTGAACTTGGAGCTCTTTGAGTGTCTAGGAACTCCGCACGGGGACACTCCCCAGGACATACGCTCCTGCCCTGGGGCCACCTACCCACAGTTTCACAGTTCGGTCATAGGAGCCGCTGAGGATCTTGGTGTCATCCACACAGAAATGGCAGGAACTCACCACCTGCACGTGGTCTTTCAGAATTTTGAATGGGACCTGAAAAGGGGATGGAGTGAACAAATTCAGTAAGGTTGCAGGATACAACATCAGCATTTAAAAAAACTGTATTGTATTTCTATATATATACCGTAAACAATCCAAACACTGAAATTTAGAAAACATGTCTATTTTGCCACAACATGAAAAAGAACACGTGGTAACAGATTGAACAAGAGAAATGCAAAACTCATCCTCTGAAATCGGCAACATGTTGTTTGCAAGAAGCTAAAGAAAATCTTAAAACCTGGAAAGACATTTGTAGTTATGAATCAGAAAACTGAGATGGTCAAGATGACAACACTCCTCCAATTAGTCTACTAATTTGAAGCCTTTCCTGTCAAAATCCCAACGAATCCTAAAGTCCACATCAAAACACAAGTCACCCAGAAAGCCAGGGCTATCTTGATGAGCGATAAAGGCTCCGGGTTCACACACCCTGGTCACACAGCCTGACATCAAAGTGCATACAAACCACACAAAACAGCAAGACAATGTGATGCCTGTGTAAGGATCAACACTTAGATCAATGCTATTCTTTTCAATACCGAATAAACTCTCACATGTCTACAACTGATGTTGGGAAAACAATTAAGGAAGCACTATGCCGAATCTCTTGGAAAATGGATTGTTGCAGGTGCAGTTAGGTTAAAATTTAGCACCTCCTTTATGATCCATTTAAATTTGTTTTAGTTTTTACTATTTTCTGCCTTCTTTTTTATTTTTATCTGTTTTACTTTGTTATTGTTGTGAGTGTTTTTTAATATATTTCTGTCTATGAAATCCAGGATAGGTAAATCTAGAGATGGTAACTGGATTAATGGTTCCTTGGGGGTCTGAGGAGGTTGGGGGAAATGGGGAGCTAATAACAAGGAGAACAAAGAAAGAAGAAAATGGTCTAAAACTGTGGAGATGACTGAACAGCACTTCTTAAGGTGATTGAATGATTGAATTGTATGATGCCAATATGAATTATGTTGAATTATTAAAATTATATTGAAATATTGAATCGTATGTGAATAAAATAGTTAAAAAGGAAGACTAGTTGTCAACAAATGATGCTGGGACTACTGTAACTCTACACGCAAATGGGTAAAATTGGACCTGTATTTCACATCATTTACCCCCCAAAATTAAAAATAAATTAAATACTTAGAGTTAAAATGATAAGATCATTGGAAAGAAACATGCATGTCAAGTTTTATGATCTTAGATTTGGCAGAAGCCATAGCTATCACACCAGAAGCACAAGCCACAAGAAAATATATTGAGAAATTCGACTTTTCAAAAATGCTTTTCCTTCAAGGGACAACATCAAGAAAATAAAAAGACAATTACAACATAAAAAAATGTTGTTAATCATATATTTGATAAGGGATTTATAGTAGAGTAATATAAAGGGCATTTACAACTCACTAAAAAGACAAATAGCCCAATTAAAACATAAGGAAAGAATCTGAATAAACATTTCTCCAAAGAAGATATGGTCATGGGTGATAAACTCACTAGCATCAAGTCGATTCTGATTCATAGTGACTCCATAGGACTGAACAGAACGGCCCCTGTGCATGTCCAAGAATGTAAATCTTTATGGAAGCAGAAAGCCTCGTCTTTCTCCTGAGGAGCCGCTGGTGGTTTCAAACTGCTGGCCTTGCTGAACTGCTGAACTGACTGTTAGCCCCCCAATATACAGGGCTCCCATGCGTGATAAGCAGTGAAAAGATGCTCCGTGTCATGAACCAGTGTTCGTTAGGTGGAGCCGGGTCTGTTCCAGCGAATAGCGACCCATATCCAACAGAAGGAAACACGGCCTGGTCCTGTGCCGTCCTCACAATTGTTATGCTGGAGCCCGTTGATGCAGCCACTGTGCCGACCGGTCTCGTTGATGGTCTTTCTCTTTTTCAGTGACCCTCTCTACCTTACCCAGCACGATGCCCTTCTCCGAACACTGGTCCCTCGTGACAGCAAACAAGCCCAAAGTCCATGAGATGAAGTCTCCCCATCCTCGACTCCAAGGGCCATTCCTGTTGCACTTCTTCCAAGACAGTGTGTGTATTCTCTGACAGTCCAGGGTACTGGAAGTGCTCTTCACCAACACCATAACTCAAATGCATGTCTTTGAGCATCCTTATTCATTGTCCATCTCCATGAGATGGAATGCCTCGGTGACTGCAAGAATGGGCTCAAGCACAGGAAGAGCTGGGAGGCTGGTGCAGGACGGGACCGCACTATTGCTCTGTCGTGCGCAGCATTGCTATGGACTGGAACGACCCAACCGCACCTAACCGCAACAGGGACTTGCAGCATCCAGCTCGCACATGCTACGGGGCCACTGAAAATACCAAGGCTGTGTCAGGGGCACCTTAGGCTTCAAACTGACATCTTTGCTCGTTAACCCTTCAAAAAAAAAGTCTTTTGCAGCAGTTTCATGTGATGCAATACATTATTTGATTTCTTGACTGCTATTTTCATGAACATTCCCATGAGTAAAATGAAATCCTTGACAACTTCAATTTTTTTCCTCCATTTATCACGATGTTATTTATCGGTACAGTTGCCAGGACTTTTGTGTTCTTTACATTGAGCTGGAACCCATACCGAAGATGATAGTCTTGGATGTCCAAGTCCTCTTTCATTTCCGCAGCCAAGGTTGTGTCATCTACATATTCCAGACTGTCGATGAGCCTTCCTCAATCGTGAGGCCATGTTCTTTCTTCTTCATACAGTACTGTTTCTCAGATTATTTGCTCAGCATGCAGATTGAATGAGTGTGGCTAATCATGAGGAAACTGCAAATTAAAACCACAAGGAGATATGACTTCCCACCTATTAAAAAACCAAGTTCACTGTCCTTGAGTTATGCCAACTCATAGTGACTCTATATGACAGGGTAGAACTGTCCCTGTGAGTTCGTAAGACTGTCACTCTCTAAGGGAATACACAGCCCCATCTTTCTCCCAAGGAGCAGCTGGTAGTTTCGAACTGCTGACCTTTCAGATTGAAGCCCAACATGTATCGACTATACCACAAGGGCTCCTTAGATATCACCTACTAAAACAAACAAACTCGCTGCCATGAAGTCGGTGCCAAGACTGTAACTGTCTACGGGAACGGAAAGCCCCGTCGGGTGGCTTTAAATCGCGGACCTTACAGATTGCCACCCAACGCGTATCCACCACGCAGCCAGGCTCCTTCTCACGCACAAGGGAGGTTATAATAAGGATGAATCAGCCCATAGCGCGTGGGTGAGGATGAGGCAGGACACGAGCACGCGCACGTGCCGCCGCCTTGGAAAGAGCCGGTCAACGGGCTCCGCAGGAGTGCCGTCCTGACTGAGGAACTGCGCGCGCGTGCCACCTGGCCCTGCAGCGACCACTGAGAAACACCTCGCAGTGCGCGTGGACCCGCCAGACGACGCACTGCGTGAAACGAGTCCGGTGCAAAAGGACACACAGTGCACGCCACCGTTTGATATCAAAAGGCAAAGAAGAAAATGTTCCGACGTGGATTGTACTCATGATTGCACAAATCTTCTTAGTATTGTGGAACGATTAAATTGTATGACATGTGAAGTATATGCCAATAAACCTTAAAATTTTCTCTTTATGTAAAAACAAAAAAAAAGTCAAGAAATGGTTTTCACACGAAGAGAAATAATTCTTTGAGCGTTACCAAGAGTGAAGGGGTCAGGGGGGAGGGGAGTCACGGGTTAGCAGGTAGCTCGGTGCCGACGCGGGTCAAGGAGAGGCGTTAAGCTGATGATGCGCAGGGCGAGCCAGTGCGGGACTTTGCAGAGGCAATAATGTCATGTACACAACCGTGCATTAGTGCTGATGCACTGGCGGGGGCTTGGCAGGCACAGAGGCTGGACCAGCGTGGGGCAGACGTGGGAGTGCACCCACGAAGGCACCCAGCTTTGACAGAGGGTTTCTGTAGAGCTCTATTTGCTTTTGCTGCATTTCTAACCGTGAATGTGGTGGCACGTACAGGGCTAAGTTATGAAAACTTCATAGACATAAGCAAGCACCTTGAGAGAATGAGTGGCTGGGCCTGGAGGATCAGGAACATAGTTTCAGGGACGCCAAGGTCAACTGGCATTACATAGTTCACAAAGAGTGTTCTACGTCCTACTTTGTTTGGTGAGTAGTGACAGGTTCTTAAAAGCTGGTGAGCTGCCGGCTGAGGTGCAACTATGGATCTCTCCAGTCTGCAGGAAAGAAGAGGGAGGAAAATGGAAACATGCCTGGAAACAACTCGTCCAATGGACTCCTGGACCGCACAGACATCGTCTCCACAACCCTGAGACCACAAGATCGACACGGTGGCCCGCTGCCACCACTACTGGCTCTGATAAAGATCACCTTCGAAGGTTCTGGACAGAGTGGGAGAAACATGTGAGGGGATGCAAAACCATAAAAGAGACCAGATAGAGACTGGTGGGACCCTCTGAGACTATGGCCCTTAGTCAACCTTCAGGTCTGGATTTGAACCCACCCTTGTGGCAAAATACTCAGTTGATGATTTAAGACCAGAAGGGCAGCATAACCCAGAGGATGCAGTTGAGAGGGTTAGAAAGGAGGTGAAATAGAAACAGGAACCACTAAGAGGACGTGTTAGAACATCGAGGGAACTGCAGTGCTTGAGTTGAAACAAACTGTGCATGAGCTGTTGAATACAGACTGATTGCTTTGTAAACTTCTACTTGATTCACAATGAAAGGCTTTTTCTAAAAGATATTCTAAAAAATGTATTCCAGAATAGTTACAGTGGCTTATTCATAATACCAAAAACTTGGAAACAACCCAAATACCAATCAACTAATGATCAGATCGTTAAAATGTGATATGTACCCAAATGGAATATTATTTGGCAATAAAAAATGAAGTAGTGCTACATTCTGCCATCTGAGCGACTCTTTGAAAACACAGAAACTAGTCGCCCAAGTAGAAAACAAATGATTTGAGAATGATGATGGCAACAGATGTACAATTGTGCTTGACACAATGAATGGATGGATTGTGATAAGAGTTGTACGATCCTGCCCCTCCCCTGAAAAGAATTTGTTTCAAAGGACGACATTGATTCTGCAGCTCCGGGAGATGAACATATCTGATCAGAGCACACGGGAGCAGATGAAGGGGCAGGAGGAGAGAGTGGAACACAGCCTGGCCCACCAGGCCGTGATGATGATGTTCCTGAGTAGAGCAGCCAGTCCACAGAGAGAACAACATGGCTGGCCCCACTATGAGAAATGATGCCCCTCAGTGACTAAGGGCGATTCAGGGGACAGCACCGGAGACACAGTGTGGGAATTGCACCTGACCTGATCCCACCACACGGAGGCAAAGCACTGGGGGAGTGCAGCGGAACAGCAAGAGAATGGAGTGGCAAGGTCCCCAGGGAATGCTGAAAGTGAACTTTGGGGCCAGGGCGTGGTGCCCCAACAGAATGGACTGGAAAACGCTCCTAAGGGCCAGCAAACGATCCTTGAACGAACTACAAGCTTTTCTTTTGTGAAGTGTTTTGTTTTGTTCTTTGTCAGTGGTTTGTTGTTGTTGTTTTGTTGTCTGGTTGTATACTGTTGCTTTGTTTTCCTCTGTCTTGTTTTCGTGCATGTTAGTGTCTCCACAGGTCTGTCTGAATAGGACAGGCTGGATGAACTATCTGGAGGAAAAACAACAGGACCGACAGTTCCAGGGGGACTTGGGGTGGGGGAAGGGGAGGGGGGGTAAGGAAGTGGTGTTAACAAACACGGGGACAAGGGAACAACATGGGACCCAAAATGGTAGTGAGGGGGGAGTGGCAGGCCTGGTGGGGAATGATCAAGGGTAAGGTTGCGTAGAGAAGAGGTATAGCTGTAACCCAGGTGGGGACGGAGCATGGTAGTGGGGCAGGAGGAAAGTCAAGGGAGATGATGGAGGAAGGAGCTGGGAGTCAAGGGGCATTTATGGAGGTCTAGACAAAGACATGTACATGCAAATATATATATGAGGATGGGGAAATAGATCTATGAGTCTATATTTATAGGTTTAGTATTAAGGTGGCGGAAGGACCTTGGGCCTCTACTCAAGCACTCCCTCAATGCATGAATACCTTCTTTTATTAAATTGGAACTCTATCAGCTCACTCTCCTGACACAACGGCTGGAGCCAAAGTGGGTGAACAAGTAAATGTGGTGAAGAAAGCTGATGGTGCCTGGCTATCAAAAGAGATAGTGTCTGGGGTCTTAAAGGCTTGAAGATAAACAAGCGGCCATCTAGCTCAGAAGCAACAAAGCCCACATGGAAGAACACACCAACCTGTGTGATCGCATGGTCCCAAAGGGATCAGTTATCAGGCATCAAAGAACAAAAAATCATATCATTGGCTGCACACCTCCATGATACGATCGCTGAAGACAAACGGGTGCATAAGCAAATGTAGCAAAGAAAGCTGATGGTGCCCGGCTATTGAAAGAGATAGTGTCTGGGGTCTTAAAGGCTTGAAGGTGAACAAGCGGCCATCTAGTTTAGAAGCAATAAAGCCCACATGGAAGAAGCACACCAGCCTGTGCGAACACGAGGTGCCAAAGGGACCAGGTATAAGCCATCATGCAAAAAAAAAAAAAGAATATATGTGTGTGTGTGTATATATATATATATATATATATATATATATATATATATATATATATATATATACCATAGTGAATGAAGAGGGAAATGCAGAGTGGAGACCCGAGGCCCAAGTGTCGACCACTGGAGATCCCCTCACAGAGGGGTTTAGGAGAGGAGACGGGTCAGTCAGGGTGCGATGTAGTACGGATAAAGAACACAGCTTTCCCCCAGATCCTGGATGCTTCCTCCCCCCAACTACCATGATCCAAATTCTACCTTGCAGGAATGGATGGGGCAGAGATTGTACACTGGTGTATGTGGGAGCTGGAGGCACAGGGAATCCAGGGTGGATGATACCTTCAGGACCAGGGGTGTGAGGGGCAAGGCTGGGAGAGTGGAAGGTGAGTGGGTTGGAAAGGGGGAACTGATTAAAAGGATCCACATGTGACCTCCTCCCTGGGAGATGGACGACAGAGAAGGGGGGGAAGGGAGACTCCGGATAGGGCAAGATATAACAAAATAACAATCTGTGGATTATCAAGGGCTCATGAGGGAGGGGGAGCGGGGAGGGAGGAGGGGAAAAAAAGAGGACCTGATGCAGAGGGCTTAAGTGGAGAGCAAATGCTTTGAGAGTGATTAGGGTAAAGAATGTACGGATGTGCTTTATACAATTGATGTATGTATATGCGTGGATTATGATAAGAGTTGTATGAGCCCCTAATAAAATGTTTTAAAAAAAGGACCTAATGATCACTCATAAAAAAAAAGAGTTGTACGAGCCCCCAATAAAATGATTAAATTTAAAAAAGAAAAGAAAAGCAACTAGTCACCAAAATCCCTCATGATGCTTGTTTATGGGTATGTGAAGGATTCAGGATAGGCAAAAGTATAGCGGCAGAGAGGAGATTGGTGGGCGCCTAGGATGAGGGGCAGGGGTTTACGGGAAATGAGGAGTGTCTCCTGGTGGGATGGGAATACTTTGGGGGGTGATAAGATATTCTGAAATGGATTGTGGTTGTGCAAGTCAGTAAATACATTAACACCCTTTATGTAGGTCAATGTGTATGTTATGTGAATTATATCCCAATAAAGTTATTGTTTAAAAAAATAAAAGCCTGCAAAAGCTCCCTTCAGATCTACCACTGTGGGCGGTGGGGAGAGGAGCAGGAGTGTAGTGGGAACTGGGAGTGAGAGGAGGGAAGGGGGAGGCTATGGGGCACTGGGCTTCACCTCTGAAAACAGAGGGCGTCCAGGAGGTCTGGGACTGGGGGTTGGGAGGTGGGGCAAGGCAGGAGAGCTGGGGAGTGTATAAAGGGGAGCAAGTTGTGCAGAGACCCGGGAACTTCTCCCACAGAGAGTGCTGGGATCAGGACGTGTCTGGCCACGGACAAGGCAGCCAGAGGGAACCATTTGCCAACCCTAAAGATGACATTTCCCAGGTCCACCATTGGAGACCTTAGACCCCGCTCCCCCAGCGCCAACAACCTGCACTCCAACCAACCCTTACACTTGCAAGTCAAGTGGCACCTGCTCTGGCAACGGGTGCAACCACCTTTGGATGGAACTGCCATTTCATTAGCGCCCATCAACTATTGCGATCAAAGGAGCAGCAGATCCAAGGGCTGCGGAGAGTGAGGAAAGGAGGAGGGAGGGGTGGACGTGATGGCACATGGAGGAACTGCCAGGAAACCTCCACTCAATTGCGAGGAAAACTCACAATCAATACAGGAACTACAACAACAAACAAAAACAGCTTCAGTAAGGGCAGGCAAGAGAAAGAAAACCAATACACGCCCCGCTAGCTCCTCAGCGAGGGTGGGGGATCCGGGAGTACCCCGCCTTTTCTGAGGGCCACCTCTATTTCTTGTCTCGTCGGAGGCTTTCCTGTTCATTGGAATCTGTGAGAGCATGGGTGCCAAGGAGCTGCCGTGGCGCATTCCAAACACAGGATGCATTTTCCCAGGCACGGACCAAAATGACCGACAGAATGGACTGGTCTTGCCAACAAAAAGAAAATAGAGGAATGTTGAATTGTGGGAAGATTTGACTGTATTCAGAGTAAATTCAAAGTAAAATTCCATGGGGGAGGAGTTTTTATATCCCTAATACAAAACATAATTAATGGCAATTTGGAGCCACTGTCATGCATTTGTGTGACTTGAACATTTAAAATTCTGTTTCCATGTTGTTTTTCAGGAGGATCATGTCAATTCCATCCTCATGGCTTTCTGGTCTCAACTGTGTGTTCTGTGACCCCTTTAGTCGTGGTAGTCCAGTTTTCCTGATCACTGTGTTACGTGCTGTGAAGGGTTGAACATTTGAGTGAGTAGTGTGTAACATTAAATTGTGAATTGGTGGGGCTTAAGATATAACAGCTTATCAACATTTGAAGATAATGGCACTTGATAATCTCTTTTTTTAAAATTTATTTTTTGTTGATGTTTTTCTGTTTTTGTCGTTATAGATCTTTATTTTTTATTTTATTTTATTTAACATTTCATTAGGGACTCTTAGCACAATCCATACATACATCAAGTGTATAAAGCACATCTGTACATTCTTTGCCCTCATCATTTTCAAAGCATTTGCTCTCCGCTTAAGCCCCTGGCATCAAGTCCTCTTTTTTTTCACTTGATAATCTCTTAAAGAACGTTTCCTCCAAATGTAAAGCTGGAAAGTCACTGGCATTTAGAGAAGAATTGTATCCACATGCCATTTTAGGATTTGGGTAGGCACAATAAGAATTGTGTACAACAAATCTGGGTAGACTGGAGCATGTACACTGGACAGATAAGAGCTGGAAACACAGGTAATCCATGACACATAAACCCTTCAGGACCAATCGGGGAAGGGGAAGATGGGGGAGAAAGGGGAAACCAATCACAATGCTTTACATATAACCCCCTACTAGGGGGACAGACAACTGAAAAGTGGGTGAAGGGAGATAGCAGTCTGTGTAAAACATGGGGGGAAAAAAGCCCTTTTTAAAAATAAATTATTAAGGGTTCATGAGGGAGGGAGGAGAGAAGGGAAGGGGGAAATGAGGTGATCCCAAGGGTTCGAGTAGAAAGAAAGTGTTTTTAAAATAATGATGGCAACATATATATAAATGTGCTTGACATGGTAGATGTGATAAGAGCTGTAAGAGCCCCCAATAAAATGATTTTTTGAAAAAAATGTATTGTGTATAAATTGTTCATAATGTCGCTCTCCTTAACTCAAAACAACCAATAAAATACCAGTTACAAAAGAAATAAAATTAAAATCTATTTGGACATATCTGTGCATGTGCATGCAATCAATGTCATGGAAGATTAACCGCAGAGAAGATTCTTTAGCCAACCACCGCAGAGCTTCCGGTGCAATGACCTACAACATTACCTTGGTGACGTTATTATGAACTTTTGTTTTAAGGGCTCGCTTGTTAACACTTTCCTTCAGATACTGCCAGCAAGCTGATGCCGACTCAAAGTGACCCCAAAGGACAGGGGGAACTGCTCCTGTGTTTCTGAGACTGTCACTCTTTACAGGCGTAGACAGCCCTGCCTTTGTCCTGCTCAGTCACTTACACAGCCCCATTAATCTCAGTATAAAGTTACAAAATCAATCCCCCTGCCTTCCAGTCTAGTCCAGCTACTCCCTGCCACCAAGTCCATCCTGACCCACGGCAACCTACCCCCATGCCCAACCAACCGTTTTATTGGCATATGATTCACATATCATACAATTCAATCACTCAGGCACATCCAGAAGAGTTGTACAATCATCACCACAAGCCACTTTAGAACCTTTTCTTTGATCTTGTCCTCATTGTTACAGCTCCCCATTTCCCCCACCCTCCCCTGCCATCCCACTATGGAACCTACAACCAGTTACTGTCGCTACAGATTTAACTCTCCCGGATTTCATATGCAGGGAAGCACACCAAAAAGACCCCAATAACAAAACTAAAGTAGAACAGACATTTTGGGATCCATTTTAAATTTGTTCGTTTTAATATTTTTCTTTCTTTTCAATTGAGGTTTTTCTCTTCTGTCATCGTGGGGTTTTCGCTTTGTATGTTTTTCTGTATAAGAAATCTAGAATGTTGTTGTTCTTAGGTGCCATCTGGTCGGACCCTGCACACAGCAGAATGAAACACTCCCTGGTCCAGCACCATCCTCACACGTGTTCCTATGTCTGAGCTCATCTTCTCAGCCACTGTGTCCATCCATCTCCATGAGGGCCTTCCTCTTTGTCACTGCCCCTCCACTTCACCACGCCTGATGCTCATCTCCAGGGCCTGGTCTCTCCTGCCAACATGTCTAAAGTACGCAGCAAAGCTTTGCTATACTTGCCTCTAAGGAGCACTCTGGCCACACCGCCTCCAAGACGGACCACAGACCAGCCTGTCCTTTCAGCAAGGTCTTTCCAATATTCTTTGCCAGCACCGGTGTTCCAATGCACCAATTCTTTCGGCTTCCTTATTCAAGTCCAGGACAGTAAATTCATAGACTGGAACGGGAGTAAGTTTCCTCAGGGCATGGCCGGGCGGGTGTGTGGAAACGGGAAGCGAACAGCAATGAGTACAAGAAGGCAGATGTTCTAACAGGCCCACGAAGCACAGCTCTTTAATGGTATTGAATTGGATGACATGTGAATTAGGGTCAACAACACTGTTTTTAAAAAGACGAGAAAGGGTCATGAGCTGTGCTACCATTGTTTAAAGGAGGAAAGAAAACATTCGTACGATACTGTTGTGCGCATAAAAGATTCCTCGTAAGGGCAGAAGACACCAGGGCATTGGTGCTGTCTAGCAGGAAACGGGGTAGCTAGGGGAAGGGTCCTGACTAGATTTTACATTTTAAATCACTTCTGTATCTTTTGAAGTTGAACCTTGGGAATGTTCGAAGGACAACACAAAGCAAAAAACACAATTCCAGAGCTCTCCTTTTACTTAAATATTAAAAATATCAGGACTGAAAGAACAGCTAAACCTGGGGACACAGTTTTGATAGCTTTTCAAACAGGTGCTCCATTGGGGAGCACCCAATTGGGGGTCAGGGCAGGGGACGTGGGTCTACTGATTGTGCCAGCCACTGGATAATCCCTACAGGGAACGCCACTGCCCCCACAGCTGGGAGAAACCTGCACACCAGTCTGGGGTGGGAAGGCCTCTCTTCCTCTCCCAGCACCTCAGTCACTCACCACCACTCGCCTCAGCTCTGGGACATTGTCTGCTGCTCTTCCTGCTTCCCCTCTTCCTGCTTCCCCTCTTCCTGCTTCCCCTCTTCCGCTCGTTCCAAGGAGCCCCGGAGGCACAGCAGGAAAGGAGTTTGGGCTGCTAACCACATGCACAGGAGGAAGAAAGACTTCTGCTCCCATATAGAATTAGTCGCAGAAACCCACAGGGGCAGTTCTGTCCTGTTCTATAGGGCCACTCTCACCTCATGAGAAGTCATACTGCCGTGACGGCAGTATGTGTGAGATCCTTCTCAGGGAACTCTCTTGGCACAATGGACACTAACACAAGGTCAGTCGGTTGTTTGAAACCACCAGCCACTCCTTGAGAGAAAGACCAGACAAAGTCTCTGAAACTCACAGGAGCAGTTCTGCCCTGTCCTGAGTCAGAATTGACTAGATGGCAGTGAATTTGGTTTTCGTGGAGAAAGAAGTTAAGGAGTCCCATTGGTATGGTTGGTTATGAATTGGGCTACTGACCTAAAGGACAGCAGTTCAAACCCACCAGGCACTGCTTAGGGAGAAACAATGAAGCTTCTTATTCCTGGAAGAAGTCTCATCTCCTCTCCTAATTATTGCACCTTTCTGTTTTATGTCTGCCTTCCGGGGGATTCCACGAACCAGTTTTCTATTTCCCTGCTCTGGAATCGAAAGTTTCCTGGCAGGGGTTGGTTTCGAAATCCCGGTTGCATATTGCCTGATCGTTCTAGCTGGGTGTTTTACCGATGGAGTCTCCTCATGAACAGCACTGAAAATACAAGGGCCCGGAGGGCTCTTTTACTCCTGGAGGGTCGCTGCCAGTGGCCACAATAAGGTCCGCGCTCCGACTGCGCCACAGCTTTGGCAGAGTCTCCTCTTGCCAGCAGTTGTGTCCCCCTGTGCCCACGCCCCTGGGCCCCACCAACCTCTCCTCTGCTGAATCTGCCCAAGTCCCACTTAGGTGCTGCCACAGGCCAGGGCCAAGCCAGCAGCGCCACTTCACGGGTGGCAGCCGCGGGTGACCTCCCCTAGTGTGGGGAACAGGCCACCAACCCTCCCCTGAAGAGGGACGCTGACCTTGGAGAGGCGCTCCTGGTCGCCCCACGTCTTCTCGGGCTCCTCTTCCCCCACAGGCGCGGGCGAGGCCCTGCTGACGTCCAGCGGGTCCAGGGTCTTGAGCAGTTGCAGCTGGCGCTCCTCCAAGATGGGCAGCTTGAAGTAGCCATAGGCTCTGGCCACGGCGTGCCAGGGCAGCGTGTGGGACCGCCACTTGCGGGTGAGGATGGAGGGCAGCAGCCACACTCCATAGTGCTGGGGCACAAACTTTTCAGCCACGCCGGAGGTTTTCGGGGAGCTGGAAGCGCTCGACTTCTGGGAAGCCATCGCCGAGCCGTAAACGGTGGCGCCGCGCGCCCCTGGGGGCCCGCCCGCGCCTGGCCCTTGGGACCCACCTGGCGACTAGGCTGCCTCCTGCCTCCCCAAAACTCACTGCCATGAAGTCGATTCCGACTCATGGTGACCCTCCAGGGCAGGGTAGAGCTGCCTCAGTGAGTTTCTGAGATTCTCAAGTCTTAGTGGGAATAGAAAGCCTCATCTCTCCCCAGTGGAGCAGCTGGTGCTTTAGAACTGCTGACCTTGCATTTAACAGCCCACTACATAATCACGACGACACCACCAGGACTCCTTCCTACTGGGTTAAAAATAAGAGTCTCTTGAAAATCGCAATAATAATAATAAGAAAAGCAGCAGGGGCCTTCAAGTTAAAAGCACAAGAATGAGGCAAAGCACATAAAACGATACCATGGCCCCATCTGCCTGCTCACCCCGAGCGAGTCCTGCGTGACCCCTGCCTGACTAGGGGCACCTGCCAATTTGCTTCGCTGCCAACAGAGAAAGCAGCAAGGTGTTTGCAAAACGGCGCTGGGAATCAGATGCTGCCATCAGAGGCAAGTGCACAGACTCCCCAAGAACAGGAGGGTACCTATTTGCCCCAAGGCTAACAAAAGTAAGATGGGGCAACTCCCAAGCTATGAAAAGATGGAAAGAATTATTCCACTCATGAGGGAGAGGGGAGGAGGCAGGGAGGGGAAAAAATAAGGACCCGATGCCAGGGGCTTAAGTAGAGAGCGAATGTTTTGAGAATGATGAGGGCAATGAATGCACAAATGTGCTTTACACAATTGATGTATGTATGGATTGTGATAAGACTTAGGGTTGTCATCTCTGAGGTAGAACTGGTTTTCCCTTTGAAGTAGTTTTGATTAATGTTACTTCTGTAACGTAAACAACAAAGGCACTTGATTATTTTTTTAAGGTCTTGTCAGTGCAGATGAGACCCCTCAGAGTGGAACCTTGAGCTGGTGTGGTCCCAGTGGCGGTGTATGCTCTCCTCTTCGCTGTGTGGAAAAACGTGCTTATCTGAAATGGTGTCTGCCTGACAGGCTAAGGCTACCTGCCAGCAGCCTGGCTCTGTGGCACCCACGGGGCTTCTGGCCACTGCCATCAACCACAAGAGGGAGGAGCCTGACTTGCAAGGAAAGCTGTATACTCAGACACCTGTCCTCAAAGAATCCCCCAGGCCTTTGTGTGGACTCCGCTTCCGTCATAACACAACCAGGGGGAAACCCTCATGTTTAATTTCTCTTTCCAGTGCCAAGAATATTACAAAACAAAACAAAAACCCAAGCGAAAAATAGAAAAAGTCCATTTTAATGAATCAAAGTGTACACTCTGAATTTTTCCCCTGGGAACAGTTAAAAATGGAAATCAATATCTACAACTTCAAGGACAGCCTTTGACATGTCAAGGTTCTAAAAATTATTTTAGACCACGAATTTACATAAATACAATCTGTACAATCAATGATCTTCCATCATGGAGGAGAGCTTATGGGGGCCGGCCAACATGGAATTACATCACTTGTTCCTGAGTGGAAGACGTTTCAGCCTGAAAAGGCAAAAGGAGAGAGGGGAAAGTTAAATACAAGCTGGAAAACCCAACAGCACCTTCAGGGCCTCCCTCCTGAGGCGCAGGGCAGGCTGCCACCCATAATGCATCAGGGACGCCCACCCAGGGTGAACACCTCAGTCCATCTGGGTTCTTCAAGTGCATATTCTGCTGTCCCAGGACCCACTCAGGAGACGCACCCACACACATTTCAATGGGAACTGTGTGTAAAGAGGGGCCAGCTGTAAGCCTGGCTTCACTCTTGTCCACATTTATCATAGGACTTTGGGGCCAGAGCAGAAAAACGGGTTCATTCTAGGGCCAGAGCTGAGGTATCAATTGTAAGACTGTTTCATACACACGAAAGAATTATGAATGGAGCTCCATTCACCATGGCCCCCACGTGGCAGCCCAGATGTACACATCTGTGGAGCAGGTGGTGTGGACACACTGTGGGCCCCCATACAAAGGAACACCCCAGAGAGGCCAGAAGGAACAAGCCTGGGATCAGGCAGAGGTGTCTCACAAGCCTCACAACGGAGTCCTTGCCACAGGGCTCTTTTAATAATCAAAACTGAAGGGGAAAAAGTATAAATGAGCAAGGGAAAGCCACAGTGCCAAAATTCAGAGGAATAGGGACCCCTGGAGGGAAGAGCAGGGCGGGGAGAGGGCAGACCAGGGACAACCGGGAGAGGGTTTCTGGGGCGCTGGTCTACTCCTGCTTCGTCCAAGGCGTAGTGGGCAAGCACAGTCTATGGTCCCATGTCTACGGGATTCTAGAGTGGGCAAACCCAGTGATAGGGACTGGAAAGCTGAATGTCTGTTTTAAAAATTAACCGAAAGAAATCAATAAAACAATCCAACAGAAACTCAAGCAAAGGACACGAACAGGTTGTTGTCAAAGGAGTACACAGTAAACCGAGTCTCAGGTACAGGAAATGATGTCCAGCCTCAGTAGCAATCAGGGAAATGTAAACTTAAAGGAAATATTTTTTCTAACCCATCATACTAGCAAATCTTTTAACTTTTTACTGTAAATTGGGTGATGGCTTACAATGCAAATCAGTTTTCCATTAAAAAATTCATACACACGCTGTTTCATGTCATCAAATGCAGTCTTTACATTGACTCTGTTTCCCACTTCC
This sequence comes from Tenrec ecaudatus, assembly GCF_050624435.1. NCBI lineage: Eukaryota > Metazoa > Chordata > Mammalia > Afrosoricida > Tenrecidae > Tenrec > Tenrec ecaudatus. The sequence continues at coordinate 29,054,208 of NC_134547.1, forward strand.
TCCTTGTGTTTGCTTTTCTAGTGCTCTGCTTTTCCTAAGCCTCCCTGCCTTCTGAAGCTGTCTTTGGGCAAAGGCTGCCCCTTTGAGCTCACAGGGTTGATTATTCTGAGTGATGATCCCTCACACGGTTACTGTCTACCTTGGAGATCTGGCCACTGCTTGACTGAAAAGGGGCCATGGGCTAAGGGGTTCCACCCATTTCTACAGACTAGTAAATGTGGTTTTTTGATGGTTTTGAGTGTTGTACCACATTTTTCTCTCCTTTTAATACATTAGGTTCTCAAACGTACTTACCATCCCCTTAAAAACATCACTCAGTGCCCCACTGGCAATTAAAAACTTGTACAGGATTCAGGGTAAAGTGTGGGCATCTGCTTTCATAGCCCCCCTGGGGGTACAATCACCCACTTTGGAAACATTGTTCTAATATGATCCCTTCCAGAGTGGTTGGTAGTGGTAGTCATGTGGGATATTAATCCTCTGGACTAAATGTTTCCATGTATCTTTCATTTTCTTCCCTCGTCTTTGATCTGGATGAGAGATGAATAGTTGCCCTGGGCATTCATAGGTTATCTATTATTCTACTAATAGGCATTTAGGTTGTTTCTATCTTTTTGCAATTGTGAATAGTGCTGCAATGAACATCAGTGTGAATGCATCTATTTTTGCCAGGGTCCTTATTTCTCTAAGATATACACACAATACTATTATACACTATATACACACAATAGTATAAAAAGATATACACATAATACTATTATACACTATATACACATACTACATATATTATATATATTACTATTATATATATACACACTATATACACATAATACTATTATGTGTACATAGTGTTAATAGTCCCAACTTTTTAAGGAAGTGCCATATCATTTTTCACTGTGGTGCACCATTTCCTTTTAAATCTATTTATTTAAATCATTGGGGGCTCATACAACTCATCACAATCTACATACATCCATCGTGTCAAGCACATTTGTACATCTTTTGCCCTCATCATTCTCAAAACATTTGCTTTCTACGTGAGCCCTTGATATCAGTTCATTTTTCCCCTCCTTCTCCACCCCTCCCATGAACCCTGGATAATTTATAAATCATTATTATTTTGTCATGTCTTACAGTGTCTGCTGCCTCCCTTCACCCACTTTTCTGTTGTCCATCCCCCAGGGAGGGGGTTATATGTAGATCCTTGTAATCGGTTCCCCCTTTATACCCTACCTTCCCTCCACCCTCCTGGTATCGCCACTCTCAGCACTGGTCCTGAAGGGATCATCTGTCCTGGATTCCCCGTGTTTCCAGTTCCTATCTGTGCCAGTGTACATCCTCTGGTCTAGCCGGGTTTGTAAAGTAGAATTGTAATCATGATAGTGGGGGAAAGGAAGCATTAAAGAACTAGAGGAAAGTTGTATGTTTCATCATTGCTACACTGCACCCTGACTGATTCATCACCTCCCCATGACCCTTTTGTAAGGGGATGTCCAGTTGACTACAGATGGGCTTAGGGTCCCCACTCTGCACTCCCCATATTCACAATAATATGATTTTTTGTTCTTTGATGCGTGATACCTGGTCCCTTTGACACCTCATGATCACACAGGTTGGTGTGCTTCTTCCATGTGGACTTTGTTCCTTCTGAGTTAGGTGGCCACTTGTGTACCTTCAAGCCTTTAAGACCCCAGATGCTATATTTTTTGATAGCCAGGCACCATTGGCTTTCTTCAACACATTTGATTATGCACCCATTTGCCTTCAGCAATTGTGTTGGGAAGGTAAGGTTTAATAGAACAAAGTGTTCTTGCATTGAGGGAGTACTTGAGTGGAGGCCCAATGTTCATCTGCTACCGTAATACTAAACCTATAAATATATGTACATAGATCTATTTCCCCATCATACATAAACATATTTACATATGTACATGCCTGTATTTACACCTCTATAAATGCCCTTTGTCTCCTAGCTCTTTCCTCTATTTCCTTTGACTTTCCTCTTGTCCCACTATCATGCTCATCCCTTCATCTGGGTTTCAGTACTTCCTCTCGGTTACACTGCCCTTGATCATGCCCCACCAGGCCTCTTACACACTCCTTGCCATTGATCCCGGATCACTTGTTGTTCTGTTGTCCCTGTGTTTGCTAACACCACTTCCTTTCCACCTCCCTGCCTCCCGTGTCCCCCAGGAACCCTCAGTCCTGTTGTTATCTCCTCCAGATTGTTTATCCAGTCTGTCTTATCTAGATAGACCTGCAGATGTAATAATATGCACAAAAACAAGACAGAGCAAAACGAAACAAAAAAACCTGTGACAAAAATAAATAAATAAATAAAAGCAAGCCTGTGAATAGTTCAAGGACTGTTTGTTGACCTTTAGGAGTATTTTCCGGTAGAGTCTGATGGGGTACCATGCCCTGGCCCCAAAGTCTATTTTTGGTATTCCCTCAGGACTTCCTTGCTCTGCTCCCCTTGCTATTCTGTTGCACACCCTTAGTGTTTTGCCTCGGTGTGGTAGGGTCAGATCGGGCGCAATTCCCACACTGTCTCCGGTGTTGTCCCCTGTAGGAATGTAGTGTCTCATAATGGGGCAAGCCATATGGTCCTCTGTGCATTGGCTATTCAAGGTTTGGTGGGCCAGGATGTGCTCCACTCTCTCTTCCTCCCCCTTCATTTGCTCCCATGTGCTCTGATCAGACATGTTCCTCTCCCTGAGCTGCAGCTTCAGTGCTGTCCTCTGAGATAAATTCTTCTGGGGGGAGAGGTGGCTGTCCACGTAGTGGGTATTGGGGCCGGCCTGTCAGACCTCTATACTGGTTCCCTGCTTCATGCTCGTGGTTGCACCATTTTATAGGCCCACCAAGATGGTCTAACGCTTCTAGTCTCTCCACAGTCTCACCAGCATTTGATTTTCTATTCTTTTTTTTAACTTTGCTGGGTGAGGTGATCTCTCATTGCTTTTTGGATTTGCATCTCTCCAATTGCTTTCTACTGGCACACTTTGGGCATGGTGTCAAGAAAGACCAGTCCCTGGAGAAGGACATCATGCTTGGTAAAGTGAAGGAGCATCGAGAAAGAGGAAGGCCTTCAATGAGATGGACTGACCCAGTGGCTGCAACAAATGGTCAGGCATAGGAACAATTGTGAGGATGGCACAGGACCAGACAGTGCTGTGTTCTGTTGTGCACAGCGGCAGTATGGTTCAGAACCAACTTGATGGCACCAAACAACAATTTCTTCCTATGTTTGTTGGCCTCCTGAATGCCTTCTTTGGTGTTCTGTCCTTTGCCTATTTCTCATTTGGATCATTTGTCCTTTTTCTTCTTGAGGCAGTTTTCTATAACTTTTAGAGATTAGTCCCCTCCAATATGTTGCTGAGAAAAGAATCCCTCTTGCACCCCTCAACCCATTTGAGGGCTTCCTTTTTTATTCTTTTGGTGTTATATTTTGACAGTGAGGTGTCTGCGTTTTAGGAGGGCTCAGCCATCTACTTTGTCTTCTGCCATTTGTGTGTTTTAAGTTATGTTGGAGAGTGTATTACACCATGCATTAGGGCCCCTAAGTCTGTTTCTAAGGAGCCCTGGTGACATAGTGGGTTACTCGTTGGATGGCCAACCACAAGATCAGCAGTTCAAAACCACCAGTTGATAATGTTGTCTACTCTCAGAAAGACTCACAGCCTTGGAGACCTCCTGGGCAGTTCTACTCTGCCCTTGAGGTTCACTGTGACTCAGAAATTACTCAGTGTCAGTGAGAGCTTTTGAAGTTTGTGCCTATTTTTTTCTTTGATAGTCTTCAAATTTTTAGGTTTTACATTTAGGTCTTTCGTGCACTTGAGTTTACCAGCACCATCTGTTAAAGAGATCATCTCCGCTTCCCCTACTTAATAATTTTTGCCCCATTGTCAATGAGCAGCTGCCTGTAAGTGGGTAGATTCACGTTTGGGTTCTCAATTCCATGACATTGGTCGATGTGTTGCACCAGTACCAAGCTATTCTGACCACTGTGGCTAGGCAGTAAGTTTTGAGATCAGGACGTGTGAGGTCCCCTACATGTTTTTCTTCCTTAGTACAGCTTTGTTTACCCTGGGTCTCTTTCTTTCCCATCTAACGTTGGTGATTGTTTTCCTCTATTTAAAGAATAATTTTGAAATCAGGATCATAATGGCATTATATCCCTACATTGCTGTGGATAATATCAACATGCTCACAAGGTTAAGACTCTAATCTATCCATAAGCATGATCTATCCTTTTATTCAATACTTAAGCCTCTTTGGGTTGTTTTTGCTGATAACAGTCTTTGCTGCCTTTAATCGTGTATAGTTTCACATTAAGAACCCTATTTTCCACAGGCCTTGGATGACAAATATCATCCTAGCTGTTGTTTTTCAATTTTAACAATTTTATTGACATAAAATTCACATATACAATTAAATAGCTTAAACATATTAAAAAGTTGTGCAATCATCACCACAATCAATTTTAGAGCATTTTCTTCTTTTTTGTACTCTTTAATATTAGCTCCCTATTTTCCACAAAGCTCCCCTGCCATATATGAATTAATATGAATTAATAAATCCATAGAGATAGTAACCCCCAAAATGGTTTTTGGGGGTTACTATCTCTATGGTTTTATTAATCCTGGATTTCATATATAGAAAAACAAAAAGGAAAATGATAATAATAACTAACAAAATAAGACATTGAAAACCCTTAAATGAAAAGATAACAGAAAAGCATAAAAACTAGAATCAATTTTAAATGGGTCAACGGGAGAGCTCATGATAGGTGTTAAACTTCAGCCTACCTTCGTATCCTTTCCAATACAAGCCGACTAGCAAGGCTAGGCTTGTCCCTGAGCAATGGTCAGAGGGGACTCACCAGTGCCTTCTTCCAGAGGGAACTCTTGCAGACGTGTTCTGTGGTTTTCCTGTACAGGCCTTTTGTATCTCTAGCTTGATATATTTCTAAGTATTTAATCTTTGGATGGCTAATGGTGAACGGGATTTTTTCCTTGGTAGAGACCTCTTTGTGAGTTCAAAGGAATCTGTCTGAATTTCCTCTGTCAACGTGTACCTGCCACTCTGCTTCATCAACTCGTCTCAGTCGTTTTCTTGCCAAGTCTTTGGGATTTTCTATGTTCAGAACCGTATCATTTGCAAACACAGGTAGTTTTGCTTCCTCTTTGCCAATTCAATGCCTTCTCTTCCCTTTACCTTACTTCTCTGGCTACCACTTCCAGGCAGTGCTGAGCAGAAGCAGTGACAGAGGGAGCCCTTGTCTGGCTCCCGTTGGCAAGAGCATGCTTCCAGTCACTCTGCAGTGAGCCCAATGTTGGCCACAGCTGGACTATGTTGAGGGATTTCCCTTCTACTCCTGTTTTGGTGAGTGTTTTTATTAGGAATGGTGTTAGATTTACTAGCAAATATTTTTAAATTTAAAAATTATGTGATAGCAAGGCGCTTTTATAATTTAAATGCATACGATCACTTTTGAAAAATGATTTGGCAGTACTTATTCATTCTAAATTATTATTCCTTACAAGCTTATGCTACATAAAACTATTTACATTAAAAATGCATTCAAAAATGTGAATGTGCTCATATGCTCATGTTATGTGTGAGGGACACTGAATTATTTAATGTGGCTCTTTGACACAGTCTCTAACTCCACCAAACAATCTTTTCCTGCATGCGTCTGGGTACGAATATGGGGAGGACACTAATAGGATTCACCTGTGAGTCATTGTGAACAGGATTTATTGTGATTGTCATCCTGCGCCCTCTGAGAGCCATGAGAGGGGATCATGCCACCAACAAGAACCAAGAGAGCATGTCCTCTGGATCCGAGATCCCCGCGCAGTGAACCGCCTGTATCCAGAAGACAGCTGTGCTAGCAGCGGAGCAGTAGCAGAACCAGGAGCCAGAGCAGGAACCAGGGCCATAGAATTCCCGGCCACAAAGGAAGTACAGCTGAGTGCTTTGGGGCAGGAGGTTGGCTTTGGAGTAGGGTGCCTCTGGGCACTTAAATCAGGGAGCGGGGCTTGCTGAATGTTCCACAGTTGAGGTTGGCAGAGGAATGGCATGCCCTTTGGGCATTAATTAACAGCCCTGAAAGAACTTTGCAACGTGTCCTGAAGAAAAACTGTATCCTGAGTCTTTCCACTTGCATCTCAACTTGTTAGCTTCACTGAGAACCCTTTAGCCATGGCGACCACGACTTCCAAGCCATCATCATGAATTGCAGAACCTACATATAAAGCTTCAGAGCGCTGCTTGAGTGACGGACACAACTGGCTACATTAAAAAAAAAGTTATTTTACACAAGACATGGACAGAGGCTACCCTGCAGGAAGGACACGTTCGTGAAATGGTCAAGGGATTTGTTAAAATTATCTGTAAGGTGTGGATTTTCACATATAATTTACATAATGAAAATTAACTTCTTTTTAAAGGCTTAGTGAAAATACAAGCTTGCCATTTCTGATACTTGCCTCTAAATAATTACATCAAACTTTAAAAAAATCACTTCATTGGGAGCTCTTACAGATATTATAACAACCCATAATTCAGTTTGATCAAGCATAATTTTACAATTCACTACATCAAACTTTCAATGAGCCTTTGGCTCCTACAACCCCCCGCCCCCCGCCCTACCGTCTGAGGAGCTCCTCGGGTGACATGGCTGCAGCCCCTTCGCCGTCGCTCTGACTGTCACTGCTCTCAGTACTCTCAGAACGACTACTTTGCTCGGCTTTTCTAGTCTTCTGTTTGCCTCTGTGCTTATGCTTCCTGTGCTTCTTCTTCTGTAGGAAAAAAGAGAGAACACACCTGATCGCAGGGGAAAGCTCACAAGGTGATTTGGCTGCTGGAGTCAAAAACCAAACCAAACTCCTCCGTTGGCGTGATAGCCTAACCCGGGGCAGGCGGGCAGAGAGTGGCACACGCTCTTGTGCACGCACACTGGCAGAGCTGAACCTCAGTGGCAAACAGGCAGAACCAAGCAGCTGGCAGCCAAACCCCAGCCAGTCATCCACTTGTGCTGCCCCTTCCCCAAGAGGCCGCCTGGCCGTATTCGGTTGGGCACCTAAGGAACAGGTGGATGACGGACATCCTGGAAAAGCAATTACTGCTTTCCTTTCACTGAAAGAGAATGTCGCCTTCCACACTCGGGATTCCTTTTCCTGGTAGCCAACAATGGGCTTGTTTCTGTTCCACTACGTGCCCGGACAATTCGAGGAGTCCAACAGTGCCATTGGTCACACTGAAAATCTGTGCCATAATCCCAAGGATGGCATTGGATGACACCAAACTAACTGTCCGAGGACACATGAAGCTAACAACCAACGCCTCTGACTGTCCCCTCACAATCAACAAGGGTGGCATGGCTGCTCTAGCCCGTGAGGATGCAGTACAGCCACAGAATGCAAGTGGCTTGGATGAGAACAGGATCTTGCTTTGCCCTGGTTGTCCTGTGAAACAGGGGCCCATTCATCTACCCATACCAACCCAAACTCAAACCCCCGTCCAGCAAGTCCATTCCAACTCAGCGGGACCCTATAGGACAGAGAACTGCTTCCTAGGCTTAAGACTATAAATCTTTATCGCTGGGTGACCTTGCAGTTTGCTGCCCAACTCATAACCCACAATATAATTGGGGCTCCTTGTACATCCACCACAGGTCCCCTGAATTGTACAGAAATGCATGGAGGTCAGAATTCACAACACTCATCACTTAACAGACTCTCCAGGGGTCACCGATGGACAGCAGGTTCAACCTCCGTGACATCGAAGGGGCCAGAAAAACACTTGCTTACATATACTAAGGATTCTTACACTGCAAACGGTATCTATGGACTTCCTGTCCAGAAAACTCACCTGTTACCAAAACAGAACACAAGCAAAGAATGAGGAATTCCGGGTGGAGGAGGAAGAGGTTTTGCTTAGGAGGCATTGAGTTCATTCTAAAGGTGGTAGAACAGTTTGGAGAGGGATATCAATAATGATTGTACAACATGAAAAGTATAATCAATGGCAGTGAAATTTACATGTAGAAGATAGTGAATTGGATCATGTCTTTTGTGTACATTTTTGCCAATACTGAAAAATAACTGCATGAATAACAATGAATGATTATTATTGGGGATAAACAAAATGTCCCAACGGATGGATGGATTGTGATAAGAGTTGTATGAGCCCCCAATAAAATGATTTTTTAAAAAGAAAATGTCCTAAAATTGATTGTGGTAAAGATTGTACAACTCATCTAGATATGATTGAACTAGTGAATTATATAATATGTGGGTGAGATGTCAATAAAACTATTTTAAAAAAAAGAATTAGTAACAAGGATGCTTTGTCTACAAAGGCAGGAAACTGTGAAGAACATAAAGAGTCACCAAGAGGTATGAAATCAGGAGATGACGGTAATGAAGCCACTCAGTCAATCCTGTACTGGAAGCCTTGGCCAGTACAGACTAAAAATCAAACTCACTGCCCCTGAGTCCATTCGGACTCACAGGGGCCCTATAAGGACAGGGCAGAGCTGCCTCTGTGGGTTTCCGAGACTGTAACTTTTTTTAAAACCGTTTTACTGGCACATAAGCCACATATCATAAAATTCAATAGTTCAATCATATCAAGAAGAGTTGCACAATCACTATTACAATCAGCTCTAGAACATTTTCTTCTTCCTTGCACTCACTGTTACTAGCTCCCCATTTCCCCCAACTTCCCTTTCCTCTCGGTGTCCTAAGATTGGAGCTAGAATTAAGTACAAGCCCCAAATCCACTCATACTCTTCATGGGAATAGAAAGTCTCTTTTTCTCCTAATAAGTTAGGAAATGTTCTACAAATCGGAAAGGAACAAGTAAAATTATTCTTATTCACAGATGACATGGTACTTTCTATACTTAGAAAATGCCAGACATGACAAGAAAGCTACTGCAACTAACAGAAGATTCAGTAAAGTGGCAGGCTACAAGAGCAACACACAAAAATCAGCTGGGCTCTGTGGTAGTTACATAATCTGGCGTCAATTTGAGGATTAAGAGTGTAGGGGTGGAGTCTGGCCTGTCAATCAGGATATAGCCAGTGTGGGCCTGTGTGGGCATGGCCTCCTCCTGAGGATTCTGGGAACTCCTGGATTTCCTCCTAGGAAGCAGGAGCCTCTCTCTCTCTTCACTCCTTTCAAGACATCCCTATGGAGAGGACACATGGAGAGAGGCTGAGGAAGCCAGACCTCCGGAGCTAGAGAAACCACATGGAGACTCCTGCCAGCACTGAGATGCTTACAATGCCACTGGATCCACAAGACTTCCTACCCCCTGGCCGGTGATCGTCCTGCATTCGGCATCATTGCATGTGTTTCGTGAGTCTGAAGAGGACTTTATAGACTGGTATTGGACATATGGGCTAATATCGGACTTATGGACTTGACCTGGACTGGGATGTTTTCTCAGTATTCAACTGCTCTTGTATATAAAGCTCTTTCTTATCCACATAAGAATGTCTATGAATTTGTGTCTCTAGTCTACCCAGACTAGCACAGGCTCCTCTACCCTAGCTGGGAGAACTTGAAAAGGGAAAATAACTAAATAATAGCATTTATAATCATCTTCCAAAGGATAAAGTACCTAACCAGGGTCAGAAATGACTTACACACAAAACATTACGAAGCATTACTGCAAGAAACACATATAAATGAGAAAGCATCCTGTGTTCATGAATTGGAAGACTCAGCATTGGGAAAATAGCAATCCTACCCAAAATGCTCTCTAGATACAGTGCAATCCCAATCCAAATCCCAACATCCTTGAAAGAAACAGAAAAACTGGAGCAATACTGAAGAACAAAGCAGACTGCCTCAAACTTCCCACCGTCAAAGCTTACTCACAGCTACAACAATCACATCAACCTGGAATTGTATCGAGACGAGGTGTTTAGCAGTGAGAGAACACCTATTCCTCCTCCTGGTCAAGTGTCCTTCACTGCAAGTTACGAACTGAAATTGCTATTTGTGATGACAATAAAGCCATTGAGAGATGTTTGAAATAATACTTAATAATGCTTTTCATTATATTGTGATAAATGTACATAAGTTCTGCTATTTAAAAAATGTTATAACATTTTCATCAATATTTCTTACAAATTTATTTCATGGAAAAATACACATAAAACTTGTCAATTTTACCAATTCTAAGGGCACAATTCATTGCCATTAATTACGCTCAAAATGTTGTATGGCTAGCACCACTATCTTTAAAAAACAAAAAAACCTCTTAAATCATCACAGTTCCTGGTCAAACTCCAATCTGTTTCTGTGAACTTGCCTTATCTAGATATTTCATGGGTGGAATTATACAGTATTAGCCCTTTTGTGGCTGGTTTATTTCACCCAGCATATTTTCAAGGTTCAACCATATTATATAGCACCGACCAGAACTTTTCATGGTTGAGAATATCCAGGGTGTATTTATCCTGCCTAGCTCCTATAGACATTAAAAAAAAAAAGCCTATGAATAGTTCCAGGTCTGTCTGCTGACCCTTGTGAATGTTTTCTGAGTCTGATTAGTTGCCCAGCCCTGCCCACCAAGGTCTATTTTTAGGATTCCTTGGGGGGCTTCATTGCTTTGCTCCCTTTGCTGCTCTGTTGCTCTCCCCGTGTTTTGCCCTGCTGTGTGTGTGTGTGTGTGTGTGTGTGTGTTTTGGGGGGTGGGGGTGGGACAGAGCAGGCGATCAGTCCGGGTAATTTGTAGTTTTCAGTGCACAAGTCTTTCACCTGCTTGGCTGTTTACTCTTAGGTATTTTCTTCTTTCAGATGCTATTATTAATCAAATTATTTTCTTAATTTTTTTCTCAGATTTTCATTTCTGGTGTGTAACAACACAATTGATTCTTATCAGCTGGTTGTATATTCTACAACTTTGCTGAATATCTTTGTAAGCATTACTCGTGGATTGCTGACAGATTTCTAGGGGTATTATACATATATTACACATACATACATATATGGGACTGTGTCATGTGTGAATAGTTTTCCTTCTGCCTTTTCAATAACATGCCTTGGTTTCTTCTCACATGTTTTGGCTAGAACGTCCAGTACAACGCTGAACGGCAGCTGGGAAAACAGCACTCTTTCGTGTTCCCGGTCTTGAAGTGAAAAGCTTCCAGCTGGGCACCACTGAGCACGACATTCGCTGGGATTCTTTCTAAATGTCTTCTGAGCATGCTGAGGAATGTCCCCTGTGACTAGTTTTCTGAGTGTTCTATAACAAAAGTGTGTCAGATGCTTTTTCAACACCCACTTAGGTAACCGTGCATTGCTTTTTCTCCCTCTGGTCTCTGACTGTGGTACATTCGGGTTGATGTTCCTCACCCTTGCAGTCCTGAGCTAAACCGCACCTGGACACCGTGTGTCATCTCTTTACTCTGCTGCTGTACTCTGCTTGCCAGTGTGTTTTGCTGACGATTTTTGTAGCTCTAATATTGACATCAATAAGGGACACTGGTCAGTACCTTTCCTGTGGTGCTTTTGTATCAAGACAATGCTACCTTCAAAGAATGACAGTTGGGATGTGTTCCTTTATCTTCCATTTCTTCCCTCACAGAGTATTACAGCAATAGTGTTCATTTTCCTTTAAAGATTTGGTAGATTCACCAGTGAAGCCATGTGGTTTTGTATAATTCTCTGGTGAGAGGTTTTAATTATTGACTCAATCTCTTCTGTTGAGATTTATATGAAAGTCTGTTGAGATTTATATGAAAGTCTGTTGAGATTTATATGAAAGGACCTCAGAAGCCTTGCAGGAAATGAAACCAAAAGACAACAGAATTGCTGAAGTTCCCTTGTATTTCTTCTTGGGTCCCTTTAGGTAAATCATGTTTTTACGAATCTGTCCGTTCATTTTGGCTATCAGTTTCCTGGGATAAAACTGTTTATAGGGTTGGTAGTAAACAGTCCACTTTTCATTTCTCATTTTAGTTATTTGTGCCTTCGCTCTTTCTTAGTCTAGTTACAATTTTTTCTAAAAACGAAAACATTTCCCTAGGTCGATCCTGACTTACAGTGGCCCTACCTCGTGTCCAAGGCTGTACGTCTTCATGGGAGCAGATAGCCACCTCTCTCCGTGAAGCCACTCGTAGGTTTGAACCACTAACCTTGCAGCTAACAGTTCAGGACGTACCCAACACTGCCTCCAAGGCGCCTGTGTAGCTAATGGTTTCATCATTTTATTGACCTTTTCAAAGAACCAACATCTGGTTTCGTTAATTCTGTTGTTCTGTTTTATTTCCTTTCTCTCACCTCTAATCTTTTATTATCGCCTTCATTCTACTAGCCAGGTTTAGATGATTCATCTTCTTCGAGTTCCTCAAAGAATAAAGTTAGGTACTTGATTGGTCAATAAATAGCTTTATTAATTATGTGTAAACTTGATCATTACTCTGGGATACTTAAATGTCCTTTTTCACTATGTCTTCACACCCCTTTTTAATTTCATAATGTTTACTTTTTTTGAATTTATTGCAGTTTGGTACAAGTTTCCAGAGCAAATTAGTTTTCCAGTCAATAACTTGTGCACGTTTTCTTTTGTAACTTCAGTTGCACTTCCTTCAGTGAAACAGCATTTTTTCACGCTCTTTCTGAGCTCCCTACATCAATATCCTCATTTCCTGTCCATTCCTGACTTCTGAGCTTTGTTTGGGGCAAATGCAACTCTTTTGGTCTCATTGTTAATGGTTCTGAGGAATATATTCATCACTTGACTTCCTTGGTCTGTTTGGCTGAAAGGTGATGCCCAGAAGGGGTTCACGTCCAGGTTTGAGGAGGCCCTAAGGGTCACAGTCTGGGAGAGACTACCAGTCTCTATCAGATCAGGAAATGTGGTCATTCGAGAAATTTTTTTTTTTAATTTCGAGAAAATATTTTTTAAAACAACAAAAAGAGCGGAAAAATTAAAATTTCTACTCTGAAACAAAAGGGAAATTTCTGAACTCAAGTTTTACACTGGCTATAAATGTTTCCTTGAATGTGCAGGCAGATCTGTGCACACACCCTTCTGGCTTCCAAGATCTCCCTTCCTGCCTGTCAATCCTGGGGGCTCATCTGGAAGACAAAGGATGGACATGGATCTCAGACACCAGCCTTAGGACACTCACAAGTCACTGACCTTCTCTTTCTTCCGTCTGTGCTCTTTCTTAAGCTTGTGTTTTTCTTTGTTCTTTTTATGTTTCTCCTTTTGAGGAACTTCAAGTTCCTGCCGAGCATCTGAAGCAAAAAATGTAATAAGCACATGAGTGAAGGGAAATGTAGGCTAATTCTGGAAAACAAACACCACTAAGTGACTAGATTAAAAAGTTAGAGGTCTGATCTAGATGGCATGGTGACACAAGGAGGCAAGACCCCTACCCTCTAAAGTGCTTCAACCTCGCTGGGAGACACTGCAGCTCTCTAATGAGAAAGCGGCATAAAACCTCTACATGGGACAGATGTCATCAACCAGCTGCCTGCCAAATGATGTCAGATGAAATCAGACCAGAATTCCTACAAGCCCTGGAATGTGACAACCTCAGGTAACCTAAGAGATGGACCAGGTCTGTGACAGTTAGCATGTTATTCAACCTGCCCAAGCCTCAATCCCCCTATCTGCAAAATGGGAATCAGCAGAGCCTCATGCCTGACTAGGGAATGGACACTTAGTAACCTGGGTGAAGGGAAAGGCAATATCCATTGGGCACAAAGGTATCAAGACACTGGGAAGCGCACAGGAGCTAAAGACAACAAAGAAAGGAACTACCACATTCTCAGCATTACAGTTACCCCAATGATCTGCCAGTGGGTAAACACAGAAGCTGACCAGGAGAGGGAAAGCACACGAGACTACACCCTATATATAACGATGGGAGCATGTAAGTACTTACATATGCTGCAAATATGTCCATGAATCTAGTGGAGCACATATGAGGCAAAGCTATGAAAAACCCACCACCGCGGGAGGGGGCGGGGCATTAAAAAAAGAGAAAGAAAAACCCACCACCCCAAAGCTGGTAGATAAACATGACTTCGTCTACATCATCCTCTTTACGAAGCACATTTTATGAAAAGTGATCCTAGAAATAGAAACACTTAAAAGCTAACTTTCACCAAAATAAACACAATGTGTGCAGTCATTACAAATGGCTGCTTACACGGCTGCCATGGCAGGACAAGAGGACCTGGCGCAGCGGGAGATTCACCAGGACTGGGTGAACCGCGAGTACATTAAGGTCCTCACCAGCAGCATCAAGAAAATCCCGACTTTCTCAACTCGTTTGATATGTCTTGGTGTTCAAGACTCGCCACGCTAAATGAGAAATTGGCAGCCCTGAACGGAGAATGGAGTACATGGAAGCTCGGGTGAAAAAGGGTGAGCCCCTCACCGAGGGCTGTGCCCGAGGCTAATGGGGAGTTGCTTGGCACACCCAGGCCCATGGGGGAGGGTCCAGCGGCCTTCAGCTCCTTCTCTCCTTACAGAACAGCAGGGCTTAGTGTCACATGTCACTTCTCAAAAGTGTGGCCTTTGGCCTCTGCCATGTACAACTGAGGGTATGACGTGGCATTTGGGGAGAAGTCCAGGGGGACTCTTGGAGACATTAGACACTTTCCCTTTTCAGTGACCTTTTATAAAACTACACTTCAACATCTGGGAGCACTCACAGCTAACAGCCCGGGACTCTGTACGCTCCCCACCAACTCTCTCCCTCTCAGCCATTCTTTAAAGCTCGCCATGCCTTTGCAGTGTGTCTTCAGACACACCTTTGGTAGGGAGTGGGATGAGACCTGGCTGAGACACTCATGCCAGAGGATGCTGCTGCTAACTCACTTGCTTTTTATCCTTTAGGGGAGATCAGGGCCAGGCCCCCCACTTTGCTTGGAGGGGCATTTTCAGAGTCACCTGGGGTATCTTTGCCTCTCATATTTCCTAATAAACTCCTCAACCTTCAAAAAATAAAATAAATAAAATGGCTATACAAGGATCTATATATAACCCCCTCCCTGGGGGACAGACAACAGAAAAGTGGGTGAAGGGAGACATCGGACAGTGTAAGACATAACAAAATAATAATAATTTATAAATTATCAAGGGTTCATGAGGGAGAGGGGAGAGGGCAAGAAGGGGGAAAAATGAGGAGCTGATATCAAGGGCTCAAGTAGAAAGCAAATGTTGTGAGAATGATGATGGCAACAAATGTACAAATGTGCTTGACACAACGGATGTATGTATGGACTGTGATAAGAGTTGTACGAGCCCCCAATAAAATGATTTTGGTTTAAATGGCTAAACCTCTCTTTTTAATTGAGGTTTTTCTTTCTTTGTTATTGTTGGTGTTTGGGGTGGGTTTTTTGGTTGTTGGTGGTGTTTTTTAGTATATGAAATCCAGATCATTCACTGCCATCTAGTCAATGCTGACTCATAGCAACCCTTCAGGACACGGTAGAACTGCCCTTGTGTGTTTCTGAGACTGTAATTGTTTCCAGGAGAAGACAGCCCCATCTTTCTTACAAGGAGAGGCTGGTGGTTTCGAACCACCCAACACGTAACCACTCTGCTCCTGGGCACGTAACCATGTAACCAGCATTGCTCCTGAAATTCAGGGTGGATAAATCTAGACAGTAACTAAATAAATAGTTGCTTAAGGGGTATGGCAGGAGAGGTTGGGGGTAGACGGGGAGCTGCAAGAAAGGGGAGCATAAGAAAGAAGAAAATGCCCTAAAATTGATTGTGGTGATGATTGTACAACTCTTCTTAATATGATTAAACTCCTGAATTATATATGTGAATTAGACGCCAATAAAATTGTTTTTAAAAATGGCTAAACAAGTTGCTTGTGGCTATATTCTCCACTTCCAAATTCAAACCCAAATGTTTTCATTTCCAGGTAACCACACCAGCAAAAGAGGACACGGCTCAAAGCAGTGTTCTTATAACCTAAGATGCTTTGGAGAGAGAGGTACTTTCCAAATGAGGTCAATGGTATTTGGAACTTCCTACTCCTATATTTGATCATATTTTCAAAAATTGATCTCCTCAACCTTTAAAAAATCATTTTATTGGGGGCTCTTGCAGAAACTACAGCCATGCATAAATTAATTGTATGACACACACTTGTACAGATGCCACCATCATTTCAAAACACTATCTTTCTTCTTGAACCCTTGACGTCACCTCCTCTTCATTACCTCTCCTTAACCTTTGTTACTGCCAATTTTTGAAAAAACCATTTCTCTCAACCACTCATAGACCAAACACAATGTCTAACTATGGAAGGGGCGCCGAGGGCCGCCTGGGAAAGGAGCATAAGCCATTTTGTTTTCAAGTGCTGCTACCCTCCTTGGAACCGCGATCTGAACAGCTAAAGCGAATGAGAAACACATTAACTACATTCTCGAACGTCACGCTTCTGACCCCTCTGTTCACCTGTCTTAATGTATAAGTCAATTAAAATTACAAATGTCTGAAAGTTTATTGTTTCTTTTTGGCCAAGCCAATATTTATATGTAGGTGCTACAGGAAACTACAAAGCGGATGAGAGAATCAGGTATCACGTTTACATCTGGATCCCATCATTGGATATTCGCTCATCTGGGCATCTGAGAGCATAAACCAGTCAACCGTCTTAAATGAGGTGACAATTTCACATGGCCCTAGATGGAAGAGGGCAACGGCCACAGGGGTGGGTGAGCTGCACTGCATTTACTTCTGAAAGATCTGCAGTTATAGTTTATTTGGTATGTTAGCCAAAGACTCTTGGAAAATTCTTCATTCTGCCACCTCACCCTCACATCTTTCTCTTCTAGATTTTTACTTTCTGCAACTGAAAAGTCTATGATAATTTAGGGTGCTGAACACCCTAAAAGCGCTCTGCCGTGGCTAAGGCAACAGTTTCCATTTAGGCGCTAGGTGGAGGCAGCAGATTCCAAATATGGCTGAGAACAGAGAAAGCAGAAACAGGGGGCTCCTGCAGGCTGTGGGGGATGGGTTTCATAACACGCAGAGAAGAACCCAGAAGCGCTGGACTCACTAGGACAAAAGACGGGAGGCAGCCGGGGGCCAAACTCTTCTCCTTCATCGATGTGCAGCTTCTGAATCGGGAAGGCAGGGGCAGGCACCTGAGGTGCTGGCTCGCTGGCTGAAAAACAGCAGATATCCATGTCATCTATTAGCCTAATATAATGTGTTCTAGTTTTTAATTAACATAACTGCTATCAGATAACATGTGCTTTTGATCACCAAAACTTCACTAACTTGTGCCAGATGCTTAGACCAAGGGAGTTAACAGAGCTGGAGTAGTGAAGCACACACAGACACACACAACTAAGCACATCCAGGGCTAGAATTCATAAGGAGCCAGAGAGCTCACCAGTAGTCCTGGTGGGGTTATCCATTGGGCTGCAAACAAACAAGTCAGCAGTTCAAACCCACCAGTCACTCATATGAACCTATATAGGGTTGCTGTGAGTTGATTCAACTGGATGACAGTGAGTGAATGCCAAGAGGACATACACACCCCAGATCACGTGAAACCCAAAGGGCAGAAACATGTCCTCCATGTGGGAGGACAAGAAACGAAAAAAACTGCTAAGCCAATAGATAGGCAGGTAAGAAAACCATCTCAGAAAAGCAGGGACAATAATGTCAACCAAAAGCAAAGATTGCGTTCAAAACTTCTCATGTTACTGTTTTTCAACAGTATAGAAAATATATAAAAAAGGAAAGTTGCCAACAAACAGTCCTTGAACTAACTACAAGCTTTTCTTCTTGTTGTTGTGCTTTGTTTTTTTCCATTGGTATGTTGTTGTTGTTTTGTTGTATATTGTTGCTTGGTTTTGCTCTGTCTGGTTTTTGTGCTTGTCATTATCTCCGCAGGTCTGTCTAAATAAGACAGGCTGGATGAACAAGCTGGAGAAGAAAACAACGGGACTGACAGTTCCGGGGGGGACATGGGAGAGGGGAAGGTGGGGGGAAAGGAAGTGGTGTTAACAAACCCAGGGACAAGGGAACAACAAGTGATTCAAATCGGTGGTAAAGAGGGTATGGGAGGCCTAGTTGGGCATGATCAAGGATAATGTAACCAAGAGGAATAACTGAAACCCTGGTGGGGACTGAGCATGATAGTGGGACAGGAGTAAAGTCAAAGGAAATAGAGGAAAGAGCTAGGAGGCAAAGGGCATTTCTAGAGGTCTAAATAAAGGCATGTACATATGTAAGTTTATTTATATATGAGGATGGGGAAATAGATCTGTGTGCATATATTTATAGGTTTAGTATTAAGGCAGCAGATGGACATTGGGCCTCCACTCAAGTACTCCCTCAAAGCAAGAACACTTTGTTCTATTAAACTGGCATTCCACGATGCTCACCTTCCCGACACAATCTCTGAAGACAAAGCGGGTACATAAGCAAATGTAGTGAAGAAAGCTGATGGTGCCCGGTTATCAAAAGATATAGCGTCTAGGGTCTTAAAGGCTTGAAGGTAAACAAGTGGCCATCTAGCTCAGAAGCAACAAAGCCCACATGGAAGAGGCATACCAGCCTACGCCATCACGAGTGCCGAAAGGATCAGGTATCAGGCATCATCAGAACAAAAATTCCTATTATTGTGAATGAGAGGGAGTGCGGAGTGGAAACCCGAAGCCCATCTGTAGGCAGTTGGACATCCCCTTACGGAAGGGTTAAAGGGAGAAGACAAGCCAGTTGGGGTGCAGTGTAGCAACGATGAAGCATACAGCTTCCTTCTGGTTCCTGGATGCTTCCTCCCCTACGCTCTATCATAATTCTAGTTCTGCCTTACAAATCTGGCTGGACTGGAGGATGTACACTGGTACAGATAGGAACTGGAAACACAGGGAGTCCAGGGAGGATGATCCCTTCAGGACCAGTGGTGAGAGTGACGATACCGGGAGGGTGAAGGGAGGTAGGGGTGGAACGGGAGAACCGACTACAAGGATCTACATATAACCTCCTCCCTGGGAGACAGACAACAGAAAAGTGGGTGAAGGGAGATGTTGGACAGTGCAAAATATAACAAAGTAATAATTTATAAATTATCTAGGGTTCATGAGGGAAGGGTAGCGGGGAGGGAGGGGTAAAATGAGGAACTGATGCCAGGGGCTTAAGTGGAGTGCAAATATTTTGAGAATGATGGTGGTAATCAATGTACAAATGTGCTTTACACAACTGATATATGTATGGATTATGATAAGAATCATATGAGCCCCTAATAAAATGATTTTTTAAAATTAAGCAAATAATGGATCAAATTCTACCTTTAAAATATTTATTAAAATGCTAAGCAGAGAAGCAGCTTTTCTAAAGCCATCATCCCTTGTCTTCAGATTCCCAGTCGTACACTCCATCCTACCGAGTGCCACTGAGGATGTCGTCGCCAAACCCGTCTCTGCGGGATGCTTGTGGTCGGCCTCCCCGGCCCCCGGCTGCTCATCCTCACTGTCATCCTGCTCATCTTCCGATGACGAGGACTTCTCATCTGAGGAGCTGGCAAAGATGGCCTTGAATAAGTCCATGGATGGGCGGCTGGCTTCTCCCTCGGTCTGCAAGTCAGCATCTTTGCTTACCATCTGTGGTAACCAAGCATGAAAGAGAAATCAGGCAAGCAGTAGCAGGAGTGGGAGGATCTCACACATGTATGCACATATACGACGTATGTTTCAGCCCAGGGGAAGGGCATTCAGACCCACACCTGCCTAAGCAAACCTCCAACAGTCATGTAAACCCAGCATTTTTGGGTGGTGTGTCTGAGTCAACAACTAGTAACTGCTCCAATCAGTAGACACAGCTGGAAGAGAGAGTACTCTTGTGTTGGACATGCACAAGGCCACCCTAGAGAAAAGGTAGCTGGGATGAGCACAGTGTATTGGGCCTCTATGCAGGAGTGAACAAGGCTCTCAAAAGCATACACTGCCTGTGTTCCCAGTATTACCAGCTAACTCCAAGCCTTTGAGGAACTCATATGAAAGTGATGGTGCCCATCCCAGCAACCGTGACACACCCAACTGCTGTCCAGTCAGTTCTGACCCAGGGCCGCCTAATGTGTGAAATCCCTAGGACTTCAACGGCCGAGAGCTGGCCTTGCTTCTAACACCTGGTCTACCCTCGGAAAAATGCAGAAGAGAAAGGGGGGACCCGCTCCAGAAGGCAGCAACAAGGCATTTCCCTTTGGAATCACACAGGGCCTTTCCAAAGGAAAGCCCAGGTTATGGGCATTTGGACCATCAAAGTAAAGAGACAGTAGTTCTTCCTGTAGCAGCCTGAGGTGATCTACCAAACTGATCACTGCTCACTTGACCCAGAAAACCCCACAAAATCATGCACATCAAGAGATTCTAATCTTCAGGCCCAGTTTAAGTGACACTGCCCAGGCCATCAAGGGTACCCCTATCCAAAAAGCCACCAAGTAGCTGAAAGATGCCCTTTGGCAAAAGCAGTGTGTGCTGCTCTGACGTTATGGTGGTGAAGTGGGTAGGTGTGCCAGGGCCACACTGTGGGGCTGGACACACGGAACTCTTGCTGCACTTGCTGAAAAATGTCGAGAGTGATGTTGAACTTACGGGTTCTCTAGTCATTGAGCTCATGCAGGTGAGCAAAGCCCCCAAGGTGCACCGCTGGACTTACGGAGCTCAGGGTCGGATCGAGCCACACAGGAGCCACAATGAAGAGGAACAAACCGCTCCCAATCCAGAGGAGGAAGTTGCACAGGCGAAGATATCCCAGAAGAAACTCAAGATGCAAAAACCTACGGCTTTTGCATAGGCTTTTGTGTATGGAACAAATTAAGTTTTAAAAAAGCGAATAAAAGTAAAAACAACAAGTAAAGAGAGAGGCAGAAACTGTATAAACTCAAGTCAACACACAGGAAGTACAGATATGAAGAACACGTTCTCAGCCTCAAACAGCCCATGACTGGACAGGACCCTGAAAGTAATCGAATGTGCTAAATGTGACCAGGGGTGACCAACCAACATCAGAAGCCACCTCAATTCCTCCATTTCACCAATGCAGAACTCCAGAAATTCTGCCAGAGACACACTGCTGGCTCACACCAAGGGGGAAGAGCCTCAATTCCACACCCACATCCCTCCATTGCTCTGGCCCCTCTCACACCCACCTCCAACCACTGCCACAGAGAAACCAAGACCCACATAAGGGGAGGGAGCACCAGATAATAGAATTTGTAAAGACTACACAAAAGTCAGGAAAGTGCCTAGCTCTTGTTTTCTAAATACCATTCCCCAATAAAAAAACCCAGGGCGCCTTGAATAAGGCGTGGATTCCAGAATGGGAGCTGGCCGGGAAAGGATACGCCTAGAACATCTTTCTGGACCCAGAAGGCAAGAAAGTGCTCAAAGGCTAAGAAGGACATGTTCAACGAAGGCGGAAAAAGGCAGTAGCTTACGCTCAGGTGGTTCAGGGGGAAGAAAATTCTCGAACTCTACTGCAATTTTAAATTGCTTCAAAATTAAAACTCTGTGTGTGTGTGTGTGCGCGCATGCACATACACATTACACACATATGCATACACACGTATACAAAACGCAGGAAAGAGGCACTCCAGATGAAGCATTGACATGCTGGCAACAATTTCCAAGAAAATTCACAAGGCAGGGCCGGCCCCAATCCCAACCACATAGACACCTGCCCCTCCCCCCAGAAGAATTTACTTCAGAGGACAGCACTGAAGCTGTAGCTCAGGGAGAGGAATATGTCTGATCAGAGCACACGGGAGCAAATGAAAGGAGAAGGAGGGAGTGGAGCACATCCTGGCCCACCAAGCCTTGAGGACGATATTCCCGCTCAGAGCAGCCAATTCACAGAGAAGACCACATGGCCGGCCCCACTATGAGACACAACATCCCTCACTGACCCATAGCCCTACAGGGGACAACACTGGAGACAGAGTATAGGAATTGCACCTGATCTGATCCCACCACACCGAGGCAAAACACTAAGGACGTGCAACAGAACAACAAGGGGAACAGAGCAACAAAGTCCCCAGGGAATACCAAAAACAGACTTTGGGGCCAGAGCTTGGCACCCCATCAGACTCGACTGAAAACACTCCTAAAAGCCAACAAACAGTCCTTGAACTAACTACAAGCTTTTCTTTCTTGTTGTGTTTTGTTTTTTTTCATTGACTTTTTGTTGTATATTGTTGCTTAGTTTTGCTCTGTCTTGTTTTGTGCATGTTATTATCTCCACAAGTCTGTCTAAATAAAATATGCTGGATGAACTATCTGGAGGAGAAAACAATGGGACCAAAAGTTTCGAGGGAACATGGGAGAGAGGGAAGTGGGGGGAAAGGTAGTGGTGTTAACAAACCCAGGGACAAGGGAACAACAAGTGATTCAAATCAGTGGTGAGGAAGGTATAGAAGGCCTGGTAGGGCATGATCAAGGGTAATGTAACTAAGAAGAATTACTGAAACTCAAATGAAGGCTGAACATGATAGTGGGACAAGAGGAAAGTAAAAGGAAATAGAGGAAAGAGCTAGGAGGCAAAGGGCATTTATAGAGGTCTAAATAAAGGCATGTACATATATAAAGATTAAAGATAGTTAAATATGATGATGGGGAAATAGATCTATGTGCATATATTTATAGGTTTAGTATTAAGGTAGCAGATGGATATTGGGCCTCCACTCAAGTGCTCCCTCAATGTAAGAATACTTTGTTCTGTTAAACTGGCATTCCACGATGCTCACCTTCCCGACACAATTGCTGAAGACAAAGCGGGTACATAAGCAAATGTGGTGAAGAAAGCTGATGGAGCCTGGCTATCAATAGATATAGCATCTGGGGTCTTAAAGGCTTGAAGGTAAACAAGTGGCCATCTAGCTCAGAAGCAACAAAGCCCCCAAGGAAGAAGCACACCAGCCTGTGAGATCACGAGGTGTCGAAGGGATCAGGTATCAGGCATAAAAGAATAAAAAAATCCTATCGTTGTGAATAAGGAGGAGTGTGGAGTGGGGACCCAAAGCCCATCTGTAGGCAACTGGACATCCCCTTATGGAAGGGTTGCAGGGAAGAGATGAGGCAGTCAGGGTGTGATGTAGTAACAATGAAGCATACAACTTTCCTCTAGTTCCTAAATGCTTCCTTCCCCCACCACTATAATGAATCCAATTCTACCTTACAAATCCAGTTAGACCAGAGGATATACACTGGTACAGATAAGAACTGGAAACACAGGGACTCCAGGACAGATGATCCCTTCAGGACCAGTGCTAAGAGTGACAACACCGGGAGGGTGGAGGAAGGGTGGGGTAGAAAGGGGGAACCGATTACAGGGATCTACATACAACCTCCTCCCTGGGGGAGAGACAAGAGAAAAGTGGGTGAAAGGAGATGTCGGACAGTATAAGAGATCACAAAATAATCATTTATAAATTATCAAGGGTTCATAAGGGAGGTGGCAGCGGGGAGGGAGGGGAAAAAATAAGGAGTGGATGCCAGGGGCTTAAGTGTAGAGAAAATGTTTTGAGAATAATGAGAGCAACGAATGTACAAATGTCCTTTACACAATTGATGCATGTATGGATTGTGATAAGAGTTGTACGAGCCTCCAATAAAATGATTTTTAAAAATAATAAAAACAACACTACATACACACAAAAAGAAAGAAAAGTCACAAGCCTGATGTCTCCCTGGCAAAGCGGATACTGATATCATATGAGTGAAGCATGAAGTGAGTGACGGTTGGCCAATAAGCCATGTTCACAAACCTGTCTGGCCTTCAATGAGGTTCATAGTAGTAAAAGTAGAGGCAGGATTATCGTAACTATGTAAGATAGTCACTTCTTGGTAGCTACAGAGCTAACCTTTTGTTTGGTTTTTCTTTCTCAGAATACAGCAGAAACTGCATTGGAATGAAATAACAGCACACATCAAACACACAAGGGCTGGATTTCTTGAGATCTTTCACCTGTTCACCTTCTACCTAAATTGTACCAGAAAGTATAGAATTCACATCTGTGTATATCCAGTTGTACTAACTCAAGAGAATTTTCCAGAAAGAAATCAAATAATCCAAAAAAGGGTAGAAACTTTCCTAGTCACATGGCTCATAAGTAAAAAAGCAAAATTCAAGATTTTTTCCCATGCAAATACAATGTCAACATAATGTTTGAGAAATTTAGAAGGTCTTCTGATGGCCACAACACAGGACGAGGATTCTCAAATGCAGTTTTACACCATTTTCTAAAAAAAGTAGCAAAATCCAATGAAGACATTACCCTGAGATTCGAAATGCCAAGTGGTGCCCAGCTTCTATTAACAACAGCTCTGAAAAGGATCCTATTCCAAGGCCCTTGACAGAATGGAACTCAGAGTCACAGACAAGAGACTGGTGGGTCAGGACCCCAAGACTATGGCCTTAGCCCTCAGGTCTGGAACTGAACTCACCCCACGTTAGAATACTCTGTCACTTGAGATTTGAAAAGGCAGCATTTACCCTGCTAGGAAAGCAGGGGGATAGAAGAAGGGATCCTGGGGATGAGACTGCTCCTGCAATGAATTACAGCTTTGGACCTGTCCTGGGTGGCTGTGCGATGAGATTGACTCCATTCAGTAGGGGAGAAAAAACAAACAAAAGGAACAACTATTGATAAACACAATACTACTAATGAATCTCAAAGGCACGATGCTGAGTGAGGGAGACCAATCTCAAAAGACTGCAGCGTGTATAATTCTCTTATATAACATTCCACTAGTCTGAAGGGGCCAAGCTGAGAGATTTGGGAGATGAAGGGATTATTCTGCATTTCTGATTAAGGTGGTGATTAAACGTATCTATAAGTGTGTTAAAATTCACAGAACTGTACATTTAAAAAGTTAATTTCAAATAGGTTAATTTTAAAAGAAAGTAAAATTTTAAAAAGGAACATTTTCAATGAGGCTACTGACAGAAACAAAAACCAATTTTTAAATTACACTCTACTTTTATTAATAACTAAAGTGTAAAGTAGCACTTTTTAAATGGATCATTTTCTCTACATTTTCCACAAGAGAACACTTATAATTTGGAAACTTCCACTTTCCACTATAAATACACTGATGCGAAGGGAAAGTTACTCAAGAGCGAAGCTGTGACTTCCCTTTATGTGACTGTGGCGAAGAATGGCAGTCTGGGACAATAGCACAAGCTACAGGGCTCGGGCCAAATCCACCACTGCCTCTTTTCATCTGTGAAATCTTACTGGAACTCTGCTACGCTCCCTCGTGTTCACTCTGTCTTCTGTTGAGTTGTCAAACAATGAAGACGATCTGGTCAATGAACCCTAACTTCCTTCCTCTCGGGGCTTTCACAACAGTCAGAGTCAGTCTGGCAAAGAGAACCTGCAAGCCCAGTACCTTCTGCTCCGACAGGGGTTCTGGTACAGGCTCTCTGTCTTTGTTTACTAAGGGACTGGGCTCTTGTTTGGGGGTGCCAACAGCTGATCCAGCAACACTTGAAAGTGCACTGCTGGAATCTTCTTTCTTCTCTTGGTTAGACGTATCCCATCTGGAAGGTTTTCGTGATTCTGCAAGGTAAGTGTCAGAATGAGCCGAGAAAACGGTAGCACAAAAGGCAAGTTCTTTACCACTGCTCTGCTGCAGTCGAGGATACCCGCGCCTACTCCGGGTCAGGCACTGGGCACGGGGCTGGGATGTGGGAAAGCTAAGAGAGAGCCCCGTTTCAAAGAGTGCACACATGGGCCATCACAGCATGAGCCAGCTGCAGAATATGAGGCAGTCTCCTAATGGAGGCGGGTTTCACGATGCATATACTTGAAACCAGACAATCCTCCGCTTCCACTTTCCTGCCAGGCTAAGGCTGAGGTGTAGCCCTGAGAGAGCCCCAACTTACTGTTGGGGTCTTGGTGCTGTTGTATTTTTCTGCTTGATGTTGGGGTTGCTGGCGAGGAGGCTGCTTCTGGGAGTGTCAGGAAGTTGAAGACGGAGTACTTGTCACGTTTCACTCGAGGTAATCCAACTAAGGTTGAACTAGGGGTTGGAAAAACAAAGATGTCATTTTAATGACAACTGCTAGGATAAAATCCACTTCCTATAAAGTTTTCCATCTCAAGTTTTTACCAGCTCTTCTAATTGGCTGAAAAGGTCCCCAACGTTGTTCAGAGGAAATGCCAAAGCAAAGCTCACCACTCTAAGGACTCAGGGGTACTCAACCAAGCCACAGGATTTTTCAGTGGCCTCCTATGCACACAAACGCTGGGCAACGAGTAAGAACAGCCGGCGACGAAGCAATGCTTTGAATTACGATGCTGGCAGAGAACACGGAATACAGCACGGACTGTCAGAGAATGAGCGAATCTACATGGGAAGAAGTACAACAGCCAGGCTGCACCTTAAGAGGGTCCTGAGACTTCCTGTGGACATAGTCTCAGGAAGGCCCAGATCCTGGAGAAGAGCATCATGGTTGGTAGGAAAACCAATGAATGAGACAGACTGGTTCCTAAAAGCAACTGTTATAAATTCTTCACTGCCATGCTTCAATATCTAGGTTGGGGTGTTTGGTTTGGTTTGCTAACAGCAAAGGAGTACAAGTTAAAGTTAACTCCAAACTCACAAGTTCATCTAGAACAGCGGTTCTCAACCTGTGGGTCGTGACCCCTTTTGGGGTCAATCAGCCCTTTCACAGGGGTCGCCTGATTGATGACAGTAGCAAAATGACAGTGACGAAGCAGCAATGAAGAGAACGCTATGGTTGGGGTCCCCACCACATGAGGAACTGTCTGAAAGGGTCGGGGCACGAGGAAGGCGGAGAAGCACTGCTCTAGAAAGCGCGCGCTTGCATGAGTAATGAACCCGGGGGGCGCCGCTGAGCTGCCTCTGCCAAGGCGGGCTCCCCACTTACTTGGGGTAAGGGTCAGGGACGTTAAACCTCTTGCACAGGAGCTTGTCCGGGTGCCATTCAAAGGTGTCTCGGGTGAGCTTCCCGAACTTCTTCATCTTCACAGCCGACTGCTTGTCGCTGGTGTCATTCTGAGGAAACACATTCATGTGGCTCAGCACCTGGATGACCGCTCTGCCACTCTACAGTCCTCACAGCATCTCCCCCAATGACAAGTGCGTTCCTGCACTAATGCTCTTTCGGCAGAGTGCTGGGTAGATGCTGGACTCTGAGTCACACAACTGTTTCTTAGTCTAAGCCATTTGCGAGATTTCCGTGGAGCACTTGGCTATGGAGGAGGTGGGAGGGATGAGAGGACGGCCACAGACCTCTTGGTCTCGGGGGACTTCGACTTGTTCCGAGTCATCTTCGTCCTTGGCGTGCGTGAACCTGGAGGACAGGGTCGAGTGGGAGGACACGTAGAGCAGGGAGGCGCGCGCAAACTCCTCACGCTCGCGGCCCCGCTCCCACTCGGTCATGCCAGAGTCCAGACATCTTTCCAGGGCATCTGCGGTACACAGAATGAGAAACTGCTTCACTCCCAGGAAAAACAAGAGGTTTAAAGGAGCCCCTCCGGAGGATGCCTTTGGCCTCAGGAAACATGAATCCTGTCACTGACAGCTGCCCAGACTTGTCTTTAAGGACACCTCAGGGTGGGGCCGAGTGCTCGGTGGGTTAACATTGGTCTCCCCTTTAAAGCAATGGTCCTCTTTAACAGAGAAAACCCTTTAGGGGATTTCCTTAAGTTTCTTAAGCAGGCAACTTGTTACCACTCCCAACTATAGTAGGTTTTGGCAGAGAAACTCTTATCTCTTGACTTTTCTCTCAATCTCTTTTTTGCCGCTCTTGTTCTTTAACTTCACCAACACGGAGGCTATTTCTCAGCACTGAGCTAAGACACAGTCCATCCAGTGCCCCGC
Source organism: Tenrec ecaudatus (assembly GCF_050624435.1). Lineage (NCBI taxonomy): Eukaryota > Metazoa > Chordata > Mammalia > Afrosoricida > Tenrecidae > Tenrec > Tenrec ecaudatus. Next base: position 29,082,077 of record NC_134547.1, read on the forward strand.
TCTCCAGAGACCTGTTTTTGAAAAACAATGTCACTGGCTACCTGATACCCGCTGCCAGGACCACTAAAAGAACACTGCCTCCTCTCTTCTGGGCCAAGTCAGCATCACAGACCCCCAAGGGAGCTTCCCCTCACTACTGATCCAGCTCCGCTGGCCAACCACCCTGAGGAGTCAGTCAGAGCTCGGGGTTAGGGCTGGAAGAAGAAAGTTGAGAGGACGCTGTGGCCGTGGTGCGGAAGACACCCATTTGCAAGGAGTCAATGGGCTTGACTCAGTGTGAGCCTGGGCCAAAGCAAAGGCCTGAGAGGGGAGAACTGTGATTAACTGGTCAACCAAAGCCAAGAGGCAGCCCCTCGGGGCTCCACGCCATGCGCAGAGCACAGAGCGAAGGCGCCGACAGTGCGGAAGACCGTAACTGAAATGGGAAGCTGCTGTGAGAACAAGAAGGCCGTCCTCCATGCGCCCCCACCCCAGGCACAGGCGAGCCCAGGCTAGCACCCACCGTGGTGACCCTGCTGCATATTTGCTAAGAAAGCTTCATAGCGTTTTTGCTTTTCTGGATCTTTGGCGAAAGGTTTGAAGTTGCTGGCTCTTGTGGTGGCTGTCCTGTCACTCGGTGTCACGTGCCATGAGCAGTGCCCGCCGTCTGAGGAGGAAGACTGGGGCCTGCCACTTGGAACATTCTGGGCCAGGCTCCGGGCCTTGAGCTGAGCCACTTGTAGATCAGTTGCCTGCTTCATTTCTTTGATCCTTTCTTTATCTTTTGGGGACAGGAATTCTAAAACCGATGTCGGTGAACCTACATCGAAGCAAGAGAAAATAAATGCAAATCATGCAAACACAGATGCAAAGCATCCTAAGGTAATTGCATTGCTCTTTCTGTGCACTTTCATGATGACACGTTTATATCATTGGAGGTGAATATTTTCACATTTAGTATTGGATTCATGTTGTATTTGTCTTCACACTATCCCTGTGAACAAGAGCCAAGAAACCATGAGACGCCCATCTTCCAGCTAGTGAAAATGGAGGTTAAGTCTTGAGTATTTACAGCGCTAGAGTGAGGAAGGCCAGATCTGCAGGCTGCAGTAGCCAGGGCCCCACAGCCTTGCAGGCACATGCCAGGCTCACAGCAGTGCCCACCATTGAGCATGGGTTCATGTCGAAGACCTGCGCACCCAGCCTGCCCAGGTACCAGGCCTGGGACTGGAGATGAGGCAGGTGAGGGCCGTTGGACATGGAAGAAGCAGAAAGTCAACACTGGAAGAATGCTCTGAGGGGAGGGCTGGGAAAACGGCAAGGCGATTAAGGGTGACTAGCTGGGTGGGGAGGCGGGGGGCATGAAGCAAGAAATAACCAGTTTATAAGTGGTCCAGAAAGGCTTGGGAGGTCTCAATTAAGAGGTGAGTTTCGAGATAAAACCTGAGTCATGAAAGGGGATTCACATAAAAGTGGGGAAAGAAGCAAAGCCATAGCAAACATCAGGCTCTGGGACGGGATCATCCTTGGCAGGCTTGGGGGCAGAAAGGTGGACTTCGAGGCTGGCCTCGGGGTATGGAAGCAAGTGGCACAAGCTGTGGGTTGAGGGCAGGCAAGTGCTGGCCTGGGGATATAACTTCAGGTGTGAGAGGTAGTGGAGGGCCTGCAGAGGGGCGCAACATAACAGGCTCCACCTGGCTGCTGTCACGGGAGTGGACTGCATAGGGCAAGGAGGCTGCTGCCATGGTTGTTGAGAGGAGGAGGAGGGGAAGCCAGGGAAAGGCAGAGAAGTGCATGGGGTCCGCCAAGCAGTCAATCACTGAGGTAGGAAGACCTCGGTGATTGAGCCAATCTAGGCGAGGGAGTGGGGAGCCCGGCGTTCTGTGTGTGACTTTGTATTTGACATATTTCCTAGGATCCCAAGGGGCAGGCACAGCATGAGCCCCTCAGGTCCACCCCCTCATAGGGGGTTTCATGCCAGACCCGACAGGGGCTCTGTCACATTGCTTCTTCTTTTTGGCTCCCAGAAGTCCTCTGGCACCTTTCTCCATGGAGGGAAAGAAAGCATCGAAAGTGAGGGTACAAAGGTCCCTGGTCTTAACCACAGACAGAGGGAAAATGTCACAGGTGGGACGAAAGAACAGGTGTCCACATGCATGCACGCACATGTGTGCCCTACTCCCCCGGACAATTTCATGCCCATAATTTAGGATTATTCTGTTAAAAATGTCAAGGGGAACACACCAACTTCCCATTTTGATTTTGTTAACATGAATTCACTTTGAAGAACTGATTTGGCTTTTCCCCAAGGCTCATACCTTGAATAGGTGTCTCGCCTAGCAAGTGCCCTCGCTTGGTGGCATTCAGTTGGTGTCTACTCTGTGCTCCTGGGCTACACACAGCCTGCCCAGAGGACTCTGATAGCACTTGCCGCAAGCGGGAGTTTTCTGAGGTTGCAGACACCTCGGGTCTGAAGTAATGCACAGGCCGGTAGTCTCTTGGCAGCTCAGGGGGTGGATAAATCTTCAGAAAACAAACAGAAAAGACAGGGTAAGGAAGGTCATGTTTGTTCTCTGAGGAAAGGAGGAGCTGTCCTACAAAAGCATTGTTGGGAAAGCATGCCCCATCCACCCTCCAGCCCTCATCTTGTCCCTGCAGACGACGTGTGTGGGAACACAATGAGCCCCTCAAGCATGCCTAAATGCCATTCGGACATGGCGGAAGGGGAAGAGCAGGCTCCTTCAGGTGAGGTAGGGGTGGGATGGGGGTGCGGGGGTGGTTAGGGCGGAGGAAGTACCACCTCCAGAAATGCACAGACCCGGAGGAGGGATGGGCTGGGAAATAATCGCTTCAGATTCGGGCCTTTTTGTTTAATAAAGGTGTTTACGATTTTACAGCAACCCTTTCTGACTTATCCTCATTTACCTATTACACAATCTTTGCCAATGCAACTTTTTGCAGACACACAGTCATTGGCTGTGTAACCCCACACTGACAGTGTTATAGAGCCCCTCCCTTTCCTCCTCCCACCTGTCCCTGGTAACCACTAATAGCATTTGTTCTCTATACATTTGCTTTTTTTCTTGTCATTTTATATAAAGGAAGTTATGCAGTATTTGTCCTTTGGTGATTAACTTCTCTCGGCCCCAACACCTGACCCAAGATAATTCATTTCTAAATGCAGACTGAACTGAACTTGAAATATACTTGGGAAATTCAAGTATTTTCAGTACTGACAGGCATTCATGATGGCAGAACAAATTAGGTTTTAAAAGAAGTATTTGCAAAAAATTTTTTAAAAAGAAGTATTTGTTATTTTTAATTACTGTGGAAAGACCTCATCAGGGACTAGAGTGGTCCTCCCTGCCCCTGCCCTGCAAACCCTTCTGATGGAGAGTCCGGATTCCTGTTTGCCTCACTCCCAGGACTCGGGAACCAGCGAGGCCCTGAGGCCCCCAGGCTGTGGCTCTCAGACCCGGCTGTTCCCTAGACTCAGCAAGGAGTCTAGGTGCTGAGTCCCCTCCCCTAGATGCCCAGGCTGATGAAACTTCTCCAGGGCCCTGGTGGTTGTGATGTGTAACCTGGGCTGAGGACCTGGTACTTGGGAAGGCCCATGAACAGAACAGTATTGTTACCACTGAGACACTGGATCAACTCAGCTTGTCCCTACCTGGGCACAGAAAGGGGTGCGGGGGCACAGATACCCCCAGCGTCCAGATCCTCTATATTTCCTTTCACTAAAAATAATTATTGTCTCTCTTCTGCCTAACTCTTCCTAGCCTGACTGACCACCTTCTTTGAAACACCTGGAGCCCCATGTCGGCCAGCAAATGCTCATGTTACCAAGACGGAAAGCCCCAGAGGAGCACCGCAGGAGAGGGTGTGCACGCAAGTCTTCTTGAGTGTTCGATCAGACCCACCGCCAGCCCCCATGCTGACCCACTGTGCTGCTTTGCTGTGTGAGCCAGCAGCTCAGCCTGAACTGGAAAGGCCAGCTGGGCACAGCCCTCCTGCGAACCACTCATACTGAGCCAGGGAGGCGCCTCCCCAAGCCCCAGGACTATTGCTTCATCTACAGCATCTAAGGCTGGCAGGCTGCTATGGTGATGAACAAAGGGCCTTGGTGGTGCAGCAAACTAAGTGCTGGAATACTACCCAGGCTCAGCAGTTTGAGTTCACCAACCACTCCTCAGGCTGTCTGCTCTTGTAATGAGGAACAGCCTTGGAAATCCACAGAGGCAGTTGTACCCTGTCCCACAGGTTCGCTGTGAGTCAGAATCGATTAGATGGCAGGGAGAGGTTGGATGATGATAAACATGTTTCAGCAGCACTTCCTCACTAAAATGGACTTGGGAAGAAAGCC